>NC_083344.1:87944085-89144085 GCF_019175385.1 Lycium barbarum
AGGTTTTATGAACTAGAAGGGTGAAATTAGGAATATAAAGGTTCCAACATGAAATTCAAGCTCTAGATGATCAATTCCCATCAATAGCAAGCTAGAATAATCTACAATTTACTTGAATTCGAATTGTAGACAAAACCCCTAAAATTTGGGTATAAACCCTAACTTCCTATTCCATAAACTAGCCACTAATTAGGAAGAAGTTATGAAATAAAGGATTCTAATCATCAATTAAATGCATAAAGAAGCTAACCCAACCAAAAAATCATGATTTAGAATCCTAGAAAGAATAACTCATTAAACCCACATTTAATCTTCAACCACTTAATGAACTATCAAGATAAATGGATTCTAAGGTGATTAATTCCCACAAATGGAATGAAAAGTGGGTCCATGTAAATGATCAAGACCTCGCAAACAACAACGCTCCTTCCCCATATGGAGTTCGGAACCCAAAGGCAATCGTTGAGTGAACAAGGACAATGGAATAGTAATGGGATTTGAAGAACTTACCACCACGAATATCCTAGAATTGCTTCCAATAGTTCCGATTTCAAAATAGTAATAAATGAGGGACTAAGGGCTTTTAATACACAATTAATGAAATAACCAGGCCTGATACCATTTTGGCGGCAGCAGTCCTGCCTCCACGGTCTCTCAGATCGCTGTGACGGTTTGCCTTCAAATGCACTAGGCCACCACAATGGCCATTATCACCGCTATGGTGGTACTGCTGAGGCGGTAATGGTGCAGCCAAAGTTGACATCGGCATAGATTTCGCAAAAATAATCACGATCTCAATCCAAAATCCCAACTAATACCCGAGGCCATTTGCTCACAATCCACATACACAGATACACATAAAAATACGCTACCAACACACTCGTGGCCTCGAAATTCCCAACGGAGGTCTCATTGACCGAGTAAACCCCCGATACCTCAATTCTAACTTCCCAACCCAAGTCCCAAAATGCACCCGAGTGCATTAGGAACGGAACCAGATATGCACACAAGTTCTAAATGACCATCCGGACCTTTCGGAATCGACGAATTTCCAAAAAAGGTTTGTTTACCCAAAAGTCAATCTTAAGTCAACTCTTTTTCCCTTAAAGCTAAATTTCTCAAAATGTCACCCAATTCAATCTCGAACACCTCAAAAAGCGTGTCAATGGTCCACTCGGGTCAAAAGTGAGCTAACAAGCTCGGGCAAAGGTCAAAGAAAATACTATAACGACCAAGCGAGTCATTATATCAGATACCAATTAAACAATCGCTCGTCCTCGAGCGACAAGGAAGAGAACGGGAAAAGATACCAGTGCCTGCAATAACTGAGGATATCTCGAACACATATTGGGTTTCTCCTGATCGGAAAGATTCTCTTTGACCAAAAATGAATCCCTACGAACAATGTAAGTACCGTCGGTGTGGTACTTCTTCAGCATAGAACACAGGAAAAACTGGATGAACTCCCGCCAAGCCTGGCGGCAAGTCTTACTCATAAGCAACATCGCTCACACGGTCAAGAATTTCGAATGGCCCAATATACCTCGGACTCAACTTTTCTCTCTTCCTAGACCTCATAACACCTTACATGGGTGAAATCTTCAATAGAACATAGTCACCAATGGCAAACTCTAGATCTCGGACCTTCCTATCTGCAAACATCTTCTGTCGACTCTCGATCAACTATACCTTTTCTTGACCCTTCAATTCCCCAATTTCTATCAGTTCACTGATACTGCCATTGTCTGACCATTACTAGCACCCACTCAGTAGTCTTATCACATAACCATAATGCTCGTACACTAACTGAATCACACCTGGAGATTATAGTAGGCCACAAACTCTATCCATCATAGTCGCCTTACGCTTACCATTGTAAACTTAACATTCTTTAAATCTAGCGTATCACACAACAGTCTCACTAATATTCTCATGTATCTCATTAAAACATCCTTGCTCGAATTTCCTTACTCAATTCCCGAAATGTTATCTCGAACTCAACTTATTTAACCCATCACTGATCTACCATGTCAAGTATTCATGTTCACTAATCCCTTACTCAAATCCTTAACGTTACTAGTCCTCGAAGAATCACCTTTTACCTCAATTATCGAATCCGAATACCTCTAATTACTCGCACGACTATCCCTTTTTATCCAATCACCTGAGCCAAGTAATAACACTACTAATAGAGGGTTTAGCCAATTTTTACACAATGAATATAAGGTTCCCAACCTTTGTCCACCACTGACCTCTATTAGTCTATGACATATCCGAACATACCAGCACCTCCATAAACTCTCAAGCCCACTCTACACTGTACAATCGCAACTAAGCTCTCACATCACTAACTCTTTTTCCAATGATTTCCTTTTCCCCCTTAACCTCCAGGAACCAGTCAATCTCATCGGTCACACCCCTTATAGTACATCATGATATAATGTCCCCGCAGTCCAAACACGACAGAAGTATCCATATGTCATTTCAAAGCACTTATCACTATCAACCAACAAACATTCAAATCAATTCGATCCTCTAAACCAATCATCCCTCTGAGATGAACGAACCACAACAATATCAATACCTTTCCTCAAATCGCAGTGTAGCAACCGGTAACTCCTCAAGTCCTTAACTCATCGTTTACGCTATATTTGAAGTCATTTTCATCAGTCGATTACTAACTCCTCAGAGTTCAACAACCCAGTCAATTTACCGATCAAATGATGTGCCCATAACATTCATTTAATAACTGAGTAGTCCTTTAATATCAACGAGCTCATATCAAGAATAATTTTTTGCACCAGTCGCAACTTTATCCTGACAACCATGTTAGATACTAATTTTTCCCTTCCCAATCTCGTGAAAAGTACTCTTGTCTAAGATATTCTATGAAGTCTCACTTCGCTATGCGTTTACCACAAAAGTCTTCCTTCATGTCTTTATTGTCAACTTCTTTTCTTTATTACATGCGGTCACAATACGTTTTCCCAATTCAATGGTCATTATCGAACTTACACTTATCCTCACATACCGAAGTGTAATACCCTACCATTGCTGAATCGTCGACCCGCCATTGGTACACCAGTGTCACACACACCATCATTAAGCCTCCAACTCTCCAAAGCAAAGAACATAGCTAACAAATCCAAATCATCAAGATATCATCAATAAACACAATTACAAGGATTCAAGGAATGGCCTAAAGGTGCCATTCATCAAAGTCATGAAAGCAGTCGGGGCATCGGTAAGCGCAAATGACATCACCAGAAACTCATAATGACCATATCTCGTCCGAAAGACTGTCTTCGAAAAATCCTTAACTGGTGATAGCCTGAATGCAAGTCAATCTTCGAAAACACTGAAGCAGGTCAAATAAATCATCAATACGAGGCATAAGACACACTTGCTCCGAATAATACTTTGTTCAACTGACGATAATCGATGCACATCCTCATAGATCTATATTTCATCTTCACAAACAACACAGGAGCACCCCAAGGGGAGAAACTCGGTCTAAGGAACCCCTTGATTAATAAATCCTATAACTGCTCTTTAAGCTCTCTCAACTCGATCGGTGCCATCCGATATGGCGGAATGGAAATAGGGCGAGTGCCCGGATCCAAGTACATGTCATCACCTATGTTTAACATCTAGACCTAATTTTGTCAAGTCTCAATTACACATTCCAAACTCGTATATCACAAATACATCACAAGAATATCACAATAAAAGCCATAATAGAACACTATACTCGTATGAAACATCAAAAAGTAAGATACTACAATATCATGAACAAGATACATCAATAGTGTCCAATATCTACTATCTCCATGTGGCATCAAGCCAACAATAATAAAACCAGATAAGTCACAACACAATGAGTAAGCTAACCCGAATCACATAACAGGGCCCAACCTATCACATGACAGGAAGACACAAATGAATAGGTAGACCTTAGATCAAATAATGTAGACGTAGCCAATGTCGGACAGAAATGGTATCTGAGATCACTGCATCTGAGGCCTCTACCGTGGGTCTACCTAGAAATGCATAAAATCTACCCTAACCAGATTGCCCTGCCTGAGATCCACCTCGAGAACCCTGGGACCCACCTCTAGCAGCCTGCGAACCACCTCAGCCTGACTGAGCACTGCCTCTAAATGAAGCATCACCACGGCCACCAGATGGTGCCAGAGTCCTCGGAGACTGAAAATCCTATCTGGGTCGATTACACTCTCTAGAAAAGTGGACAGGCTCCCTCCATGCATAACAAATCCTCGAAGGTTGAACCTGACAAAATGAAATCGAAGATCGAGATGGAACCACACTACTAGCAGGTCGGAGATGAGATCTCTCAGGAACACTATGCCTCGAAGGCCCACTAGATGAAGCCTGTATAGCTGACTGCACGGGATGGTTGAAATATTACTGATTCGGCCTAGAAGACTAACTGGCACCTCCCGAGCTAGAACCATTATAACTCCCAATTTGTTGCTGGTTCGTCTCACTACCCCCTCCAAATACACGGGCCTTAGCGGCCTCAACTAAAAAAGCATGCTTAATGATGGACTGGAAGGAAGCCCTAATAACTTCCATCTGAAGGAAAGGAATCTTAAGAGAACCAACGAGCCCACCAACAAGTGCCGAATCCTGTTAGGCTCAGTAGGAATCAAAGGACCTGAATAACGGGCCAGATATAGATAGCGAGTCACATAGGCCTCCACAGACAATCCTCTCTACTGAAGATGTAGAAAACTCATCCATACGCGTCTCTATCACGACCCAATTTGGTTAAGCCGTGCGGGCACTTACCTTTCCCATCTCGATAAGTGAACCCTCAACCTAAAGATAATAAAGACATAAGCAAAGAGCAGAAGAGAATAAATAACGTAAGTCTTACGACATTAGTATGGAAAAAGTGCGAAAATAAGGAAATACACCCAGGGTCTATTCTAACCTATACAAGAGCATCTAGAATTCAAAATATCACAATCAGCACAAACAACAATATTGGTGAGTATCATAGGCCGACTAAGACTAGTTGACATATATAAAGACAATAACATAAGAGAAAATAAGCGAACCATAGATTACAATCATGCTTGCAAGAAATCGCCTTACATAATCAAGCCTTGATGTAACAACTAGCCCCAAGTGAAACAATATCCGAGTATACCGAAAACCAAGTCCCATATAGACAATCAACACGTAGCCCATATCAAATACAGTCTAAGAATATCACCAACACAGTATCCAAATGATAAGAAACCACGAAGCATAAGCAAGCAATGCAATATGAGATATGAATGCAATGCCTGTACTTTTGTACTCCGACAGCAGAATACCTCCATGCCTCGGTAGCACAACCTATGAGGGACCCGTGAAGTCCAAGCACCGTCACTCCGCACACAACTCAGATGATCGAATTATCTACAAGTATCACAATATAGATGTTCCATATCAGCCCCTTCGCACACAGCTCAGAGGTGACTTACCATGTTCCATAATAATCAATGTTCCTTCTCATCTCCATCAATAGAGACAGTCACACAGCATAATAAGATGATATGAAATGATTATGGAATAATGAAAGTACAAACAATGAATAATATCAAGTTCATGTTGTGCCACCCATAGCGCACCAATATAATGAACAAGTGATCCATACAGTAATCATAATGAATGTCCAATTTCCATAGCAATAAGAGTCAACAATCCCAAAATGGCTATACCAATAGCGAGGTGTACACTAAGTACCAATATCAATATCAAGTAATTTCATCTTTCCTATTTACTCCCAATTAACAAGCAATCTACCAATTTATACACAACGTACCAAACAGGGTCCTGTGGTGCCTACAGGCCACTAGCCCTATCAAACAAGTCACAAGCAATAAGAAACGCTAAGGCAACATCCAACCCAACTTCATACCGAAAGGTTTACATGAAATCTCCGACAATATCATCTAGATATATGCTTCGCTAGTTGAAGTCTCACCAAAGGGGTAAATCATAACGTACCTAGAAGGCCGAATAACAATATCACCAACACTCATACATTAGCCTTTCTTTCCTTTGAGCCTAGAGATCAAGAAAGTCTAAGCATATTTAAATCATGGAATTAGAATCAAGAAAAACATCAAACAAACCCTACTTCTATTCAAGACCCAAATACCCATCTTATGGAATAGGGTTTATGAACTAGAAGGGTGAATTTAGGATCTAAAGGTTCCAACATGAAATTAAAGCTCTAGGCGATCAGTTCCCATCAATAGCAAGCTAGAATAATCCACAATTTACTTAAATTCGAATTCTAGACAAAACCCCTGAATTTGGGTATAAACCCTAAATTCCAATTCCATCAATTAGCCACTAATTAGGAAAAAGTTATGAAATAAAGGATTCTAATCATCAATTCACTGCTCAAATAAGCTAACCTAACCAACAAATATTGATTTAGAAGCCTAAAAAGAATAACTCATTAAACGTACTTTTAATCTTCTATCACTTAATGAACTATCAAGATACATGAATTCTAGGGTGATTAAGGAAAATTGAATAGTAAAGGGATTAGAAAAACTTACCACCAAGAATTTCCTCCAAGAATACCCTAGAATTGCTCCCAATAGCTCAGGTTTTGGAATAGCAATAAATGAGGAACTAAGGGCTTTTAATATACAATCAGGTTTACCGGCTGGATGATCATCCAGAGGAGCCCTATGAGGAGAAGGCCGCGGAGAAGGATCATATGTGGTTGGCCACCCAGTTGGTACAGGCGGATGATATTGCAAAGACTCCCTGGGCTCAAGATAGGGGAGCGATATATAGTGACCATTTTACTACTGAGGCTAAGAGATGGTTGTACATCGTTAGCCGCCGGGTCCGCCCTTTATCAAACACCCATGATGTGTCCTATACCCGTGCCCTTGTTATTGCTTGCGTCTTTGTCGACATACCTTTAAATGTGAGGGTGCAAGTCATTTCAGAGTGGAAGAAGTTTGCGGATAAGAGTTGGGGAAGCTTGATGTTCCCTTCTCTAATAACCTTCTTATGCTAGAGGGCTAAAGTGCAAGAGGAGGATAATGATGATTGGGTCCAGCCTGATGCCCCTTTCCATCCGTTGAAGGCGAAGGGTTATGGGATTGCGACTGTCAGCCAGAAGAGGAGAAAGGTAGACCACGCATGCAAAGGGGAAAGCAGAGCTGGGGCCGACACTGGAGTTGGGGATGATGCTGAGACTGGGGATCCTCGTATCTAGGGTCTCTTTGAGCGCATAGATTTGCGCTTTGATGAGATGGTGACCATGTTCTTGACGATGTCCATGCCTTTTGGCAGTTCCAATTAATCAGGTGCTGCTGCTAGCTACCCTACCAACAGGAGATGAAGGGGTATTTTGACACCCAAACACAGATGAGTGAGTTATTCACCGGCCTCCAGATTGCCTACACCACCCTAGCTAAAAATCATGGTAAGCTTTGCATTAATTGTGATAAGGAGTGGATGAAGAACAAGGCAGGTCTTGGAGGGTTACTAAGGGGATCTGGGGTAATATGTACCCTAATGTGCCGGTGCCAGTGAAGGATAATGATGACTATGAGTAGTACTCCTTCCAGAGTGGTCCCCGAGAGGATGGTAGTCAGGGCGGGTTTGATGATGTTAGTGGTGGTGACTCTGATGATGATGGTGCAACTAGCATGCGGACAGCCTAGAGATTCCCCTCTCCCTATTTTTTATTACGTTTGGTTGCCCTTGTAGGGTCTTTATTTCTGGACAATCTTTTTTATTTGGTTTACCTTGTTGGCTGGGGTGTTTGAAACAATTTCTGTTGATTTTCGTTTTGGTACGGATTTTGGTAGTTTGGTCTTATGCTTTGGACCATTCCCCTTTTTGTTTCTAAGTAATTTGGGTTGTAGTAGTTGCCTTGGATGATTTCTCGACCTGGTCGGGTTTATTTTATGTGACTGCTGTTGGTAGACCTTTGTTGTGTTTCTATTTTTGGCTAAAATTAAAATAAGGAACAATAATGGAAACATGGGAAGGATTAGGCCTCTTACCCCAAGCATGTCGTAATGGCAGTCTCTCAGACCGTTATAGCGATCCCTCATCGACAGAGCAGGGGCCGCAATGACGGTCATGATGGACACTACTTTAACTGCTACAGTGGTGGACAAGGAGCCATAGTGGTGCCATCACAACGGCTGAAGGACCGCTATGGCGGTACCACTGAACATAAATGCTCGACTTTTTGCACACACGAAACAATACAGATCGGAATACAACGTAACATCTTCTGCGTAGATACCAATAGGAACCGTGCAGGTACCAATTGAATCCACCGAGATACCAATTTGACCGAAGTAGCATGATTGGAAAAAAAGAAGAGAATTTTTTCTAGATGTCCTATAGCCTCCCGTGGATGGGTACGGACATCTACGTATCATTCCACGAGACTCTACTAGAAATTACTCTTGTACTTCTGAGACCAGTAACCTAGGCTCTGATACCAACTTGTCACGGCCCAATTCGGGGTCGCACGGGCACCTACCTTTCTCACTAGGGTAGGCGAACCTCTACTCAATTACCAAATCATTTAACAAGGATGAGTTATTTAAACCAAGAGGATCTTAGAAATAACAGTGGAACATCATAAAGTAATTAATAAACTCAATATTCGATAAGGTTACAACCATTTAATGATTACAGACTCGATTGACTCCCCGTGACGTAGTCTAGACTAGTACAAGAGCGACTAATGATTTCAGATTACCCCTACATTCTAAGACTCAACCTCCGTCCTGGAATAAAGTGGGAGGAGGCCTTCCAGGTAGGTTGAAATGACCCTTTCGATCGTTAAGGGAAATATAGCAACACCTCACCAAATAGAACCTTTCCAAGGGTAGAACGAGAATAGAAACTCAATTGTGTAAGCCTAAGCGCTGAAACTTGACTTGTTTGTGGTTGTTGTATGATTTTATCGAGTTCGTTGGGGGGTGACATAGAGAATTAGAACTCCGTTGGGAATTCTAAGGCCACGGGTTGATTCATATGATGTCTTTATGTATATGTGGATGTATTGTTTGTGTTTTTGAGGCCTCAGATGAAATGTTGGGAGATAGGGGGAAAAACTGGACCAAAAGTCAAGCTCACTGCCCAAATAGAACCGATGTGGTGGTGGGAGTTGTCACACCCTAACAATGGTAGGGCATGACGGGCACCCGACTCTCATCAGAGTCGAGCGAACCCTCAGACATTCGTTCTATCAAAACCTGTCATTTCAAAAACTTATAAGAACATAAAACTTTTCCAAATATAAATCATTATCTTTATAATGATTATGAAAACTTTCAATCAAATAAGTACTTTAAACCAATTGAAATCATCTAAAATAAATACTCTTGTAAAATCCACAAATGACTCAACTGATATCACTTTGTCGACATCTCGACAAACATACCACAGGACATTGTCTGCAGAATTCTCTAAGAAGTAAACTGAACATTATGAGTCAGTACAGGGCCCTGACATACCCATAATCATACATATCTATACATGACTTAGCACATCTCCAGAATGAGGTGGAACTTGCCAATTCCAGCTGACGTCAAACATCCTAGCTATACACTTAACATGCCTAAAAATATGGGGCTGCGGGCAAGAACGCACGTCCCCAGGCAAAAGGACGTCAGTACGGATAATGTACTGAGTATGTAAGGTGGTAACAAATCATAATCATAATTTGACTTAGGAGGAAATAAATCATAATCTAACTCAATACCTGCAGCCTTCGCTGGAGGAAACATAAATGTGTACACGAAGTCTCAGAACAATCTTTAAGTAAATAATGCAATCCAACACACATTCCGCTTCTGAAATGCTAACAGAATGGTCGCTTCGGACAGCCGCTTCCGGCTAGCATCACAATAGTCCCTTCGGATAGCCGCTTCCGGCATAAAAATGATGGCCCATTCGGGCAGCCGCTTCCGGCTTAATAATAATGGCCCCTTCAGGCAGCTGCTTCCGGCTTAATATCATCATCATATCAACATAAACTCAATCCACAATCATCAATTTCAATTCATATCATAAGTCACTAATCAATTCATCACAATCCAGTTATTAGCCTTAGTCTTTCATAAAAAGTTATCAAATTTGTATCTCACTAGACTTAGGAGGACATACTTCCAGGTTTGAAGGTAGAATTGTTATGAAATTCTTACTACTTATATTCTACTCAATTTCATCTTATTTCCCTACCCAAATAATAAATGATCATATAAATACGAAGGGATGATACTATGGAATGTAAACAACAATCGTAAATGAAATGATGTAGAAAAATTTCGCGCCCCTTAGAAGTGATTTTGAAAATCAAACGTTATATTTCCTTTAGTATAAAACTCATTTCCTCAAAATGATTAGTAAAACCATATACACAACTCAACTTGGCACCTTATGGGTGTTCCCTTTGGAACAGAATAGGAGTACAATATCACTAAGCCATCACAAGAAACATTTAGACTTTACTCGTCTAAGAATGGAATCATATGGAGTACATATAGAATGAATAACAACAAGAATCATGCCAAAGGAAGAAGGGTTTGCCTTACATGCCTTTGATATTTTCCAGTTAACCACAGTCCATCTTCGGGTCACGCTAATCTATCAACAATATCAATTTAACAACAATCAATCCAATATATATCGTTATAATCAATCCCTTAAACTTATCTCTATTTCTAACAGAATTTCGACAGCATTTCCTTTATAAACTGGACAAACCCGAAAATCCAATTCAGCTAAATTATCAGCAACAACATCAAACAACAATATCGACAATAAATATACATCATAACTCAGATATTTCCTGCTATACCCTGTATTTTTGGACTAGGAAATTAAACCGTCCAACATGAGCGATTTTACGGAGGACGTAGGATTTGGTCATATTCAAGTATGCAAATTAAGAGCTCGGTATATCCAAGGATGAGGTCCTGAAATAATTTAGGACTTAACAAGTGTGACGACGGTGATCGAAAATGATATTTGGTGTATGTGTAAACAGGCTATGGACTGAAGTCCTACCACATGATTATGGTAATAAATATATGAGATGTGTCAAAAGTGGTTCATGTTTAAGTGGACTGAGATCAAGAAATTATTTATGTGGGTAATTGGTTAATAGTGGAATAAAGTGGGAGAGTATGGAATTAATTGTGGTATTATTAAAAACAAATTAGTGTGCTAATGTTGGCAATGGGCTGCCACGTGGCACCAAGTAGGCTGCCACGTGGCATCAATTGGTCCTAATAATATCATTAACGTGCCAATTAAGTGGATGACTCAAGGGTCACCTAAAGGGAGGTTCTTACACGTACGTAAAGCACACTTTCCACTTTTGAATATTAACATTCAATGTTGCAAGAATTCATTTGATTTAGTTCAACTAGGTGTTGACATAAGAAATCAATCCGGTCAAATTGTTCTTGGTGGAAAACGTTTACAAGGGTATTAGACATTCATGACCATATTCATTGAAGATATATGTACATTCTCAGCAATGCCATTCAATCGTGTTACGGGTTTTGTGTCACGACCCAACCCCGTAGGCCGTGACTAGTGCCCGAGTTGGACACTCATATCCCCTGTTAACTATAATCTTTTATAACCAGCATATTATGAACTTATTTGTATACAAAGGCAGGACGTTATTTTAAAGCTGTCGCAATTTTGTATGTCGTAGGAACCTGTCTCCTGAGGAGTTACGATCTTCAACAACAACATATATATATCTACGCAAGCCGACAAGGCTGCCACTATATCCAACATCCCAAACATATATATATATATATATGTAAGCCGACAAGGCTGCCATTACGAATGGGTACGCCCCAAACATAAGTCGTATTCATACAACGCAACAACAACTATATACAGACCCACACAAATGTCCACAGACCTCTAAGAGTAATGACAGAATCATATGATGGGACAGGGCCCCGCCGTACCCCAAATAAACACATACATATACAACAAAAGGGAGTTATACCACAAGCTAGGCTCCGGAACAAAGGAGCACTTCAAAGTAGCTGAATAGATATCCTAGGCTGGCGGATCTCCGAAATGAGCGTCTGTACCTGCGGGCATGAACGCAGCCCCCCGAAGAAAGGGGGTCAGTACGAAATATGTACTGAGCATCTAAAGCATGAAATATAGTAATAGACTCATACTGAGAAAAGGTGTGTAGGACCCAATGCAACAAACAGAATTTCATAAAACTTACCTTTGAACATATTTCATCGGTATCGTTCTCATATCAATATCAATATAGAGTTTTGTAATCAAAGCTGAATAATCATTCTGTATATAACATATATAACGTGTCCCGGTCCTTTAGTGAGGGACTCGGTAATTACAATCACAGCATCATAAACATATACATATACGTGTCCCGGCCCTCTAGTGAGGGACTCGGTGAATAATGAACATATGCCCTCCTGGCCGCCATCCCCATATCATCATGTCATCATATCATCATATCATCATATATATATAACGTGTCCCGGCCCTCTAGTGAGGGACTCGGTGAATAATGTAATAAATATGCGCACGAAAACGTGTCCTGGCCCGGGACTCAGTGAAGGATGTAACGGTAAGCACGAGCAGAATAATAAGCAACCACATACATGCAAATCATCTTTGGAGACTCAATAGATAAGTAACTAATCAGCTTTCAAGTGTCAGGATAATAATCATATTCAGTTCTTTCTAAATCTTATTACAAACCATAGCAAGGAACGTTTCAGGATTCATATACTTGTATCAATCTAACATGATATGGCTTTTGAAAGTCAAATATGACTCTAATTATGCAATTCTTTAAGAGTAGGAATTTCCATACATAATTTGTTAGTCAATCATATAGTAGGCTCGTGACAATAACATTAAGGAATGAATAGAATCATAAGTCATGCTTGGAACTAGAGAGTAGAATTTACCCCAAGGTTCATATCATTTCTTACTTACGTCTAGGACATGCCAAGAAAAAAAAGGAATAGGCTTTACACACCTTTAGCGTTTAGTCGTATTATAACTTGTACTTGCAGCCCAATGGTACTTATCCTATATCAAGATATCAAGAGGTACGATTAGTCTACGAGGGAATTCAATATGTATTTTAACGTTAACAATCCCTTTCTAACATCTAGACGACGTTTCGTTTGTATTCAAACCAACTAGTACTACAAACTAATATTGCTAATCATACTTTCAAGTATCAATCCGAACTTGGTTAAACATGACTTAAGGGAACTTTGGACAGTCCGTACATCATTCAAAACAGTCCCCTATTCACGGCCAAACAGCACGCACAACATTACCATTTTCAATTCGCATTTTTCCAACTTCAGCTACAACGACAACAACACGTTTACAACATTACTTATACGATTATTGGAACTGTTTTAGCATCATATTTATTCTTACAACAGCCCACAAACCATTTCAATTTCAACTTGAATCATTAAGCTTCACTTTCACTATACGTTCATAACAACAATCAACATTCAAAACGCACTAATCCACTCCTATCATTAAAACAGTCCACGGTATGGGACTGTTTTCCTACTTCAACATAATTCATTTCTTTTACACCCCAATTCATCTTTCCATAATGCATACAATTCACCACAATGTCCATAACAACAACAATTAAAACATGACACAAAACAGTCCATAACTTCTCCTAAAGCAGTCCCCTACACGGCTTCAACACAACTACAACAACTTCATGATTTTCATCCATTTATCCATACTACAACACATTCAATTCATTCCCAATACATGTACAAGAAGATTAAGCATCATTTCACCTAGGTCTATAGCACACGGTCCACTTCAACTTCAAGAAAAACAGTCCAATACCAACATGCACAATCATAAACATTCAATTCACCATAAAACACATGAGAAGGGATCAATTCTTACCTTGTAACTAAACCCTTCAATCGGCTAGCCCTTCACTTTCACTTCTTGAATTTTAACACTTGTTCTTGCTATTCTAATGAATGCTACACGTTAATACACACCTTCAAGAGAGTTGAATTGCTTAAGAAACTGATTTTTGGATCAATTTGGAGAAGGTTATTCTCGGCCAGCTTGTAGCCGAGAGCCTCTCTCTCTATCTCTTAATTTTCTACTTTGTAAAGATGCAAATGACTTGTTTAGTTGATAATGAATCAGAATTTGTGTTATATATATGCATTACATGATTTGGACATGTGTCCCACTCAAATTTTGGGTCAATGATCATTGACCACTTCAATCCTCTTACACGGCCACTATGGCTTATTTTATGGACTGATTTGGTTTTCCAATCCCACTTAATAATCTAATCATGGTTAATTTAATCCCAATTTTCCATTAATGCTTCTATACCAAACGAAATTTATAGGTAACTTGTGACTTGAAACGAAACCGGAAGTTAAAGTCTCTACTTCGTATCTTAAAATAGTCTTGTCTTTAACTTGTCGCGTTTAGTTTAAAACGTCCCAATGTATGAAAATATGGGATATAAAATTTTTCTCACCGCTTTGATCTCGTTGTACCACTTTATCGTATTGTTAGACCCGGACTTTCTTCAAAATGAAGTAAAGAGGAAGGAGAGGATTTTTTGTCAAATAAGGTAAGAATTATCCTCTACTAGATATATTTAAAATTCGTCCAGGTCATAGTTAAATTGAGAGACGGGAATTACAGAATTAATTGCGGGAAATCGGATAAATTGTTATTGTCATCATATGGACTGTTGGTGGTTGTTATAAATTGTTTGGTGTGCGGGAATGTCGTAGGATTGGCTGTGATTGTTGTTGTTATGTTTGTTGTTATACTATGTATATACAGAAATAAGGAAGTGTATACAAGCATCGGTGTAGGAATTTGTATTGGGATGTTTTGGAAGTGACTTAGGAATGGAATTGATTCTACTTGAATATGTATTTGTTAATATTTTTATTGGTATTGTGATTGATATTTTGGCTAAATTGTGGGAATTGATGAAATAAACCCGAACTTGAGAATAATATCATCACTTGGAAAGAGTTGAGTTGGTGGGCTGTTTTCTCGTAATAATGATATGATATAAGGATAGAATTTGTCGTAAACAACTTCCTTATCTTATTGAGAATGTTATTAAGTTAAGAAAGAAGCATGCAAAAGGTGACGTGGGTTGTACAGATCCTACTTCAAGCTTGACGATCATTATAAAGTATTATGAGGTCATTATGGATATAGACATGTTGTGTTGTGGAGATCTATTTTTGTCATTTTGGTTGTTATTGTGATATATGGAATTGGGGAAAAGCTACCTATTTCGTTTTAGGATCAAATTATCAATTGATATACACGATATACGAAAGCCATCTAAAGTCGTACATGTATTTCCTTGTTATAGGATTAGCATCAGCATTAAGACGGGTTCATTTTGGGTTATATTGGCAACCTAAGGTATGTAAAGTTATCCTTTCTTTATTTTTGGCATGATCCTTATCATATGAACGAATACAGTGAGCAAGCGAGTTCCAAAGACTCTATTCTTAGAGAGTGTAGAGATATTTGTATCGTTGGCCCCTATGTTTTATGTCCATAAATCCTAGAGACTTTTCATACTAGCTTCTTATGTCACCAGAAGGGTTCAGAGTATCCTTTTCCGAGATCTACATGTATTAATATATATTATATTATATATGGATCGGGCCGTACGTTCCTCGGCACTAACATATTATATTATATATGGATGGGGCCGTACGTTCCTCGGCACTAACATATTATATTTATGGATCGGGCCGTACGTTCCTCGGCACTAACATATTATATTTATGGAACGGGCCGTACGTTCCTCGGCACTAACATATTATATTATATATGGATCGGGCCGTACGTTCCTCGGCACTAACATATTATATTATATATGGATCGGGCCGTAGGTTCCTCGGCACTAACATGTTATATTTATGGATCGGGCCGTACGTTCCTCGGCACTATTATATCATATATGGATCGGGCCGTACGTTCCACAACACTATCAGTTATATTATAATCTATGTCTATCATACGCCGTAGAGTCAGTTTCTGTCATATAGTGTTATGCAGATATTCTCAGATGTTAACCACAGATGCATTCTATTATTGAGGCTGGTTTTCATGATTCATCGGTACTTGATGTTCTTATGCTTTATATACTCAGTACATATTCCGTACTGGCCCCCTTTCTTCGGGGGCCTGCGTTTCATACCCGCAGGTACAGATAGGCGGTTTGGTGACCGTTCAGCATAGGACTTCTACTCAGCTGTCTTGGAGAGCTCCGTTGTTCTGGAGCCTAGACTTTTGGTACAGATCTTATGATGTATATGTATATGGTTATCCAGGGGTACGGCGGGGCCCTGTCCTGTCATATTTTACTATCGATACTCTTAGAGGTTTGTAGACATATGTGAGGGTTGTGTATAAGTTTGTTCAGCTGTGTCTATAAGATGTGCTATGGATATTGATATGTTGTGGCAGCCTTGTCGGCGTGCGTATGATATTGATATGAAGTGGCAGCCTTGTCGGCTTGTGTATCATATTATGTTTTGATTAGTTGTGACACCTCAGGAGACAGGTTATCTGAGTGTGTATATATATAATGACGTTATGAACCTCTAGAGTTCCTTTGCATGTTTCCATATTGACTTTAGCTTCAGTTTGACTATGTATAATAGGTACGTATATGAATGTCCAGGTCGGGCACTAGTCATGGCCCACGGGGTTGGGTCGTGACATTTCCATCCATTTAACTCCACTGAAACAGCCCCACCTTCATAAACTTCCCAAAAATTCCAAACGAGCTTTTAACATTATTTCCTCCGTTCTATTCTGTTAAAACTCTAAATAAACACTTTAATAACATAAAAGGAACATTATATATACCTTAGCAGCAGATAAACCACGAAATATCATCCCCCAAGCTCAATAATTAGCTTAAAACGACGACAAGCTAAAAGCTCGCGATTCGGGGCCTCGAACTTGATCGAACCCTTGCTTTATCTCTCTAAACTACCCTCACTCTCTCTATACCATGTTATAGAATTTTTTGTATGAAATGAGGATGATAAGGGTTAAAACCTCCCTTAAATAGCAAGGGAAGTGGGTCTGACCCGACTTGGAGTCGGGTTGGGCCAAGCCCACTGCCCAGCTTGACCTTTTTGTCTTAAAACATCCATAAATGTTTATCCCTATGTCGTGTGAAGGCCCACGGCCTATGGTTGGAAAAATAATTAAATTATCTACAACTTTAATATTTGTAGTTTTCCTAAATTCCCAAATAATGATGGGGTTATGGCCTCCTGAAGTCAGATCACCGAAAACGTAACTTAAAAACATCTTTTTGGAGGGCTTACACTTGAATTGGGCTCAAGGGTCCTTCTTGAGTTGTGTTTAACTTCACATATATTGTCCATATAACTTTTCATATGTCCTTTATAAAAACCCCATCATATGGGCCCCACCTCAGCTTACGGTTACGAGTGCTATATATCTTTTAACGTATCATTCCAATCATACTGTACGAATTCCAAATATCATACTCGTGCTATCCCCATGCTAATACAGTAGAATTTCATCCTTTATACTTGTAATATTTGCTCCTCCTTGAGTTCACATTAAGCCGTCTGCAGCCTTAGTAACGGGAAATTTTCTGGGGTGTAACATCTTTCCCCTCTTATAAACATTTGTCCTCGAATGTTAAATGAAGACTAATACTCGTATCCAATTTCAACACTTACTAATATCACTCACCCCTTCACAATTCCTAAGGTCCTTTTAGATACTTATCTTTCCTCTATAAGATTCAACTTCCCTTAACCTCATTGATGCTTTCAGTTATATTGATTTCTACGAGGGACACATTACTCCCTTTCCTCGAACACATATAATCATGTTTCTTTCTCTTCCTTGTTTCATTCTTTACTCGTTTAAGCTTACTCTTTTTTTATACTAACTCACCTCTTGAATGACTCCTTGCTTATCATTGCTTCTTCTTAAGTCTCTTCTCGTAATCTTATCACATTATTCGAATCACATTAATCTTAGTTCATCAACGTTACTTTTAATCCCCGAGAGAACTTAACTTAACCCTCGACTCACTTCTTTATCCTCGAGTAATTTCAACCTAAGTCTCAAACTCATTCGGAACCCATCTTATAACCCTCCTTTCAGTTCATTTACAACTATTATGAACCTCTCATTCTTCAGTTTACACTTGTGTATCTGACAGATCACAGCACACATATATATACTGATCACAATTAATTTTAACAAAAATTTCCCAAAACCTCCTCTGTAATTTGTACTACCCCCCCATGTACAAAGCTATCTAACAAGCCTCACAGGGCCATAATCAAAATATATCAACATGCCTCACAGGGCCACAATCATATTACAACAACCTATACATATCTTTACAAATGCTCTTCACAATGGCTTTCTCAATTCGATAAGAAGCTTACGTTTCTTACTGCAACCCTTAACCTGCAGCACTTATGTTACACCTCGAAAATTTTTCCGTTCATGCACAGTGAATAGACTGACGAAGAGTACGACTTATGCGATGTTTCGATAAGTAAGAAATAGCATTTGATGATCCTAATCGAGATTCAAAGACATTTGACGTAATGAAAGAAGGTTGTTAAGGAAAGCAAAGGATATGTTGCGAGTCGGGTAAGAATTATAAACGACGAGTTAATGATGGCATAATGTTGTTTTAGAGACAAGTGATAACGTCCCTTAGATTGGTATTGAGGTGTTAAAATAGTGTCAAGAAGGTTCCATAAGGATTGGGGATCAAACGAGTCAACGAGAAAGAGTTCGGATGAACTGGGCATTATACGGCCCAACATACTGGCCGTATAAAATGTACTGGCCATATAATTAGCCCAGAATGTCATACCTCACTGGACCAAACATACGGCCAAACATACGGCCCGTATAAAATGTACGGACCGTATGTTGGTCCGTATAATCTGGTCGGGACAGAAATTAAAATGATATAAGGACCTCTCTTTCATTTCATTCTCACTCTCCACTCTTCAAGAAAAATCTAGAACACTCTCCAATATTCATCCACAAGAAATCAAAGGAAATCCATGATCAACTACATCAAAACCACGAAATCAAGTGTATGAAACCTAACAAAAGTTCATCTACACCAAGAAAACTCAAGGGAAGTGAGTTAGGATTTTGGTGCAAGAAGAGAAGTTACACTCAAGGGTTGTTCATTCATCATCTAAGGTAAGTTTTATGGTCATTCTTGGTTGTTTAAGGTTTTGAGAGTTAAAGGCACTTGAGTTATAGGAAGACATAGAAAATGGGTCTTGAATATGTGAATAGTGTCATTGTTGAGTAGTAGTTTGGGGTGAATCATAAATATTTGTATGTTGTGATTGAAAATATGTTGTGAACGACATTTAGAACATGGAATAAGTATTATATGTGAGAACATGCAATAATGAACTATGGCCATGATTATGGAGAAATTAGAGTGAAATTATGAAATGTGGGTAATGTAGACGGATGATGATTGTTGCTTGTGATAATGTGAATGTTGTTATGAATGTTTGGGAATTGATATAGAATATGGGAAAAGTTGTATAAATAGAGGAAATGCTGCCCAATTTTCTTTAGCTTTGGTAATCACGTTTAAGCAATCGATTAGCTAATGTTGATGCGAATTCTCTTGAAGGTAAAAACGTGGGCATCGAAAGAGAACAAGCAAGCGATAGATTAGTTAAACGAAAAAGGTATGTGAGGCTAGTCCTTTCTTTCTATGGCATGAATCCGATAGTATGATTTTTCCTTCTTCTCCATGAATCCCCTATATCTCGGAAAACTAATAGCCTATGTTCATGAATAACCCTATGAGATGAGAGATACATTGTGCGTTCAGTAATGATGATGATGAGTTAAGTATAAAGATTCTAGAGTTCATGATATGATGTTCCTATAACGCTAATGATGTCGTATGTTGTATACACCCACCTTATATATCCTTTCCTTCAAGGTGAGGAAGAATACCATAAAGTTAATAATGTCATTTATTGTATACACTCACCTTATAAAATATTTCCTTCAAGGTGAGCCAGAATACTTATAAATGCTCCATAATGGAATCGGGGGTTCACGACCTTATGTCACCCCGACATAGCCATAGTTGCCTTCAAGTTATAATGTGTGTTTCAACGATAAATGTATAATAATGCTATGTCCTGATAGGTCTATAAGATGATCAATAAAGTAATTTATAATATGCCTATGCTATGTATGACGATATGATATTACACCGTGCCTATATGGACGGGCAGACACACCACTAGTGGGTAACTTACATCCTGGACGCGGGAGGCCTGGACGCAGGCTAATTATTATCACACTGTACCTATATGGACGGGCAACGTATACATTTATGCATGTATGGTATGATGATGATTATGAAGTAAGCCAGCATGTGTTATTTCTTTTACAGTGACAGTCATATACAGTTGCTCCCTTATTGATGCTTCCTTTATCTCATTGACACATTATTGTTGTTTATGCCTCTCATACTCAGTACAATGTTCGTACTGACGTCCGTTTTCTTTGGACGCTGTGTTCATGCCCACAGATAAACAGGGAGGTGATCTTGATCCAGACTCGTAGGAGCTAGTAGCTGACTTGAGAGCACTTCATTGTTCCGGAGGTGCCTTTGATTATTCTTTTGTGTATATACATGTATTTTTTGGGCACGATAGGGTCCTGTCCCGTCCCTATGTCTAGTACTCTAGTAGAGGTTCGTAGATACGCAGTGTGGGTTATATGGTCTCACGAGGTAGCTATTATGTATGTATATATATATAATTTTGATGGCCGAAAGGCTTATGTATATAAAAGTATTCATGATGTCAAATGAAAAATGATTTTCTTATGATTTGAGTATGAATTTGATAAAATAGCGTTTGATGAGTATGATGAGTAGTAGAATGAGTGGTGCTCGGTGGTTAGCCCCGGGTGCCCGTCACGGCCCCTAGTCGGGTCGTGACAACTTACCTCACATAGCAATCATTAATCATCAGAGAACTTACCTTTCTTACGAACAATTCTAATTTCGCAATCGTAGCTACACTTTACAATCACTTAATCAAAATTCGAATCTTAAAGTTAGCGGCAAGGATTCAAGGCCTATAACACAACTCTATAGCACAATCTATGATCTGAATGAAGGGAAACCATCCTAGATGCCCTGTAGCCTCCTGTTCAAAAGGGTGGTCGACAACACACCCATGAGCAAGACTCCACCCGACACGACTTTGCAGACAACCCCTAGAACGAACTGCTCTGATACCACTTTACTGTACCTTAACAATGATAGGGCATGACGGGCACCCGACTCTCATCAGAGTCGAGCGAACCCTCGGACATTCGCTCTATCAAAATCTGTCATTTCAAAAACTTTTAAGAACATAAAACTTTTCCAAATATAAATCATTTTCTTTATAACGATTATGAAAACTTTCAATCAAATAAGTACTTTAAACCAATTGAAATCATCTAACATAAATACTCTTCTAAAATCCACAAATGACTCAACTGACATCACTTTGTCGACATCTCGACAAACATACCATAGGACACTGTCTGCAGAAGTCTCTAAGAAGTAAACTGAACATTATGAGTCAGGACAGGACCCTGACATACCCATAATCATACATATATATACATGACTTAGCACAGCTCCAGAATGAGGTGGAACTTGCCAATCCCAGCTGACGTCAAGCATCCTAGCTATACACTTAACCTGCCAAACAATCTGGGGCTGCGGGCATGAACGCAGCGTCCCCAGGCAAAAGGACGTCAGTGCGGACAATGTACTGAGTATGTAAGGTAGTAACAAATCATAATTTGACCTAGGAGAGAAGAAATCACAATCTAACTCATTACCTGCAGCCTTCGCTGGAAGAGACATAAATGTGCACACGAAGTCTCAGAAAAATCTTTAAGTAAATAATGCAATCCAACACACATGCCGGTTGAGACATGTTAACAGAATGGTCCCTTCGGACAGCCGCTTCCAGCTAGTATCACAATAGTCCCTTCGGACAGCCTCCTCCAGCATAATAATGATGGCCCCTTCGGGCAGCCGCTTCCGGCTTAATAATAATGGCCCCTTCGGGCAGCCGCTTCCAGCTTAATATCACCATCATATCAACACAAACTCAATCCATAAATATCAATTTCAATTCATATCATAAGTCACTAATCAATTCATCACAATCCAGTTATTAGCCGTAGTCTTTCATAAGAAGTTATCAAATTTGTATCTCACTAGAATTAGGAGGATATACTTCCAGGTTTGAGGGTAGAATTGTTATGAAATTCTTACTAATTATATTCTACTCAATTTCATCTTATTACCCTACCCAAAGAATAAATGATCACATCAATATGAAGGGATGATACTATGGAATGTAAACAGAAATCGTAAATGAAATGAAGTAGTAAAATCTCGCGCCCCTTAGGAGTGATTTTGAAAATCAAACTTTATGTTTCCTTTAGTATAAAACTGATTTCCTCAAAATCAATAGTAAAACCATATACACAACTCAACTTGGAACCTTATGGGTGTTCCCCTTGGAACAGAATAGGAGTAAAATATCAATAAGCCATCACAAGAAACATTTAGACCTTACTCGTCTAAGAATGGAATCATGTGGAGTACATATAGAATGAATAGCAACAAGAATCATGCCAAAGGAAGAAGGGATTGCCTTACATACCTTTGCCGCTTTCCAGTTAACCACAGTTCATCTTCGAGTCACGCTAATCTCTCAACAATATCAATTTAACAACAATCAATCCAATATATATCCTTATAATCAATCCCTTAAACTTATCTCTATTTCTAACAGAATTTCGACAACATTTTCTTTATAAACTGGACAAACCTATAAATCCAATTCAGCTAAATTGTCAGCAACAACATCAAACAACAATATCGACAATCAATATACATTATAACTCAGATATTTTCATTCATTTAACTACACTGAAACAACCCCACCTTGATAAACTTCCCAAAAATGCCAAACGAGCTTTTAACATTATTTCCTCCGTTCTAATCCGGTAAAACTCTAAATAAACACTTTAATAACATAAAAGGAACATTATATATACCTTAGCAGTAGCTAAACCACGATATATCATCCCCCAAGCTCAATAATTAGCTTAAAACGACAACGACAACTCGTACTACACTTTATCCTTCACGAGCCTCGCGATTCGAGGCCTCGAACTTGATCGAACCCTTGCTTTATCTCTCTAAACTCCCCTCACTCTCTCTCTAACATGTTATAGACTTTTTGGTATGAAATGAGGATGATAAGGGTTAAAACCACCCTTAAATAGCAAGGGAAGTGGGCCTGACCCGACTTGGACTCGGGTTAGGCCGAGCCCATTGCTCAGCTTGACCTTTCTATTTTAAACATCCATAATTTTTTATCCCTATGCCGTGTGAAGGCCCACGACTTATTTTTGGAAAGCTAATTCAATTATCTACAACTTTCATATTTGGATTTTCCCAAATTCCCAAATAATGATGGGGTTATGGCCTCCCGAAGTCAGATTACCCGAAAACGTAACTTAAAAACCTCTTTTTGGAGGGCTTAGACTTGGATTTGGCTCAAGGGTCCTTCTTGAGTTGTGTTTTACTTCACATATATTGTTCATACAACTTTGCATATGTCGTTTATAAAAATCCCATCATGTGGGCCCCACCTCAGCTTACGGTTACAAGGGCTATATATCTTTTAACGTATCATTCCAATCATACAGTACGAATTCCAAATATCATACTCATGCTATCCTCATGCTAATACAGTGGAATTTCATTCTTTATACTTTTAATATTTGCTCCTCCTTGAGCTCATATTAAGCCGTCTGCAGCCTTAGTAACGCAAATTTTTTTGGAGTGTAACATCCTTCCCTTCTTAGAAACATTCATCCTCGAATGTTAAATGAAGACTAATACTCGTATCTAATTCCAGAACTTACTAATATCACTCACCCCTGTCATTGTGATTAGGCTTATTACCTAAATTATTGTGGTGTACTCAATTCTCTCTTATTGTGACACATATCATCGGAGAAATGAAGGATACGGAGTCTAGACCTGAATTGTGATTCATATATTTATGATAGTGCATAGATGAACACTTGATGTATGATTTGCTGTTGAAGACAATATATAGAAAAGTGGAGCTTCTTGGTGATACAAGACTTAGTTGTGAGGCGTACTTGCTACATGTGGAAGTAAAAAGGGAAATAGACAATTAAGTTGGTTGAGACGATTTGTAAGATTCATTTCATGGCTGAGTTGATCTAAGTATTGATATGACTTGTGTCTTTTGACTTGTACCTTCACTGTTTCTTTATTGATTTGCATTGATTTACCATGTTTACACTCATTTATGCATTCATACACTCATACATGGTGGAAATGGTTCAAAAATGATTCATGAAAGACTTGTGGCATGATACCTTGCGTTCAACATTTATAGTCTATACATACTAATGAACTGGAATACATTGAGACATACATTGTGATGTGAAATTAGTGAAGAAGTTAATATAATCTTCTTGTTGAACTTGTGATACTATTTGATACATAGTACTTGATGAATTGATCATTGAGAGTGATGTGACAGTGTTACTATACATATGAAAAGGCACATTTGATTGGGGATGAGGATGTGGCCTAGTTTTAAGCTCGTGGTCCAAGGTTCATTCCAAAAATGAGTGGTATATTGATATGGCCCGCGTCCGATGTTTGTTTCGGAGCGGAGGTTTATGCTCGGGTCTGGAACGAGTGGTACATGGACACCATGGGTCCCCTGCAGGTCATGACTACTGTACAATGAAATCAGTTAGCATGTGTGTACAGTATGTATTTGGCCAGTGCATTGCCTTGCACACCATCATATTTTGCATTGCACCTCATTACATTTTATTATATATTATTATATGGCTCGTTTGGTTATGATTTTGGTGTGGTTTGCTAAAACGGCTGTTGTGGTATTGATATGATCATTGACTGAGTTAAATTGTGGATTAGTGACTCTACCTAGGGAAGGAACTTGGACTTGTGATTATCAGGTGAGATTATTGAAACTTGACAGACTTGTAGGTTAGAAGCTTCATCTTAGGTTGTGACTCAATTATGGGATATTCTGTGACTTGGATTTGAGCATTAAGTGACTATATGTTTATCTTGTTATTTTATGCTTATATACGTGAACTAATCTTAGTCGGCCTATGATGCTTACCAGTACATAGTGTTTGTACTGATACTACCTTGCTGCACCCTTTTTGAGTGCAGATTGTGTTCCAAAGATTTCATCCAGACTACATCTCTAGCTTGACGCTAGTTTGCTCGATCAGATCCGAGGGTGAGCTTCTATCCATGTTATGCCACCTAAAGATCTCTCTTTCCCGATGTCTACTTTCATTCCATACATTATTTGTTTTGTATTTGAGATATATTTCATTCTTTAGACATTGTTGGTTAGAGTCCTTGTACGATGACTTTTAGATCTTGGGGTATCATACTTAAGACTTCCACACTTATATTATCTATTAATTACGAATTGTTTTATTTATTCATTCATTCACTTATCTATTGACTGTTAATAAATGATTAAAGCAGTTGAAGTTGGCTAATGATTAATGGGTTAACGGGTAAGGGTTCGCCTACTAGTGTTAATAAGGTAGGTGTTCGCACGATCGGTAATTTGGGTCGTGACAGTTGGTATCAGAGTTTGAGTTCATGAATCTCGTTGTACAAGGATGCGTCTAGTAGATTTGTGGCATGATGCCTTGCGTTTGACGTTGATATTGCTAATTGTTCATAGTCCATACATACTAATGGACTGGAATCCGTTGAGACATACATTGTTATGTGATATTAGTGAAGAAGTTAATATAATCTTCTTGTTGAACTTGTGATACTATTTGATACATGGTACTTGATGAATTGATCATTGAGAGTGATGTGACAGTGTTATACATTTGATCGGGGGTGAGGATGTGGCCTAGTTGTGTGCTCGTGGTCTGAGGTTCGTTCCGAAAATAAGAGGTACATTGATATGGCACGTGTTCGAGGTTCGTTCTGGAGCGGAGGTTTATGCTCGGGTCCGAGGAGTGAATCCTGAACGAGTGGTACATGGACACCATGGGTCTCCTGCAGGTCATGAATACCGTGCAATGAAATCAGTTAGCATGTGTGTACAGTGTGTATTTGGCCAGTGCATTGCATTACATTGCATTGCACAACATCATATTTTTCATTGCACCTCATTACATTTTACTCTATATTATTATATTGCTTGTTTAGTTCTGATTTTTGTGTGGTTTGCTGAAACGGCGGTTGTGGTATTGATATGATCATTGACTGGGTTAAATTGTGGATTAGTGACTCTACCTAGGGAAGGAACTTGGACTTGTGATTATCAGGTGAGATTATTGAAACTTGACAGACTTGTAGGTTAGAAGCTTCATCTTAGGTTGTGACTCAATTATGGGATATTCTGTGACTTGGATTTGAGCATTAAGTGACTATATGTTTATCTTGTTATTTTATGCTTATATACGTGAACTAATCTTAGTCGGCCTATGATGCTTACCAGTACATAGTGTTTGTACTGATACTACCTTGCTGCACCCTTTTTGAGTGCAGATTGTGTTCCAAAGATTTCATCCAGACTACATCTCTAGCTTGAAGATAGTTTGCTCGATCAGATCTGAGGGTGAGCTTCTATCCATGCCTTGCCACCTGAAGATCTCTCTTTCCAGATGTCTACTTTCTAGACATTATTTGTTTTGTATTTGAGATATACTTCATTCTTTAGACATTGTTGGTTAGAGTCCCTGTACGATGACTTTAAGATCTTGAGGGTGTAATACTTAAGACTTCCGCACTTATATTATGTATTAAATATGAATTGTTTTATTTATTCATTCATTCACTTATCTATTGACTTTAATAAATGAATAAAGAAGTTGAAATTGGCTAATGATTAATGGGTTAACGGGTAAGGTTCGCCTACTAGTGATAATAATGTAGGTGCCCGTACGATTGGTAATTAGGGTCGTGACATAAGCACCGCACATTTCCGCTTCGTATCACAATCAACCACCTGAAACAATCTACACCCAAAAATGGTGTAGCAAGTGCATTATTAGTATAATCCACGCGTACTGAGTAAGTATCATATGCCGACAATGGTTATTAACACATATTGGTAAAAGAATTCTCAAACAACCTTGATAATCACTAAATCAAGTCATATGTCTATCTATCGCACATCATAACATCAATACCCTTGCATCACCACGGCTCTCTAATAACTACAAGTCAATAGCATCAGTGCAATTTCCCAGTACACGAATTATTAGATCGTTCATTTTAGTCCAGGAGTCAACTCATCATTATAACGGCCTTTATCCTACATCACTTAGAAACCAATCAAATCATTGATTTTACGGAGGGTTCTCCGGGATAATTCAACATGTACAAATCAACAAGTATAAATCAATGCAATCAGATCCAGATAAACGTCGTAGCCTAAGTAAAGCATCTAGTCCCCAAACATGCCATGTCTAAATACATCAAGTCCAAATCCAACATCAGAATATAACACCAAGCATCTCAATCAAGTCATAATGCAAAGCAATGCAATAATGTATGAATGCAATGCAATGCTATGCAAATGTGGTGTACACACGTACGTCGGATGGAAATATCGACGTCTCGATAGCACAACCCAGCGTGACTCGCAAAGTCTAAGTGCCACCGATCCCGGATCTTTTCCCAACAGATTGAAAGGACCCCGAATCTTTGCCCATGGGGGGTTCTCTGCGGCACCACCCTGAGGGACCTGCCAAGTCCTTGCACTATCAATGATTCCAAAACTAACATAAGATATTGGCCATGCAATCAATGATTCAGAAATTGACCATCGGCCATCTCACGTTACTCAAATGAAAGAGTTTTATCAAGTATCAATTTCACTTAATCAACAATTCCGGGATGAACATCGAACACCAGACTCTCACATCACTCAAGTATAAATGAGCCCATCTCATCAAGTGTTTCATCAAATGTCATCAATATCTCAACGGCGTCTCATGAAAATGAGAGTGCATGCAATTTATAAATCACATCAATAGTCATGCTCAACATCACAAGTACCAACTATGGGTACGCCAACAATACATCCAAATCACAAATACCGATGGTGGGTACACCAACAATATCATGATCAAGATGATAAAACAAAATCAAATATCAATCAACAACTCGTGGCATCAAGCTAACACAACAGAACAATCAAATCACAACATGACGAGGTGACTAGCCCTAAACACATCACATGTTAATCAAGTCGATACACATTGTTACCACTTCCCCTAACTCAGCCTAATAGCTTAGAACAAGTAATTTCACCACCTGCTCACAATCACTTCTCACACGTAGTCTAGAACTTAGTCACAATCTATGGTACTTTTTGTCCTTCCATTTATCAACTAGGTTCGCTATTAATGGTATAACACAATTTACCACATATTACAGAATTTTCCCATCGTAAGACCTAATGAATTATGTACCATCCACTACTCCCAAGTCACATAAAATTCACCAATATTTAAGAAACCAAACCAAACAACCTAGGGAGTCTACAGGCCACAAGCCCGAACACACAAATAACACAACAATACCATTCTAAGGTTCCATCCAAATCTCCAATTCCTATACATGCATTATCCGTTCCTTCTAATACAGGAATATATGAAACTAACCGGAGTCTACCGAAAGGGATGCTATAACCTACCTCATGGCCGAGCGGGTGCCACAAACATCTATTGATTATTTTAATTAGGCACCACATCACAATCTGCACGAAATATTTTGGAGGAAACCATAAGACCCACGAATAGATCTACCATAAACAACCATTGTAAGAGTTTTCGGAGTAAGAAGGGGTTGGGATCTTATCTCACTCCTAGATTCTATCTACAACCACACTAGATGTTTTACCCATTTTCTTTTAAGAATATATTAGGAAAAACCCATTTCCAAGATCCATGAAAGAACTCTTTCTGAAAGTGAAGATGTTACACCTCGAAAAATCTTCCGTTGGTACGCAAGTGAAGAGCACGAGTGTATGATGTTTCCATGAGTAAGAAACGACATTTGATGACCCTAAATAAGATTCCAAAGGCAATTGCGATAAGAGATAGGTTATGCTCCATAATGACTAATTATAGGTTTTGGAAATGTGAAAAGTTGCAGGCTTGCATTCTGGCCAGTTGGTTGTAAAGTGAAATACAGACTGTAAAGTGGTATACGGTCGGTAAACTGCCATGTCGTATTTTGTTTTCCAAAACATCAAATTTCTGCCAAATGATCAAATGGTTAAATACGACCCAAAATACAGGCCGTAAAGTGGTTTATGGCCCGTAAACCGTGATCGTAAATCACCATGCTTCAGCCTGAGTTTCTGGTTCTGTTATGATTAAATACGACCATGAAGGACGGTCCGTAAACTGGAATACGGACCGTCAACCAAGTTTACGACCACTATGCACTTCAAATCAGATTTTTAAGTCATTAAATAAGGGGACCAAGGCTTATTTCATTTCACTTCTACATCACACCCCTTCTCTCTAAAACATCTCTTTACATTTATTCCACAAGAATTCAAAGATATTTGGTGACCAACAACATAAAACAAGTAAATCAAGAGTAAGAAAACCATCAAAGATCATCCAAAGTCAAGAAATCCAAATGGAGATAAACTAGGGTTTTGCTCAAAGTGGAGTATTATGAACTAAAGCTTGTTCCTACAACATCTAAGGTAAGATTCATGATGTTTATATGTTGTTTAAGATATTGGAGAGTTGAAATACTTGGAGTGTAGAAGAATATGGTAAAATGGGTCATGAATGATGAATAGTGCCCTTTAGAGAATTAGTTGGAATCGAATCATGATTGTTGTTATATTGTGACATGAATGGGTTATAAATGACATTGAAAGACCATGAAATAGACATTGTATGTGAATGGACGAAATCATGTGTTATAGTCATAGATATGGGCAAATGAAAGTAAATTGAGGAATGTGGATAATGTGAATGACTAATGGCCGTTGTTATGATATTGTGAATGTATTATTGACGTTTGGGAGTTGAATTATGATGTGAAGGAAATGTTGTCCGATTTTCCCCTAGTTTTAGCCATGTGTGCTAATTATCGATTCTAATGATAATATGACTTTAATGAAGGTAGAAACGCTAACGTTGGAGGGGAACGCGCAAATGTAGAATAGTGCGACGGAAAGGTATGTAAGGCTAACCCTTCTTTCATAAGGCATGATTCTTTGGCCAAACATCTAAATCCTCTATACGAGTATGTTGCCTTCTAAATGAATTGATCTTCCGAGCTTGTAAGCTCATGATTCTTGATACGCTACGATTGCACTAAGTTTCTCGTATTACGAGTAGGCCTATTAAGGTAGAAGAGGTAAATGACGATAGTAGTGATAATGCTATTGATGATGACTACAATGATAATAACGATGACGATTATTATAACGATGATTAAAAGTAAAGATGTTTATGAGCTATTATGTATATGTACGACTATTATAGAACCTCGAGCTTATGAGGTTGGGTATGATATGTAAATAAGTTTGTATACGATTATGTAACGCGCGCTCACCTCTGCAGAGGGTACGGATAACCCTGAAGCCTTGGTAGGGCCAGGTATGAGTAACCTTGAGGCTTGATTGGCCAAGTATGTATGAAACACCGATCCTACGTGGTCGGGTATGCTATGGAAATGCTATGTATATGATATGAGTACGAATATGATATGACTATGTATATGAATGTGAATAAGGGCATGTATACAAATAAGAGCACAAATATCGTACTGACGTCCTTTTGTTTGTGGACGCTGCGTCATGCCCGCAGGTGCACAGGGAGACAGGCTTGATCCATAGCTGCTTTCTCAGAGACTTCACAGCAGAGCTCCATTTTATTCGGAGCCATAGCTTTTGGGTACTTATTCTTTTGTGTACATAATTGTGGGCATAGAGGGGTCCTGTCCCGCTCATGTGATATGTTATACTCTCCTTAGAGGCTCGTAGTCACGTGTGTATGATTAGACGTGTCCGGCCTTGTCGGCCTATATTTTGTATATCTTTTGATAGCCTCGTCGGCTTATATACATTTGATGTGGCATAGACGTCAATGATGATTTAAAGAAGTTGTCGTCCAATGGAACTAGCGTGATTAATAAAAAAAAGGAGATGTATGTTTAATCCTATGGCTCACCTAGAGATAAGTATAAGTGGAAGACAAGGGGTGCCCGGGTGGGCTAGCACCGGGCGCTCGTCGCGGCCCTCTAGACGGGTCGTGACAAAAGTGGTATCAGAGCAGTTCAGTCCTAGGGTGTGTCTTCGAGCCGTGTCTAGTAAAATCTTGGTTATGGGTGTGTTGCGCGCCATACTTATAAACAAGAAGCTGGGGACATTTTAGGAATAAGTGACCTTCTTTCTTCATAAGAATCGTGCAATAGAGCTATGGTATAAGAAATTCTTGTCCCTTAATTGTGTGTTGTGTATTGCAGAAATGCCTGTAAAGAGAAAGGCTATAGCAACCCAAAAGGGCAAGACGGTGGCAGAAAAGCGGGCTGAAAGAGCACCGCCACCGGTAGTAGAGGAAAGTGAGTCCCAGAGTGCGGCTCAATCTCAGTCCTCCCAGAAAGTGCCTCTTACTGAGGAGCGTGAGGGAGCTTCAGCCCCAGCTCCAGCACCTCCAGATCCTCCACCAGATGCTTCGGGCCAAGATGTGAAAGAGGCCATTAATTTGCTGACTCAATTGGTTGCGGCCCAGACTCAGAGGCAAAGTTCAGGGCGAGGTGATAGGGCTGTTAGTGCAAGGGCCCGTGACTTCGTTACTTTAAACCCTCCGAAATTCTTCGGGTCAAAGCCGGAGGAGGACCCTCAGGATTTTATTGATGGTATGTTGAGGACGCTTCGATTGATACACGCTTCGGACACCGAATCGGTGGAGATAGCGTCATATAGATTGAGAGATGTCTCGATCCAATGGTATACAGTTTGGATGGCTTCACGGGGGCCAATGCACCTCCCCCGGTATGGAAAGAGTTTGTTGATGCTTTTCGCTGTCATTATATGCCGCCAGAAGTCCGGCGAGCTAGAGCCGATAAATTCTTAAATTTGAGGCAAGGTAGCATGAGTGCTCTAGAGTACAGTCTCCGTTTCAACTCCTTGGCTAGGTATGCTTCAGCCATGGTAGCGGATATGGGTGACCGGGTACACCGATTTGTTAAAGTCCTAGGGACACATTTGATGGATAGGTGTTTGACTGCGTCCCTTCAGGACGGTATGGATATTGACTGCGTCCCTTTAGGATGGTATGGTCACAGGTATATTATCGGTATTCTCTCATGATGTATATGATTTGATTGATCCGGGCTCCATATTGTCATATGTTACTCCACATATTGCTGGTCGATTTAGAGTCGAGCCGAAGTCGATCAAACCTTTTGAGATGTCTACACCCGTGGGTGAATCGGTAATAGCTAGCCGAGTATATACAAATTGTGTAATTGTGATTTGTGATCGTCATACCATGATTGACTTGCATGAGCTAGAAATGGTAGATTTTGATGTCATTATGGGCATGGATTGGTTGGCTTCTTGCTATGCCAATGTTGATTGTAGAATGAAAATGGTTCGTTTCCAATTTCGGGAGAACCAGTCTTAGAATGGAAAGGGAATACGGCGTCACCAAAAGGTAGGTTTATTTCCTACCTAAAGGCAAGGAAAATGATCACAAAAGGTTGTATTTATCATCTAGTGCGAGTTCAAGATATAGAAGCTGAATCGCCAACTCTTCAGTCGGTTCCCGTAGTAAATGAATTTCCGGATGTGTTCCCGGAAGAGCTTCCAGGCCTTCCTCCCGAGCGGGAGATTGAATTTGCTATTGATGTGTTTCCAGGCACTAAGCCTATATCTATTTTCCCATATAGAATGGCACCCGCAGAACTGAAAGAATTGAAAGAGCAATTGAAAGACTTGCTTGAGAAAGACTTTATTAGGCCTAGTTCATCCCCGTGGGGAGCACCCGTATTGTTTGTCCGAAAGAAAGATGGCTCCTTGAGAATGTGCATTGATTATAGGCAATTGAATAAGGTGACGATTAAGAATAAATATCCTCTCCCAAGGATTGATGATTTATTTGATCAATTGAAAGGTGCCAAATGGTTTTCAAAAATCGATTTGAGGTCCGGGTATCATCAAGTGAGAGTTAGGGAGAGATATCCCTAAGACAGCCTTCAGAACAAGATATGGTCATTTTGAATTCCGGGTAATGTCATTTGGGCTAACGAACGCGCCGGCAGTATTTATGGATTTGATGAATAATGTGTTCAGGCCCTTCTTGGATTTATTTGTGATCGTGTTTATCGACGACATCTTGGTGTATTCTAGATCCGAGGCAGAACATGCAGATCATTTGTGTACTGTCCTTGGAGTCCTTCGAACTCGAGAGTTGTTTGCAAAGTTTTCCAAATGTGAGTTTTGGTTGAATTCGGTGGCATTTTTAGGGCATATTGTTGCAGCCGACGGTATTCGAGTAGATAGTCAAAAGATTGAGGCCGTGAAGACTTGGCCAAGGCCCACAACTCCTATGGAGGTTCGTAGCTTTCTGGGCTTAGTAGGTTATTACAGGAGGTTCGTTGAAGGTTTTTCTTCTATTTCGGCACCGCTCACAAAGTTGACCCAGAAATCGGCAAGGTTTCAATGGACAGATGCTTGCGAACGTAGTTACCAAGAGTTAAAGGGTAGATTGACTTCCGCCCCAGTCTTGACACTTCCAGAGGGATTGGAAGGATATGTCATTTATTACGATGCTTCAGGTGTTGGGCTAGGCTGTGTATTAATGCAACATGGCAAGGTGATTGCGTATGCTTCAAGGCAATTGCGGAAACATGAGCAGAATTATCCTACGCATGATCTAGAATTGGCCGCGGTGGTTCATGCATTAAAGATATGGAGACATTATTTATATGGTGTTCACGTGGATATTTACACAGATCATAAGAGCCTTCAGTATATCTTCAAGCAGAAAGAGTTGAATCTGCGGCAACGACGATGGTTAGAATTGCTAAAAGACTATGATGTTGATATTTTGTATCACCCCGGAAAGGCAAATGTTGTGGCTGATGCTCTTAGCCGTAGATCGATGCGAAGTCTATGTGATGTACGACCAGAGAAGAGAGAAATGGCCCGTGAGCTCCAACAGTTAGCTAGCCTAGGAGTCCGAGTAGTGGACTCAGGTAGCAGCGGAGCTACTATTCAGAATTCTGCAGTCTCGTCGCTAGTAGCAGAGGTGAAGGAGCGACAATATGAGGATCCCATGCTAATGCAGTACAGAGATACACTCCCTCAGAAAGAGGAGTCATCATTTGATGTTTCAGGAGACGGAGTTCTCCGATGCCGAGGCAGATTATGTGTCCCTGATGTGGCAAGTTTACGCCACCAGATTTTGAGAGAAGCTCATTGTTCTCGTTATTTTGTTCACCCCGGAGCGACGAAAATGTATCATGATCTTAAGTCCATATACTGGTGGAATGGAATGAAGAAAGATATAGCGGAATTCGTAGCTCAATGTCCAAATTTTCAACAAGTAAAAATCGAGCACGAAAAGTCGGGTGGATTGTTGCAAGCTATAGAAATCCCAACTTGGAAGTGGGAAGTGATTAATATGGACTTCATTTTAGGTTTACCCCATTCTCGGCGTAAGTATGATTCCATATGGGTGATTGTGGATAGACTCACAAAGTCAGCTCATTTCTTACCGGTCAGAACGACCTATGTGGCAGAAGATTATGCAAGGCTTTACCTTAAAGAGATAGTGAGACTCCATGGCATTCCGGGATCTATTATCTCCGATAGAGGGACTCAGTTTACGACTAACTTTTGGAAGTCTTTCCAAGAGGGTCTAGGGACCCAGGTGTGCCTTAGCACGACCTTTCATCCGCAGACCGATGGGCAAGCTTAATGCACCATTCAGACTCTTGAGGATATGTTACGGGCATGCATGATAGATTTTGGAGGAAACTGGGATGACCATTTTACCACTCATTGAGTTTGCTTACAATAACAATTATCATTCTAGTATTCAAATGGCACCGTACGAAGCTTTATATGGGCGAAAGTGTAGATACCCAATTGGGTGGTTTGAAACAGGGGAGACTAAATTGATAGGGTCGGACCTGGTCCAGCAAGCTATAGAGAAAGTCAAGCTCATACAAGATCGGTTGTTAGCAGCCCAAAGTCGTCAAAAGTCCTATGCGAATAATCGTCGAAGAGACTTGGAGTTCAAAGTGAAAGATTGGGTATTCTTGAAAGTGTCGCCTATGAAGGGTGTAATGAGATTTGGCAAAAAGGGGAAGCTTAGTCCCCGGTATATTGGGCCATATGAAATTGTACGAAAGATAGGAAAAGTGGCCTATGTGTTAGACCTACCTCCAGAATTGGAGTCAGTCCATCCAGTAATTCATGTCTCGATGCTTCAAAAATGTGTTGGAGATCCCACTAGGATCGTCCCAGTAAATGATGTTCAAGTGACATAAAAGCTATCTTACGAAGGGGTACCCATTGCCATATTAGATAGGAAAGTACGGAGGCTTAGAAACAAAGAAGTGGTCTCGGTTAAGGTTCTATGGAGAAGCAGTAAATGAGAAGAGATGACATGAGAAGCAGAAGAGAGTATGCGATCCAAATACCCACATTTATTTCAGCCCTTGGAAGAAGTCCAAGATGAGACGTCGAGATCATAAGGTATGCATGTTTTCCTTTTATGCTTTTTGGGTCGTGTGTGGCCAAATTTTTATGCTATTGTGTTGTGGCCCTGTGAGGCATCGATATTATGGATTGTTGTGGCAGGATGGTAGTGCCATATTATAGGGGAAACTCTGGTGAAATTTTTATAGAATTCCCGAAGGCTTTAACATTCGAGGACGAATGTTCTTAAGGGGGGGAGAATGTTACACCTCGGAAAATCTTCCGTTGGTACGCAAGTGAATGACCTAGTGATGAGCACGAGTGTATGATGTTTCCATGAGTAAGAAACGACATTTGATGACCCTAAATAAGATTCCAAAGGCAATTGCGATAAGAGATAGGTTATGCTCCACAATGACTAATTATAGGTTTTGGAAATGTGAAAAGTTGCAGGCTTGCATTCTGGCCAGTTGATCGTAAAGTGAAATACGGACCATAAAGTGGTATACGGTCCCGTAAACTTCCATGTCGTATTTTGGCTTCCAAAACTTCAACTTTCTGCCAATTGATCAAATGACGACCCAAAATACGGACCGTAAAGTGGTTTACAGCCCGTAAACCGTGATTGTAAATCACCATGCTTCAGCCTGAGTTTCTGGTTCTGTTATGATTAAATACGACCATGAAGGACGGTCCGTAAACTGGAATACGGACCGTAAACCAAGTTTACGACCACTGTGCACTTCAAATCAGGTTTTCAAGTCATTAAATAAGGGGACCAAGGCTTATTTCATTTCACTTCTACATCACACCCCTTCTCTCTAAAACATCTCTCTACATTTATTCCACAAGAATTCAAAGATATTTGGTGACCAACAACACAAAACGAGTAAATCAAGAGTAAGAAAACCATCAAAGATCATCCAAGGTCAAGAAATCCAAATGGAGATAAACTAGGGTTTTGCTAAAAGTGGAGTATTATCAACTAAATCTTGTTCCTACAACATCTAAGGTACGATTCATGATGTTTATATATTGTTTAAGATATTGGAGAGTTGAAATACTTGGAGTGTAGAAGAATATGGTAAAATGGGTCATGAATGATGAATAGTGCCCTTTAGAGAATTAGTTGGAATCGAATCATGATTGTTGTTATATTGTGACATGAATGGGTTATAAATGACGTTGAAAGACCATGAAATAGACATTGTATGTGAATGGACGAAATCATGTGTTATAGCCATAGATATGGGCAAATGAAAGTAAATTGAGGAATGTGGATAATGTGAATGACTAATGGCCATTGTTATGATATTGTGAATGTATTGTTGACGTTTGGGAGTTGAATTATGATGTGAAGGAAATGTTGTCCGATTTTCCCCTAGTTTTAGCCATGTGTGCTAATTATCGATTCTAATGATAGTATGACTTTAATGAAGGTAGAAACGCTAACGTTGGAGGGGAACGCACAAGTGTAGAATAGTGCGACGGGAAGGTATGTAAGGCTAACCCTTCTTTCATAAGGCATAGTTCTTTGGCCAAACATCTAAATCCTCTATACGAGTATGTTGTCTTCCAAATGAATTGATCTTCCGAGCTTGTAAGCTCACGATTCTTGATACGCTACGATTGCACTAAGTTTCTCGTATTACGAGTACGCCTATTAAGGTAGAAGAGGTGAATGATGATAGTAGTGATAATGCTATTGATGATGACTATAATGATAATAATGATGACGATTATTATAACGATGATTAAAAGTAAAGATGTTTATGAGCTATTATGTATATGTACGACTATTATAGAACCCCGAGCTTATGAGGCCGGGTATGATATGTAAATAAGTTTGTATACAATTACGTAACGCGCGCGCACCTTTGCAGAGGGTACGGATAACCCTGAAGCCTTGGTAGGGCCAGGTATGAGTAACCTTGAGGCTTGATTGGCCAAGTATGTATGAAACACCGATCCTACGTGGTCGGGTATGCTATGGAAATGCTATGTATATGATATGAGTACGAATATGATATGACTATGTATATGAATGTGAATAAGGGCATGTATACGAATATGAGCACAAATATGGTACGGGTACTATCGCTGAATACGGATAATGATGTATGTACACAAATACGTATTAGCAAGGGAAAGTTCCTATGAAAGGCAAGTAAGTGCATATGACGACAATATTGCCATCTCCCATCCTATGCTATTTCTTATGTTGCTATTTATGGTTCTATATTGATATTGATCATGCTTTACATACTCAGTACGTTATTCGTACTGACGTCCTTTTGTTTGTTGACGTTGCGTCATGCCCGCAGGTGCACAGAGAGACAGGCTTGATCCATAGGTGCTTTCTCAGAGACTTCACAGCAGAGCTCCATTTCATTCGGAGCCATAGCTTTTGGGTACTTATTCTTTTGTGTACATAATTGTGGGCATAGCGGGGTCCTGTCCCGCTCATGTGATATGTTATACTCTCCTTAGAGGCTCGTAGTCACGTGTGTATAATTAGACGTGTCCGGCCTTGTCGGCCTATATTTTGTATATCTTTTGATGGCCTCGTCGGCTTATATACATTTGATGTGGCATAGACGTCAATGATGATTTAAAGAAGTTGTCGTTCAATAGGACTAGCGTGATTAATAAAAAAAAGGAGATGTATGTTTAATCGTATGGCTCACCTAGATGTAAGTATATGTGTAAGCCAAGGGTGCCCGGGTGGGCTAGCACGGGGTGCTCGTCGCGGCCCTCTAGACGGGTCGTGACAGAAGGAATGTAGGGATCTAGGTTATTAACTTTATTTTAGAAGAAGGACATGGGAGATTATTCAAAGGGAAACATGTGAAAACTTTGCTAACCCATCATTTCTCCTACTCTAGCTACTTGAAACACCCATTTGATGATTCTCTAGGTGGATATGGTTAGGAGTAATTTACTAAGTAGAAGGAGAGTACGAGAGTGTTAGAAAGATTTATCAAGACTAAGAATCTCCTTAGCGTTGCCCTTCCGCTGAGCCCCGTATAAATGGTCGTATAATCCCACCAGAAATTGACCCTTCTCTGGAATGTTATATGGACCATTATACGGACCGTATAAATGTTCGTATAATCGGGTCGGGTTATTTTTTTCCAGATTTTTCCCCTTTTTATATATAGATGACCCATGTTCTAATTTTTCATTTCCCACATCTTCCCTAAGCCTTGAAGGCTCTAGAACATTCCCCTTACCATATTAACACAAACCCAAGAGAAATCAAAGATTATATAGCAAGAGCCAAGAGAATAAAGTGTGGAGAGACTCTCTAGGGTTTGTAGAATTTAAGATTTCCTTTGGTATTGAAGTTGGAGTTCCATTCAAGTGAGATTCATTAATCCAAAGTTCATCCCTACTCAATAAAAGGTGAGTTTTACATCTATTTCAAGTTATTAAGGGTATTTGGTTGTTAAATAACTTGGTCAAGGGAATAAAGTAGGAGATGAAGCTCAAATATGGATTTAATGATATTTTTGAGTAGTAAACTAATTTGAGTTATGATTCTTAGTAGGGTGTGGGTATAATCTTGTTGTGGGTAGTACTAATGATGTTGAGGAAGTATTGTATGTAAGAGAATATGGTGTTGTGTTGTAGCTATGGTTATGAATGACCTTAAAAAGGAGTTTTGAGGATTGGACAATGTTTAACTTGAAAGAAGCCTCTTTATTATGATATTATGGATGTTGCTATTGACGTTTGCGAGTTGTTTATTATATGGAGAAAGTTGAAAAAACAAAGGAAATGCTGCCCAAATTTCGTTAGCTCTTAGTTCCTTTAATTTAAGCTTAATCATGCTTTTAATGATCTAACCTTAGTACAAATTCTCTTGAATGTAGAGTCGCGAGGTTGGAAGGAGAATGTTTAGTCGTTAAGGAGACATAAAGGTATGTTAAGGCTAGTCCCCTTCTTTCAAGGCATGATTCCAACATTGTAATTCTATCCATATTTTCCATAACCTTTTCACTTCCAAAAGTTAGAAGTTCATGATTCTTAAAGTTTCATATGATGTTAAAGATGAGATGTTTTCTATGATGATGATGATTTTATTTCTAGAAGTCCCAAAGTATATGATTGTGATGCCATTATGAGATTATTGAGTTATTTCATGAATCCCTTGATTTTATCCATTGTAGTTGATCTCATTTTATGAATTGTTCCTTCGGGGTGAGATGTAGCGATGATGATTATTCCATAATACAAATCAGAGGTCACCTACCTTACGCCACTCCGATAGAGTTGTAGCTTTTAATTGCGCTCTCATGCATGCTTATTTTTATGTATGATTACACCGGGCCTAGTTGGCCTGGCAGACACCACTACGCTGGGCGTAGTGGGCGGCTTATGGATAAAACCATGCCTAGTTGGCCGGGCAGTCATCACTAGTGGGCGGTATGAGATGGTTGCCCCGACGCGAGCTAATGATGATAAGAAGTTTATATAAGTGTTTATGATGTTTTAAAAGTAAAAGTTAGGATGCATGATATCCGCCTTCAGAGGCAATAAGTTATAAGTTATCTTTTTATCTCATATTTCTTTATGATGTTATTATTCATGCCTTACATACTCAGTACATTGTTCGTACTGACGTCCTTTCTTTTGTGGACGATACATTCATGCCTACAGGTAGACAGGGAGACGGTCCAGATCCCTAGGAGCTTTATCAACAGATACACAAGAGCACTGCACTACTCCGGAGTTGCAGTTTATTGGTATATTCTTTTGTGTTCATGTTGGGGCATGGCGGGGTCCTGTTCCGTTCTTATGATTTTCAGTACTCTAGTTAGAGGCTCGTAGACATGTGTGGATAGTAGATATTTCATGACCTTATTAGTATATATTCTGTATACCATTTTGTAGCCTTGCCGGCTGGTCATATATCTGTTTGAGGTGGAATCGAAGAATGCTTCATAATGAGTTTTATTTTTTAGAATGGCTTTTACTCAGGTTGTGTTATTTGATAATTAGAGGAGTGGTCCACTGAGATAGATTGGAAGTAGTATGACAAGTGCTGCTCAGTAGGCTAGCTCTGAGTAACCGTCATGACACTCCGGTTGGGTCGTGATAATTTCTAGTTATATGCTCTTGTATGGATTAGACCAGACCCTGGGTGTATTTTCTTATTTTTTTTCACTTTTTCTATATTATTATCATAAGACTTACATTATTTATTCTCTTCCGCTTAATTGATTTACTTATTTATGCCTTTATTATCGTTGGGTAAATGGTTCGCTTATCGAGGTGGGAAAGGTAAGGGCCCGCACGAATTATCCAAATTGGGTCGTGACAAGGGTAACGAGCCACTATCAACAACAATCAACCTAATAGAAATTCATCCCGAATTGCAAGTATGAATACAACTACACCTCATATTTCATTACATAAGGTAATGGCAACGAGCCCACAAAATCCGAAGTCATACCAACCAAGCTAATATCCAACCAAAACACTATGTCCGAAGACCTAATCATGCTTTCTCCTATCAATTCTACACAATACATACGCTTCGCTAATCAAAGTCTAACCAAAGTAAGCCGTAACATACTTGGAATGTCAAACAATTGTCTCGAATCGTCAAACCTTAGCCTTGCCTTCCTCTTTGGAGTGCCTCGAAACGATTAACATCTATCAAATAATTAATCAACATCAGAAAAAAAGGCCACATCAGACATTATCTGGCAATCCTACTTCCCGTTACCGGAGTTGTGGAATTTTGCATGTAAGTCTCACGAAACACAAATATATATTTTTTCCTGATTGACTTCTCCTTTTGCTTACTTAGAACTTCTTTCCTACTGTCTATCTTCTGGAAACCATAGCTGGTTGATAGCTTTCCCTAATGGGTTCAGAAAATCCTAATGTTGGAGCTCCTTATGTGGTAGGATATCTTTAGGATCAAAAAATGGAATGGCAAGAACCACAATAACTTCTTTAATGCTTATCTGATAAAGGTTTCTTCCTTCGTTGCTCTATTTCCTGACCTAGTCTATTTTGAAAGGTTTGGCGAAAGGATCTTCTAATTTCCTAGTGTGGCCAACCAAAAAATCAAACAAGGCCTCGACTACAAGAGGGCTTGTGACCCGGTGTCTATGGTTGAGAAACCTGGCTCCACCTTGAGTCCCTAGCCCAAAGAAAAAGAATGAGAGGGTCTTCCTAGAGATGCTGGAAATGGGTCCTGCGCCCCTAGCCCAAGGATCTGCCTATAGTTATAGAGATTGTAAATTTAGAAAGAGATGAGGTTGAGGACGATGACGAACCTCTTCAAAGGAGGAAGAGTTTGGCATCCCTAGCTGAATCGCCTGATGAAACAAAGAGGCTCTTAATGAAGTCTGAACTTGCAAAGTAGGTAGATTCACTTTACAAACCTCTGTAAACTCTTTTTGGCCAAAAAAGTGCATCTCCTGGTGCTACACTTATTAATGACCATCCTTCACCTCAGCTCCTGTTCCACCAAACACTTAAGTTGGTGTTGTTACGGTTTGCATTTCGCGAGCAGGGTTGGCGCTCGAAAAGCTACTAAGAACTTGTTGGTGCTATTTTGTACTTGTTTTGAAAAAGAGTCGCCACCTAATTTTTAGGAAATTAGGAAAATCGGGTTCAAAGGATTTATTCAAACGCCGTGAAAAAGCCTTTGTAACCAAATTTCTAGGTAAGTGTTCTGTTGATCTCCTAGGGAAGGTGTTAGGCATCCTAGTATTAAGGATCCGTAGTATACGGTTGACCTTCGAGTCTCAATGTGTGATTTTGTATGAACTGCTTATGTTTTGTTTAATTTTGTATATAAAAATACTGTCGTGGCATATCATATTGGCTTTTGAAAGAATTTTCTTTTTGTTACGGTTCACTTTTACGCGGGTTAAGGCATAAAAGTTACTATAAGGTTATTGGTGCTCTAATTGGATTCTAGTATTTTTAGAGTCACTACCTAATTTATTATGGAAAACTAGGAGAACCGGGTTTAGAGATTTTTTCAAAATAAGTAAAAATATTTTGGATTAAAGTTCGAGGGAAGTGTTCAGGTGATCTCCTAGGGAAGGTTTTATGCACCCTAGTATTAAAGATCCGTAGAATACGGTTGCCGTACGAGCTTCAATGTGCGATTAATGTAATTATTTGTTTAAAAGTGTTTAATTTTCCGCAAAAAATGTCATATCATGGCTTCCAGAAAAATTTTGACAAAAAATCCCCTTATAAAAAGGGGCTTTGGTTTCAAAAATCCGCGTAAATGTTCAACTGGCTTTGTTGCCGGACTAGGATACACTCGGGATTTCTCCCAAGTAGAGTTGCTACTATTCTAGTCCTAACAAAATGGGTTTAGTAATTACGGGTTTATATATATATATATATATATGAAAATATGGAGTATATATCCAATTTGTTGACATATCTAAAAAAAATAAGTTTATTTCTTAATATTTGAAGCTCATATTAGTCAAGTGAGAAAATAGTCAGATGCTCCCTCAACGTTTGGCCGGTTTAATTATAACGCACCGAACCTTTGCGGGCGTCCTATTACCCCCCTGGCCTTATTTTTTCTGTATTTTTGTACCCTTTTTGGACATTTTTACATGACCCCCACGTTTTTTAATGTGAGGTGAGATACACGCGCCCAGGAAACAGTCAAAATTTCCATACAAAATAAAGCTGCGAAAATGTTTCAAATAGGCAAAAATTTGATCAAAATCAATTTCAAATGTCTCAAATTTTGTATTCAGATTTGTCAAGGTGTTTCCAAGCTATTCAAAAAATACCCATGATTTTGAACTCACTTTTCAGATTGTGATTCTAAACTCAAGGTTAAAACGAAACTTCCATGGCTGCACTTCGAGCTTTTTAGATTTTCTTTGCTGTTGTTCGTCACTCCAAAGCAGTAGATAAGCTCAAAACTGTCTTAGGTATTCAATAATAATCAGGTCTCAAATTCATTACCCATACAAATTTTTGAAAACTCGTTGTCCTATTTGGATCGAGCTTGAAGTTTGTGCTTCAATGGTGGGTTTTCAACTACAAAGCTATTCCCAACAATAAACTCACACTGGCTATTTCAAACTTCACCCAATGAAACAATTCATGACTTCACATTTTAGCGCAACAATAACATAGTTGAGAAGCAAACGCCATCAAATGGAATTCGAATATTTTAGATTTCGAATAGTTGAAAAAGTGATAGTATTTTTTTTTTTTTTGGATTTTCAGATGGAATGTGGGTGTGTTAATGGAGGAAGAAAATGGGTTTTAATTGAGGAAGATAAAGGGAAGAAGATAAAATTGAAAAGATATCTTCCGTTAATTAAGGAAGATAACGGAGCTGGCGGTAGATATGGTCTTTCCAGTGAGATGTGGTGGTGTAATTTTTTTATTGATGAAGAAGATAAAATTATTGGATGATTTTAATGGTTAATTAGAGTTTTCTTAGTGTAAATATAATTAATAAAAGAAAAAATCAAATGCATAATAAGGAAAAGACTAAAATTTTAAAAAATGATGTGGCCATGTTAAAAAATGCCTTCACGCGCTGTTGCTTCGTTTTGACATGCCCATGTAAGAAATGGCCGAAAAAGGATACAAAAATACAGAAAAAATAAGGCCAGGGGGGTAGTAGGACACCCTTAAAGGTTGGGTGTGTCATAATTAAACCGGCCAAACGTTGAGGGGGCATCTGACTATTTTCTCTTAGTCAAGTCCTATTCATGTCCCAAAACTACTTTCCTTACCATGGTCCAAATAAAATTCTTTTTATTTTTCTGTCCTTTTAAATTCGGGTTTTTGCCTAAGATTTTCCCCAAATCTGAAACTGAGTTGGTCCAGATCCAATTATTAAAGCCAAGTTTACACCAAATTGAAATTTGCATCTATTTTCAGTCCATTTTTCAATCAAAAGAATCCAACCTTTGCCCAAAATTTATAAGTATTGACCCAAATTTCTGACTGAACCCACGGCCCAAAACACTTGTTCGTTTTTTCTTTTTATTAATTCTTTCCAGGGGCTGAAGGCCCAAAACACATAACCCTTGTCATTTTCTTTTCAAATTCTTGCTTACTTGGACAAGTTTTAAACCAGATTTCCAACTAAAACAAGCCCCTTTTTGTATTTAGAAAACACTTAATCCGGTTTTATGAATATACTTGGAAATTAGCCGAGTGAAAAAATATTTTTTAAGCGACTTTGCTAATAATACTACGTTTTCCCTACGTTCTAATCATGCATAAAGGGTTTCAATATTTACATATGTTTTACAAATACATTTACATCATGGAAATAAATAGAAATGAGGAGAATTTAGGCTGGTGGGCCTACCTAAGCCCACCACTTGCCTATTTTTACCTATAGGTGGGCCTTCAAATGCAAATATTAGCTTCCATTTTTATTTTCTCAATGGATTCGATCAAAAGAAGCTATTGGGTCTTTGGACCAATGGGTTTATGGAAGAGAGATCGCCCAACGATGACATTTCATGCAAGCAAAAAGGAAGGAGGTACAGATTAGGAAATTTTAGACTATGGCTAAAGATAAAGGAACTGATATAACAAATACATGTAAAGGCATGTAACTTCAATATACACTATTTGCTGGAATGATAATTAAACTAAGTATAGATATCCAAATTGATTGAAAAAACAACAAAAATGTAGGCCTCCTCTAAAGAATTGCAAATAATCATGGGCTCACACCCTTAAAGCCCATATAAATTTAAACAATGTATAAACAGGCCCAATTGTTAGTAAATAACAAGGAATTCCACAAGACCATGTTTACATAAGAATAAACAATGCCACGAAACTAAATATACACCACCATCTTTTAGTATACCATGGGTATACACACCCATGGAGAATAGCCTAAAAAGCAGAGCTTTTACCCTTTCATTCTTGATGTCGCACAAAATCCAAGGGGTTTCCAGGAACCCCAGTCATGGCAAACACCCGAGAAGGCTTAAGCTTAATCCTTGAGTGCTATTTGGCATCTCCATTTATATGTTAAACTCAAAATATATAGAGATGGGGTATTTAATAGTTGCATGCCAAGTTTACAATAAGAGACTAACTATACTTATCCTCACACATAGTATACAATCACACAATGATAAATCAATACAGCCCGAAGGTCTGGCCCAAACACATATGGCCCAAGCTCCAAAATTAGAACAAAAGAAAGTAGACAACCCAAATTCCCATCATATACTTAGGAAGAAAAAAGAACATGAAGCTACATAGATTTTAGATTAAGACAATTATGGCCTAGAACTGATGTACAAAGTATTTTATATTAATCAATAAGATTAAGGTTCAAAACAAGTCATGGAAGAGTAGGTTCAAAGCCAAACACAAGTTAGCAGTTAAACCAACACTTGGGGGGAGGGGCTCACATGGGTGATATACACATCATATACCAAGTATACAAATCCTCATATGCTACAGAACATATGACCATTATATATGCCTGGTATACTGGTTGTATATCACTCATGTGCAACATATATTCACATAATCCCCTTAAAAAAAATAAAAGAAACTCACTGAAAAAACTCTTAGTTGCTCATTGGTGTGCCTCATTCAACACACAGATTCATATTTAGTTAATAGTTTAACAAGGTGTGTATTAAGACACTTAGGGGAAACAAAAAGAAAGCCCAAAGAGGGAAACGAATCTCAACAGATTATATTGCCAACTTAAGAGAGTTTATAAAGAAAACCTTGAGGGACTTAAATAGGATTGCAACCCAAACACAGAAGCTTTATTCATATAAATTCTGAATACAAGAAAATTTTTAGTACAACACTTGATTTACAGAGAAACACCATTTTAAAGCACAGACATGTATCAGACCCAATCAAACAAAATGCTATCCAAACTATGTTTATCCTGACCTACCCCAGTTACAACTAGTGTTACACTTCGCACTTTCAGAGCATGAGCACGCCATGTATTTCACCGTATTAATGGAATATCGGAGACGTCCCTTGAAGTTTTGAAAGGTACAAGCCATGGGAAGTATATAACAATGAAGTAAATGGTGAATTACGATCTCGTAAGTCGTTGCCGGGAAGGACAACCTTGGAACCAAAGGACATGACAATTATCAAGTATAATTAATGATAAATATCATGTATGGAGAGTTTCAGAAGATTCCGAGACCAAGAAATCGCAGAAAATAAGTTTGTCGAAAATTTGAAAAAACATTTGGCAGAATTTTGGACAGAAATTTTGGGTCAACTTTAGAGAAGTATATATCCTAGTATATCAAGGGTTTTGAAGTGAAACAAAAGCCTAAATTGAAGTTCAAGAAGTCTAGTTTCCAACGCAACAAAGTTCATCAAAACGACATCAGAGTAGGAAGTTATGGGCATTTCAAGATAAGCCTCCAAGTTGCCAAATGGCTCCCCGCGGGCCCCACTTGGAAAGTCGGTGGAACCGACTCTCAAAGGGTATAAATACCCTATTATTTTCGTTTTTTCATCATCGACACGTCTTTTGAGTTCTAGACACATCCATACACTTCTCTTAAACACTTATAACGCCTTAAATCAAGAATCCAACAAGATTACACCAAACTAGTTCATGAAAAGTGATTGTTCTTGTTTCTACTTGATGTTGTGGTGATTTGGTCATGAAGAAAGTTGGTGTGGCTAAAGTTCTTCAATTATAAGGTATGTTCTTCAACCTATATCTTATGTTAAGTTGATTTGAAGGTTTAGCAAGTCTTAAAAGTGAAACTAGTTATGGAGGAAAGGTCATAAACTATTGTGTTGTAGTTGTTGAGTTTATGGACTGTTTTGAGCATGTTGTGGCTGTGTTTTTGAGCTAATTTCCATGTATATGGATGGTATCTAATGTTTTTGGTGTGTTGATGAGATTATACTCCTTGATTGGGACGAAAGAAAGTGTATATTATTATTGTATGTTGATAAACATCGTGTGAGATGTTTTATGGAATATTTTGGTATTGATGATGAAGTTGTTGGTGTTAGTGTTGTTGCGTTGTGTTGGTTGTTAGTACTGTGATTTCGGGCTAGGGATATAAATAGGGGAGATGCTGCCCGAATTTTGGCAGATTCTAATGGGGTTTAATTGAATACTTAAGATAAGCATATGATGATAAGCCTAACAGTAGTATGAATTCTCTTGAATGTAGATTTACGAGCTTCGAAGGATAAGCATTATGTAGTAGGAGACCAAAAAGGTATGTTAAGACTAGTCCCTTTCTTTCTAAAGGCATGATTCTTTTCTTATGAACCCATACATGTTTTCCATAACATTCTTATTCCCAAAAGTTAGAACTTCATGATTCTTAGAGTTTCTTATGATGCTAAAGAGAAGTATGTTCCATGATGATGATGATGATTCCATTTTTGGAGATTCCAAAGCTTATGGATTTGATGCTATTATGATATTATTGAGCTTATTTTATGATTTCCTTGATTTATCCATTGTTGTGATCTCACCTCATAATACCTGTTCCTTCGAGGTGAGATATAGCAATGATGATACTTCCATTCCTAATGCTATCCAAGTTCATCTTTCTTGATACTCTCATGACACTATTGACCTCATCTTACGATAGTTGATCCTCTAAGGAAAGATATGGTGATAATGATAATGATAATGATGATGATGATGTGCTTTTATTTATGTACTCTTATATATGTATATAGTCAGTCATGTGTGACACCAAGTCCCAAAAGGGTCGGGTGCAGATATGATCGAGTCTCGAAAGGGCCAGGTACAGATATGATCGAGTCCCGAAAGGGCCGGGTACGAATATTCCCGAGTCCTATTGTGGCCGGGTACCGATATTGTATAAGTATGTATATAAATATATGAAATGTTTCACCTAGAAAAAGGTTAAGTAAGCATGATGAATGTCTTCAAGGGTATCATGAGGTATAAACGGTTCTTTTATCTTACATTATTCTTCGTGCTTTCATCATTTACTAATCATGACTTACATACTCAGCACATTGTTCGTACTGACGTACCTTTTTGTGGACGCTGCATTCATGCCCGCAGGTGGACAGGTAGACGAACCTGACCCATATGTGCTTCATCAGCGAAATCTCAGGAGTGCTCCATTTGCTTCGGAGCTGCAGTCTATTAGTACTAGTCCTCATGATCACTTGTATCTAATGTAGAGGCTCGTATACATGTGTGTACAGTTAGACGTTTTATAACCTTATCAGTACATATTGCTGTGTAATGTTGTGGTAGCCTTGTCGGCTTGTGACGATGAGCATAATTGTTGACGATTATGTAAAGCTGTGCCGTTATTTTGTGATATATGAAACTTTACAGATTATGATATCCATGAGCTATCTTTATGTGTAACGACCCATTTGGTCGTTATGGCCTTTTCGGTATTTTTGCCCTTTCCCGAGCAGTGATTAGCTCATTTTTGACCCGAGGTGTCTAGATAGAGATTTGGGCAACTTTTGTGAAATATAAGCTTAAAGTGAAAAAGAGTTGACCCAAATTTGACTCGGTCAATGAGAGCTCCGTTGGAAATTCTGAGGCCACAGGCGCGTTCGTAGCATGTTTTTAAGTGTGTCTACGTGTATGGTAAGTGAGCAGATGGCCTTGGGAACTAGTTGGAAAATCGGAACAAATGGTGAAACTTGAAAAAACATTCTGGTGTCTGCTGCAGCAGCACCAATACCGCTACAGCGGCACCGCTGGGGCAGTGATGGTGCCACTAGAGCGGTGAAGAGCAATTGTGACTAGACCATTGGGCAGTATGCTTGACCGCTGGGGCGGTGTCTCGACCGCTGGAGCGGTCGACGAGCAGTTTTATAAGTTTAAAATCCCAAAACCCTAGTCATTATTTCTATTTCGCCTTGAGAGCTTTGTGGAGGCGAATTTGAGGGTTTTCAAGTGGTTTCTTCCCTAAGGTAACATTCCTATCTTGTTATAGTTTCATTAGCCTCTTTTAATCATCTAGCATAATCTAGAATCCCTAGAATCTAATGGGTCTTTGAATGGGTTTCTTCAGTTGAGTTCTAAAATCAAATTGGCTTCCTAGATTATGAATAAACGATGTTAATATTGCTATTTATGCTAGATAATGATATATCTAGGCTTGTTAACCAATAATCTTTCATTCTAGAGTTGAAATTCTTGAGTCAAAGTTAGGGTTCTTAGACCCAAATTTGGGGGTTTTCATATAAATGATGATTTTAAGAAATTGGGTATTCCTATGATTAAAGTAATGGGTTTTGAGTTTTCAGTATTAAATTTGGTATTTTGGTCATAAAATTTCCGTTATTCCTATGATTAAAGTAATGGGTTTTGACCTTTCAGTATTGAATTTGGTATTTTGGTCATAAAATTTCCGTTTTGCCCTTGAGGCCCGTTCTTCCCAAATTAAGGGTTGGAATTTGACCCGAATAGAAAGTAGCAAATATGGATATCATTATTCACGATTTCTTACATAGAATTCATATGTGATAGAGTTTGATTATTTGGAGATGCTTCGAAAGACAAGGCAACCTGTGGGTTCATGGCACCTGTTCAGCTGCCAGGTAGGTTATAGCTTCCCTTTCGGTAGACTCTGGTTAGCTTCATATATTCTTGTATAGGAATTGGAGATTTGGGATGGAATCTTAGGATGGTATTGTTGTGTGATTTGTGTGTTTGGGCTTGTGGCCTGTAGATTCCTTATGTTGTTTGATGTAGTTTTTCTTTAATATCGGTGGTTATATATGACTTGGAAGTAGCGGGTGAAACCTATTGTTGTGTCTAATGATGAGAAATTCCCGTAATATGTGATTTTTTTTGTTATACCATTAATAGTGAACCTAGTTGATATATGGGAGGATAAAATACACCAACAATTCTGATTGAGTTCTAAAAAGAGTTGTAACGAATAATTGTGAGTGTAAGGTGAGATTAATTGTTCTAAGCTAATAGGCCTATTTAAGGAAGTGGTAATAACGTATATCGATTGATTGACCTATTGTGTGTTAGGACTAGCCACCCCGTTGTGTTGTGTTGTGCTTGACAGTTCTTTTGTGTTGGCTGGATGCCATAAGTTGTTGATAGAGATTAGATCTCATTATCCGTCTTAGTTCAGATATATTATTGGCATACCAACCGTTGGTTTTGTGATATGATATATAGTTTGCATACCTACTGTTGGTATTGTGATATGATACATTGTTGGCGTACCCCATTTTTGGTACTTGTGATATTAAACTTGGTTGTTGATGTTGATACACAGGCTGCATACATCCTCACTCATTTATGATGAATGGCCGATACCTGGTGATGATCTGGTATCGTTGATTGACATACCCACCGTTGGTATTGTGATATGATATATAGTTGGCATACCCACTGTTGGTATTGTGATATGATACATTTTTGGCGTACCCCATTGTTGGTACTTGTGATATTAAACCTGATTGTTGATGATTGACATATGCATTGCACCCATTCTCTCATATTCGTGCATGGCCGATACCCCATGATGATCCGGTATTGTTGATTGAACGAAACTTATATTTGATAAACTTTGTTACTTGAGTGATTGTCAAAAGGCCGATGTCCAAAGATCCATTCCGGAATCATTGATTTTATGAAACTAATATTTGATGAACTCTTTTACTTGAGTAATTGTGAGAAGGCCTATGTTCGAGGTTCAATTCCCGAATCGTTGATTTATTAAACTGATATTTGACAAACTCTTTGAGTGACTGTGAGGAGGCTGATGTATGATGGTTATATTCGGGCATCGTTGTTGCATGGTCGATTCCGATGTTATCCCGAAATTGTTGTTAGTGTATGGACTCCGCGGGTCCCCCAGAGTGGTGCCGGTGAGACTCCCCCTGTGAGCAATTAGCCAGGGTCCCGTCTGTCTGTTGGGCAAAGATCCGGGATAGGTGGCACTCAGACTTCGCGAGTCACACTGGGTTGTGCTACCGAGACGTTTATATTTCCATCCGGAGTACATTTGTACACCTCATTTGCATGGCATGGCATTGCATCCATACATCTTGCATTGCGTTGCATTGATACATCTTGTATTGCATTGCATTATGGCTTGTTTGAGATGATTTGGTGTTTACTTGTGATGATTGGATTCAGATTGATTATTCAGACTTGGCACATTTGGGATTAGATGCTTTACTTAGGCAATGACGTGTTCTTGGATCTGGATTTATTGATTGAACTTTTTGAGGTATCATTTAGACCGTCCGTAAGATTAGTTATATGTTTGGTCTCTATGTGATGTAGGATAACGGGTACCTTAATGATGAGTTGACTACTAGATTGAAATGATCAATTTAATGATATGTGAGTTCCGATATCATTGTGAGCCTGACTGGTGAATTATTAGAGTGAAATTAATGCTTAAGGGTATTGATATACAGTGTGTGGTAGATAGCCATATGACTTGATTGAGTTGTTATCATGTTTATCTATGAATTCTTTTACTGATATGTGTTACTAACCATTGTCAGCCTATGATACTTACTCAGTACGTGTGGTTTGTACTGCTATTGCACTTGCTACACCTTTTTTTTTGGGGTGTAGATTGTTTCAGGTGATTGATCGAAGCATATGTGAAAATACGCGCTGCCTATTTGGAAGGCCTCCTACCATTTCATTTCGGGAAAGAGATTGAGTCTTAGAATGTAGTGGTAATATGAAATCATTAGTCGCTCTTGTACTAGTCTAGACCAGGTAATGGAAAGTGGGCTCGAGTCTGTATTTGTTACACTGTTGTAATTATATTAAATCTTATTGATTACATTATGATGTTTCCGCTTTATTTCTAAGTATCTATTGGTTTAAATGTGTCACGACCCAGCTAGGGGCCGTGACGAGTACCCGATACTTTTACCGAGCACCCCTTATCTATCATTTTACCTTTTCCTCTTGGCAAGCCGTATGAACAGTGCCATATTTTTTTTTCGTTACTGAACATTAACATTAGCAGCGTCATTATGAACATAGACTAGTAAACTTCGTTATCACTTTATACAACAACATTAAAATGCCAAAACACCATATATCTAACTGTACTTGACTGACTGGGCATATATGTCTACGAGCCTCTAGACATAGTATACTTATACATAGAGAGGGCTGAATACTGTCGGGCCCGAATATACATACACAAATTAGTACCACTGAAGTGAGGCTCCGGAACAACTGGAGCGCTGTAGAGTACCACTGGTAGAGCTCCTAAGGATCAAGTCCACCTGTCTGCTGACCTGCGCGGCATGAAACGCAGCGCCCACAAGAAGGGACGTCAGTACGAATAGTGTACCGAGTATGTAAGGCATGTAAGATAACACAAGCAATAACATAGTGTATAATTAATAATATCATGTCATGTATTATCATATCGTATCATATCTTATCTTGTCTTGTCGTAGCATATCGCGTCATAGTATATCGTGTCATAGTATGTCAGGCTATAGTATATCATATCATAGTACATCATATCATAGAATAGCATGTTATAGCGTGTCGTGTCATAGCATAGCGTGTCATAGAATATCTTACCATAGCATAGCATGTCATAGCGTATCATAGCATTGCATAGCTTGTCATATCATGTCCTGTCGTGGCAGATCATAGCATATCATGTCATAGTATAGCTTACCATAGCATATCTTATCATAGCATGTCTGGTCATGACATGGTAGGTCATATCATAGCGCCGAACAATGTCGGCTCACCCACAAAGCGCCGATATGCACCGGCTCACCCATATATCCCGCGTCCGGGATGATAAGCCAGCTGATCAGGTGGCAGTGAAACATATTTCCCTTCCCATTCCCCCATGTATCCTTCCCCCCAGCCCAGGTTCATATACATAGCTTGCGTAGATGTACTTTGTATGCATATACACATCTTATATACGTACACTTATTTTTGTATTCATATACATAGCTTGTATACATATACATGTCTTATATACATTTACTTATCTTATATACATATACATATTTTATATACTTATACATATCTTATATACATATACCTATTTTATATATATATATATCATATAAGCACACAAGGGAGCCCAAGCAAAAATCATGTAGCCATCGGAGTGACGTAAGGTCGGTGACCTCCGATTACATTATGGAATTCTCGTGATCGCTTTTGTCTCACCTCGAAGGGACGAATATTTTAAGGTGAGATGGTCAATGGAGAATAGTATTAAAGTAAACGTAGAATGAAATCGTGGGCGTCATAGATGACAGTTCATAGGCTTGGGAGTCTTTAGAAAGTAAAGTCATAGCTAGGGGATATAAATAAGATTCAAGAATTAGTTTATCACTTTCATATTCACATAGAATACTTAGCTTAGGAATCTTAGTCATAGAATCGTTCCGGTAGTACTTATCATAGACATATCCTCTTGTCTAACATCATTGTCATCATTATCATCATGGAAGTCTCCTCGTTAGAGTACTTATAGTACTTATCATTTGGTAACGAAATCGGGATCAAAGGATTCCCTTGGATTCAACTTCTAGTAAGTCCAACAAGGCTGTAAGGAAAATCCGAGAGTAACGGGCCCACCTCGGCCGGATGAGGTAGCGTATACTATTTGCATATGTTACATGTCATGGCGTTACTTGTGAGGGTTCTAGGGTAATCGGGTCCCATTTATGCAAGTTCTAGGAGTTTAGGAGGTCTTTCCATCATTTTGCACACTTTCTAGTTCAATTCTATTGAACAAAAAGGAGAAAACTTTAGGTGCGGATTCTGGGGAACAGAGTTGTCCCCGAGGCTTGTACCCAACTTATTACAGCTAAGACATGTCATAGAAGGAAGGGTGAAGCATTACATACCTCTTTCCGCTCCTTTTGCTATTCCAAATTCACGTTGCAATCTCGTGAAAATCTGCAAATTGGTCATGTTTACCAAAACTCTTATTAGGATACTTAGAGTTAGAATCTTAAGGTAACACTTGGCTACCGAAATTTCGGCAGCACTTCCTCTGTAAATATACCATCCTCAACATTCAACATAGCCAAATTCTCATCAATCACAACCCGGGAATTCAAACCCGGCCAAACTATTAATATAATTTAACAACTACACTAGCGATTCACATATTCCATTCAAGACACATGATCTCAATTTATCACTTTCTTCAAGACCTTCCAACTTCAATGAACACAATAGCGACCTTATAGTATACGTTCCAACAACATCATACTAATATCATTACACGCTATCCATGCAAGAACATCATTTTTCAATTCACACAATCTTCCAATTGCCAATGCTTCACCAAACTTATCAAGTCTTTACTTGCAATGTGAAATCTACAACACAACAACTAAAACATTAAATATAACTTGCTCATTATTCCTCAATAATTCAACACATATACATGGTTACATATGCCATATACACGGCCACATACACCATGCACACACAAACGGCTCCAACATGTACACACCACTACAATCTCTCCAAAGTCATTCAACTTCTATTTTTCACATATCATTCATAACAATAACAACCAACACTAGACAAGATAATTAAAACACACTTCCTATACACACACACACATATATATATATATATATATATATATACATACACGGCCACCCTCTATATTCCTTTCCTTCATGAATTTCATCCATTTTTGCACACTACAACATGCATAAATATTCATAACATCTAAAGGAAATGAATTCTTACCTTCTTCTTTGATCCTCCAACTTAGCCAAAGTTGTAACTTCAAGAACTTGTGTTTTCTTGTTCCAATGACTACTCTACCTTGTTAGGGACCCTTTACTTAGTAGGAAATGATTTTTGGAGAATTTTTATCAATTTTTCTCATGGACTTTCTCTATGGCCGAATGGCCTTAAGCTTTTCTCTCTTCTCTCTCTTGTTCTTAGCTTCTTGAAAACTCTAGAGCTTATTGTGATAAAGATGACTTAGTCATCTTTTTATTGACCAAATTTTTATTCAATATGGGCTTGACCCATATGCATGGCCAGTTGGGCCTCAAATTTCCCAAAAAAAAAACTTTCAAGCCCACTTATATTTTGGGCTAGTTCTTGTAATTCATGAAACATTTTTCCAACTTCCAAATTTGCCCTTCGTCTTTCTTCATATTTCCACGAATCATATTGCGAATTTCCTTTTATGCCCTTGACCTTCCTCATTAATTCCACTTCTAAATTTTTTATAAGCAACTCACATGTCAACCAAAATAAAATATGGCCTTGCTTGTTGTCTTCCCGCGATTGTCTTGAATTATATGATTATACGAATTGCGGGATATAACAAAATGAATCGTCCTTATTTAATTGATGTGTATTCAATGAGAGGGTTCGCCTACCGAGGTGGGAAAGGTAGCTGCCCGCGCGACCCCGAATTGGGACTTGACATTATGGTGCACCCAGAAATGATTATGAAAGGTATGTTTAGAGGTGCCGCTGGGTTAGCTCCGAGTGCCCATCATGGCCCTCTAGTTAGGTCGTGACAACTAGTTTTAAAAAAAATAAAAATAAATAAATAAACCATGTAGAGATAGACTTTGATAATCTAATGGACTACAAAACAGAAACATGATATAATAGTTGGGTGTCCACGTAGGAAAACTCAGTTTCAGCATTCTACACAAAGAGACCATACATTTAGCTAACTAGGTCCAAAACCAAGCACATAGAGTAGGTACATGGGCTCAGACTCTCCAGTTCACCAAAACCAGCATATGAAGCCTCAAATAGACTCAACTGTAACATGCTTGAGCCCTTATAGACTTCATGTATCACATTATTAACAAAGGCACCAAGTGACCTTAGCTAATCTAGAGTCATTACAAATTAATTAAGCATAGAACATGACCAATACGTCTCAACCCATACAACATCGACAATAAAACATATAGCAATGCCTAACTTGTGTGCAGCTTCTATTAATAAGTTAGTGTTCTATTTGCACATGAGAGTGTCATTTGAGAGACATCGTCCAGCCAAGGTAACAAACATTCACTTAAAACTAACTTCCTCAGTGCTTTTAAGCCTTGACCGAGATTTAAGCATGTAAAATGACAACATAAGCTCAAACTCCCAAACTTACAGGGAAAACTAGCACACCTAGACTCAAATAAGCTTGGATATGAACTTAGCCAAATAAGCAGGTTTAGCTAGAAGTACATTCTTATCTCACAGTACTTTGCTAGAAACAAACTCAAGTAAACATAGCAAATGGATTTACCAGAAGAACAACCAATACACGAAGACATAGAATATCATGCCAAATAAATTTAACTAGTACGAGTTTGGAGAATACACTAATCACAGGCCATAGTTATTTTAACATGAAGCTGATGGACAGTTAAGCTGATTCAAATAAGCCTAAACCAAATTTAACCTCATGTACCAAGATTGGTAAGACAATCATAACGTAAGTTCATCTAAGATGAAATGATAAAACCCTAACAATAATCAATTGAACTAAACCAGGCCAAGTACAACAAAGGTTTCAAACTCTTAAGCAAAATATGAGCATCGGTCAGGTATTTGCAGTCAACATGTACTCAGATAGCCAACTAAACTAATGCCTAATTCCCTTATCAAGATAAAAAAAATGTAATTTATGTACTTAAATGAATTAGACTAATGCACAATCAAGTTATCTACACAAAACCAAAGTAATAGTATGCAAACATCTATATAGAAAAAATAATCAGCTAACTCAGAACAAAATACAAAACAAAAAGAAATGCAGAAAAAAATAAAGAGAAGAGAAGATAGGGCAGAAAGAAATGCAGAAAAAAATAAAGAGAAGAGAAGATAGGGAATTACCTCTTCTTGGAGCGGCCTTAAGTCAAGATTTGGACTTGGAGACTGTTTCCTCCCAAATCAAACTCAACCACAAACCCAAAGAGAATAAAAGAGACTAAAATTTTTAAATTAACGCAAAAAAATGTTAAAGGTCTCAAAATTATTGAAACCCTAGGTTTTTTTCAAGTTCATTTCTACGTAAAATAATTTTCAAGATCCCTTTCCTTGCAAAGTTGGGGTTCTATTTATAGAACCCCTAAATAATGAAACCCGCAGTCCCTAACGATGTGGGACTTTGAGATATAGAACCCTTAAATTATGAAACCCTCAGTCCCAAACTGTTACACCCCATGGTTCTGTATGTTGAAATTCGTAAGTATTGGTTGTTTCAAGTATGGACTTTGAAGTAGCCCTCGTAATAGTAAGTTAAGGTGGGGTCCATATGCTGGGATTATATGAGTAGTCCATGGGAAGTTGAGCAAGTCTTAAGAAGGACCCTTAAGCCGAATATGGGCATAAGCCCTCCAAAAGGATGATTTAAGGAAACATTTTCGGTTGATCTGACTTGGAGAGGCAAAAACGCCATTAAAAGTTTGGAATTTGGAATCCCACTAAAAATGAAAGTTGTAGATAATTGAAATAGCTTTCCTACCATAGGTTGTGGGCCCTCACACAATATCAGAATCAAAGGTTATGGGCATTTTAAGACAGAATGTTCGAGCAGAAAAATTACCCTGTGCGAACGAGACCAAAGGGCCGCGAACGCGAAGAGTAACAAGGATTAACCCTTCGTGAACGCGACCCAAGGCTGCGAACGTGAAGGATAAGTTTTGAGTCAGTTTCCACCGACTTTGATCACCTATATAAAGGGGTAAGACTCCCCTTTTCATCAGATTTTGGCCCAGAAAATTCCAGAAATCAGTGGAGGAGTGAGGACAGCATAAACGTTGAGTGAGTTCTAAGTGGCGGAGTGTTGGTTTAGGTTCGGGTAGCGCGCAGCTATGATTGTAGCATTGTTGTGTAGTGGATTCCGACGTATATTCGAGGCGGATATCGGAGATATTGCTACTTCAACTAGAATAAGGTATGGATCTCTTTCTATTTACGTTAATATCGATTTATTCATGAAGATAGAGTGGTTAGATAATTGTTTAGTAAGTTGATTAGTTATGAAAGTTGAAAAACAGCGTGTGGGCTGTTTTATGATATGTATTGGTGTTGGAAATGATGTTATTGATGTTGGTGTTGTTGTTGTATGCTGTTGAGTTGAGGTTTCGGGCTAGGCAAATAAGAAGGGGAAATGCTACTCGATTTTCGGCAGGATATAGAACAGTTTAACTTGAAAGCTTAAGGCTTAATACCTAGATGGACCCTTAAACTTGGCATGTTTTGTAAGATAGACATATAAACTTATAAGGTGACCAGATAGACACTTAAACTTACTCAAAGTGTATTTTTCAAGTTTTTCAGTTGTTTTGAAAACAAAAACTATATTTTTCAAACACTCACAATTTTCATGGCCAAACACAAGCCCTAAATATATCACAAAATATTTTTTTTAAAATGCAAAAATAAGGCAAACGCATATACATGAGACTATAAATGTGCACTTAAACCAATAAATACTCGCTAATCGCAATTTTGCATTTTTAATTAACTCGGTTTTTTTTTACACTTGAATAATTAAAAAACAATAACTTTAACCAATAAAAATCCTTAAAAAAAGAAATTTCAAATTAAGAAATTTCTTTTTTTTTAAGGATTTTCTTCTCGGCTTTACAGTTTTCTTAATTTGAAATTTCTTTTACACTTGAAATACTGAACTTAGAAATTTCTTAATTTGAAATTTCTTTTTTTTAAGGATTTTTATTGGTTAAAGTTATTGTTTTTTAATTATTAAAGTGTAAAAAAAAAACCGAGTTAATTGAAAGCTGCAAAATTGCAATTAGCGAGTATTTATTGGTTTAAGTGCACATTTATAGTCTCATGTATATGCGTTTGCCTTATTTTTGCATTTTAAAAAAAAAATTGTGATATATTTAGGGCTTGTTTGGCCATGAAAATTGTGAGTGTTTGAAAAATATAGTTTTTGTTTTCAAAACAACTGAAAAACTTGAAAAATACACTTTGAGTAAGTTTAAGTGTCTATCTGGTCACCCTATAAGTTTATATGCCTATCTTACAAAACATGCCAAGTTTAAGGGTCCATCTAGGTATTAAGCCAAAGCTTAACATGAGTATACTATGATGAGTCTAACGATAGTGTGAATCCTTTTAAATGTAGACTCACGAGCTCGGACGAATAGGTGTAGATAATTGGAGAGCGAGCAGGTACGTAAAGTTATCCTTTCTTTCTTTTTGGCATGAATTACATAAAGTGACTGAACGACGAACATACATGACTCCGATGAATTCAAATTCTCAGTGGTACTTCACATGATAGCAGTTTTTGATTCTCAAGTGCTTGTTCGTTCTAATCATTCTATTGTGTCACGACCCAAACCGATGGGCCGTAACAAGTGCCCGACCATTGCTGGTCAAGCACTCGTATGCCTCTATTTACCTTTCACTGACTGTCCTGGGCCCATATACAATCTGTAACTGTGCTATACTGTCTCCCGAACAATCAACATAAAAGACACTGTATCGGCAATCCACAGCCAACACATACATATAAACACAAATGCTCAGAGTAACAGCGCAAACCGATTAGCCACCTCATATATATTGTACAACAAATAAGTGCTGACGAGGCTGCATAACAACACGACTACATATCACTGTCTACAGACCTCTATGGAAAACATACTGTAGAAAGGACAGGACAAGGCCATGCCATACCCATATGTGTACATAACAGAATAGTATACCGAAGGACTGCAGCTCCGGATCAATGGAGCATACTAACTGCTGCTGAAGGGAGATCCTACTGCTGCAAATCGTCTGACTGGCTACCTGATCCTGTGGGCATGAACGCAGCGGCCACAGGAAGGGACGTCAGTACCAGTAATGTAAGGCATGAACAGTAACGTAGCAAGGAATACAAAACATTAATAAGTGCCTCTTAGGACGGATGCCATGCATGCTTAGCTTTCTTGGAAAAACATTTCTTGTTCATATATATAAAAAATAGAACATATCATATTGCCGAACCACGTCGGCTAAAATAGAACATATCATATTGCCGAACCACGTCGGCTCCGATTCATGTAATAACATATGTCCCGCGTCCGGGCATCCTGCGTCCGGGATGATATTATGTCATATTATACCAACTGATTAGGTGGTTACGCGTATATAATGCTCACCCATTATTCCCATATTCCCCATGTACATATACATATATCATATAAGCAGCATGCAAGAGAGCCCAAAGAAAGTCGTGTATCTATCGGAGTGACGTAAGGTCGGTAACCTCCGATTACATTATGGAATAATTATCATCGCTTCGTCTCACCTTGAAGGAACAATTATTATAAGGTGAGACTATCAATGATTAATAGCATCAAGAGAAAACATAGAATAAGATCGTAAATCTCATAAGGTATCAATTCATATACTTTGGAATCTTTAAAAATAGTTGTCATCCAAGAATAAAATTGGGAAATCAAGAAATAGGTCAACATTTTTATACTGTCATTGAAATCGTAAACTTGGAACCTTTAAACATGAAATTGTTCTCATAATAATTACCATAGAAAAATATTCTCATCTAGCATCAACAATATTCTCATCTTTGGCATCATTGCCATCATGATCAAAACATGTCCATCCTTGTTGTCATAAGAGCTTACAAAATCATAAACCTCTGTTTTAGAAAAAACAATACGGATATTTTGGAAAAGAATTTATGGGTTATCGAGAAAAGGAATCATGCCTTGGAATCATAGACTTTTAACTTTTGAAAACAGGAAGCTACGGAAGCATTCATGAAATCGTAACATAGGAATCATGCCTTTGAAAGAAAGGGACGAGCCTTAACATACTTGTTCCACCTCCTATTAGCTACGCTTATGCATCCGAGCTCGTAAGTCTACATTTAAGAGGATTTATACTAACGTTAGCCTCTTCATCGTACACTTTTTCCAAGTTTCAAACCAAACTATTCTATATTCTGCCGAAAATCGGGAAGCATCTCCCCTGTTTATATGCCTAGCCCGAATTCTCAATTCAACAACCAACAACAATCACAACAATACCAACATTAACCATAATATTTCCAACTCCAAAATACTTCATAAACACCCCATATGGTGTTTGTCCCACATTTCCATCAACATAATTAAATTTACAACAATTTAACAACTCCTTCTCCGCAAATAAACCAAGATTAACGTTAATAACAAGAGATTCATACCTTTATCCCGATAATAATGCTATATCTTCACTCATTCACCTTGAACTTAAGCCATAACGCCTTAATACACAATTTTGTAGTTGCAACTATACGCCGTCAGGACCGGGATTTGAGAATTATACTTGGTTTCGGGCTAAAAGGTTGGTGGTGGAAAGTGGGGGAGCATTCTGGAAGGTTTGAGGAGGTTTGGTGTGTTTTGTACGAAAATTAGACTTAAAATTCCTTCAGCGCGTTCGCGCTGGCTTATTTTTTCTGACTGCACCTTCGTTCAGTAAAAAGATCATAACTCTTGATCCCGATATAGTGTGAGGGCCCACAACCTATGGTTGGAAAGCTAATTCAATTATATACAACTTGCATTCTTTGTGTGTTTCCATATTCCAAACGTATAATATCGTTTTGGTCCCTCCAAGTCATATCATCCGAAAACGTTTCCTTAAATCATCCTTTTGGAGGGCTTATGCCCATATTTGGCTTATGGGTCCTTCTTAGGACTTGCTCAACTTTCCATGTACTACTCGTATGTCACTTCATATGTCCTTTATAAAACTACGGTATGTGGCCCCCACTTAGCTTGCAGCAACGAGGGCTTTTCATCAAGTAACATATGAATTAGTTCACACCATATGGTCTCCCAATGCCAAACATAGGTTATTATTACATTCTTATAATATAACCTTCATCCGGAATCTTGGCCTCAAAATTGTCCAGCGCTGTGTTTGCCCTATGCCTTCTGCGCGTTCGTGCAGGCCATTTTCCTGGTCTGCCAGCCCAACTTATAATGTCCATATCTCCTTACCCCGATGTCCTATCGAGGAGCGGTTTGTTGTGTCGGAAACTAGACTTCCGGAACTTTACTTTAGACTTTTTGTTTCACTTCAAAACTCTTAAAATACTAAAACTTATTCTTTCTTCCATTTAGACCAAAATTCTCGTACCAAACCTTGTCCAACTTTCCTTCAAAGCCTCGGAAGCTTAATCTCCTTAGTTTACTGGTTTTCCAATCCTCCTATAACCTATTACGCGAACTCGGACTCTTATAATCGTAACACGAGCACCTATAATCTTGTATCTTCTCGACAGTAACTCCGATGTTTGCAATTGAGTAGCCAATACCTCTCAAATCTCAACGTACAGAAGTTACGGGGTGTAACATCCTTCCCCCCTTAGAAACATTCGTCCTAAAATGCTGCAGTATTGCCAACCCACGACACCATCTTAGATTCCTTAGAACCGTTATCCTTCCCTTAGGGTCCGATCAGCATTTGCTTAGACATTAACTTGGTTCAGTCTCTTCTCACCTTCCCTTAACTCTTTCATTGCTTTCAGTCAGCCTCTTTCACTTCTTTGTCTTCATGTATATGGTCAGAAATTAACTAGCATCTCGCTTTCATTTTGTTTCCATTATGGTAGTCTTGCTTATCGTGCTATAACTATTCATCGGCCTGTAAGTATCCTCTTTTTTCTTGCTCCTTGTTTCCCTACTAGTGGACAAATTACCTTGCTCATGTACGGCGCACTCTCTGCGTTTATCTCTTCAGTACCCTCTCAGGCTGTCCTTTTTATACCTGTTGATCTTAGGCACACACTGCATCGACTCTCTGTAGTTCATTAGTTCGGCTCCCTGTTCTTTTACATCTTGTCACTATCCCTCTTCATCTTACATTCTAAATATTTATCCAATCATGACTTTGTCGCTAATGAGCATAATGGTTATGTTCCTTTCCAAGGCCAGTTATATCAATATCCAAAAGACGTATATACGTAATGTTTCTTCGTTTCGCAGTCCAGTTACACTTATGGAAAACATATAATCCGAGCTCAACCTAAATCCCTGGGGCTCCTGCCATAACTTTTTCCTTAGCTTCCTGCTCCCAAATCTCGTGATTCAACCCAAAAGTATAGGATTACGACAATTCTTACTCCATTACGACCCTCTTACAACATATGTATCTAACTTTGATTTCTTTTTACCAGCGATCACTTTGTCAGTCGTCATTCCTTGTTAACTTTCTGATGTGGCTTTTTGCAATTATAGTTGGGCATAACTTCACGTTGACGGTTCATGTAATTCCATAGCACATGCTCTCATGTTCAGTATAATTAGTGATCCATGATGTTTTTATAATATCCGGTGAAATCTTTTATTTTCATTCATAGGAGTAGCGTTCTTTCTTTCCTTCAAAATTTTCCAAACTACCAATCGTTGTTCCTTTTATTATAATAATCGTTGTCATCCGAAGTGTCCTTTGGGTTTGTCATCCTCTCCATTATCTATTGTGTACTTGGCTCGTAGACCTTTCTTGTTCTCTTTATTACCCTTTAGAACACGTCGCTGCATACTTAGGTACTGCGCAATTTTGCTCGATGCGAGGGATTCAAATCATGGTCTACAAATATCGTAGCTCATGTCGGCATGAAGCATCCTCTTAAAGTGTCTTCCATATTTTCTCCCTATGTCTACCTCATGGTACACTTATTGTCAATTCACTTCTACGTCTTTTCGTTACCTTCACGATATGCCAACACACCTCGAACTCTGGCCCCGAGCTAGTAAATCTCCTTTTCTGGAGCTTGAAACGTCACAGCTCCTTTCAAGTCTAGTATGTTCTTCCCCCCTTATTATGGAGGTCCCAATACACCAATAGCTTTCGAATGTCCATCGTCTTCGGCAATTATCCATCGCCTTTCACTATCCTCTTAAGGTCGGGGTTCCGTCATCGTATGGTCTGCCTTATTTATCCTTTTTGCTAGTCACACTCTTGTGTTTAATTGGAATACTCATAAGGGTATCCAATTCCGATGCCTTCTTTTCCGTCTTTTCACACCTCGGTCTTTTTATGACTAACCGTTTTCCAGACCTACAAGTTAATGGGGACATCGAGATTCACCACGTCCTTTATGAAGTCTTCGATTATACCTTACTCCTTGATTTTCTATTCCCGACTTTGCTTATAACATATCTAGAATCCTTCTTATCCTGAGTTCTTCTTCCATTTATGTCTATATCATCATCATTTTTTCATTTTTTTAACAGTTCCATACCCTTCCATCAACTACTAGTCCTTTCGCCTGCTTAGCTCTCTTACTCATAATCCTTCTTAACTACGCGTTTGTGTTGCAGCTGTGCATCCAAGTTTTTCGAGTGTCCTGCTACTTTTACTCTCACAGAATTCTTACAGTTTCCACTCTCTCTATTCTTGTTCATCGGTTCTTCATCCGTCTTTATGATGCTACGGCCGAATGGTCTTCCATGCACGTTCCTTGCATTTCATTCCATTTCCTCTAAGATCAAATCTCTCGGTCTTCACATGAATTCTAATTCCATGCCATTGATTTTCTAATCAATCGTGTCAACTCATCATCCTTGTTCTTATCTCGGTGAGTAATCGGTTTCCTACCGCCAATTCGTTAAAGTATCCTTCTTACTCTCATGGTTGAAGATTTCCAGTTACTTTCCTCCTAAATACTCTCCTTTTCCTTCGATCAGCCCATTGGTATACCTTTCCTACTTTCATCCTTAGCCTTCCTTGGGTTTCTTCCTCCTCGAGTACCTTTCTTCTTTTGTTATTTGTAGTATTGGCTCTAGAGTCCGTGAAATATTACTTTAAACGCGCAAATCCGTTTTATTCTTAAGTTGTCTTTTTAGGAAATATTCTCTATATCCGAGGCAACCATATCAATATGACTACACATTTATCCCTTTGTATACCTCTCAAGAGCTGAAAATCTCTTAGTATCGTTGCAAGGCTCAATCATTCTTTCTCTTACTTCACATTCCTTGTCGTGGTCACTATCCTTTTAGCCCCACTTATCGAATTCGGTTCTCGAGCCCCACAATTCCTCTTTTATTCCATACTACCACACTTTATCCCTTTCACATGCCCACCTTCGATTTTTTTTCCAAAAAGTCTCGTGCTTTGCCCGTCGTCCCTCTTGGAGGCTTCACTCACTCATGTTTCTTACTTTTCACGTTTTTCGACATTTGATCTCCTTACCTTCCTTATACTCACTTTCCCCTTTTTCCAGATGTCATTACCTTAGGACTTTGCAATTTTATCCTGTGGTGACAATAACATCAGCCTACCTGGTAACGTTCTTTTGTCACTTGAACTTTATCACCCTGTTCGATTAATGCCTTCAATATACCGCAACGCCGGTTGCTGGGATACATATACCCGTTGATACAGTCACATATGGGATATCATACGCATTCATATATATGTGTTCTAACGCCTCGCTTACAAAGTATTTCCAAACGCTACTTAAACCCATCCTAGTCCTAGAGTTGTGATGCACTTTTTTTTTTCTCTTCACCAGTCTAGTACGCCTCATCCTACGTGACCTCTTAAGGTTTCTACCCACTCCGCATACTCTAATTTCCCTTAGGCTACTCTAGCTTCTCATTTGTCTCTCGTGTCTGAATTTATAGGACTTTTAGTACACTTCCCAGGGGGTCACCCATCCTAACATTTCTCTCACCCCAGCACGCTTAACCTTCAAACTCTGATGAAATCCGGGGCGTTAATGCTGGTATAATCGCATCCACCTCACCGTATGACCTTCATCACATAATCTAGATCAAGTTGAAATCTTAACCGATTCCAAAACATTCTCGTAATGTGTCTCCCTCCGAATTAGAAAGGGTTTTTTACTCTTCTGACTATGAAATTACTATTTTAGCCTTTTCAATCCTCAATATTCACCTTCCATCTGTATGTACGACTACCCTTCATCCTGGATTTCCAGATTCCCGATAGTGGCGAACACACCTTCGCCGCCGTTACTTATAAATACTCGGTTATCAGCCTCTTTGGATTTCCGCTCGCCACTCTTATATAATAATCTACAGCAGAACTCATTTGTCGACTTTCCCTGAATCCCCCAATAGACCATGCTCCTACTAAACCTCGAATGTAACCCATTTTAATCCTTCGGACTGCTAATCATCTTTCTCACAATCATTCTTCATGCCATGCCAAATCCATAACTTCTCTAAAACAACGCATCCCACTTATTGTCTATTTACGATATTTCCTTTCCACGCTTTCTCTTGTTAGGTGTACCTAACTAAATGACCAGCAATGCCTCACAGGGCATATATATATATATATATATATATACACGACATATCCCAGCCACCCAGGGCTCCCAATTTCAGGTAAAAGAACAAAAATATCAAAACTTACCTCTGTGACTTCCCATATCGCCACTCACCTTCTCCCGTCGATACTGTGCTTCTGCTGAGATCAAAGGTTAGTATAAGGAATCTCATTTCCTAAGACTTGGCTCTATCGCACGATCTAAGACAGAAAGAAGGTCAATGATTCCTAGATGCTCTGCAGCCTCCTGTTCATAAGTGTGGCCGGCTTCACACCAATAAACAGGACTCTACCGGACATGGTCTGTAGAAAATCCCTAGGACGAACTGCTCTGATACCACTTTTGTCACGACCTAAACCGATGGGCCGTAACAAGTGCCCGACCATTGCTGGTCAAGCACTCCTATGCCTGTATTTACCTTTCACTGACTGTCCTGGGCCCATATACAATTTGTAACTGTGCTATACTGTCTCACGAACAATCAACATAAAAGACACTGTATCGGGAATCCACGGCCAACACATACATATAAACACAAATGCTTAGAGTAACAGTGCAAACCGATTGGCCACCTCATATATATTGTACAACAAATAAGTGCTGACGAGGTTGCATAACAACACAACTACATATCACTGTCTACAGACCTCTATGGAAAACAGACTGTAGAAAGGACAGGACAAGGCCCTGCCATACCCATATGTGTACATAACAGAATAGTATACCGAAGGACTGCAACTCTGGATCAATGGAGCGTACTAACTGCTGCTGAAGGGAGATCCTATTGCTGCAAATCGTCTGACTGGCTACCTGATCCTGCGGGTATGAACGCAGCATCCACAGGAAGGGACGTCAGTACGAGTAATGTACCGAGTATGTAAGGCATGAACATCAACGTAGCAAGGAATACAAAACATGAATAATAACATAATGGAAATGTAGAGCGTATCGTAAGATAAAAGAATGACCTGTACATATAAGTGCCTCTTAGGACGGATGCCATGCATGCTTAGCTTTCTTGGAAAAACATTTCTTGTTCATATATATAGAAAATAGAACATATCATATTGCCGAACCACGTCGGCTCAAATAGAACATATCATATTGCCGAACCACGTCGGCTCAAATAGAACATATCATATTGCCGAACCACGTCGGCTCCGATTCATGTAATCACATATGTCCCGCGTCTAGGTATTCCGCGTCCGGGATGATATCATGTCATATTATACCAACTGATCAGGTGGTTACGCGTATATAACGCTCACCCCTTTTTCCCATATTCCCCATGTACATATACATATATCATATAAGCAGCATGCAGGAGAGCCCAAAGAAAGTCGTGTATCTATCGGAGTGACGTAAGGTCGGTAACCTCCGATTACATTATGGAATAACCATCATCGCTTCGTCTCGCCTTGAAGGAACAATTATTATAAGGTGAGACTATCAATGAATAATAGCATCAAGAGAAAACATAGAATAAGATCGTAAATCTCATAAGGTATCAATTCATATACTTTGGAATCTTTAAAAATAGTCGTAATCCATGAATAAAATTGGGAAATCAAGAAATAGCTCAACATTCTTATACCATCATTGAAATTGTAAACTTGGAACCTTTAAACATGAAATCGTTCTCATAATAATTACCATAGAAAAATATTCTGATCTAGCATCAACAATATTCTCATCTTTGGTATCATTGCCATCATGATCAAAACATGTCCATCCTTGTTGTCATAAGAGCTTACAAAATCATAAACCTCTGTTTTGGAAAAAAAATATGGATATTTTGGAAAAACATTTATGGGTTATCGAGAAAAGGAATCATGCCTTGGAATCATAGACTTTTAACTTTTGAAAACAGGAAGCTACGGAAGCATTCATGAAATCGTAACATAGGAATCATGCCTTTGGAAGAAAGGGACGAGCCTTAACATACTTGTTCCACCTCCTATTAGCTACGCTTATGCATCCGAGCTCGTAAGTCTACATTTAAGAGGATTTATCCTAACGTTAGCCTCTTCATCGTACACTTTTTCCATGTTTCAAACGAAACTATTCTATATTCTGCCGAAAATCGGGCAGTATCTCCCCAGTTTATATGCCTAGCCCGAATTCTCAATTCAACAACCAACAACAATCACAACAATACCAACATTAATCATAATATTTCCAACTCCAAAATACATCATAAACACCCCACATGGTGGTTGTCCCACATTTCCATCAACATAATTAATTTATAACAATTTAACAACTCCTTCGCCGTAAATAAACCAAGATTAACGTTAATAACAAGAGATTAGTACCTTTATCACGATAATAATGCTATATCTTCACTCCTCCACCTTGAACTTAAGCCATAACGCCTTAATACACAATTTTGTAGTTGCAACTATACGCCGTCAGGACCGGGATTTGGGAATTATACTTGGTTTCGGGCTAAAAAGTTGGTGGTGGAAAGTGGGAGAGCATTCTGGAAGGTTTGAGGAGGTTTGGGTGTGTTTTAGACGAAAATATGAGGTGGTCTCCCCTTTAAATAGCGGTCCAGGTTGTACCTGGACCAACTTAAAATTCCTTCAGCGCGTTCGCGCTGGCTTATTTTTTCTGACTGCACCTTCGTTCAGTAAAAAGATCATAACTCTTGATCCAGATATAGTGTGAGGGCCCACAACCTCTGGTTGGAAAGCTAATTCAATTATATACAACTTGCATTCATTGTGTGTTTCCATATTCCAAACATATAATATCGTTTTGGTCCCTCCAAGTCAGATCATCCGAAAACGTTTCCTTAAATCATCCTTTTGGAGGGCTTATGCCCATATTTGGCTTATGGGTCCTTCTTAGGACTTTCTCAACTTTCCATGTACTACTAGTATGTCACTTCATATGTCCTTTATAAAACTCCGGTATGTGGGCCCCACTTAGCTTGCAGCAACGAGGGCTTTTCGTCAAGTAACATATGAACTAATTCACACCATATCGTCTCCCAATGCCATACATAGGTTATTATTACATTCTTATAATATAACCTTCATCCGGAATCTGGGCCTCAAAATTGTCCAGCGCTGTGTTTGCCATTGGCCTACTGCGCGTTCGTGCCACTCCCTGGCGCGTTCGTGCAGGCCATTTTCCTGGTCTGCCAGCCCAACTTGTAATGTCCATATCTCCTTACCCCGATGTCCTATCGAGGAGCGGTTTGTTGTGTCGGAAACTAGACTTCCGGAACTTTACTTTACACTTTTTGTTTCACTTCAAAACTCTTAATATACTAAAACATATTCTTTCTTCCATTTAGACCAAAATTCTCGTACCAAACCTTGCCCAACTTTCTTTCAAAGCCTCGGAAGCTTAATCTCCTTAGTTTACTGGTTTTCCAATCCTCCTATAACCTATTACGCGAACTCGGACTCTTATAATCATAACACGAGCACCTATAATCTTGTATCTTCTCGACAGTAACTCCGATGTTTGCAATTGAGTAGCTAATACCTCACGAATCTCAACGTACAGAAGTTACGGGGTGTAACATCCTTCCCCCCTTAGAAACATTCGTCCTAAAATGCTGCAGTATTGCAAACCCACGACACCATCTTTGATTCCTTAGAATCGTTATCCTTCCCTTAGGGTCCGATCAGCGTTTGCTTAGACTTTAACTTGGTTCAGTCTCTTCTCACCTTCCCTTAACTCTTTCATTGCTTTCAGTCAGCCTCTTTCACTTCTTTGTCTTCATGTATATGGTCAGAAATTAACTAGCATCTCGCTTTCATTTTGTTTCCATTATTGTAGTCTTGCTTATCGTGCTATAACTATTCATCGGCCTGTAAGTATCCTCTTTTTTCCTACTCCTTGTTTAGAATATATATATATATATATATATATATATATATATATATATATATATATATATATATATATATATATATATATGCGTATGATATCCCATATGTGGCTGTATCAACGGGTATGTGTATCCCAGCAACCGACGTTGCGGCATATTGAAGGAATTAATCGAGCAAGGTAGTGAAGTTCAAGTGATAAACCTTACCAGGTAAGTTGATGATATTTTCACCACAAGTTAGAGTTGGAAAGCCCTAAGGCTGTAACATCAGGGAAAGGAAGAAAGTCAATATATAGAAAGTAAAGTGTAAGAAACGAGGGTGAGTGAAGCTTCCAAGAGAGACAACGGGCAAGGCAAGGGACTAATTGGATAAAATTCGAAGGTAGGTATGCGAAAGGGATACAGTATGGTAGTGTGAAACAAAAGATGAATGTGTGGGGTCAGAAAATAGACTTCGATAAGTGGGACTAAAGGATAGTGATCAAAAATAGGGATGTGAAGTAAGAGAGAGAATGATCAGGCCTTGCAATGATGCTAAGAGATTTCCAGCTCTCAAGAGGTAGATAAAGGGATAAGTATGTGATCATATTGATACGGTTGCTTCGGACACGGAGAGGTTTTCCTAAAAGGTGACTTAAGAATAGAACAAATTTTCACTTTTAAAGGAATATTTCATGAATTTCAGGGTCGATACTATAAAATAGGAAGTGGAGAAGGGCGCTCGGGGAGGAAGGAACCCAAGGAAGGTTTGAGGATGAAAGTAGAAAAGGTATACTAATGGGCTGATCGAAAGGAGAGGAGAGAAGAGAAAGGAAAGATTAGGCAATCACCAAGGACAAGCGAGAGGATAATGAACTAACAAGATAAACAGAATGTAGTGCATCAATAACTTAGGATGAAGATAAAGAACACCGAGATTCGATTATAGAGGAGATAGAAGAGTGCACGGGAAATATTCATCGGTATGGACTAGCCTTAGCAGCAGGAAGGAGAAGAAAGAAGAGAGTATATTGTATGGATTTCACGACACGAACAAGAAGTGGCAGGATACCGGAAGAACTACAAAGCATAGATAGGATGCAAATAAGTAGTCAAGGAAAATTTCAGATAAGTGAGCTAAGTGAGTAAAAGCGATTGATAGTGGGAGCCGAAGAATGTAGTATATTAACTCTCAATGATATATTATAGACGTAAAGTGAAATCGAAAGCCCAAAGTAAGAAGAATTCCAGTGATAATAGTTGTGGAGGATGACGAGGGACAAAAGGAGCAAAGTGTGACCAAACATTCCGTAAAATATTTTGATGGGTTCCAACATCCCCATTAACCCATGGATTCGGGAAAATGTTCAGTCACAAAAGGTAGAAGTAGAAGGGCCTTAAAGAAGGTAGCAAGAATGGATCGGTATTGCATAAGCGCTTTGTTCACATACAAAGCCCTGGATTAGTAGAGAAGAAAATAAGCCAAGCTATTCGATGAGAGAACTCCAGTATTATAAGAGACCAAAACAATTGAAGGATCATTAAGGTAGGCCGATGACTACCGGTACTCGGGAGTTATTAGTGTGTAAGAACACCCTTAAAAGAGGGGAAGAGCAGATCTAATTCTGAAATGGGGTATAGCATTGTCAAAATTCCAAAGGAAGAAAGATGTTAGCTCAAAGAGGCCAAGCTTCGGAACGTAATGCCATATATAGGATGTATTAAGAGGGAGCAGAAATGATTAAAGCTAAGCAACCCACAAGCATGCATGAAAGAGGAATTACGATGGATCAAGAAATACTTCATGCGGACGTGAGATATGATATTTTTAGGCTCGACATATTCTAAAGAGTAATAAAGAGAATAAGGAAGGTCTCTAAAATAATTTCACAGAGATTAATGGAAAATACAATAGGAGGAAATCTTAGTACCGGAAGAGACGACAATTGTAGCAAACGGAGCAATGGTTGGCAGTTGGGCAGTTTCCAAAGGAAGGAAGAGCGTTGTTCGGCCATATCACCGGATATTAGGAAGCACCTTTTGGATCACTAATTACACTGAATAGGAGAGCATATACTATTGAAATTATAGGAACCATTAACATGAAGTGATGACCAGCTAGAATAGGAAGAAGGCCACACTGGAAGGATAACAAAGATTAACAACTGATGAGGTAATCACTGGTACAAGCAAATCTAGGTAAAAACTTTACTAGCCATAAAGAGATATTGAGCAAATATTTGGGGAATCAGTGTGAGAGGGCTGGGACAAGGTTGTAAAGGATTAGAGAACTTGACTGAAGAACTACAAGGAGTCGATACAGTGTATATCCAAAATCAACGGGTACAAGAAGGAATAATCCGAAATGGCACCGTAGGAGTAAACAAAAAAAGGGCGCCGTATTTGAGCAAGGGAGTTGCCCAGTAATAGGAATAACAAGAAATGAGAAAAAGGGCATACTTGTAAGACGACGAGCGGTTATGGCATAGCAAGCCAAGACTATGGTAAGGGAAATAGAACGAGAACGGGATATGAGTTGATATCTGATTATGTACATAAGAACAAAGAGGTGATAGAGTGCATAGATGAGCCAAATAAAAGAGTTAAGAGTGAACGGGAAGAAACTGATCAATGTATAGCATAAAGGTACGACGATCGGATTCTAAGAGAAAGGCAATGAACCAACGGAGGTGTTGTGGGATGTGAAGTACAAAATTCGAGGAAGAATGTTTTTAAGGGGGGGGGGGGGGGGGGGAATGCTACACGCCATGGTTCTATATGTTGAAATTCGTAAATATTGGTTGTTTCAAGTATGGACTTTAAAGTAGACCTCGTAATCGTAAGTTAAGGTGGGGTCCACAAGCCAGGATTTTATAAGGACCTATGAAAAGTGATATGAGTAGTCCATGGGAAGTTGAGCAAGTCTTAAGAAGGACCTTTAAGCTGAATATGGGCATAAGCCCTCCAAAAGGATGATTTAAGGATACATTTTTGGATGATCTAACTTGGAGAGGAAAAAACGCCATTATAAATTTGGAATTTGGAATCTAACCAAAAACGAAAGTTGTAGATAATTGAAATAGCTTTCCAACCATAGGTCGTGTACCCTCACAAAATATTGAGATCAAAAGTTATGGGCATTTTAAGACAGACTATCCGAGCAGAAAAATTACCCTGCGCGAACGCGACCAAAGGGTCGTGAACGCGAATAATAACAGGGATTAACCCTTCGTGAATGCGACCCAAGGCCGCGAACGCGAAGGGTAAGTTTTGAGCAGGTTTCCACCGACTTTGACCACCTATATAAAGGGGTAAGACCCCCTTTTTCATCAGATTTTTGCCCAGAAAATTCCAGAAATCAGTGGAGGAGTGAGGATAGCATAAAAGTTGAGTGAGTTCTAAGTGGCGGAGTGTTGGTTTAGGTTCGGGTAGTGCGCAGATGTGATTGTAGTATTGTTGTGTGCTGGATTTCGACATAGATTCGAGGCGGATATCAGAGATAATGTTACTTTAACAAGAATAAGGTATGGATCTCTTTCTATTTACGTTAATATCGGTTTATTCACGAAGATAGAGTGGTTATATAATTGTTTAGTAAGTTGATTAGTTATGAAAGTTGAAAAATAGCGTGTGGGCTGTTTTATGGTATATATTGGTGTTGGAAATGATGTTATTGATGTTGGTGTTGTTGTTGTTGTTTTTGTTGGCTATTGAGTTGAGGTTTCGGGCTAGGCATATATGCAAGGGAGATGCTGCCTAATTTTCGGCAAGATATAGAACAGTTTAACTTGAAAGCTTAACATGAGTATACTATGATGAGTCTAACGATAGTGTGAATCCTTTTAAATGTAGACTCACGAGCTCGGACGAATAGGTGTAGATAATTGGAGAGCGATCAGGTATGTAAAGTTACCCTTTCTTTCTTTTGGCATGAATTACAAATAAAGTGAGCGAACGATGAACATACATGACTCCAATTAATTCAAATTCTCAGTGGTACTTGACATGATAGCTGTCTTTGATTCTCAAGTGTTGGTTCGTTCTAATTATTCTATTGAATCTCAGATGATGATTCAGTTTGTATATGATTGCTTCTGATATTCTATTCGGTTACATTGTTATTGTTTCATTTCACCGAGTCCCTCACTAGAGGGTCGGGTACGTATTCGTGCATATTGCTATTGTTTCCTTCACCGAGTCCCGGGTTGGGTACGTATTCGTGCACAGTTTCATTGCATTGTTCACTGAGTGCCTCACTAGAGGGTCGGGTATGTTTATTACATATGATTATTTCACTGAGTCTCATAATGGGCCTGGTATGGTATATGATGATTTCACCGAGTCCCATAATGGGGGGGGGGGGTACGGTATATATATATATATATATATATATACATGACTCATTTCATAAGGTACAAATGCTTTGGTATTCCTTGATTATGAACTTGTCTCCTGTCATCTTTTACTAAGTCATGATCTTCATTACTGTACTTCATGCTTTACATACTCAGTACATTTTCCATACTAACCACCGTTTCTTCGGGGATTGCATTTCATCCCTGCAGATACAGATACTCAGTTTGGTGATCCTCCAGCTTAGGACTACTACTCAGCTGCTTGGGGAGCTCCATTGTTCCGGAGCCCGAGTCATTTTGGTACAGCTCCTTTGACATAGGCCTTGTTATACTCGTAGAGGTCTGTAGACATATGTGTGGGTTTTGTATATATGTGTTGGTCAGCTATATCAATGTAGTTCGTCTTGGATATCCCCGTGTATAGTGGCAGCCTTGATGGCTTGCATATTTGTTATGTTTTGGTTAGCTGTGGCTTCTCAGGAGACATGATCTTTTGATGTATGACATGATGAGTTCACAGTATGCTTTTACAGATTGCCATATTGTTTCCAGTTCCAGTCTGATTATATCTAGCAGGTTCGTATACGGGTGTCCAGCTCGGGCACTATTCAAGGGCCATCGGTTTGGGTCGTGACAGTAACGATGTGGGACTTTGAAATTTCTCAAAGGCATATTATCATAAACAGAATCAACGGCTAAAAATAAATGAATGAACAGACAAAGGGTTAGATTTAACCCCAATGAATCGATCTCCTCAGTTTTTTGCAAACCAATGAGATTCGTTGATTCAAACTTGCAACACAAAAAAAATCATTAAAACTTCTCAGTATTTGACCGTTGCTACACTAAAAAAAGTAAAGTGATAGAGAAACAATGAGAAAATATTCCATATTTGGATCGTATTTGGCAAGTGAAAAATGAAACATTAAATGCGTTGCTTGAAATATGCATACCAGACCTGGCAAAGGCAAAGTACGCCTGTAAATTTGCCTAAAATGGAAAAATGACATAATGGCGGGTCCATCGCCCCCTGGTGACACTAGGGTTTCTAATGATTGGTTGAAGAACATGTCTTATATGTTAAGCCAACTGGGCCGGGTCACGGTCGTTTGGGCCTGGGCTCGGCTCAGATTTTTTTAAAAAAAAAGAAACACGAGTCCACATGTATACATGGTATACATGTATACACATATATATAGCTGTATACTCGTGTACACATGTGTCTATTTGGGAGGGTAAAATTGACCTTTTAAAAGATAGCCCAAATTTAAAAATTTTAGTGAAGAAAAATTTCAAGCATGACCAAATTTTAACAAAATTAATTAATTAATTAATTTTAGAGGCATAGTCAATTGTACAAAAGGACTTTAATTGTAAACATAGCCTTAATTGGCTTAATTTTAGGATCAAGCTATTTCACTTATAACCTTATTTGGTCCAATTAGCCATCCTAGGATAACATTTGCAAAAATGACCTTAATTACTCAGACCAATGATTTTGGCCCTTTCATATAAGGTTACAATTAAACTAAATAAAAAAGGCTAATTTTGCAATAATTACCTCAAGTAAGGAAATTAATTTTCAATTGGGCCATAATTGGACTATTAATTGATTATTTCAATTATAGTCATTTAATGGGTAATTTACAGAATAAACCACAATTAAACACTCAATTAATTATGATAAATTCTATAAAATTGATTAAACAAGAATTGAGGGGTAAAAAAATGATTAATTTATTTAATTAATCAGATTCCTTGCATTAAACAGAGTAAAACATTTACTAATTAATTTCTGATAATTTAAACAATTAAATAAATAATTATTTTCAACTATTTTCTTGATTAAATTTAGCAAATGTATCATAATTGTTGCAAATTGATTTCCACATGATTTATAACATTATAGAAATTATTTTACCACACAAGAAATGATAAAACCTTATCTAAATAGTTCGATAAAATCATTTTGACTTCTAAAAATACATATTTCACTCCGTTTAATATTCAAGGACTCTGGGTAATAAAAATAATTTATGGGTGTTCAAAATTAAGTGTCAACAGCTGCCTCTTCTGTGTTCGGGGATGGGGGGATCATCCCTGAGCAATGAAATTTGACCAACCCTGATTTTTGGCTGACCCTACTCATATTACCTCTTATTTTCATGCAATTTTCAAAAATATATATACGGACCCTGGTTTCTGAGTTTCCTACATAGCTCAAGTTTCATGAGAGTTTAGGGCATTTGTTGTTTGACTCGATTATGACTTCTAAATGCAAATTAAAGTAAATTCTCAGATTTTTCGGCTGTCAAGCCGGGAAGTCTGGTGTGATTGGTAGGAGTGTGACTTACTCTCTGGCATTGATTTTGCCTACATATCCCTGTTCTTGGGAATCAAGTCACTTGTAGTTCGACTTAATCGGAAGGAAAGGTTATCCCTTATGTGCGAGTGCCTTTATGTGTGCCGGTATGTGTCCGACCAGTTGCGAAATAGTAAAACAAATATGGCAGATAAGAAAATAAGCAAAATTTTATGGTTAAACATGGTGGGGAGTGATCTTCCAAGTCCTATCCGGAGATCTTGACTCTCATGGGCACCTTATCTTGACTGACTGCATAAAAAAAAATTCACGTTTGCTCTGCCATCTACCTGGATTTGATTTGATCAACCCGCTCTGCTTGCTAGCTACAAAGTTTCTTCCATCTACTGAGTAACATTGATGGGGTGACGAATACTATGGTCATCTAACCGGATTTACATCATCTTGTCTTTTGAGCAAATATTGCAATCTCATGATCGGTTTTACATCGATTGTCTTTTGCTATATCCAGTAGTTTATATGCATGGCCCCCTTGGTATGTTTGTATGAGTGGCCCTCTTGGCATATTTGTATGAATTACCCTCTTGGCATGTATGAATGAATGACCCTCTTGGCATGTTTGTATGAATGACCCTCTTGGCAAATAAGAAGAAGTGATGGCCCTCTCGACAGCAGAAAAATAGATATGTAATGGACCTCTCGGCAAATAAGAATAAGTGATAGCCCTCTTCGCCGCAAAAAATAGATATGCAATGGCCCTCTCGGCAAAATAAGAAGAAGTGGTGGCCCTCTTGGCAGCGCAAATAAGAAGAAGTGATGGAAATGACGGATATGGCCCCTTTGGCTAAATCATCTTTCTTTTGTTCTTTGTGCTGGCTGTGACCCTCTTGGTCAGATATGCCGTATTGTTTTACTATGATCCTTTTGGCCAAACATTTGCATTGTGGCAATTTTCAGTCATTTTGCAGCCTTTGTGGGCTTAATATTTTGCCATTGTGGCACTTTTTATCCTTTCATAGCCTTTATGGCTATGTATTCCTCCTTTTGGCATTCAGTATCTTTCATAGCCCTCGTGGCTGGATATTTAACTCTCATGGTACTCTGATCTTTCTTAGCCTTTGTGGCTAAATGTTTTGTCCTTGGTGATTTTCAAAACCCTATGGCCTTCGTGGCTGGATATGTATTCCGAAAGTCGAATCCCAGCAGTTATTGTGATTTGCTTTAGCGAATCATTTCCTGTACATAAAGCAAAGTTAGAAAAAGGATCGTCTTCCGACGTCCTGGGGACTTGAATCAGAAAAAGATTAGTTTCTCCTATTTAAAGTTGATTTGTATTGTCGGCGCCGTCACATCTTCAGCTTTCTGGACTCGGAACCCCTTCAGCTCCGGCATTCAAAAGATCAACCTATTTTCATTATGCAGAAAAATCATTTTTGTAATGCTACCTTAAGGATATCTAATTTGTGGAAAAATAAAAGCATTATTAATAATCATGACATGTGCTTTGAATAAGGGAGATCCTTTCTTCCGTAAATGGGGTTTTTGCTTTCTCACGCTGAATTTTTTAGACCTTCTCTCAAAAATTCTGCCCCAGTTTAAATCTTGACCTACGAATTCTCATGCCGAATCTTTCGGGAAATTTTGAGGTCTCCTCAAAATTTCTGCCCCAGTTTACAGTGTCGAGTGAATAAGGGATTCTGAGATCTTCTCAAAAATTTTGACCCAGTTTGGAATTTTGGGTTAGTTGAATTTTTGTAGTGGATTGACGACGCGAATTTTGAGATCCTCTCAAAAATTCTGCCCTAGTCGGGCATGTAGCAATACTTGAACCTTTGTGAAATCTTATCTCTGAGGTTTCCTAGGGGTTTCTTAGTTTTTTATTTTGGTGCGACTGATCTCAAAAAGCGCCTACGTATCCTGTTGCAGCAGGAATTCAGGTCGAACGTAGTTCAGAATAAAAATAAGGGACTTTTTGGTTTTTACTAATAAAGGGATCGGGTTCCAGATGGACTGTCTACATATCCCACTATGGGGAAATCAGATCATTGCGTAGTTCATATTATAAAAGATGCTTTGTTTTGCCTATCTATTACAAAAAGATTACAAGCAAAAGGAAATAATCAATACAAGCAAATAGAATAATGATTACAAGCAAATAGTACTTGTTACAAGCTGAGAAACTCCTTCTTTATGCATAGTAGCGTTTGATTGCATTTGAGTTGACTGGCTTTGGCCACTCTTGTCCGTCCATTTCTTCCAATACTACTGCTTCTCCGGAGAGTACTTTGCGGACCACATAAGGACCTTGCTAGTTAGGAGAAAACTTCCCGTTGTATTCATCTTGATGTGGGAAAATTCTTTTGAGCACCATTTGCCCAATTTGAAAAAAGTCCAGTTCTGACTAGTTTGTTGAAGGCTCTTGCCATTCCTTATCCGAAGTACCAGTCATTTTTTCTTTGCCATTATCTTGTAAGGATAAGGATGTTATTGCAGCTTTGGACCTTGTAAAGTATGCCAGTGTGAACATGAATCAACTTATCTTTCTATAAGAAAAGAATAACTCAAAGGCAAACAGAGTTAGTTCACCAGATAATGAAAAGAAAATCAAAATATCACACTTAAATGGCAGTTTTAAAACACTTAGCACATAAATGATCATATGTTTGGTTTAAATGCTCAATTGATCTTTTATACCCGGTTTTGGGTACTTGGGTTTTTGTTTTAGTGAGGGGGAATATAATATTTATAATATATAGGGACCGAGTCTTATGTAGATTGCCTACGTATCCCTCCACGGGAAGTTAGGCCTTTCCGTAGTTCGGTTTACATAAGAAAAAAATTTAAAACCTACTCGTGACCAGGCTTGATAGAGGCTTCCTGTGTATCCCTCCTTGGGACATCAGGTCGGCGCAGTTCCATTTAAACAAAATTGGGGGGAGGGGGGGGGGGGGGGGTAGGGAAAATCCGTATTAAATACAAAAAATAGGATCCCCTAAAACTACCGAAAAAGCGACCTTTCTTTTGTGGTCAATATAGGTTGTTTGTCCATTCAACCTTTTCTGTTCATAAAGGCCCCCAAATCCTAATACTAAGAAGGGAGCACCAGCCAAATGGCCCCCTTATGGACCAAATTCTCCAACTCAAACTTGAATGCATCGCACTCTTCTATGTCACGCCCTAGGGCTCCAGAATGGTACAAGCACATTTTGCGGAGACCGACTCCTTCAGTTTGAACCTTTTTGGTTCTGATGGGGCTAATATTCCCAATGCTGACCAATTTCTAGAAGATGCTGGCATAAGAGTCTCTGAATATTGTGAAGTCATAACGCCAAATACAAGTGTTTAGAGTAATCCCCTCAGTTGGGATAATGTTGTCATGGACCAAAAGTGAATGAGGTCCCCATATCTTGGTGATGCCTTTTTCATCTATCAGCCTGATGATCTCCTTTTGAAGGCTAAGCATGCATTGATGGTGTGTCCTACCTGATCCTAGTGATAAGGGCATCTTTTATGTGTGAATACTGGGGGACAGGGTGGCAACCTATCGAGGCAAACACTGACTATTCATTTGCTTCAGAACTTGATCATCATTTTCTCGCTCGTAAAATGCTTAGGCGAGACTCTGTAGGGACAATCCAAAGCCTTTATCGCAATAGCCCACCATTCGGGCGAAGCTGGTCAGGCATACTCTATCTGCTCCATGGGCTACTCCCTAGGGCTTGATAGCGCAGCAGAATCTCCTTCCCCTTTTGGGCTCGAAGGTGAAGCAGAGGTTTCTTCCTTTTTTAGGCTTGATAGTGCAGCGGAGGCAACCCCTTTTGATGGCCATATGGGCTCCTGTGGGTTTGCCTCTATCTCTTCTTCCTCGGACTCCTCAACTATTGGGATGTACTCGAGAAGAACTCCTTTTCCCTTGTCTAGGATATTCTCTCCTTGAGCTTTGACAGGTTTTTCAGGCGAGCTCTCCGCTGAGTCCATTAACTCATCTGCCTCCTTAATCTTAGCTTTGACTGCTTGAATATGTTTTTCGAGATCTTGAATCTTTCGGCGCAGCGAAACCTCATTCCTTCTCAAGACCTCGAGCTCAGGTGCAGCCTTGTTGTTCATCTTCAGATTCTGAGAAAGTCGTTAGGCTTAGAATGGTTGATTTGTTCATTGTTTTTCTTTGGGTGAGTGGACGATATTTGAGATCAATTAAGCATTTAAATGAAACATATGGAAGCAAATAAAGTCACACAAAGTAGTTTATAAGATTTAGTAGTTTATAATATTATACTATGCGCGCTCTTCAGCATACTAATCGTTTGAAACATAAATGTGCCATTTTGAATCAAAACATTGCCCCACAATCATTAATAATAATATTATTCCCCGAAGGGGTACAAAGGATGAAGTAAAGACAGTACATAAAAATAAATTAACAGAATTGTCCTCCAGTAGTGGATGATGAAGCCCGATCCCTATCAGTCTTGGCTTTCTTTGCTTTCCGGTGGGTAGTCTGGACATGAAGATGGGCTGATGTCAAAGTTTCCTCCGTAAAAAAACCTTTCAGTGTGAAGGTCAATGGATCGACATCATCTTAAGTCTTCTTTATTTTGTCATCTAGCTCAACCAAACAATCATTAGTAAGCTCTAACTCATGTTCAATTTCAAACCATCTGCTATAGGTTGTAACAATCCAAACGATCCCACTACATCAAGACCTTTTCGACGTTGCACAAAAGTCATTACTTTACGTTCAGCTAGCACTAAAAAGGCTACTCCTAGTGGTGGAATATCCAACTCATGTCTCAGACTTTCTATTACGGCTTTATCATGCTCAATTTTCTCCAAAAACTTTGCATCTCTGTCGTTAGCTCTCCTCTGAACCAAACGGGCTCGGATTTCGGCTTGCGAATCCTTATCTTGGACAAAGCTGTAGAGAATGGGTCTTGGAGGAAGTTTGCCTTGCAAATCGGCCCTTAACCAGTCCTTATACTCCACAACACAACCCGGACGAAACCTATTTTCGGCTAAGGTACCGGGACCCCAAATCATGCTACCCTTCCATTCTCTTACGCAATCCAAAGCTCTTGGTGGTCTATCAATGTCATAGACAATTATGAAATCTTCATGCCTCTAATATGGGGTATGACTTGGGTTCTCCCAAATTGTCTCAAGACCGTGGCAAGGGCATAAGGTCGAATCTCTCGTATTCCCAAAAGTGGAAAGAATGGGCACTTTTTTCCTTTGACCACAACCTCAATGGACACGAAGTCATGGAACATCCATTGAATGCTCTCTTCTTTCCGTCTGGAGAAAGTGAAGGTCCAACGTTGTCTGTTATGTTCTCTGAAGTTCAGACCGAAATTCCAAAGACTATCCCTTTCAGCCGGCTGACTTAAGTGTTGCTCACCCCTAACCTTGACCATATGCTTGAGGATCCACCATTGTAGGAGTAAATTACAACCTTGGAAGTACTTGTAGTGATTCCAGCAGAGACTTAGGGCTCGGTACAAATCAACTAATATGATTGGGGTTATGTCAAAGTATTTGGTTTCTTCTTTTTGGGTTATGCCGTAAAAGATGGCATGGGTGACCGAAATGACTCGGGTATCTATGGCTAAAGACCAATCCTTAGGGAAAACTGAGGTTTGGTGGCTGTCCATTCGGCATAAGCCTTGAATTCCCCGGGATACTTGACAAATCCATCTGGGCTTCCAAACCTTCTGTATAGCTCTCTAAAGGGTATGGAGGGGCCATGGGCCCAATTGGCGTAGTTTAAAGAAAGCATCCTAAAAATTTGGGACTAGGTGGGTTTTTCCGGGATCAAAGCATTTTGGTTGGGTTTCTTTCTTCTTTTTAGCCCTGACCCTACGCTAGTTAATACATCCCTAACCTCCTCCAGAGCTGGTGTCATTTCGATGTCATCTCAAAATCTGAAAACCATCCTATCTCTATCCCAGAATTCGGTAATTACTTCTATCAGTTCCTTGCAATCGGTCATAGTCATGATGGATGTCAAATTCTCTAAATGACATGAAATTCCTCTTTTCTCCTATGGGGACATTTGGCCCCACCAAATCCGCAGCAACTCAGCTGTAGTCAGGACCATATCGAAACTCAAACTGATCGACATCTACAAAATAGAAACCAAGGTTAATGCCCCCCTCCCCCACTAGGCAATGGTGTCATTCATAGGCACATTTAAACGTTTTCAAATAGCACATAATATGATATGTAGTGTTTTTCAGGTCATAAACCGTACTTGACACGGGGTAGTCTCCCTATCGGGTTTGGATACGTCTAAAATATCCTAACCACCCAGTCTACTTTTCATTTGGATTTGGCTTAGCTCTAACCTAGGCTTATGAAAGAGTGGGTTTTTTTTAATTGACCATGGACCCGAGCGGACTACTCGGGGTGAACCATTGTTGACTGTTGGGTGACCGCCCACAAACTTAACGTTCAATTTGTTCCAAAGGAGTGTTTCAGGTTTTTTAGTGAAGGCTCGACTGCGATCCCGCGTGTCCCCTTTGAAACCATACATTTTGCCAGGAGTGGCGAAGTTTATGATAAGAAATGAATGACAGCTATAATTTTCGAAATTGAAATACATAAACAAATAAGTACAGTTAAAATCACATTATATTGAAACTCTTATGGTTAGAACCTAGGAAATCCCCAGCAGAGTCTCCATCTGTTATGGTTCGCTTTTACGTAGGTCAAGGCGTAAAAGTTACTACGAGGTTGTTGGTGCTCTAATTGGATTCTAGTAATTTTAGATTCACCACCTAATTTATTATGGAAAACTAGGAAAACCGTGTTTAAAGATTTTATCAAAATTAGTAAAAATCTCTTGGACAAAGTTTGAGGTAAGGGTTCTGGAGATCCCCTCGGGAAGATTTTATGTACCCTAGTATTAAAGATCAGTAGAATACGGTTGACCTATGAGCTTCAATGTGTTATTAATGTACTTATTTGTTTAAAAGTGTTTAATTTTCCACAAAAAATGTCATTTCATTTTATTCATATCATGTCTTCTAGAAAAAATTCGACCAGAAATCCCCTTATAAAAAGGGGTTTTGGTTTCAAAAATACGCGTAAAATGTTCAACTCACTTTGCTGCCGGACTAGGACACACTCGGGATTTATCCCAAGTAGAATCGATACTATTCTAGTCGTAACAAAATGGGTTTAGTATTTACGGGTTTATATATATATATATATATATATATATATATATATATATATATATATATGAAATATGGAGTATATCTCCAATTTGTATACATATTTAAAAAAAGAAGTTTATTTCTTAATCCATTTTTTATTTTATTTGAAGCTCATACAAGTCAAGTCCTATTCATGTCCCAAAATTACTTTCCTTATGTCACGACTCGACTAGGGCCGCGACGAGCACCCGGCGCTACCCCACCCGGGCACCCCTTTAACATACTTTCACATAACATCTAGGTGAGCCATAAATCAAATCATGCATTCTAGCCATCAATCATACTAGTCCCAATTGGACGACAACATTTCTTATATCATCATAGGCATCTATGCCACATCGATGTACATGGGCCGACAAGACCAACAAAATGACATACAAAAATATAGGCCGACAAGGCCAAACACATCTAACCACATACACATGTCTACGAGCCTCTAAGAAGGTTATAACATATCACATGAGCGGGACAGGACCCCGCTATGCCCATAATTATGTACACAAAAGAATAAGTACCCAAAAGCTATAGCTCCGAATGAAATGGAGCTCCGCTATGTGGTCCCTAAAAATATAGCTATGGATCAAGCCTGTCTCCCTGTGCACCTGCGGGCATGACGCAGCGTCCACAAACAAAAGGACGTCAGTACGAAGAATGTACTGAGTATGTAAAGCATGATCAATATCAATATGAAAGCTTAAGAGTAAACATTTGAGATAACATAAATTGGGAGACAATAATATCGTCGTCATAGCACTTACTTGCTTTCCACAAGGACATTCCATTTCTATTGCGTATCCGTGTACATACATCCATATCCGTATTTATTTACCTTCACATTCATTTTTATAACATATTCATACTCATATTGATGTCATATACACACACACACAGGGTTATCCGTACCTTCTGCAGAAGTGTGCGCGCGTTTCATAATCATATACATACTCTATACATATTCATATACCTATATTCTTACCCGGCGTCATAAGCTCGGGGTCTTATTATAGCCCTTCATAGGCACACATACATATAATAGCTCATAAGCATCTTTAGCATCATTTTATTCTCATCATCATTACTATCATTGTCATTATCGTTACATCTACCCTATTGGCTTACTCGTCATACGAGGAACTTAGTACAATCGTAGCACATCGAGCATCGAGAGCTTACTAGCTCGGAGAATCACATCGTTTGAAGGGAATCATAGTCTTATAGGAGATTTAGACGTTTGGCCAAAGAACCATGCCTTATGAAAGAAGGGTTAGCCTTACATACCTTTTCGTTCGACTATATAACACTTGCACGTTCCCTTTCACGCTTGAGTTTATACCTTCATCAAGGTCATACTATCGTTAGAATTGACAACTAGCATAAATGGCTAAAGCTAGGGAAAATCAGACAGCATCTCCTTTATTTATACAACATTCCTCCATATCGTAATTCAACTCCCAATCGTCAACAATACATTTACAATATCATAACAATAGCCTTTAGTCACCTACATTATCCATATTCTCAATTCACTTCCAATTTTCCATATTCAAGACCATAACACATGATTTCGTCCATTGGCATACAATGTCTATCTCATGGTCTTAACGTCATCTATAACACATTCATACCACAACACAAAAACAATCATGATTCAATTCAAACTATTTCTCAAAACATCACTATTCATCATTCATGACCCATTTTGCTATACTCTTCTAATGTCCAAGCATTTTAACTCTCAAATACCTTAAACAACTTATAAATATCATGTATCTTACCTTAGATGTTGTAGGAACGAGCCTTAGTTGATAATACTCCACTTGAGCAAAAACCCTAGTTTTCCTCCATTTGGATTTCTTAACTTGAATGGTCTTTAATGGGTTTCCTTACTGTTGATTCACTTGATTTATGTCGTTGATGGCTTATAATCCTTGAAAACTTGTGTAATAAATGTAGAGAGATGTTTTAGAGAGAAGGATGAAATGTGGAAATGATTTCATGAACTTGGCCCCTTATTTAATAACCCATCACTGATCTGTCGGGTTCATTATACGGTCCGTATAATTGACCGTGAAATGTGTCTTTCCTTCACCCTTCACTGTGAACGTTATACGGTCCATTATACGGGCCGTATAAATTTGTACGGTCCGTATAACTGACCATATAACCCCACCAGCGAGAAACCTTTTCTGTGATGGTTCTACGGTCCATTATACGGCCTGTAAAACATTATACGGTCCGTATAATGAGCCGTATAACCCATCAGTCCACTGCACTTGTTCTCGTCGCTTCGTTTGATCTCCAAACCTTATGGAATCTTCTTAACACTTGTTTAACACTTCATTAGCAATCTAAGGGACGTTATAACTCTTTCCCAAAACGCCCTTAAGTCATCATTAACCCGTTACTCGTATTTTTCACTAGGTCATTCACTTGCGTACCAACAGAAGATTTTTCGCGGTGTAACATTCTTCCCCCCTTAAGAACATTCGTCCTCGAATGTTAAGCACTCGGGGATTCTATAGAAATTTCGTCAGAGTCTCCTTTGTAATATGGCACTACCATCCTGTCACAACAACCGATAATATCGATGCCTCACAGGGCCACAACATAATAGCATTAAAATTTGGCCTCACGCGACCAAAAACATAAAAGAAAGTATACATACCTTATGATTTTGGCGCCTCATCTTGGCCCTCGTCCAAAGGCTGGAATAGATGTGGGTATTTAGATCGCATACTTTCTTCCGCTTCCCATGTCATTTCTTTTCGATTGTTATTTCTCCACAAAACTTTAACTAAGGCCACTTCTTTGTTTCTCAGCCTCCGTACTTGCCTATCTAGTATGGCAATGGGTATTTCATCATAGGCTAGCTTCTCTGTCACTTGCACATCATTTACCGGGACGATCCTAGTAGGATCTCCAACACATTTCCGAAGCATCGAGACATGGAAAACTGGATGGACTAACTCCAAATCTGGAGGTAGATCTAACTCATAGGCCACCTTTCCTATCTTGTGCACAATCTCATAAGGCCCTATATACCGGGGACTAAGCTTCCCCTTTTTGCCAAATCTCATAACGCCCTTCATTGGCGACACTTTAAGGAATAACCAATCTTTAATTTGGAACTTTAAGTCCCTTCGACGATTATCCGCATAGGAGTTCTGGCGACTTTGAGCCGCTAACAACCGATCTTGTATGAGCTTGACTTTCTCTATGGCTTGCTAGACCAAGTTTGGCCCTATCAACTTAGCTTCTCCAGTTTCAAATCACCCAATTGGGGATCTGCACTTTCACCCATATAAAGCCTCATACGGTGCCATTTGAATGATAGAATGATAACTATTATTGTAAGCAAATTCAATGAGTGGCAAATGATCATCCCAACTACCTCCAAAATCTATCATACATGCCCATAACATATCTTCAAGAGTCTGAATAGTACGTTCAGCTTGTCCATCGGTCTGTGGATGAAATGTCGTGCTAAGGCTCACTTGGGTCCCTAAACCCGCTTGGAAAGAATCCCAAAATTTAGTTGTAAACTGAGTTCCTCTGTCTGAGATAATCGATACTGGAACACCATGGAGTCTCACTATCTCTTTAACATACAGTTTTGCATAATCTTCAGCCACATACGTCGTCCTGACTGGCAAGAAGTGAGCTGACTTTGTGAGTCTATCAACAATCACCCATATGGAATCATACTTACATCGAGAACGGGGTAAGCCTGTAATGAAATCCATGTTAATCACTTCCCACTTCCAAGTTGGGATTTCTATAGCTTGCAATAATCCGCCCGGCTTTTGGTGCTCGATTTTCACTTGTTGGCAATTAGGACATTGAGCCACAAATTCCACTACATCTTTCTTCATCCCATTCCACCAATATACAAACTTGAGATCATGATACATTTTCGTCGCTCCGGGGTGGACAGAATAACGGGAACAATGAGTTTCTCTCAATATTTGGTGGCGTAGCCCCACCACATCGGGAACACATAATCTGCCTCGACATCGAAGGACTCCGTCTCCTAAAATATCAAATGATGACTCCTCTTTCTGGGGGAGTGTATCTCTGTACTGCATTAGCATGGGATCTTCGTATTGCCGCTCTTTCACCTTCGCGACTAGCGACGAAACTGTTGAATTCTGTATAGTAGTTCCCTTGTTACCTGAGTCCATTACTCGGACTCCTAGGCTAGCTAATTGTTGAAGCTCACGAGTCATTTCTCTCTTCTCCGGTCGTACATCACATAAACTTCCCATAGATCTGCGGCTAAGAGCATCAGCTACAACATTCGCCTTTCCGGGGTGATACAAGATATCAACATTATAATCTTTTAGCAACTCTAGCCATCATCGTTGCCGCAAATTCAACTTTTTCTACCTGAAAATATACTGAAGGCTCTTATGATCGGTATAAATATCCACATGGACACCATATAAATAATGTCTCCATATCTTTAAAACATGAACCACTGCGGCCAATTCTAGATCGTGGGTCGGATAATTCTGCTAATGTTTCCGCAGTTGCCTTGAAGCATATGCAACCACTTTACCGTGTTGCATCAATACACAACCTAGCCCAACACCTGAAGCATCACAATAAAAAACATATCCTTCCAATCTCTCTGGAAGTTTCAAGACTGGTGCAGAAGTCAACCTATCTTTCAACTCTTGGAAACTACGTTCGCAAGCATCTGTCCACTGAAACTTTGCCGATTTCTGGGTCAATCTTGTAAGTGGTGCAGAAATAGAAGAAAAACCCTCAACGAATCTCCTGTAATAACCTGCTAAGCCGAGAAAGCTACGTACCTCCGTAGTATTTGTGGGCCGTGGCCAAGTCTTCACTGCCTCAATCTTTTGGCTATCCACTCGAATACCATCGGCTGCAACAATATGCCCTAGGAATGCCACTGAGTTCAACCAGAACTCGCATTTGGAAAACTTTGCAAACAACTCTCGAGTTCGAAGAACTCCAAGGACAATATGCAAATTATCCGCATGTTCTGCCTCGGATCTAGAATACACCAAGATATCATCGATGAATACAATCACGAACAAATCTAGAAAGGGCCTGAACACATCGTTCATCAAGTCCATGAACACTGCCGGCGCATTGGTTAGCCCAAATGACATTACTCGGAACTCAAAATGGTCGTATCTTGTTCTGAAGGCTATCTTAGGGATATCTTTCTCCCTAACTCTCACTTGGTGATACCCGGACCTCAGATCGATCTTTGAAAACCATTTAGCACCTTGCAACTGATCAAATAAATCATCAATCCTCGGAAGAGGATATTTGTTCTTAATCGTCACTTTATTCAATTGCCGATAATCAATGCACATTCTCAACGAGCCATCTTTCTTTCGGACAAACAATACGGGTGCTCCCCACGGGGATGAACTAGGCCTAATGAAGCCTTTATCAAGCAAATCTTCCAATTGCTCCTTCAACTCTTTCAATTCTGCGGGAGCCATTCTATAGGGAGGAATAGATATAGGCTTAGTGTCTGGCAACACCTCAATAGCAAAATCAATCTCCCGCTCAGGAGAAAGGCCTGGAAGCTCTTCCGGGAACACATCCGGGAATTCATTCACCACTGGAACTGACTGTAGCGTCGGCGACTCAGCTTCTACATCTTGAACCCGTACTAGATGATAAATACACCCTTTGTGATCATTTTCCTTGCCTTTAGATAGGAAATAAACCTACCTTTTGGTGATACCGTATTTCCTTTCCATTCTAAAACTGGTTCCCTCGGAAACTGGAAACGAACCATTTTCATCCGGCAATCAACATTGGCATAACAAAAAGCCAACCAATCCATACCCATAATGACATCAAAATCTACCATCTTTAGTTCATGCAAGTCAACTATAGTACGGCGGTCACATATCACAACTACACAATCTCTATAGACTCGGCTAGCTATTACCGATTCACCCACGGGTGTAGACACCTCAAAAGGTTTGATTGACTCCGACTCGATTTTAAATCGACCCGCTATATAGGGAGTAACATATGACAATGTGGAGCCCGTATCAATCAAAGCATATATATCATGAGAGAATACCGATAATATACCTGTGACCACGTCAGGAGAAGACTCAAGATCTTGGCGTCCAGCCAAAGCATAAATACGGTGCTAAGGACCGCTAGAAGTGGGAGCTCTCCCTCTGCCTCTACCATGGCCGACTGGCGCATGTGAACATGGCCCCATAGGGCGTGCAGATGCTGATGATCCGACTGCCAACCCTGATTGCTGGGTCCTACCTCTACCATGTACTGAGGGGCAATCACGCATGATATGGCCTGGTCGACCACATGAATAGCAACCATCTGAGCCCAATCGGCATTGACCCCAATGCAACTTCCCACACTGGGAACATCGTGGTACAGGTGGCCTTGACTGGCCTGAATGATCTCTGAACTGAGGTCCTGAATAACTCGGACTCGGCCCTGAACGAGCAGATCTATCAAGGCTCTGGCCTGAAAACCGTGGAGATGCACCGTCATAGAATAGCCTGAATGTCTAGGGAACTGCTGCCTGTGTCCGCCTCTGGACTCACTCATCAGGCCTGAAGATCTAGCCCTCTTGCTATGACCCCTATCCTGCTCGCGTTCACTTCTCCGTTGCTGTAGGCTTTCTTCTAAGTTCTGAGCATGTGCCTGAATGCATACAATATCCATACCGTCCTGAAGGGACGCAGTCAAGCATCTATCCATCAAGTGTGGTCCTAAGCCCTTCACAAATCGGTGTACCCGGTCACCCATATCCGCTACCATAGCCGAAGCATACCTGCCAAGGAATTGAAGCGGAGACTGTACTCTAGAGCACTCATGCTACCCTGCCTCAAATTTAAGAATTTATCGGCCCTAGCTCGCCGTACTTATGGAGGCATATAATGACGGAGAAAATCATCAACAAACTCTTGCCATACCGGGGGAGGTGCATTGGCTCCCCGTGAAGCCATCCAGACTGTATACCACTGGATCGAGACATCTCTCAATCTCTATGACGCTAACTCCACCGACAAGGTGTCTGAAGCATGTATCAATCGAAGCGTCCTCAACATACCATCAATAAAGTCCTGGGGGTCTTCCTCCGGCTTTGACCCAAAGAATTCCGGAGGGTTTAAAGTAATGAAGTCACGGGCCCTTGCACTAACAGCCCTGTCACCCTGCCCTGTACTTTGCCGCTGAGTCTGAGCATCAACCAACTATGTAAGCAAATGTATGGCCTCTTTTACGTCTTGGCCAGAAGCATCCGGTGGAGGAGCTGGAGGTGCTGGAGCTGGGGCTGAGGCTCCCTCACGCTCCTCAGTAATAGGCACTGTCTGGGAAGACTGAGATTGAGCCGCACTCTGGGACTCACTTTCCTCTACTACCAGTGGCGGTGCTCTATCAGCCCGCTTTTCTGCCACTGTCTTGCCCTTTTGGGCTGCTGTAGTCTTTCTCTTTACAGGCATTTTCTGAAATACATAACACACGATTAAGGAACAAGAATTTCTTACATCATAGCTCTATCGCACGATTCTTATGAAGAAAGAAGGTCATTTATTCCTAAAACGTTTGCAGCTTCCTGTTTATAAGTGTGGCGCGCAACACACCCATAACCAAGACTCTACTAGACACGACTCGTAGACACACTCTAGGACTGAACTGCTCTTATACCACTTTTGTCGCGACCCGACTAGGGTCGCGACGAGCACCCGATGCTACCCCACCCAGGCACCCCTTTAACATACTTTCACATAACGTCTAGGTGAGCCATAAATCAAATCATGCATTCTAGCCATCAATTATACTAGTCCCAATTGGACGACAACATTTCTTATATCATCATAGGCATCTATGCCACATCGATGTACATGGGCCGACAAGGCCAACAAAATGACATACAAAAATATAGGCCGACAAGGCCAAACACATCTAACCACATACACATGTCTACGAGCCTCTAAGAAGGTTATAACATATCACATGAGCGGGACATGACCCTGCTATGCCCATAATTATGTACACAAAAGAATAAGTACCCAAAAGCTATAGCTCCGAATGAAATGGAGCTCCGCTATGTGGTCCCTGAAAATAAAGCTATGGATCAAGCCTGTCTCCCTATGCACCTGCGGGCATGACGCAATCCACAAACAAAAGGATGTCAGTACGAAGAATGTACTGAGTATGTAAAGCATGATCAATATCAATATGAAAGCTTAAGAGTTAACATATGAGATAGCATAACATGGGAGATAATAATATCGTCGTCATAGCACTTACTTGCTTTCCATAAGGACATTCCATTACTATTGCGTATCTGTGTACATACATCCATATCCGTATTTATTTACCTTCACATTCAATTTTATAACATATTCGTACTCATATTGATGTCATATACACACACACACACACACACACATATGTATATATATATAGCTATAGCGTGCCCGACCATAAAGGTTCGGTGTTTCATACATACTTGGCCAACCAAGGCTCAAGGTCATACATACCTGGCCCTACCAAGGCATTAGGGTTATCCGTACCTTCTGCAGAAGTGCGCGCGCGTTTCATAATCATATACATACTCTATACATATTCATATACCTATATTCTTACCCGGCGTCATAAGCTCGGGGTCTTATTATAGCCCTTCATAGGCACACATACATATAATAGCCCATAAGCATCTTTAGCATCATTTTATTCTCATCATCATTACTATCATTGTCATTATCGTTACATCTACCCTATAGGCTTACTCGTCATACGAGGAACTTAGTACAATCATAGCACATCGAGCATCGGGAGCTTACTAGCTCGGAGAATCAAATCGTTTGAAGGGAATCATAGTCTTATAGGAGATTTAGACGTTTGGCCAAAGAACCATGCCTTATGAAAGAAGGGTTAGCCTTACATACCTTTTCGTTCGACTATATAACACTTGCACGTTCCCTTCCACGCTTGAGTTTATACCTTCATCAAGGTCATACTAGCGTTAGAATTGATAACTAGAATAAATGGCTAAAGCTAGGGAAAATCAGACAGCATCTCCTTTATTTATACAACATTCCTCCATATCGTAATTCAACTCCCAAACGTCAACAATACATTTACAATATCATAACAATAACCTTTAGTCACCTACATTATCCATATTCTCAATTCACTTCAAATTTTCCATATTCAAGACCATAACACATGATTTCGTCCATTGGCATACAATGTCTATCTCATGGTCTTAACGTCATCTATAACACGTTCATACCACAACACAACAACAATCATGATTCAATTCAAACTATTTCTCAAAACGTCACTATTTATCATTCATGACCCATTTTGCTATACTCTTCTAATGTCCAAGCATTTTAACTCTCAAATACCTTAAACAACATATAAATATCATGTATCTTACCTTAGATGTTGTAGGAACGAGCCTTAGTTGATAATACTCCACTTGAGCAAAAACCCTAGTTTTCCTCCATTTGGATTTCTTGACTTGAATGGTCTTTAATGGGTTTCCTTACTCTTGATTCACTTGATTTATGTCGTTGATGGCTTATAATCCTTGAAAACTTGTGTAATAAATGTAGAGAGATGTTTTAGGGAGAAGGATGAAATGTGGAAATGATTTCATGAACTTGGCCCCTTATTTAATAACCGATCACTGATCTGTCGGGTTCATTATACGGTCCGTATAATTGACCGTGAAATGTGTCTTTCCTTCACCCTTCACTGTGAACGTTATACGGTCCATTATACGGGTCGTATAAATTTGTACGGTCCGTATAACTGACCGTATAACCCCAACAGCGAGCAACCTTTTCTGTGATGGTTCTACGGTCCATTATACGGCCCGTAAAACATTATACGGTCCATATAATGAGCCGTATAACCCATCAGTCCACTGCGCATGTTCTCGTCGCTTCATTTGATCTCCAAACCTTATGGAACCTTCTTAACACTTGTTTAACACTTCATTAGCAATCTAAGGGACGTTATAACTCTTTCCCAAAATGCCCTTAAGTCATCATTAACCCGTTACTCGTATTTTTCACTAGTTCATTCACTTGCGTACCGACGGAAGATTTTCCGAGGTGTAACACCTTACCATGGTCCAAATAAAATTCCTTTTATTTTTCTGTCCTTTTAAATTTGGGTTTTTGCCCAAGATTTTCCCCAAGTCTGAAACTGAGTTGGTCCAAATCCAATTATTAAAACCAAGTTTACACCAAGTTGAAAGTTGCATCTATTTTCAGTCCATTTTTTCATCAAAAGAATCCAACCTTTGCCCAAAATTTATAAGTATTGACCCAAATTTTTGACTGGTCCCATGGCCCAAAACACTTGTTCGTTTTTCTTTTTATAAATTCTTTCAAGGGATTGAAGGCCCAAAACACATAGCCCTTGTCATTTTCTTTTCAAATTCTTGCTTACTTGATCAAGTTTTAAAGAAGATTTCCAACTTTAAAACAAGCCCCTTTTTGTCTTTAGAAAACACTTAATCCAGTTTATGCATATACTTGCAAATTAGACAAGTGAAAAAATATTTTTATGCAATTTTCCTAATAATACTACGTTTTCCCTACATTCTAAGCATGCATAAAGAGTTTCAATATTTACATATGTTTTACAAATACATTTACATCATGGAAATAAATAGAAAGGAGGAGAATTTAGGCTGGTGGGCCTACCTAAGCCCACCAGTTGCTTATTTTTACCCATAGTTGGGCCTTCAAATGCAAATATTAGCTTCCCTTTTTATTTTCTCAACGGACTCGATCAAAAGAAGCTATTGGGCCTTTGGTCCAATGGGTTTATGTAAGAGAGATTGCCCAACGATAACATTTCATGCAAGCAAAAAGGAAGGAGATACAGATTAGGAAATTTTATACTATGGCTAAAGATAAAGGAACTGATATAACAAATTTATGTAAAGGCGTGTAACTTCAATATACACTATTTGATGGAATAAAAATTCAACTAAGTATAGCCATCCAAGTAGACTGAAAAAACAGCAAAGTGGTAGGTCTCATCCAAAGAATTACAAATAATCATAGGCTCACACCCTTGAAGCCCATATACATTTAAACAGTGTATAAACAGGCCCAATTGTTAGTAAATAACAAGGAAGTCCACAAGACCATTTTTACATAAGAATAAACAATGTCATACAACTAAATATAAACCACCATCCCAAAAAGGAGAGCTTTTACCCTCTCGTTCCTAATGTCGCACAAGATCCAAGGGGTGTCCAGGAACCCTAGGCATGGCAAACACCAGGGAAGGCTTAAGCTTAATCCTTGAGTGCTATTTGGCATCTCCATTTATGTGTTAAACTCACAATATATAGGAGAGGGAGTGTTTAATATTTGCATGCCAAGTTTACAATAAGAGACTAATTATACTTATCCCCACACATAGTATACAATCACACAATGATAAATCAATGTAGCCCGAAGGTCTGGCCCAAGCTCCAAAAGCAGAATAATAGAAAGTATACAACCTAAATTCCAATCATATACTTTACAAGAAAAAAGAACATGAAGCTACATAGATTTTAGATTAAGGCAATTATGGCCTAGAACTAATGCCCAAAGTGTTTATACTAATCAATAAGGTTAAGGTTCAAAACAAGTCATGGAAGAGTTGGTTCAAAGCAAAACACAACTTAGCAGTTAAGCCAACACTTAGGGGGAGGGGCTCACATGGGTGATATAACCATCATATACCAAGTATACAAATCCTCATATGCTACAAAACATATGACCATTACATATGCCTAGTATACTTGTTGTATATCAGTCTTGTGCAACATATATTCACACAATCCCCTTAAAAAAAAAACTCTTAGTTGCTCATTGATGTGCCTCATTCAACACACAGATTCATATGAAGGTAACAGTTTAACAAGTTGTGCATTGAGACACTTAGGGGAAACAAAAGGAAAGCTCAAAGAGGGAAACAGATATCAGTAGATTATATTGCCAACTTAAGAGAGTTTATAAAGAAAACCTTGAGGGACTTAAATAGGATTGCAACCCAAACACAAAAGCTTTATTCATATAAAATTTGAACTCAAGAAATTTTATAGCACAACACTTGATTTATAGAAAAGACCATTTTAAAACACGGACATATATCAGACCCAATCAAACAAAATGCTACCCCTACTATGTTTACCCTGACCTACTTCCCAGTTACAACTAGTTTTTTTTTAAAAAAATAATGATAAACCAAGTAGAGATAGACTTTGACAATCAAATGGACTACAAAAATAAAACATGATCATAATAGTTGGGTGTCCATGTAGGAAAACTCAGTTTCAGCATTCTACACAAAGAGACCATACATTTAGCTAACTAGGTCCAAAACCAAGCACATAGAGTAGGTACATGGGCTCAGACTCTCCAGTTCACCAAAACCAGCATATGAAGCCTCAAATAGACTCATCTGTAACATACTTGAGCCCTTATAGACTTCACATAGAGTAGGTACATGGGCTCAGACTCATTATAGATTAATTAAGCATAGAACATGACCAATAGGGTCTCAACCCATACAACATCCACAATAAAACATTTAGCAATGCATAAATTGTGTGCAGCTTCTATTAATAAGTTAGTGTTCTATTTGCATATGAGAGTGTCATTTGAGAGACGTGGTCCAGTCAAGGTAACAAACGTTCACTTAAAACTGACTTCCTCAGTGATTTTAAGCCTTGACTGAGATCTAAGCATGTAAAATGAAAGCATAAGGTCAAACTCCCAAACTTACAGGGAAAACTAGCACACTTGACTCAAGTAAGCTTGGATCTGAACTTAGCCAAATAAGCAGGTTTAGATAGAAGTACATTCTTATCTCACATTACTTCGCTGGCAACAAACTCAACTAAACATAGCAGATGGATTGACCATAAGAAAAACCAGTACACACAGACATAGTATATCAAGCTAAATAAATTTAACTAGTATGAGTTTGGAGAATACACTAATCACGGGCCATAGTTATTTTAACATGAAGCTGATGGACAGCTAAGCTAATTCAAATAAGTCTAAACCAAATTTAACCTCATGTACCAAGATTGTTAAAACAATCATAACTTAAGTTCATCTAAGGTGAAATGATGAAACCCCAATAATAATCAATTTAACTAAACCAGGACAAGTGCAACAAAGGTTTCAAACTCTTAAGCAAAATATAGGCATCATTCAGGTGTTTGCAGTCAACATGTACTCAGACATCCAACTAAACTAATGCCTAATTCCTTTATCAAGATAAAAAAAATGTAATTTATGTACTTAAATGAATTAGACTAACGCACAATCAAGTTATCTACAAAGACCCAAAGTAATAGTGTGCAAACATCTACATAACAAAAATAATCAGCTAACTCAGAACAAACTACAAAACAGAAAGAAATGCAGAAAAAAATAAAGAGAAGAGAAGATAGGGAATTACCTCTTCTTGGAGCAGCCTTAAGTCAAGATTTGGACTTGGAGACTCTTTTCTCCCAAATCAAACTCAACCACAAACCCAAAGAGAATAAAAGAGACACTAAATTTTTTAAACTATCTTAGAAAAATGTTAAAGGTCTCAAAATTATCGAAACCCTAGGTTTTTTTTCGAGTTCTTTTCTATGTAAAATAATTTTCCAGATCCCTTTCCTTGCAATGTTTATAGAACCCCCAAATGATGAAACCCTCAGTCCCTAACGATGTGGAACTTTGAAATTTTTCAAAGGCATACTATCATAAACAAAATCAACAGCTAAAAGTAAATGAATGAACAGATAAAGGGTTAGATTTGACCTCAAATGAATCGATCGCCTCAGTGTTTTGTAAATCAATGAGATTCGTTGATTCAAACTTACAATACAAGAAAAATCACTAAAACTTCTCAGTATTTGACCGTTGCTACACTAAAAAATGTAAAGTGATAGAGAAAAAGCGAGAAGATATACCATGTTTGAATCTTAATTGGCATGAGAAAAACAAAATATTAAATGCATTACTTGAAATAGGCATACCAGACCTGGCAAAGGCGAAGTACGCCTATAAATTTGCCTGAAATGGCAAAATGACGTAATGGCGGGTCCATCGGCCCCTGGCGGCGCTAGGGTTTCTAGTGAAACCCTAGTGGAGAAAATAAAATGACAAAGGGAGCGTTTGGCTGAAGAACATGGCTTATATGTTAAGCCAATTGGGCTGGGTCACGGTCCTTTGGGCCTGGGCTCGACTCAGTTTTTTTTTTTTTAAAGAGAAACAAGAGCCCACATGTATACATGGGAGGGTAAAATTGACCCTTTAAAAGATAGCCCAAATTTCAACATTTTAGTGAAGAAAAATTTCAAAGATGACCAAATTATAACAAAATTAATTAATTAATTAATTTTAGAGACATAATCAACTGTACAAAAGGACTTTAATTGCAAACATAGCCTTAATTGGCTTAATTTTAGGATCCAGCTATTTCACTTATAGCCAATTTGGTCCAATTAGCCATCTTAGGATAACATTTGCAAAAATGAGCTTAATTACTCGGACCAATGATTTTGGCCTTTTCATATAAAGTTACAATTAAACTAACAAAAAAAGGTAATTTTGCAATAATGACCTCAATTAAGGAAATTGATTTTCAATTGGGCTAGAATTGGACTATTAATTGATTATTTCAATTATAGTCATTTAATGGGTAATTTACAGAATAAACCACAATTAAACACTCAATTAATTATGATAAATTCTAGCAAATTGATTAAACAAGAATTGTGGGATAAAAAATGATTAATTTATTTAATTAATCAGATTCCTTGCATTAAACAGAGTAAAACATTTGCTAATTAATTTCTGATAATTTAAGAAATTAAATAAATAATTATTTTGGACTATTTTCTTGATTAAATTTAGCAAATGTATCATAATTGTTGCAAATTGATTTCCACGTGATTTATAACATTATAGAAATTATTTTAGCACACATGAAATGATAAAACATTATCTAAATAGTTCTATAAAATCATTTTGACTTCTAAAAATACATATTTCACTCCCTTTAATATTCAAGGACTCTGGGTAATAAAAATAAATTATTGGAGGTCAAAAATTAGGTGTTAACACTTTTAAATAAGGGTAGTTTAAGTTCAGATTTAAAAAATCTGGGTCAAAATAATATTGTCCTTTTACGTATAAGGATAGTATAATGGTTATATCCCATCTAAAACTAATGCCATATGTTTATATATTAGAAAATATATATCTAGATACGTATATGTATAGTCTTTTATTAGTTCATGCATTATCCACATGTTGTCTCTTTGGTCTTCCGTATCCTCAGATCCATTTACCCAAACTCGGGTTTTGAAGAAAACTCCATTCATTTGAATTCATCATTTTTTTTTTCAATTTTCTCTCTCGTATTTTTCAATTCATGAAATGTACTTTAAAGATATATTCAAAGGTAATCCATTTCTTGCATAAGAAAACATTTTTTTCACTTTTATTTACTTTTAACAAATGGAATACGACTCATTTATCTTCCGATCAAATTTGAAACATGTTCGGGTTCCTACCCGCGACTAAATCCTAGGTTCATAACTTATAAGGATTTCAATATCCATTCAAGTGCATTTTTACACATTCGTACAGAGAATAATGTAAAACTTATACTAAAAGAAAGGGAAAGAAAGTTTAGCTTTTTCGGCCTTGGGCCCAAATCATTTGGCAATCCTATTCCATTTGTCCGCTCATCTGAAGGGAATAGGTCTTCCATTCTCTTCTAGTTCTTCATCCGAAGCTCCAACTCTCAAGACTTTAAGCATCCGATTCTTTACTTCCTCTTTATGTTTCGCGCCACACACTTCACTTTATTTGTAGCTCGCACAAATAGAAAGAAAAGTAGTTAGTCAAAATGATACTCCACCCCATAGGGTGACGTTTATGAAAATAAATAATAACATCCCTCGGACTCGTATCAAACTTTGAGAGCTTTGATTATAGAGGCTCAGACTCATGTTTCATTTTAATCTAGGGAAAAGGACTCTGGAACATGTCGTGGCTGCGAACTAGTGACTCGTCAATCGTTCTAATCGCCTTGCCAAACGTATGTTTGATCCTGCTTTATTACTATACTATGAGATCATTATTGACTAAACCGAGGGATAACCTTTCCAGATAAGGCATGGCCTCAAAAATCATTTTTACTTTGGCCCAAGTGTAGTATCGTATTCAAATCAGTAGGATTTTTATCAAGTGTAGCATCTGCTATATTCTTTCAAAAGTAGCAGAATTTGTCCAAAAAACACGACAACAAATGACCCAAATCCTCTGCAGTCGTTTGGTCCAAAAACTCAAGTGCAGCATCTGTTCAGACCAGTAAAATACAGTAGCATAGCAGCTGGTTTGGGATAGCATCAAGACATCAATTGTTTAGCCAAAATGTAGCAGCAACAGGCGGCAAAAACTCAACAGTAGCATGCCTTTAGAGAATGATAATATTTGGCCTCGAAGCTACCCAAAGCTTAGTTCAAAATGCCACAACAACCGACTAAGCATAGCAACCAAAAGTACATAATTTTAAGCCTCAAAACACCAGCAGGTGTGTTGAGAACATCAACTCATACTAAACACATAAACTCAGTTGTAGGTAACAACAAAGTAGCAATAATAAATAGCAGCAAGGCAGCAACTGCTTCACTGAGTGTAGTATCAACATTATATTACAGCAACAAACAACCAAAAAGGACAACCACAGTAAATGGAAATAAAACAGCAGCATAGGAGAGCCTCATGAGCATAACAGTGGTTCCAAACACCAAGCATAGCAGCCACTGCTTTCCCTCCAATTTTTCAACAAAAGTAGCAGCAATTTCATCTTAAGTTCAGCAGCAACTCTAGGGCATTTGGGATGAAAACTTCCCAAGTCATGCAATGAAAAAAAGAAGAAGTAAAGAATGAGTATTCGGACCTCAAGGAGTTTTAACAATAGAAAGTCAAACAAGATGTTCTATTACTTGAAAACATAATACCTTGGTTTAAGATTCTCAACTAGGTTAAAATGACAAAGAATCAAGTTTCAAAAGAATAAAATAGCTCAATCTCATTCTAGTGAAACTAAAATAGAACCAGCAGCTCTCATATAAATCATGTTTCATCATAAAATGGACTAAGTATCCAATTCAAAACAAGATAGAACTATCACGGCCTAATTTGGCTAAGTCGCGCGGGCACCTACCTTTCATACCTCGGTAGACGAACCCTTATCCCAACACTTTCAAAGTCATAAATTAACGATTAAGCAAGCGGAAGAGATAAGAATCACGTAAGTCTGATGATAATCATATAGAAATGTGCAGAAGTAAGAAATACATCAAATCCACCCAGAGTCTGGTCTAACCATACAGGAGCCTCTAACTAGATACTACAAGTCAAGTAACAAAATACATCAAAAGTATGAATATGCCTCGGAATATGAAATAAGACACAGATAAAGGATGAATCTCCAAGGCGGCGGACGTCCTCGTGCTCACCATGTATGACTCTCAGTAGAAACTGTCGCACCGCAATCAACCTCGAGAATCAGAGGTCGACCCTGCCTGTAGCGCTCCATTTATAAAAGAAAGCAACAAGTGCAAGTCAGTACAACAACAAGTACTGGTAGGTATCATAGGCTGACTAAGTTTGGCTGACTATGTTTAGCTAACACATATCAAGTCAATAAAGTAAAATAAGCAGGTAAATCAACAAGGTATAATTCAAACACGAGCTAGAATCCAATTACACGTCATCACCTATGTTATAGCCTTTAAACCTTATTATATTGTGTCAAGTCTCAAACACTCAATCCGAATCCATTTATCACAAATACATCACAAGAATATCACAATAGAAGCCATGATGGAATGCAATGGAATAATGTATGGAATGTGAATGCAATGCAATGCAATGTTGTGTACACATGCACTCCAATGATATCATCACTTGTCAGAAGCACAACCTATAGGGACCCGCAAAGTCCATGTACCTCACAGCTCCGGCAACAACCTCGGCAACCGCTACCTCACGATTCCGGCAAAACCTCAGTAATCACTTCGCACAACCTTGATTTCGGGACAACCATCGGATAGCAGTCCTCATGTCACTCTCATCCAACTGAGCCTAGCTCATCACAGTGTTTCCTCAACTATCCACAGTATATCATGAAGGATGAGAATGCGTGTAATCTATGAGTTTAATGTTAATAATTGGATCAATATCACAAGTACCTCGCATGGGCACACCAATAATATCATGAAAAGGCTACACAATAAGCCATAGTAGAACGCTATCCTCTTATCAAACATCAAACTTAAGATACTACAATATCATGATCAAGATATAACAATAGTCTCCAATATCCATTATCACCATGTGGTATCAACACAATAACACAACAGGGCCTAACCTAAGAAAATATCCAACCCAACTTCATACCCGAAGGTTTCCATGCTTTCCCCGACAATATCATCTAAATGTATGCTTTGCTAAATGAAGTCTCACCATAGGGTAAACCGTAACCTACCTAGAAGGCCGAACAACAATATCACCAACAATCACACCTTAGGCTTTCCTTTCCTTTCCTTTGAGCCTCGAGATCAAGAAAGTCTAAGCATATTCGAATCATGGAATTAGAATCAAGAAAAACATCAAACCAACCCTACTTATATTGAAGATCCAAATCCCCAATCTATGGAATAGGGTTCACGAACTAGAAGGGTGAAGTTAGGAATCTTAAGGTCCTATCATGAAATTAAACCTCTAGGTGATCAATTCCCATCAATAGCAAGCTAGCATAATTAACAATTCACTCAATTTCATATTCTAGGCAGACCTCCCAAATTTGGGTATAAACCCTAACTTCCAATTCCATAGATTAGCTTCTAATTAGGAAGAAATTATGAAATAAGGGATTCTAATCATCAATTCAATGCTTAAAAAAGCTAACCCATTCAACAAATCATGATTTAGAAGCCTAGAAGAATAACTCATTAAACCCACTTTTAATCTTCAATCACTTAATGAACTATCAAGATAAAGGGATTCTAAGATGATTAGGAATAATGGAATAGCAAAGGGATTAGAAGGACTTACCACCAAGAATCGTCTCCAAGAATATCCTAGATTTGCTCCCTATAGCTCAGATTTCAGAATAGTAATAAATGAGGGACTAAGGGCTTTTTATACATAATTAATGAAATAACTAGGCCCGATACCGGTTCGGCTGCAGCAGTCCAGCCTCGACGGTCTCTCAGAACACCGTGACAGTTGGCCCTCAAATGCTCTCGGCCGCTATGACGATCCATCCAACCGCTACGGCGATACCGCTGGAGCAGTAAGGGTGCCGGGCGGCACCAACACCAATTTTTCCCCAAAAATAGTCTCAATCTCAATCTGAAATCCCGACTAATAACCGAGGCCATCTGCTCAAAAACCATATACACAGACAAACACAAAAACACGCTACAAACATACTGGTGGCTTTGGAATTTCCAATGGAAGTCTCGTTGATTGACTCAACCCTCGATACCTCAATTCCAACTTCCCAAGCCAAGTCCAAAAATGCACCTGAGTGCATTGGGAACCGAACCAGGTATGCACACAAATTCTAAATGACCATCCAGACCTCTCAGAATCAACGGATTTCTAAAAAAGGTCCGTTTACCCAAAAGTCAACTTTGAGTCTACTCTTTTATGCTTAAAGCCAATTTTTCCGAAAAAGTCACCCAAATCCCGAACACCTCGAAAAGCATGTCAATGGTCCCCTCGGATTAAATGTGAGCTAAACAAGTTCGGGGAAGGGTCAAAACTGTCGAAAAGACTATAACAACCAAGCGGGTCATTACATCAGATACCAATTAAACCATCACTAGTTCTCGAGCGAAGAAGGGAAAGAAATGGGGAAGTACCTGAATCAGTGAATAATTGGAGGATATCTGCTACGCATATTGGACTCAGTCTCCCAAGTAGCCTCCTCAACCAGACGATGCTTCCATTACGCCTTCACATAAGCAATCTCCTTCGACCTCAACTTTCAAACTTGCCTATCTAAAATCGCAATAGGCTCCTCCTCGTAGTTCAAATTCTCATCAAGCAATATCGAATCCCAACGAACAATGTAAGTACCTTCGGCATGGTACTTCTTCAGTATAGAAACATGTAAAACCGGATGAACTCCTGCCAAGCCGGTTGCAAGGTCAACTCATAAGCAACATCGCCCACATGGTCAAGAATCTTAAATGGCCCAATATATCTCGGACTCAACTTGCCTCTTTTTCCAAACCTTATAACACCCTTCATGGGTGAAATCTTCAATAGAACCTGATCACTAACAGCAAACTCTAGATCTCGGACCTTTCGGTCCGCATACATCTTCTGACGATTCTGAGCTGCCAAAAGCTTGGCCTGAATAACCTTCACTCTCTCAAGAGATTCTCTCAACAGATCGGTACCCTAAGGTCGAATATCAAATGCATCAAACCAGCCAACCGGAGACCTACATCTCCTACCATACAAAGCCTCAAAAGGCGTCATGTCGATACTCGATTGATAACTGTTGTTGTATGCATACTCTGCCAACGACAAGTGCTAATCCCAATGACCACTAAAATCAATAACGTAATCTCTCGATGTATCCTCGAGCACCTGAATGGTCAGCTCGGACGACCCATCGGTCTAGGGGCGGAAAGCAGTACTAAGATCCAATCGGGTACCAAACTCTTTATGAAAAGCCTTCCAGTAATAGAAAGTAAAGATAGTACCCCGAGTAGATATGATAGAAATAGGAACTGCATGCAATCTCATAATATCACGAATGTACAACTTGTCTAACTTCTCTGCGGTATAGAAAATCTGAACTAGAATGAAATGAGTAGACTTAATCAACCGATCAACTATCACCCAAATAGAATCAAACTTGCACAGGGTCTTTGGGAGACCCACAACAAAATCCATATTTATCCTCTCCCATTCTACTCGAGAACGGGCATCCTCTGAAGTACACCACTGGGTCGCTAGTGCTCATACTTAACTTGCTGACAATTACCACACTTAGCCATGAAATCGGCTATATCACTCTTCATTTGACACCACCAATAGTGCTGCCTCAAATCACGATACATCTTAGTCACCCCTAAATGAATGGAATATTGAGAGCTATGGGCCTCAGTCAAGATCAACTGAATCAAATCACCAACACGAGAAATGCACATGTGCCCCTTAATCCTCAAAGTGCTCACATAATCAATCATGGCCTCCTTGATCTCACCCCTCAGAACCTTATCTCAAATCTTGCTCAACTGAGCATACTCAAACTAATGAGTCCTGATCTGATCTAACAAGGAAGATCACGCCTCTACATAAGCCAAAACTCTGCCTGGGGCCAAAATATCAAAATGAACAAAACTGTTAGCCAGGGTTTGAACCTCCATGGCCAACGGACGATCAGAAATAATCAAACGAGCTAAACACCCCATACTCACTGCCTTGCGACTAAAGTCATCAGTAGCAACATTGGCTTTCCCTGTATGATAAAGAATAAAGATATCATAGTCCTTCAGGAGCTCCATCTATCGGCGATGTCTGGAATTAAGATCTCTCTGGGTAAACACATGCTGAAGGCTATGGTAATCAGTGAAAACCTCACAATGGACACTATATAAGTAACGCCTCCAAATATTCAAAGAAAGATCATGGCCAATAACTTTAAATCATGGGTAGGGTAATTCTTCTTATGGATCTTCAACTGACGGGAAACATAGGCTATAACTCGACCCTCGTGCATCAATACAGCTCCCAAATCCATACGGGAAGCATCACAATAGATTGCGAAATGCTTACCCTCCGCGGGTAATACTAAAATTGGGGCTGAAGTCAAAATAGCGTTTAGCTTTTGAAAGCTCTCCTCACAATCATCGGACCACTAGAAGGGAATATCCTTCCAAGTCATCTAGTCAAAGACGAAGCAATAAAAGCAAAACCCTTCACAAATTGGCAGTAGTAGTTGGCCAAACCTACAAAACTACGAATCTCGGTCACAGTAGTGGGCCTTGCCTAACCTCTCACAGGCTCAAGATTCTGAGGATCAACCATGATCCCATCCTTAGACACAACATGGCCAAAAATTGCCACAGACTCCCACCAAAACTCATACTTTGAAAACGTAACAAATAAGCTATTCTTCTTCAACAGCCTAAGTACAGTGCAAAGATGGCTCTCACGCTCCTTTCTACTCTTGGAATACACCAAGAGATCATAAATAAACACAATCACGAACGAGTCAAGGAATGGCCTAAATATGCCATTCATCAAAGTCATGAATGCATCCGGGGCATTGGTAAGCCAAAATGACATTACCAAAAACTCATAGTGCCCATATCTCATCCGAAATGTTGTCTTTATAATATCCTCAGTCTTGATCCTCAGCTGGTAGTAGCCTGAATGCATGTCAATCTTCAAAAACACTGAAGCACCTTGAAGCTGGTCATGTAAATCATCAATACGAGGCATAGGAAACTTGGTCAAAATAGTAACCTTGTTTAGTTAGCGATAGTCAATGTACATCCTTATAGATCCGCTTTTCTTCTTCACAAACAACACAGGAGCACCTTACGGGGAGACACTCGGTCTAATGAACCCTTTGCTCAATAAATCCTACAACTTTGCTCAATAAATCCTACAACTGCTCCTTAAGCTCTCTAGACTAGGCAGCTGCCATCTGATATGGCGGACTAGAAATAGGGAGAGTACCCAGATCCAAGTCAATACAGAAGTCAATGTCGCGATCCGGTGGCATACCCGGCACATCTGACGGGCATACCTCCGTGAACTCGCTCACAATAGGAATGGACTCAAGGGGTGAAGATGCAACAGTAGTGTCACGCACATGAGCCAGATAAGCTAAACACCTCTTGTTGAATAATTTCTTCGGATGAAGAAAGGAAATGATCTTTTTCGGAGCGGGGCTAGGAGTATCCCTCTACTCAAGTCTAAGAATGCCCGGCATAGCTAACATGGCTGTCTTTATGACAGTCCAAGATCGCATGATAAAGAGGATGCCCGGTCATACCAAAGATAATATCAAATTCCACCATATCAAGAACCATCAAATCTACCCAAGGGTCATACCTCATAAAAGTAACCAAACATGACCAAAATCTCCAACCGGAGTTGACACATAAATAGGTATAGCTATGCTATCACAAGGAAAATTCCAATCAATGACTTGATATGTAGATACATACGAATAAGTGGATGAGGATCAAATAACATAGCTGCTGCTCTATGTCAGACAGAAACGGTACTTGAAATAACAGCATCTGAGGCCTCTGCCTCTGGTCTACCAGGGAATAAGTAACACTGGGCCCCACCACGTCCAGGCTTGGATCCACCTCTCAAACTCTGGGACCCAACTCTACCAACCTGGGATCCACCTCTAGAAACCTGAGAACCACTGCGGCCTGACTGAGCACTGCTCCTCTGAGAAGCACCACCTCAACTACCTGACGATGCCGGAGTCCTCTGGGACTGATGATCGTACCTAGATCGGGGACGCCTCCTAGTAAAATGACCAAACTCCCATGAAAAGTAGCCCCTAAGAGGCGGATATTGGTAGGCAAAAGTTAAGGACCCAATTGGAAAAAACCTATCTACTGGTCGAGAAAACAAGCTCTCAGGAGCTCTCTACCTGGGTGGATCACTAGAGAAAGCCTACAAATATGAATGTACATGGTAGCCAAAATATGGCTGATATGGCCTAGAAGACTGACTGGCGCCCCTCGAGCTAGAACCACCACAACTCCCAATCTGTCGCTTCCTTTTATCACTAGCCCCTGTAAATGTACGGGCCTTAATGGCCTCGACTAATCCTGTCAGGCTCTGAATAACGGACCAGATACAAATAGTGAGTCACATAGGCATCCACAGACAATCCCCTCTGCTGAAGATGTAGAAAATCATCCATATGCGCCTCTCTCAAAGCCCGAGGCACATACTTCTCAAGGAATGCCCGGTAGAACTGAGTCCTAGTAAGGGGAGGAGAACCCTCAGGTTTGTAAGAAAAAAAATGCCCGCGTCTCCGCAACACTAGTAGGACACATATTCAACTCCATAGGACTCTACGATCCCCAACCTACGTAACAACCCATGCATATTCAAGATGAGCTCATAAGCATCCTCTCCAGAATTACCCAGGAACCTCGACGGCTCAAACTTTCTAAACCTCCTAACTAGGTCCTGATTAGTCAAAGTTATAACTGGGCTTGAAATTAGTCGAAGATCATCCCTAGGGACTAGCACTGCATCAATCCAAAGAACCATAGCTACAGCGAGATGTACTACAAGAGTAGGTCTCTGCTCAATGGTTTGCACCTCAACTCTAGTCTGCGAACCTCCGCCCAGAGTAGTAACACTAGCGGCAGCCTGCTGGGTATGTAAATGGAGTAAAATACGGGCCATAGTATTATACATAGTCGTCTCGGAAGTGATCTCGGGCTTTGTCCGTGCTGGGGCCACATCATTCACGGCAGCCTGGCCTCAAAATTTCTATACCTCATGCTTGGCAGACGAAAACCTCCCACACCGCTGACCTACCACAGGAGCCCTATCCCTAGCTGGTTCAACCTCGCAGCCTCTAGGACTACCGCGCCCTCTGGTGCCAGCCGCAGCTGCGAGCTCTAGCACCTGGTCTCAAGCTATCGTAGCTCGGGTCCCCACTATCTATGAGAGAAGAGATAAAAGTCAGACACCAATTTGATTGTTTCAGATACCAATTAGAATAATGTAGCACGAAAAAAGGAAAGAAAGTGAAATTTTCTAATTGTCCGATAGCCTCGTGTAGATAAGTACGGAGCTCATCATATGTAACGACCCGTTTGGCGTTATAGTATTTCCGCCATTTTTGCTCTTTTTCTAGCTAGGTTAGCTCACTTTTTACCCGAGGGAACAATTGGCATGCTTCTCGAGGTATCTAGATCACATTTGGGTAACTTTTTGTGAAATATGAGCTTAAAGTGAAAAGAGTTGACCCAAAGTGGAATTTTAGTTAAACGGACCTTTTTCAAAAAATTCGTCTATTTTGAGAGGTCCAGATGGTCGTTTAGAATTTGTGTGTATATACGGTTTGGTTTCTAATGCATTCGGATGCATTTTGGGACTTGGGTTGGGAAATTAGAATTAAGGTATCTCGGGTTAACTCGGTCAACGAGACCTCCATTGGGAATTCTGAGGCTATGAGCGCGTTCGTAGCGTGTTTTTATGTGTGTCTATATGTGTGGTGAGCAGATGACCTCGGAAATAAGTCAAAAAATTGGATTGAATTGTGAAACTTGGGTGGATTTCTGGTGTCTGGTGCCCACTCTGGCGGCACCAGCACCGCGGCAACGGTACCGCTGGAGCGATCATCTTGTCACTGGAGTGGTCCAAGCCAATTGGGCTTGACTGCTGAAGCAGTCAAGGGACAGTCGGAGCGGTCACAGCGTCGCCAAAACTGGTGACAGGCAGTGAGTATATTGCATTATAAAAATAGAGCTCTTGGGATCTATTCTTAGAGATTATTGGTGAAGGTTCTTGGTGGTATGTTCTCCTAATCCTTGTGCTATTTCATTAATCCAAATCATCTTAGAGGAAACCCTTATCAATTCCTTAGTTATGGAAGATTAAAAGTGGGTTTGATGAATGTTCTGTCTAGGCTTATTAATGATGAAATTGATGGAGTTTATGCTAGATTTTGATGAATCTAAGGTTGTAAATCATTTATCTTCTATTATTAGAGTTGAATACTTGAATCAAAGAGTTAGGGTTTATACAAAAAATTGGGGGTTTTGCTTCAAATTTGAAATCAAGGGAATCCATGAGTTAAATTAGCAATTAGTTGTTGGGTTATGATCACCTAGTGCTTAATTTGATATTTTACTCCCGAATTTCCCGTTTTGGCCTTTTCCGCCCTGTTTTCCCAAATTCTAGGGTTAGAACTAACCTAAATTGAATGATAGCAATATTAGTACCATTATTCATGATTTCTAATCTAGATTTCAAATATGCCTAGACTTCTTTGATTCTAAGGCTCAAAGGAAGGGCACGTCAAATGAGTGATTTGTTGGTATTTGCGGTTCGACCATCCAGGTAGGTTATAGCTTATCCTTAGTGAGACTTTTGATAGCAAAGGATATATTTAGAATATATTGATAGAGAAAGCATGTAAACCTTCGGGTATGAAGTTGGGTTGAAAATTGTCTTAGGTTGGGCCCTTGTTGCATGATTGGGGCTAGCCACCCCGTTGTGTTGTGTGATTATTCTATCATGTTGGATTGATGCCACGTGTTTTAGTAGATATTGGAATCTGTTGTTCCATCTTGATTATGATATTGTTGGCGTACCCACTGTTGGTGTTTGTGACCCTGATATATTGTTGGCATACCCATTGTTTGTACTTGTGATATTGAGCATGATTATTGATGTTGATACATGCATTGCACGCACTTTCATTCTTTATGATATACTTTTGAGACACTGTTTGTACTTGATGAAACACTATGATGAGCAGGCCTCTATTTTTAAATGAGAGTGATCTGAGAGTCCGATATCCGATTTTAGTTTAAGAATTGTGGATTGAGTGAGTTCATAGACTCCACGGGTCCCTCAGCGTGGTGCCGGTGAGAACCCCCATGGGTATAGATCCGGGGTCTCGTCTGTGTATTGGGCAAAGATCCGGGATGAGTGGCACTTAGACTTCGGCTACTGAGATATCGACATTTTTCGTCCGAAGTACATATGTACACAGCATTTGCATGGCATTGCATTGCATTACATCACGGCTTACATTAAGATGATTTGGTGTTGTACTTGTGATGTTGGATTCAGATTTGATATATTAAGGCTTGGCACACTTGGGATTAGATGCTCTACTTAGGTGATGACGTGTACTTGGCTTCGATTATGTTTGACTTATACTTGTTGGTTTATCTGCCTATCTTGCTTTATTTTCTGAATTATGTTAGCTATGCTTAGTCAGCCCATGATACCTACCACTACCGTTGATTTATAATGACCTGCACTTGCTGCATTCCTTTATGAATGCAAAGTATCAGGTTGGGTCTACTTCTATCTCTCGTGGCTGATCGTCGTCATCAACATTGTTGAAAGTTTCTGGGTTGAGCACGAGATGTTTGCTACCTTGAAGACTCTTCCTATTTTATGTCTTACTATTCCTATTCTGAAACATAGACAAATTTATGTATTATTATTACTCCAGACTTGTGTATTATCATTAGATGCTCTTGTATGATTCGGATCAGACCCTAGGGGTGTTTCCTTATTTCGCACTATTTCTAATATATATCATTGTGAGACATACATATTATTCTTTTTCCTTACTTGATTTATGATTCATGTCTTTACTTATCATTGGGTTGAGGGTTAGCTTATCGAGGTGGAAAGGTAAGTGCCCGCACGACTTATGTCAAAATGGGTCGTGACAAGTTGGTATCAGAGCCCTAGGTTACCAGATCTATAATACAAGAGTGTGTCTAGTAGAGTCTCATGGATCGGTACGATGAGCTCCGTACTTATCTGCAAGAGGCTATAGGACATTTAGGAGATCTCACTTTCTTTCATTCTTTCGTGCTACTTTATTCTAATTGTTATCTAGAAAGATCAAATTGGTGTCTGACTCTTATCTATTCTCTTATAGATGGTGAGGACTCGAGCTACTCTGGCCCGAGGTCAGGTGCCAGAGCCCGCCGCTACGGCTGGCACTCGAGGGCGAGCGACAGTCATGAGGCATGGCAGAGCGAGAGGCCACAGGGCTACCCTATCCAGGGGCAGGGCTCCTCCGGTAGGATAACGGCGCGAGAGATCCCCGTCTCCAGAGCTTGAGGATGTGGTTCTAGCACGGACACAACCCGAGGTTACTTCTGAGCAGGCTATACACGATACTATGGCTAGAGTCTTACTTTATCTAGACGCCCAGCAGGCTGCCGCTGGTGTTACCACTCTTGGTGGAGGTTCACAGACTAGAGTTGGGTCACAGACACCCGAGCAAGGACCTACTCGGGTAGCACGCCCCGCTGCAGCTATGGCTCCTTGTATTGATGTGATACTCACTCCTAGTAATGATCTTAGGCCCATGGAGGGCGCTGTTATGACCACATCGGATCAGGATCTTGTTGGGAGGTTTAGCAAGTTAGAGCCGCCGAGGTTTTTGGGTACTTCTTCTGAGGATGCTTATGAGTTTATTCTAGATATGCATGAGTTGGGGATCGTGGAGACCCATGGGGTATGATACTTGGGTAGATTTGATAATTCTCGATATGGTAGATTTTGATATTATATTGGTAATGTCATGGCTTTCTCCTTATCATGCGATCTTGGACTGTTATGCCAAGACAATTACCTTAGCCATGCCGGACATTCCTAGGCTCGAATGGAGGGGTACTCCTAGTCCCGCTCTGAAGAATATCATTTCCTTCCTTTAGGTGAAGAAGTTAGTAAGTAAGGGGTGTTTAGCCTATTTGGCTCATGTTCGTGATACGATTATTGCATCTCCACTCCTTGAGTCCATTCCTATTGTGAGCGAGTTCGCGAAGGTATTCACTTCGAATCTGCCGGGTATGCCACCCGATCGCGACATTTATTTTTGTATTGACTTAGATTCGGGCACTCACTTATTTCTATTTCACCATATTTAATGGCATCTGCCGAGTTGAGAGAGTTTAAGGAGCAGTTACAGGATTTATTTAGCAAAGGGTTCATTAGACCGAGTGTCTCCCCTTGGGGTGCTTCTGTGTTATTTGTGAAGAAGAAAGCTGGGACAAGTGCCCTATGCCTCATATTGATGATCTGTTTGACCAGCTTCAGGGTGCTTTAGTGGTTTTGAAGATTGCTTTGCGTTCAGGCTACCACCAGTTGAAGATCAGGGCGAAGGATATTCTGAAGACAGCCTTTTGGATGAGATATGGACACTATGAGTTTCTGGTGATGTCTTTTGGGCTTACCAATTCCCCGACTGCATTTATGACTTTGATGAATAGCATCTTTAGGCCATTCCTTGATTCTTTCGTGATTGTGTTCATTGATGATATTTTGGTATATTCCAAGAGCAGAGAGGAGCATGAGAGCCACCTTCGTTCTGTTCTTGGGTTGTTGAAGAAGCGTAGCTTGTTTGCAAAATTTTCTAAGTGTCAGTTCTGGTTGGAGTCTATGGCATTCTTAGGCCATCTTGTGTCTAAGGGTGGGATTATGGTTGACCACAGAAGATTGAGGCTGTGAGGGGTTGGGCGAGAGGCTTTGAGGGGTTTGGCAAGGCCTACTACTGTTACTGAGATTCGTAGTTTTGTGGGTTTGGCCAGCTATTACCGTCGCTTCGTGAAGGGTTTTGCTGCTATTGCTTCAACTTTGACTAGATTGACTCAGAAAGATGTTCCCTTCCTATGGTCAAATGATTGTGCGGAGAGCTTTCAAAAGCTCAAGCTTCTTTTGACTTCGACCCTAATTCTAGCATTGCACGTGGAGGGTAAGGACTTCGCGATCTATTGTGATGCCTCCCGTGTAGGTTTAGGTGTTGCGTTGATGCAGGAGGGTAGAGTGATAGCTTATGCTTCCCGTCAGTTGAAGATTTATGAGAAGAATTACTCTACCCATGATTTGGAGTTATTGGCCCTAGTCTTCACTTTGAAGATTTGGAGGAATTACTTGTACGGTGTCCATTGTGAGGTTTTCACCGATCACCGTAGTTTTCAGCATGTGTTTACCCAGAGATATCATAATTCCAGGCATCGTGGATGGATGGATCTCCTGAAGGACAATGGCATGTCTATTCTGTACCACCCCAAGAAAGCCAATGTGGTGGCTGATGCCTTGAGTCGCAAGGCAATGAGTATGGGGAGTTTAGCTCGATTGATTATTTTCGAGCATCCGTTGGCCATGTAGGTTCAGAATCTGGCCAACTCTTTCGTTCGTCTTGATATGTTAGCCCCAGGCAGAATTTTAGCTTGTGTAGAGGCGAGGTCATCTTTATTGGATAGGATCAGGACTCATCAGTTTGAGGATGCTCAGTTGAGCAAGATTCGAGATATAGTTTTGAGGGGTGAGACCAAGGAGGTCGTGATTGATTCTGAGGGCATTTTGAGGTCTAGAGGATGCGTGTGCATTTCTGGTGTTGGTGATTTGGTTTAGTTGATCTTGTCTGAGGCTCATAGCTCTCGCTATTCCATTCATCCGGGGATGACTAAGATGTATCGTGACTTGAGACAACACTATTGGTGGCATCAGATGAAGAGAGATATAGTTGATTTCATGGCTAATTGTGGTAATTGTCAGCAGGTAAAGTATGAGCACCAGCGACCCTGCGGGGTGCTTCAGAGGATGCCCAATCCCCAGTGGAAGTAGGAGAGGATTACTATGGATATTTTTGTGGGTCTTTTGAAGACTCTGGGCAAGTTTGACTCTATTTGGGTGATAGTTGATTGATTGACTAAGTCTGGTCACTTTGTTCCAGTTCAGGTTTCCTATACCGCAGAGAAGTTAGCCAAAGTTGTACATTCGAGATATTATGAGATTGCATGGGGTTCCTATTTCTGTTGTATATGATTGGGTTACTATCTTCACCTCCCGATTCTAGAGGGCATTTCATGAAAAGTTGGGTACCCGATTGGATCTCAGTACAACTTTTCATCACCAGACCAATGGCCAGCCCGAGAGGACCATCTAGGTGCTCGAGGACATGTTGAGAGTGTGTGTTATTGATTTTGGTGGTCATTGGGATCAACACTTACCATTGGTAGAGTTGGCGTACAACAACATTTATCATTCAAGTATCGGCACGGTGCCTATTGAGGCTTTGTATGGTAGGAGATGTAGATCTCCGGTTGGTTGGTTTGAGGGATTCGAGGTTCGACCTTGGAGTACGGATCTGTTAAGAGAGTCCCTTGACAAAGTGAGAGTTATTCAGGCCAAGCTTTTAGCAGCTCAGAGTCGGCAAAAGATGTATGAGGACAGGAAGGTTCGGGATTGGGAGTTTGTTGTTGGTGACAAGGTTCTTTTGAAGGTTTCACCCATAAAGGGTGTTATGAGGTTTGGTAAGAGGGGCCAGTTGAGCCCCAGGTATATTGGTCCATTTGAGATTGTTGACCATGTGGGTGATGTAGCTTATGAGTTAGCATTGCCGCCAGGCTTGGCGGGAGTTCATCCGATTTTCATGTTTTGATGCTAATGAAGTACCATGCCAACGGTACCTATGTTGTTCCTTGGGATTCTATATTACTTTATGAGAATTTTACTTATGAGGAGGAGTCTATCGCGATTTTGGATAGGCAGGTTCGAAAGTTGAGGTCGAAAGGGATTGCTTCTGTAAAGGTGCAGTGAAAGCACCGTCCTGTTAAGGAGGCCACTTAGGAGACCTAGACCCACATGCGTACCTGATATCCTCAGTTGTTCCTTGATTCAGGTATTTCCTGCTTTTGTTCTCTTCTTCGCTCGAGGACGATCGACGGTTCAATTGGTATATGATGTAATGACTAAGTCTTTCCGGCATTTTTGCCATTTTTCGAGCATAGTTAGCTCACTTTTGACCTGAGGGAATAGTTGGCACACTTACTAAGGTATCTAGATTGGATTCGGGAAATTTTTTGTGACATATAGGCTTAAAGTGAAAAAGAGTTGACCCTAAGTTGACTTTTGGGTAAACGGACCTTTTTCGGAAATCCATCGATTCTGAGAGGTCCGAATGGCCGTTTAGAATTTGTGTATATATCCGGTTTGGTTCCCAATGCACTCGGATGCATTTTGGGACTTGGGTTGGGAAATTGGAATTAAGGTATCGGGGTTGACTCGATCAATGAGACCTCCGTTGGAAATTCTGAGGTCATAAGCGCGTTCGTAGCATATTTTTATGTATGTCTATGTGTGTAGCATATGAGCAGATGGCCTTGGGAATTAGTCGGAAAATCGGATTGAATTGTGAAACTTGGGTGGATTTCTAGTGTTTGGTGCCCTCTTTGGCGGCACCAACACCCCTACAGCGGTACCGCTGGAGCGGTTACCCTGTCGTTGGAGCGGTCCAAGACAATTGGGCTTGACCACTGAAGCGGTCAAGGGACCGCTGCAGCGGTCACAGTGTCGCCAAAGCGGGTGACGGGCAGTGAGTATATTTAGTGAAGTGTTAAAAGCCATTAGTCTCTCATTTAATACCATTACGAAAATAGAGCTCTTGGGATCTGTTCTTAGAGATCATTGGTGAAGGTTCTTGGTGTTAAGTTCTCCTAATCCTTGTGCTATTTTATTAACCCTAATCATCTTAGAATTCTTCTTCCCTTATCAATTCCTTAGTTATGGAAGATTAAAAGTTGGTTTGATGAATGTTCTATCTAGGCTTATTAATGATGAAATTGATGGAGTTTATGCTAGATTTTGATGAATCTAAGGTTATTAATCATTTATCTTCCATTAATAGAGTTGAATTCTTGAATCAAAGAGTTAGGGTTTATACCCAAAATTGGGATTTTGCTTCAAATTCGAAATTAGGGGAATCCATGAGTTAAATTAACAATTAGTTGTTGGGTTATGATCACCTAGTGCTTAATTCAATATTTTACTCCTGAATTTCTCATTTTGTCCTTGTGGGCCCCATTTTCCCAAATTCTAGGGTTGGATTTGACCTAAATTGAGCGATGGCAATATTAGTACCGTTCTTCATGATTTCTAATCTAGATTTTGAATATGCCTAGATTTATTTGATTCTGGGGCTCAGCGGAAGGGGAAGGCAAAAGAGTGATTTGGTGGTGTTTGCAGTTCGGCCATCCAGGTAGGTTATGGCTTACCTTTGGTGAGACTTCAGATGGCGAAGCATATATTTAGATTATATTGTCAGAGAAAGCATGTAAACCTTCAAGTATGAATTTGGGTTGGATATTGTCTTAGGTTGGGTCCTGTTGCATGATTGGGGCTAGCCACCCCATTGTGTTGTGATTTGATTGTTCTATTGTGTTGGCTTGATGCCACATGTTGTTAGTAGATATTGGAATCTGTTGTTCCATCTTGATTATGATATTATTGACGTACCCATTATTGGTACTTATGATATTGATGTTGATACATGCATTGCACGCACTATCATTCTTCATGATATACTGTTGAGACACTGTTGGTACTTGACGAAACACTGTGATGTGCTGGGCTCGGTTTTTAAATGAGAGTGACGTGAGAGTCCGATATCCGATGTTAGTTCCGAAATTGTGGATTGAGTGAGTGCATGGACTCCGCGGGTCCCCCAGGGTGATGCCGGTGAGAACCCCCTCATAGGCAAAGATTCGAGGTTTTGTCTGTCTGTTGGCAAAGATCCGGGATGAGTGGCACTTAGACTTCGCGAGTCACCTTGGGTTGTGCTACCGAGATGTCGATATTTGCATCCGGACAACATTTGCATGGCATTGCATTGCATCCATACATTATTGCATTGCGTTGCATCATGGCTTACATTGAGATGATTTGGTTTTGTACTTGTGATGTTGGATTCGGATTTGATATATTGAGGCTTGGCACACTTGGGATTAAATGTTCTACTTAGGTGATGATGTGTACTTGGCTTCGATTATGTTTGACTTATACTTGTTGGTTTATCTGCTTATCTTGCTTTATTGTCTGAATTATGTTAGCTATGCTTAGTCGGCCAATGATACCTACCAGTACCCTTTGTTTGTACTGACCTGCACTTGCTGCATTCCTTTATGAATGCAAAGTATCAGGTTGGGTCTACTTCCATCTCTCGTGGCTGATCGTCGTCATCAACATTGTTGCGAGTTTCTGGGTTGAGCACGAGATGTTCGCTACCTTGAAGACTCTTCCTATTTTATGTCTTACTATTCCTATTCTGAGACATAGACAAATTTATGTATTATTATTACTCCAGACTTGTATATTTTCATTAGATGCTCTTGTATGACTCGGATCAGACCCTGGGGGTGTTTCCTTATTTCGCACTATTTCTATTATATATCATTGTCAGACTTACATATTATTCTTTTCTGCTTACTTGATTTATGATTCATGTCTTTACTTATCATTGGGTTGAGGGTTCGCTTACCGAGGTGGAAAGATAAGTGCCCGCACGACTTATATCAAAATGGGTCGTGACATCGTACCAATCCGCGAGACTCTAGCAGACACACTCTTATATTATAGATCGGGTAACTTAGGGCTCGGATACCAACTTATCACGACCCAATTTAGCTATGTCGCGGAGCACCTACCTTTCTCACCTCGGTAGGCGAACCCTTACACCAACATCTTCAAAGTCATAAATTAATGATAAAACAAGCGGAAGAGATAAGAATCACGTAAGTCTGACGATAATCATATAGAAATGCGCGGAAGTAAGAAATACATCAAATCCACCCAGAGTCTGGTCTAACCATACAAGAGCCTCTAACTAGATACTACAAGTCTGAAAGTAACAAAATGCATCGAAAGTCTAAATATGTCTCGAAATATGAAATGAGACACAGATAAAGGAAGAATCTCCAAGGCAGCGGACGTCCTCGTGCTCACCCTGTAAGACTCTCAGCTGCAACTCTCGCACCAAAATTAGCCACGAGAATCAGAGGCCGACCCTACCTGGAACTCTGCATTCATAAAAGAATGCAGCAAGTGCAGGTTAGTACAACAGGAAGTACTGGTAGGTATCATAGACCGACTAAGTTTAGCTAACACATATCAAGTTAATAAAGTAAGATAAGTAGGTAAATCAACAAGGAATAAGTCAAACACAAGCCAGAATCCAAGTACACATCATCGCCTATGTTATAACATCTAAACCCAATTGTGTCGCAGTCCGAATCCGTATATCACAAATACATCACAAATACATCACAATAGAAGCCATAGTGTAGTGCAATGCAATGCAATAACGTATGGAATGTGAATGCAATGCAATGTTGTGTACACATGTACTTTGATGATGGAACATCATATCTCGGTAGCACAACACATAGGGGACCCGCAAAGTCCATATACCTCACGGCTCTGCAATAACCTCGGCAACCGCTACCTCTCAATTCCAGCAAAAACCTCGGCAATCACTATGCATAACCTCGATTCTAGGACAACCATCAAATATTGATCCTCACGTCACTCTCATCCAACTGAGCCCTGCTCATCGCAGTGTTTCCTCAACTATCATTAGTGTATCAACAATATATCATGAAAGATGAGAATGCATGCAATGTATGAGTTCATGTCAATAATTGGATCAATATCACAAGTATCTCACATGGGCACACCAACAATATCATGAAAAGGCTACACAATAAGCCATAGTAGAACACTATCCTCGTATCAAACGTCAATAAGTAAGATACTATAATATCATGATCAAGATATACTATCACCATGTAGTATCAATCCAACAACAATAGAATAAATCAAGTCACAACACAACGGGGTAACTAGCCCCAATAACACAACAGGGCCTAACCTAAGAAAATATCCAACCCAACTTCATACCCAAAGGTTTCCATGCTTTCCCCGACAATATCGTCTAAATGTATGCTTCGCTAAATGAAGTCTCACCATAGGGTAAACCGTAACCTACCTAGAAGGCCGAACAACAATATCACCAACAATCACACCTTAGGCTTTCCTTTCCTTTGAGCCTCGAGATCAAGAAAGTCTAAGCATATTCGAATCATAGAATTAGAATCAAGAAAAACATCAAACGAACCCCACTTCTATTCAAGACCCAAATCCCCAACCTATGGAATATGGTTCATGAACTAGAAGGGTGAAATTAGGAATCTAAAGGTCTAAACATAAAATTAAACATCTAGGTGATCAATTCCCATCAATAGCAAGCTAGCATAATCAACAATTCACTCAATTTTAGATTTTAGGCAAAACCCCCAAATTTGGGTATAAACCCTAACTTCCAATTCCATATATTAGCCTCTAATTAGGAAGAAATTATGAAATAAGGGATTCTAATCATCAATTCAATGCTTGAAGAAGCTAACCCATTCAACAATTCATGATTTAGAAGCCGAATAACTCATTAAACCCACTGTTAATCTTTAATCACTTAATGAACTATCAAGATTAAGGGATTCTAAGATGATTAGGGATAATGAAATTGCAAAGGGATTAGAAGGACTTACCACCAAGAATCATCTCCAAAAATATCCTAGATTTGCTCCAATAGCTCAGATTTCATAATAGTAATAAATGAGGGACTGAGGGCTTTTAATACACAATTAATGAAATAACCAGGCGTGTTACCATTTTGACAACAGCCGGACAGCAGCAACAGTCCCGCCTCGACGGTGTCTCAGACCGCCGTGACAGTCGGCCCTCAAATGCTCTTGGTCGCTATGGCAGTCCATCCAACCGCTACGGCGGTACCGCTGGGGTGGTAAGGGTGCAGCCCAAGCGAACACCACCACCAGATTTCCCCCAAAAATAATCTCAATTCGAAATCCCGCCCAATACCCGAGGCTATCTGCTTACAAACCACATACACAGAAACACATAAAAACACGCTACGAATGTACTCGTGGCCTCGAAATTTCCAGCGGACATCTCATTGACCTAGTCAACCCCTGATAACTTAATTCTAACTTCTCAACCCAAGTCCTAAAATACACCCAAGTGCATTGGGAACCGAACTAGATATGCACACAAATTCTAAATAACCAGCCGACCCTCTCAAAATCGATGAATATCCGAAAAGATCCGTTCACCCAAAAGTCAACTTTGAGTCAACTCTTTTTTGCTTAAAGCCATTTTTTCTCAAAAATTCACCCAAGTGAACCATGAACACCTCAAGAAGCGTGTCAACAGTCCCCTCAAGTCAAATCTGAGCTAAACAAGTTCGGAGAAGGGTCAAAAGTGCCGAAAAGACTATAACGATCAAGTTGGTTGTTATGTGAACTAAGATTATTATACTGAACTTGGACGGCATTGAAAAGCAAAACTGTGAGAGGAAGCTGAGCCAATTCGTGGTTATATTTTGTAAGATCTTTATGCTAAAAAAAAACTTAGACATGATGAAGTTAAACTGCAACTTGTTGTACATATGCTAAAGCTTTCTTAGTTAACATCATGTCATAACTTAAAACCATAATAGCATCGGCATAATTCATGTTAGCTAATTAAGTAAAATCTACCTACTAGACTTTAGGCCACAAAAGAGAAATTCCCCAGAATTTTTTTCCAACATATTCAATTTAGCTCTGATGGAAAACACAATCATTGTTATTTAAAATTTTGTTAAAGAAAAAGAGAAACAACCAACATAATCTCCATCACACAACTCTTGTACTCCAATAAGTTCTAAACATGACATTCAAACATATTCTTAATAAATAGAGAAAAGAAAGCACTAATCTGGTGAGAGTGAAATCTAACCACGAACAAGGCTGTTAGATTAAATTAATCTTAGACTATGTACTCATACCCATGCTCAAAAGTTCAGATTAATATTAGACTAAGAGTAGCTCTTTCCCTAAACTTAAAAAACTTCTGAACATGATTTACTTAAAAATAAAGAGTAGGAGATTTTCAACAAACGACTAAATTGGGCACTTAAATATGTAGACAGAATATTTTAGCTAGGAAATCAATAACTGTTCTAGTATTTATGCATCTAAATCAACTAGCAAAGGTTTAGCAGGCTAGAACTTAGGTGGAATAGTTTTGACATGTTGGAGTTATACTATAACTTAAAAGACCTCTCATGGATGAATGCATATGAAAGAAAACTGTCACAGCCCAACCGGAGGGCTATGACGGACACCTAGAAGCCGACCTCCTAGATGCCACAAAACATACATAATATACCTGCTCATGCTCATTCTGGGCCACCTGAGGGCGCTCACAATGAGATCTGCCGACTGATAGATATCATAAACTGGAGGGTCACAGCCCTCAAAAGATTTATATACATGCATCACTAAACTGAACCGGGGTACAAGCTGACAAGGCTACCCGATAAAACTGTGTAGACAAACATGTGCTGAGTGGGCCACACTGTCTAACTGAATATAAGCGTCTATGAGCCTCTACTGATATACTAGACCTACTATGGACGGGACAGGGCCCCTGCCCTACCCATATACATCAAAAAATATACCCGATATAGACGGCAACTCCGCCAAGAGAGGAGTGCTCCGCCACCCAGCTGAAGAAGCAGCCTAAGGATGTGATCTGTCTTCTTGGCAATCTGAACCTGCGGGCAAGAACGCAGCCCCCCGAATAATAGGGGAGTCAATATGGATAATGTGCTGAGTATGTAAGGCATAAGAGTAACATACACAGGAGTCATGAAGAAAATCTGAAAATCCTAAACTAAACTGACAGACTGAATACATCTGTATGAATGCATCTGTATATCTGACTATCTGAACATATCTGTATATCTCTGCTTACTGAAAATGCCTCCGAGGGCGTATGATATGCATAGGTCATAGTGCCGAGGAACGTACGGCCCAATCCATATCCCATACAACAGTGCCGAGCAGCTTTCATATAAATCATGTTTCATCATAAAAAGGACTAAGTATCCAATTCAAAACAAGATTGAACTAACATTATTATACTGAACTTGGACAGCATTGAAAAGCAAAACTGTGAGAGGAAGCTGAGCCAATTCGTGCTTATACTTTTTAAGATCTTTATGCTAAAAAAAAAAAAATCCCTCAGACATGATGAAGTTAAAATGCAACTTGTTGTACATAGGCAAAAGCTTTCTAAGTTAACATCAAGGCACAACTCAAACTATAAAAGCATCGGCATAATTCATGTTAGCTAGATAATTAAATCCACATAAAAGACTTTAGGCCACAAAAGAGAAATTTCCCAGAATTTTTTTCCAACATAGTCAATTTAACTCTGATGGAAAACACAGTCATTCTTATTTAAATTTTTGTTAAAGAAAAGGAGAAATAACCAACATAATCTCCACATCACACAACTCTTGTACTCCAATAAGTTCTAAACATGACATTCAAACATATTCTTAATAAACAGAGAAAGGGGAAGGACTAATCTGGTGAGAGTGAAATCTAACCAAGAACAAGGCTATTAGATTAAATTAATCTTAGACTATGCACTCATACCCATCCCCAAAAGTTCAGATTAATCTTAGACTAAGAATAGCTCTTTCCTTAAAACTTAAAAAACTCCTGAACATGATTTACTTGAAAAGGAAAGAATAGGAGATTTTCAACAAACGACTAAACTGGGCAGTTAAATATGTAGACAGAATATTTTAGCTAGGAAATCAATAATTGTTCTAGTATTTATGCAGCTAAATCAACTAGCAAAAGGTTCAGTAGGCTAGCACTTAGGTGGATTAGTTTTAACATGTTGTAGTTATACTATAACTTAAAAGACCTCTCATGGATGAATGCATGTGAAACAAAACAGTTTTGGAAAGAAAGAGTTCTCAAACAAGATTGTCCAGCTATCCTCAGAAGCTCTAGAATATGCATGTAGTAGTGGCAACAAAGCATTTAATAGAAATACAGCAGCCAACTTAACACTTCGACAATGATCTAAAAATGGCAGGAATGAGCTAATGAAAATAAAAAAGAAGCATGGAAGATCTCTAAAAAAAAACTGGCTCATTATATCTCAAAGAGACTAAACACATACAGTTCACTTCATGGGATAACATAGAGTGATAGCAATAGGGACTTTGTTTTTAGAAGTGTTTCAATCATTCAAAGACCAGACTTGACACTCGAACCAAATGATGATTTATCCAACACCATAATCTTCAAATTAAATAGGAGCACATATTTGACAAGGGACAGGACAGCCAGTCAATAAAACCCAATTGTCACATTGTTAGCCATAATCGATCACTTACCATTCTTGAGCTTGTAATTTATATTGAATTCTCACTGATCTTAAACAGCCTGTGCAAAACAAATATTACCTGGTAACAAAATAGACACATGTCGACAAGCTTATTCTAATACGTCTATAATCCTTACATCCAATTTTAATTCGCATCAGTCGATTTCATGCGGGTCCTAATGGAAAAATCATAACAAATAGACCTTAAGGACTACTCCACGCAGAATCGGGGTAATCGAGAAAAGATTCATTAATCTGAAGCAAGCAAAGATTCTCCAGTCCGTGTCTTACGTCGGTGGAAACAGAGGAAGAAGAAACTACACACACAAACGATAACAAAAATATAAAAGCAAACGACTGAGTAAAATGAACATTAACTCATACCCCTCATACCCAAAAAAGAAAAATAGGCACCTCAGAAGAAATCAATCAGATCAAACAGAATATGAATCAACAGAATTATAGAAAATTGTAAAGAAGCCAAGAAAACAAAAAGAATTACCTTTTTCTCGAGCAGCGATGGGGGCGACGAGAGTTGAGTCGATGACCTTTTACCAACGACAACTAACTGAACTCAAAATTTTTTAACTCGTTACGATGATTCAAATAATCAGCTTACAAATGAAAATTTCTTGTTTAAAGCTAAAATTTGGAAAGTTCAGAACTTGGGGTGTTGAAAAACTTTTTTGAGGGGTAAAAACCTATATTTGTAGGTGTCAACCAGAGTCATCGTTCATACGACCTCCATCTTGGTGAACGCTTTCCTACTCCAGTCCGTAACCCCGTGGGAAGTGCTCTATTTTCGTCACGATCTTGAAGGAGACCCACCTTCTTTTGAAATCAGTAGGAGTGGCCAACTTTGTGAAGTGTCTGGCCACCAAGAATGACTAGGTGAAAATGGACACCGGATCTTCCAAATGCCTTCTCAATATAAGCAGGCAGGCTCACGCCCGGATAATCATGCTCTACCTCCCTTATTTCAAGGCCCCCTTTGTTTTATTTTTTGTCAGATACTTACTTTTATTTTATTCTTCACAGGCCAACCACCTAGCATCATAACGACTCCACCAGATGATTAGGGAGAAAAGGGAATTAAGGGCTGAGCGTGACCATCTTCTAGAATGAATCTGGGCCTTGGAGGCTAAACTTTCCCCGATGGAGGCCAAACTCGAGCAAATGGAGCAAGAAAAAGAGACTTGCAGCTAAGAGGCTGGCCTGCACCATATTGAACTTGCCAAGCTGAAGGGAAACTGGTCTGCACAGCAGGACTACCTTACTTCTGCCGCGAAAAGAGAGTCCGCACTTGAGGAGAAAGTTCAAACTTTGGATTCTGCACTGCACTCCAAGACTGATGAGTCGACCACGACGGAGAGGAAAAGTGCAAGGTTGGAAAAGAGGTTGTAGGGTCATGGACAAGAATAAACTACATGTCGACACCAATGCTTAGCTGTCTGAGTCCAGCATAGCGACGAGGTGACAACGCAAGGTTGCAAGCGTCGTTGAAAAAGCTAAGACCAAGCTAATCTCTCAAGAGGACTAGTTAATGCTAGAGAAGAGCCATGCCATCTAGAGCATGTGGACATAGACTCTGGAAGAGGTCAAGACTGGCATGAAAAACATATGCATGCACATCTCTACGGCTCTTGACCTAGAGCGGATGGCCTACGACAACCCGCCCCTTTCGGGGAATTCTTAAAGCTTGTCGGGTTTCTGAGTCTGAGTTTTCTGATCTCGGATATGATGAAGAGGAGGATCTTGAAGAGGATGAAGGGGAAGACAACGAGCATATTTTGACTCCTTCAAATCTGGTGACCCAGCTGACCATTCAACCTCCAAGATCCTGTGATGCCATCGATCCGGAAGTTTGAAGCCTCCGACTCCTTCGCCCTAGCCTCATCAAAGGCCTTTATATTTTTTTGTCTTTTTTTTTTTTGAACCCTTTGTAGACATTTCAGGCCCTCTTTGTGCCTAAGGTTTGAAGGAAAGCATTTGTTTTTGCATATTGGTCTCCTTAGTCTCATACTTACATTTATTTCCGTACTTTGAATATAAATTTCATTCTTATAGAACCTGCGCGCCGGTAACTTTTACTTTTACAAAGTGTTCCTCTGATTCTAATAACTGTTTGCATATTTTTTTTGCAGCCTTAAACGTTGGAGGGACTTTACCAGGGGCATAATAAATAATAAACAAAGGTGTATGTACTAGTGTTTTAAAAGGCAGGGGCGTAAGACGAGACGTTTTACGTCTGCCTCAGTGAGGCGAAAGCCCTGAGGCACGGGGCGTAAGCCTCCTGGAAATTTAATTTTTAGTATTTCATAAAAGGATATAATTATAATAAATACTTTTAAATAGGTAAAATAACGTAAAAATTTGAAGAAAACAATAAATATATGCTCTATCCCCACAAAAAAAACTAATCAGAACAATCTATTATACGCTACTTACAAGCACAAGTGATTGCTTGTTACTTTTTTGAGATAGTAAAAGACAAGATAAATAATTGGAAAAGAACATATATTAGGCATTCTAGCAATAAAAAAAGGTCGTGACTTTTAAATTTAATGTTTCGGTTCCTTTTTAAAATATTTGAGTAATTACTAGTTGACTTTTGAGAATTTGGGCATTATATTGAGGACTTATTTAACAAATTTTGTTTTAATATGAAGAAGTTTTCTAGGCTTACGCCCCAACACGCCCCAACAAAAAAAAAACTAGCCCCAACAAAAAAAACTCCCCCAAATGCCCAGGCGACGTACATTCCGAATTGCTGGACATACGCCTTTTGAGACTTTCGCCTCGAACCATCCCCCGGAGAATTTTTGATATGCCCCGCCCCGAGGCTCGCCCCGAAATGCCTTTTATAACACCGGTATTTACCTTTTAGTTTTAATAAAGTCTGAGAAACTTTCCATCCGGTTTTCTTTACGACCGGGTATTATATCATCCGATCTTTAACCTTTTAACTAGAAAGGCTTTATAAGAGACCGACCTTATGCTTAAAGAGCTCTTGAAAAGGACTTCTTCTATGCATTCTGACACAATAGTTATGTATGTTAACACATCCATTTAGATTATAAAAATAAAGGAATCATGAGATTTATTCGGGACATGAAAGAAGAGGCATGTGAAGAGAAGGGAATTTTTTTCCTCTTGTTCATAAGCAACAACAATACATCATTTATGCACTTCTACAAAATGAGTAAAGGTTACATTGTAAGAAAATGAGTCTGCGGCCAACTTGTGTGGCCAACCGGTAACTTCAACCTCTTCGGGACTTGGTGCACAGTCCCAGTCTCTGCCTAGGAGAGATCCGCAAACTTTATTAGTTGCTAGATATCTGGATTCAGAACATGTTACCCCCTTACACTTTACGGTAGTCCCAGGTATCACTGCGCTCTGGGAAACATTATTTGACTATCCATATGGAGTGATAGTGTGAAATATGAGGACCCGAATATTGAGACCTTTTCTCGCTTTATCTCGACGTTTCTTCAGTGCATACTACTGCAACTATCTCCATTGTGTCACGACCCGACTAGGGCCGCGACGAGCACCCGGCGCTACCCCACCTGGGCACCCCTCCAACATACTTTCACATAACGTCTAGGTGAGCCATAAATCAAATCATGCATTCTAGCCATCAATCATACTAGTCCCAATTGGACGACAACATTTCTTATATCATCATAGGCATCTATGCTACACCAATGTACATGGGCCGACAAGGCCAACAAAATGACATACAAAAATATAGGCCGACAAGGCCAAACACATCTAACCACATACACATGTCTACGAGCCTCTAAGAAGGTTATAACATATTACATGAGCGGGACAGGACCCCGCTATGCCCATAATTATGTACACAAAAGAATAAGTACCCAAAAGCTATAGCTCCGAATGAAATGGAGCTCCGCTATGTAGTCCCTGAAAATATAGTTATGGATCAAGCCTGTCTCCCTGTGCACCTGCGGGCATAACGCAGCGTCCACAAACAAAAGGACGTCAGTACGAAGAATATACTGAGTATATAAAGCATGATCAATATCAATATGAAAGCTTAAGAGTCAACATATGAGATAGCATAACATGGGAGATAATAATATCGTCGTCATAGCACTTACTTGCTTTCCACAAGGACATTCCATTTCTATCGCGTATCCGTGTACATACATCCATATCCGTATTTATTTACCTTCACATTCATTTTTATAACATATTCGTACTCATATTGATGTCATATAAACACACACACACACACACACACACACACACACACACACACACACACACACACACACACACACACATATATATATATATATATATATATATATATATATATATATATATATATAGCTATAGCATGCCCGACCATAAAGGTTCGGTGTTTCATACATACTTGGCCAACCAAGGCTCAAGGTCATACATACCTGGCCCTACCAAGGCATCAGGGTTATCCGTACCTTCTGCAGAAGTGCGCGCGCGTTTCATAATCATATACATACTCTATACATATTCATATACATATATTCTTACCCGGCGTCATAAGCTCGGGGTCTTATTATAGCCCTTCATAGGCACACATACATATCATAGTCGTAAGCATCTTTAGCATCATTTTATTCTCATCATCATTACTATCATTGTCATTATCGTTACATCTACCCTATAGGATTACTCGTCATACGAGGAACTTAGTACAATCGTAGCACATCGAGCATCGGGAGCTTACTAGCTCGGAGAATCAAATCGTTGAAGGGAATCATAGTCTTATAGGAGATTTAGACGTTTGGCCAAAGAACCATGCCTTATGAAAGAAGGGTTAGCCTTACATACCTTTTCGTTCGACTATATAACACTTGCACGTCCCCTTTCACGCTTGCGTTTATACCTTCATCAAGGTCATACTATCGTTAGAATTGACAACTAGCATAAATGGCTAAAGCTAGGGAAAATCGGACAGCATCTCCTTTATTTATACAACATTCCTCCATATCGTAATTCAACTCCCAAACGTCAACAATACATTTACAATATCATAACAATAGCCTTTAGTCATCTACATTATCCATATTCTCAATTCACTTCCAATTTTCCATATTCAAGACCATAACACACGATTTCGTCCACTCACATACAATGCCTATTTCATGATCTTAACGTCATTTATAACCCATTCATGTCACAACACAACAACAATCATGATTCAATTCAAACTATTTCTCAAAACGTCACTATTCATCTTTCATGACCCATTTTGCTATACTCTTCTAAAATCCAAGCATTTCAACTTCCAAATACCTTAAACAACATATAAATACCATAAATCTCCATTTGGATTTCTTGACTTGAATGATCTTGAATGGGTTTGCTTACACTTGATTCACTTATTTTGTGTTGTTGATCACTAAAAACCCTTGAAAACTTGTGGAATATATGTAGAGAGATGTTTTAGAAAGAAGGGGTGTCAAGAAGAAATGAAATGAAATAACCTTGGTTCCTTACATTTATTGGACAAAATCTGTCCCGACCAAACATACGGACCAACATACGGTCCGTATAAATTGTACGGGCCGTATGTTTGGTCATACAATTGGTCCAGAGAGTTTGGCCAATCTGGGTTGATTATACGGTCCTAAACATACGAACCGTATAAATTATACGGCCAGTATGTTTGGCCGTATAATCCCCAGTGATCCCGAAGTTCGTTTCGTCGTCTCGTTTGATCTCCAAATCCTTATGGAACCTTCTTAACACTTGTTCAACACTTCAATACCAATCCAAGGGACGTTATCACTCTTCTCCAAGACATCATTAAGCCCTTACTAACTCGTTACTCGTAATTTCTTTCCGATGCTTATCAAAATACTTTGCCTTCTCTTGGCAATCCTTTTCCCCCATCTCTAACATCTTTGAACTCTCACCTAGAATCATCGAATGTCATCGCTCGCCCATGAAAACATCGTATACTCATACTCCTCACTAGTTCATTCACTTGCATACCAACGGAAGATTTTCCGAGGTGTAACACATTGTCACTGGCCCAACATCCACACCAGCAGGATAGTCCCCCTAGTGTTCAGATTCGAAGTATGAGGATTAGACACTGGAGTATTTGTAACCATCACCTCCTCTACGCTTATGCATGTGCAACTAACTATCGTAATACGTTGTACGTATCTGCATAATTTAAAACCGTGCTTGAAAAACCAAATGGGAAAATAACTGGTCGAAGGGCAAAATATTGCAACATGTATTTTCACTGAAGTGTTCGTGCAACACTTTACCAGAATCTTTAGTTAGGTTTCTTGTTAATAATTGGAGCACCCGACAATAAGCCAAAGGAAAAAGGCCAAGAATTTACACCTTAACAATAATACCGCTTCAGATGGCTGATGTTCGAGTTACTTGGTGACTTGGCTCCATTTTCATCTTCCAACTGGTAAGAGCCTTTTTCGGCTATTCGTATTACTCATTATGGACCTTCCTAATTCAGAGCTAGCTTGTTGGCAATCACTTTCTGAAAATTATTGGTCACTTTCTGGAGAACAATATCTCCAAATTTGAAGTATTAAAGATTATCCCTTCATTTATAATACCTGTTAGCTTTGCACGACCTACTTCCTATACTATGTCGTATCCGATTTTCTCTTATAGGATGGAACACATTACTCTACCTATTCTATGCTAAAGTATTGCGAAATTTAATCAAGAAGTAAGTAAAGGACACATGATATTTAAGTGGAAATCACCCGGCTTATAAGGGAGATAAAATCCACGACCTACAGACCTGTAGGATTTTCCCCAAACTACACTACTACTGTGACCCAACTGCAAATTAAGTTACAAACTCTGCAACCTAATTCCTACCTCAGCCTTACTACCCAAACTCTTACTAGCAAGCTATCTCCAAGTAGTAAACTTCCTACTTGGTGTTACAATTGTTTGTATCTACTTTAATGATTCTAACTAAGCTGATAAAGATACAACTCGATAACCAAACCTAATACATAAATCTAGACTTCAAAACTGTGAAACCTTATTCAGCAAAACAGTTCCATTGTGAAACATTATTCATTAAAACAGTTCTATTGATCCTTCTTTGTGCACTAAGGATGCAACCTCGGATTCTTGAATATTCTTTGATATATCTTCTTCTATAGATATTTTGAATTCTCTCTTTGTGGGTGCGTGAAATTCTTCTTAGAAAAACATCGATATTTATAAAATTGAAGCTCCATAGGTCAATAAACACAAAACTCTTTCCTAGTCGGTCAATGACACGCACATAGGATTTATGTAGTATTTGGATTCTTGCCTTGTTGTATCCGTTCCTTGTACATATAGGAGTCTTACTAATCCCTACAAATATGGAAAGGAATCTTTCATACTTGACCGCTAAGTTTTTTCCATAATTCTGCAAATCCTAGTTGTTGTATGACTTGCCCTGGACATGTTCACGAACTTGTTTCATCCAGATAGTTTGTCTGCGTCTGAATCTTTGCACTGTCTGAGATGGAACATGTTCTCAAACATCATCCCTTTCTCGTTCATACTTCTGACAACTTCTTGAGTTTATTTTTGGTGTGGATGATGAAACATGTTGATAGATTTGTTTCATTGATCATGTGTAGCTCTGTGTCTGTCTTCTTTCCATGCATTTATAAATTGCTAGAATAAATCATACCTTCAATCTTGACTCACTCTTTGAATTCTGATTTTTTTTTTCTCTGTGATGGAACTTGTTTGCAGACCTAGTTCTTCTGCTAACCTGAATGACATGCTTTGTCTCCAAATTCTTTAGTTGAACAATTTCTTCCTTCTGAACACTCATGTGAGTCAGAGTAACTCCACTTCTCCTCCGCATGATCTCCTTACTTCTTGGTCATCTAACACCACAACTGATGACTCATTAATCTAGAAAATATTTGCACACTTGTTCTATTTGCACCCAACTAATATATCTCCCTTTTATACATACATACATATATATATATATATATATATATATATATATATATATATATATATATATATATATATATATTTATATATATATATATATATATATATATGAAGAAAAAATGAAAGTATGTTATTAAATCTAAATTTATTTATTGAAGCTCGTAAAGTCAATCCATATTCCAGCCAAAGTCCATCTTTCCTCAAACTGATCCAAGTATATTTCCTCTTGTTTTTAAGCCCTAGGTTTAGAGTTTTGGGGGCCCAAAATGCTAGAAAATCCTTAAGTCTTTTCAAGTCCAAATTAAGTTTATAAGCAGTCCACTTATCCTTGAGAAAAATCTAAATTTTATCTTAAGTCATACCTAGTCCAAATTTCAAAAGATATCCAAAGTTTGTTAAGTCCAAAATCGTTTAAGTTTTTTTAGGAATATGGTCCATTAAGTTCAAAGGAAATCCCGAGCGGGCTTAAAGCCCAAAATTTGACTCCAATCTTATCCAAAATTTTTTCCAGTTTTTCAAAGGGACGAAGGGCCCAAAATGTAACTTAGTATTTATTTCCTAAAATCAATTAATTTTAATCATATTACTCGAGTCAGTTTAATACTTGAAGAAAAAACAAAATTAAGTACCGATTTCATGCGTGCTTAGAATCAAGTGAGTTTAAAAATCATTTAGACGACCTTCTTAATAATACTAGCGTATTTCCTAAGTTCTAGCATCCATATGGGTTTCAATAATTTTTTAGAGTATCTACAATTACATACAAAATGAACATTAAAACAGAAAAAAGGTTGGAGTTTAGGCTGGTGGGCCTACCTAAGCCCACCAGTTACTATTTTCACCCATAGTTGGGTCTTCAATATATTAGCTTCCCTTTCTCATATTCATGCGGGCTCGATCAAGGAAATAGTGTTGGGCCTCTGGCCCAACCTGGTTTAATGCAAGGATAGTTGGCCCAAGTGGCCCGAGGTGGAATCACATACACATGGAAAAGGATAAGGATTAGTATGTGTCTATTGTTTAAACTAAAGCACATATAATTCATACCTCGAATAAGTTAAGGGAACAAATGCACATAAAAAGAAATGTTGAGGAGGCTTTAGGACCAAACAAAATAATATAGACCAAGTCCACATGCAATAAACCATTTAAGGCTGAACGATTCCAATTTAACACAATAAGAGAAAGCCCAACAGTAAATAGAAAGCAAACAGGCTCGGAAATCAGCAAGACCTAACAACAGTTTATACTAATAGAGTGATATACTCCATATATATACTAAGCATACAACTTATGTACACTTGGGGAGTATATAGAATTGGATATACTCTGGACATATAGGTATACCCCTTTGATATACCACCCAGAATCAATCAAACAAGAGAAGAACATTAAAGGAAAACATGCATGGGCACTTATCACTTTTGAGATTTCATGTAAGCATAAGCAAACAAGAAAAAAACAAGACAAATGACGTATAAGATTAATATGCACAAGTCCTAATATTAATAGAACTAGAACAGTTTTGAGGTGCAACATTGGACAACAACTTTAAACCAAGAAAAGGAGAAACATTAGGGCATAAACATATATATTTTACTTGTCCATTTAACATTAGGAGGGTTCCACAGGATATAACTAATATGTTTTGGCAACAGGGGACTTTAAACATCATTACAAGACTTAATAAAGCATCAGTATAGGTTCACAGGTGCTAATCTAAGTTTAAAATGCCTTTAGCACTTTTAAAATACAATCTGAGAATTATAATATCGAAACCAATGACAAACCAAATAGCACAGGCCTTATAGTTGGAAAACCGAGTCATTAAAGGGGGGCATACAAAGGTCTTTGTCACTATTAAATCAAGTCATATCTCATTTTAGTCTCAACATGTGCAGTTTAGGTCTAGTTGACATGGGAATCTATCTTACTATCAACAACCATACTTTAGAGGACACGACATTCAATTCAGACCATCATATCATAGAGAAAACAAAAAACATTCTAGTATGTTAAACAATAAGGATCATAAGTGACACTTAACTTAAGTAGACATAGACATATCTTAAGTATCAGTATTAGTTTATAGATTAGTCTAAATCAGATCGGAGGTTAAGCATATTGGTTATGGTATCAAAATAAGGAAACTTATGAACTGTCTAACGTATGTCTAACCATTTTTAGCATACATTAATCAAAGTTCAATACAAGCCATCAACAGGATGATCAACTATAGGAAATTTAACCAAATTAACACAGTTGACAGACTTTTAGATCAAAACTAAACACAACATACATCAAGTATCATAGTAGTGAACCATCTGTACCCAAATTCTAAGTAATATGCAAAAACTAAACATGATCCTCCTAAACAGTGCATAGAAACAAAAAGAACAGGCATGGCACTTTAATTAAATAAAATTCAGACCAAACAAGTGGTGTTATAAGGCAGAAGTTAAACATGTTGAACATAATTAGCTTAACAAATAATGTGACTCCAAACAGGCTTGGTTATTTAACACTAATATACTTAGGCCATTTTTAGCGTTATTATCACATATTTTTTTATCAAACTATAGGACTAAACTTAACACAGGAAATGAAATAATAGGATCATAAACACGACTATATCATATCCTCAGAAGATTAAAAGACAAATACTAGGCTAACATATGCTAACAGTAAGATTTGAAACTAAAAGTGCCTAAATCATGCTATTACTACAACACTAATCAACTTATCTAAAAAAAAAACAACATACAAAACACGCTTAATCTAACATTAAGTTAACTCATAATCAGCAATAAGCAACTAAAATAAACAATGCTAAAAATAAAGGGGAAAAAGGATTATCTTTCTCGTGTGCAGCCTTGAATTGAGATTAAACTTGGAAAACCTTCCTTTCCTCAAAGCCACAAAAACCCACAAAAACACTTTTAAAATTTAAACTAAACTCAAACTATTAAAGTTTCAAAGCTAAATGCTGAGAAACTTAGGTATTTCGAGTATTGTGTGAATATGTGATATTCAGTTGTCCCTAAAAGTGAAGGATTGGGGTTCTTTATGTAGAACCCCAAATTGCAAACGAAATTGTAATCTCACCGATGTGGGACAAGTCAAATTTTGGACTTATTTCCTCACAATAAACATGATGTGGCTCAGATTAGTGGCAAACAACAAATAAAGGGCTAGATTTAAGCCTCAACCGATTGATTTGCGGATTCAAAATCACAATACAACAAAAACAATTAAGAAAATGCAATGTATGATGATTGAATATGCAGAAAAGCAAGAAAAAGAGAAAGCTAGTACCTCATCTGGGTTGATATGTGGAAGAAATAGGTGAGAAATGGTAAAGCATTTAATGCTCTTGCCATTCTCGGTTAATCTCACACAATAGAAACCATGCGAGCCCTCATCGTTGCCGTTTCAGAAAAAACGTAAGAGAGAGAAAAGCAAATCGCAAGGCGGCTAGAGTTTTTACCATGAAAAAGAGAGAAAAGATCTTAGGGGTCGTTTGGTTGAAAACGAGAAGATAAAAGGGGTTTTGTTCCTTTGGATAGTGAAGTGGGTCGGGTCACGGTCCTTTGGGCCTGGGCTCGGCCGATTTTAAGACAGATAAAGGGGAAGGCCCCAATATACATGTATATGCATGGAATATAACTGTATATAGATGTATACCATGTATATACGTGTATATATATACGTGGACTTGACACCTGTTTTAACAAATGACCATAATTAAGAAAGGATCAATTAATTTATACCCTTAATCATGGTCAAGTAAGACTAATCAACCAATTAATAATTATGGTTAATTAAGCAGAGGGACCTAAATTGTGAACGTAGCCTCAATTGACTTTAACCAATAAAATAGGTTATTTCAATCATGGCCACATTCAGCCCAATTACACAATTAAAAGCAAATTTTGCATTAATGACCTTAATTAAACTTAAACGATGAATTTGGTTGTTTCAATTAAGGACAAAATTAAAATAATCAAATAATTTAAAAGCTACTTCTACAATAATGGCCTCAATTGATTTGAACCATGGAAATTAGCTTTCAATTAAGGCTAGAATTAAATAACAATTGTGTCACGACCCAACCCGCCATGACTGGCACCCACACTAACATTATCCTAGTAGGTGAACCAATACACTTAACCATCTACTCATTCAAGTCCATTTATACCAAGTCAATTTGTTCAGCTCACAATTGCGATTTCCCTATATAGTCTAAGCCTAGCCCCTGCCAGGCTGTTGTCCACATCTGCTTGCCTTAGATCCGCCTCGGTTAGGCTGAGCTCCACCCTTACCCATGGTGTGGCCACCCCTCCCTGTCTGTAACATAGTTCTTGCCTCCCCCTATCTGGTGCGAATGGAGCTCGGGGAGCCTGATACTGAGTCCCCTGACCGCCCTGTCTAAGTCTAGGGAAAAACCTCTTAAGATGCCTTTGCTCACCACACTCATAACAAGAACGGTCCAGCGTAGGTCACTGAACAGAAGCTGATGAAGCGGTGTAGCCCTTATGCTCTGGGTAGCTGGGCTACGTGCCCCCATGATGACCCGAAGAATGATAATTGGCCCCTGATGGGTCCCCAACATACACCTACATAGCGAACTGAACCAGAAGCCCTAAATACACCTGAGAACTCTGACCCCTAGAGTAGGATTTGCTGAAATTTCCACCCTTTCGAGCCTTCTTCTCTGCCTGCTTTGCATAACCCTACTGTCTAATCCCCTCAACAACACGGACATGCTCCACTACCTCCTGGAATGAAGCACCAATGGCTACAAGCTAAAGAGCTGATTGCTGAAGTCAGTGTTGAAACCTTTCATAAAATGTCTGATCCTCTCCTTCTCAGTAGGCAGCAACTGAAGGGCATATCGGGAGAAGAATGAAATCGGGACTCATAAACAGTAACAGATGAGTTCCCTTGATCAATATTTTCAAATTCATCCTTCTTCCTATCCCTCAAAGTATGCGGAACATACTTCTCTAAAAATACTGAATAGAACTGAACCCAAGTCAACGGAGGTGACCCAGCTGACCTGCACTGCACATATGCCCTCCACCATAACTTGGCATCATCTAATAACTGAAAAGTCACAAACTCAACACCATACTTGTCCACTGCCCTCATCTTATAGAGCCCATCATGACAATCTATAATGACCTAGTATATATCTTCTAACTCAGTACCATAGAAAACCAGAGGCTTTATCTTAGTAAACCTCCAAAATAAAGCATGCTCCTTATCGGTCATCATCGGTCCTGCAACTCGCCTTGGAAATACTTGGAAACTTCATCTAAGCGAGGTGCCATAGTTGTGGCATGCTGAACTCTCGGAGCCTGAACCCTGTCTGGAACTGAGGCTGCTATCCCGGCACCCCTACCTGCTGGAACGGCCGGTATCACCCCAGTCTGTGCCAACCCGTGTAGCCAGTTCAACACCCGAGCCATCGCATCTGGTACACCTGGAGCAGCTGTAGCACCTGGCGGAGCTAGCACTGTCGCTGGCTGAGCTGGTGCGGCTGCATTTTCTGCAGCCTCATTAGGAGCCACTGGAGGCACGGGATTAACTACTGGAACTCCACCCCCAACCGACACTGTTCCTCTACCTCCACCTCTACCTCTAGCTGCTATCGCATGTGTTCTTACTATTTGTGAGAAAATGAAGGATAGTCAGATACCAATTTGAATCATCCAGATACCAATTGGAATCAAGTAGTACAAAAGAAAGAAAGGAAGGTAATTTTCCTATTGTCCGGTAGCCTCCTGAAGATAATTACATATGTCTCCATACCGATCTGCAAGACTTTACTAGACATGTCCTTGTACGATGAGATCGATGAACCTAAGGCTCTGATACCAACTTTGTCACGATCCAACCCGCCATGACTAGCACCCACACTAAATCCTAGTGGGTGAACCAACACGGTTAACCATTTACTCATTCAAGTCCATTTTTACCAAGTCAATTTATTCAGCTCACAATAAATTAGACGCAAGACTAACCAAAAGTAGTCATGCCATAAAACAATAACATAAATGCAAAAGTCCTAACTATTACAACCCCAAAATTTGAAAGTCACCGTACAAGGACTCTAATCCAAAACATGTCTGAGGAATTCATACTGTATGTAATAAATAAGCATCAATGTCTGGAATGGAAATAAACATTAGATAAAGGAAGATCTTCGAGCGGCCTGACAAGGATAGAAACTCACATTTAATCTGTCAACAAATGGCCTCAAGCTGAATATGAGGTCGAGTAGCAGTCTCGGGATCATAATCTACACTCAAAAGAATGTAGCAAGGTAGTATCTGTAACAACCTGTTTAGTTGTTATAGTGTTTTGACCCATTTCACCTTGTTGACCCTTCCCCAAGTCCCGTTAGCATGATCTATGACTTAATGAAGTCTCCGCAAGTTTCGAGTGTAAATTGAGTCATTGATGGATAAACTAGTTAAGCTGACGAGTTGGAGTTGACCATCAACGCCGGGTTAGGATGACCCCGTGTCAATGTTTTAGAAGTTCCAAAATCTTAATATGATGATTTTTGACTTGTCCTCAACTTTTGGTGAGGTTCCAAAGAGTTTCAGATGGGTTTGGGTTTTGTTGTGCTCGTATTCGATGTTTTCACCGGAGGTTCGCGGATATAAACGGCTCCAAATTGATCATCTGAAGTGTTTTTTGGGTAATATTAAACCATTAGATCCGTATCGAAATTACGAAGCAATACGAAAAAGAATCGTCGTATTTGGCCTCCGTATAAGAGAGTTATGCCCGTTTTAGTGTGGCCTGTTCTACCTAGCCGCTGGTAGCGACCAAAGGACCACTATAGCAGGACCGCTGCAGCAGCCATGGTGACCGCTATAGTGACCGTCGGGGGGCAGAATGCACTATTTTTATATTTTAACTCCGAACGATTATTCCCAAGACCCCAAAGTCAGTTTTCAAGAGAGAAAGAGGCAAAATTCATTTCATTCTTTGGTGAAAGCATCTTGGAGGGTAACTCGCCATCTTTATTTGTTTCTTTTCCTTTCTTCTTCAAGATTCATGATTGTTTTAAGGTCCATCAATGGTGGGTGAAAATCCTAGAACCCTAGAATTAGTAAACCCTTAAATAATTGGTAGGTTGTTGATTAATCATCTAGGAGTATAGATTATCACTTTCTGGGAAGGGAATTTGATTTCTTATGGTTGAAATTGCATGTTGAGACTTAGGGTTCTAATAAAAATGGAAATTTTGTCCAAAAATCTGTTTGAAAGGGTAAATTGATTAGAAACCCATGGATTGAAGGTTAATGAGTGTAGAGATAGAAGTTATGATAAATTCACCATTAAAAGATAGTTTCATCCATTGAAGAGGGTAGAAGTAAGTGGGTCTCCTTCACCAAATTGTTGTTCTTGTTTAAATACATGGTTTGTTTCTTACATATCATCATATTGTTAGACCTTGATCATTATGAGGCACTTCAAAAATAGAAGGCTCTTGTGGAGTAGTTCGTGGCTCCTGCTCTGCATTCCAGATAGGTTATAGCTTACTTTTGTTAGACTTCGATTAGCGAAACGTATGTATTGTGTAGAATTGGTGGGAGTAAGCATGATTAGGTCTTCGGACATGGTGTTTTGGTTGGATATTAGCTAGGTTGGTATGACTTCTGATTTTGTGGTCTCATCGCCATTACGTTATTTACTGAAATATGAGGTGTAGTTGTATTCATACCATGGTGATTCGGGATGGATTTCTATTAGGTTGATTGTTGTTGATTGTGGCTTGCTCCCCTATTATTGTGATTTGACTTATTGCCTAAATTGTCATGTTGTACTCAGTTTTCTCTTATTGTGACACATATTATCAGAGAAAGGAAGAATAATGAGTTTAGGCTCGAATTGTGATATAAACTTATGATATTACGAAGATGAAAACTTGATGTATGAATTACTGTTGATGATAATATATAGAAAAGTGGAGCTTCTTGGTGATACAAGACTTAGTGTGCGGCATACTTGCTATTTGAGGAAGTAAAGGGGGACATAGACTAATATATTGGTTGAGACTGTTTGTATGATTCATTTCATAGCTGAGTTGATCCAAGTCTTGATATGACTTGTGGTTTTGTGACTTGTGCCTTCACTGTTGCTTTATTAGTTTGCATTAATTTACCCTGTTTACACTCATTTATGCATTCATACACTGATACATGATGGAAATGGTTCGGAAACGATTCATGAAGACTTGTCACACGATGCCTTGTGTTTGACATTAATATTGCTAATTGTTCATAGTCCCTACATACTAATGAACTAGAATACGTTGAGATATACATTGTGATGTGAAATTAGTGAAGAAGTTAATATAATCTTCTTGTTGCACTTGTAATTTTATTTGATACGTGGTACTTGATGAATTGATCATTGAGAGTGATGTGACAGTGTTACTATACATATGAAAAGGCACATTTGACCGATGGTGAAGATGTGGCCTACTTGTGAGCTCGTGGTCCGAGGTTCGTTCCGGAAACGAGTGGTACATGATGTGGATCAGTGACCGAGGTTCTTTCCGGAGCGGAGGATTTATGGCTCGGGTCCGAGGAGTGGATCCGGAACGAGGGAACATGGACAATATGGGTCCCATGCAGTTCATGACTATTGAGCTATGACATCAGTAACATGTGTGTACAGTGTGTAGTTGGCCAGTGCATTGCATTGCACATCATCATATTTTGCATTGCACTTCATTACATTTTATTTTGCATTATTATATGGCTCATTTAGTTATGATTTTGGTGTGTTTACTGAAATAGCTATTGTGATATAGATATGATCATTGACTGACTTAAATTGTGGATTAGTGACTCTACCTAGGAAAGGAACTTGGGCTTGTGATTATCAGGTGAGATCATTAGAACTTGATAGACTTGTGGGTTAAAAGCTTCATCTTAGGTTCTGACTCTGTTATGGGATATTTTGTAACTTGGAATTGAGTATGATGTCTGTTTTTCTTGTTGATTTTATGCTTATATACGTGAACTAATCTTAGTCGGCCTATGATGCTTACCGGTACATAGTGTTTGTACTGATACTACCTTGCTGCACCCCTTTTTAGCGCAGATTGTGTTTCAGAGATTTCATCCAGATTACATCTCTAGCTTGAAGCTAGTTTACCCGATCAGATCCGAGGGTGAGCTTCTATCTATTCCATGCCACCTGAAGATCTCTCATTCCAGATGTCTATTTTTATTCCTGACATTATTGTTATTATATTTGAGATATACTTCATTCTTTAGACATTGTTGGTTAGAGTCCTTGTACGATGACTTTAAGTTCTTGGGGGTGTAATAGCTAAGACTTTCGCATATTATCTATTAATTTTTGACTTGTTTTATTTATTCATTCATTCACTTATTTATTGACTGTTAATAAATGATTAAAGAAGTTGAAATTGGCTAATGATTAATGGGTTAACGGGTAAGAGTTCGCCTACTAGTGATAATAAGGTAGGTGCCCGTACGATTAGTAATTAGGATCATGACCGGTTGTATAAGGACGTGTCTAGTAGAATCTTGCGGATTGGTACGAAGAGCTATGTACCTATCTGCGAGAGGCTATGAGACATTTAGGAAACTTCCCCCTTCTTTCATTCTTTTGTGCTACTTTATTCAAATTGGTATCTTGACGATTCCAATTGGTATCTGCACTTTCTTGTCTCATTCTTCCACGAACGGTTGAAACCTCTTTCCTAAACTTTTATGCACGCAGTTTGTGTTATGGCATGGCCTGATATGGTACTAAATGCGTCTTCCTGATTCAGAGGCATGATCCAAGTTCAGTTTCTAATTGTGACTTGAAGTTTAGTTGTATGGGTTGTAATTTAGACCCGTTTAGTGTGTGTGCATAATCTTGTAAAGAAGCAGAACATTAGATAGAGTAATCTCCACTATTAGGAAGGGAGTAATCAGTATTTGACTGTCCCGGTCGTTGTGGAAATCCCAACCACCTTAGCTGATGACACCTCTCCGAGAGTAAAATGAGCTAATAGAAACTCAAATGTAGAAGTCCAAGAACTGAAAACTTAGCTTGTTTGTGATTATTGTTTGGTTGTTTTGAGTCCATTTGGGGGTGACGTAGGAAATTAGAACTCCATTGGGAATTTCGAGGCCACGGGTGAGTTGGTATAGTGTTCTTAGGTCTATGCGCATGTTTGTTTATATTTGTGAGGCCTCAGATGAAATGTTGGATGATAGAGTAAAAAACTAGAAAAAAATTGCGTACTCACTGCCTCAGTAGTACCGCTGTGGCAGGGGTTGTATCGCTGCGGCAGTGCCGCTGTAGCGGCTGGACTCTCGCCGCCACGGTCATTCGAAAATAGGAGTGTCCGCTATGGCGTGAATTGGACTGCTGTAGCGGAACCGCTGTAGAGGATCCATGCTCGCCACAACGGGGGGCAGATCGTTATGGTCCGCTATAGCGGGCTCTTGGCTAGTGGGACTGCAGCGGTGTAACGACCGATGTGGCGGTCAACAGAAAACAGATTTCAGGTTTTTAAATACTTAGTCCTAATTATTTATTCTCTTAACTCTAACACAAGTACTAGAGAGAATTTAGGGTAACTTGAAGAGTTCATGAATTTGTTTCTTTTGGGGATGAGTTCCCTTGCCTTATCTTATAATTATCTATAATCTCAGGCTTGAATTACTGGTGCAAATGCATGAGGATTAGTTGGAGAAGATGATTTTCTACCTTAGCATTGAGAATTGAATAATAGACTTTAAATATTAGTTTAATTGGTGAGTCTTGCCATTAGTAAGATGGGATTTTAGGAAGTAGTAAATTACAAGCTTGAATCTCTAATCTACACTAAGATTTATTAAGGATAAAAGGGGGATCGTTCGAAACAAGAGCTCATAATTTGAGAGTGATGTTGAGGTTGCACAATGTGAAGTCGACTCGAGGGTTATGTATGAATTAGTAAGTTCTAGTATGTCATAGGCTATAGGGGACATTGGTTGGATAACACAAATGAAGACTCTAGTGGTTATTGTGTCACTTATGGCTGGTGAGAGATGATATTATTTATTGTACTATATTTTTGTATTTACCTATGTGGTTATTGAGCTTGCTTATACGTTTGTTGGTTGGTGTTCCCGAGTTGTGCGACATCTTGCTAAGGTAACGTTTATTTTTGAGATCTCTGAGTTAAATTCCATCGTATTAAAGTAATGGTGATCTTAGTTAAATTAGTTGTCTAAGTCTGAAAGGGGTTAACTATGAACTTAGTGAAGCAGGTGTCTGAGTCTTGGTTCGTTGAGATATATATGAGGAATAAGTAATAAATTGATGGTAGTTGAGATTTGTCTAAGAGTTGACATATTGTTGTGATTTCTTGATAAATAGTAAATTTGTCATAATGTGAGAAATTAGGGATGTTAAACAGTTCCAATAGGACGAGATATTATGAAGAGTGTCCTAACAAATTAGTCTAGAGGAAAAAGGGTAAATGAGTTGGTGGAATAGATAAGGTTGTTGGGTTTCACGTAGTCCTTTTGTGGTATTAAGTAAGTGATAGAAACAGAGAGGTTCGGGTAAGTCCGTGATAAACTGTTACTTGGCTTGAATGGTTGATAGGTAAAAGGTTGCATAGTAGTATTAAACAAAGCGTGTCGAGATATGAAAACTTAGTTTACTGGTCTAAGAAAGATTTGTTGTTTGCGTTGGTGATCATAAGGGTCTAGAGAAGTTGTAATCGTTAGAAGTATCAATTGGGGTTAGTAGGATCAGACTTCGATATATTAGATGATGCCTGTATGTTGTAGCAATTCCTATGGTAGGTTTGAGTATAGAAATATGGAAATTGGGTCTTTGAGCAAAAGTTAGAAAGAGTTTTGGCTGATAAGATGAAATGATAGTGGTTAGGGCGCACTTAGTGCCCTGGAGGCATCATTTGGGTATGTCCTTGGGTTAAGTCAACCATCGCACTCCCCTTCTTCGTTCGAGGACGAACGATGGGTAAATTGGTATATGATGTACTGACCCGTTTAGTCGTTATAGTGTCTTGACTCATTTAACCTTGTTGACCCATCCCCAAGTCCCGTTAGTATGATCTATGACTTAATGAAGTCATTGGGTTGGTTTCCGCAAGATTCGAGTGTAACTTGAGTCACAGATGAAAAAACTAGTTAAGTTGACGAGTTAGAGTTGACCACGGTTAACGCCAGGTTAGGACGACCCTGTGTCAATGTTTTAGAAGTTCCAACATCTTAATATGATGATTTTTAACTTGTCCACAACTTTTGGTGAGGTTCCAAAGATTTTCAGATGGGTTTGGGTTTTGTCGCGCTCGTATTCGAAGTTTTCGCCGGAGGTCTGTGGATAGAAACGGCTCCATATTGATCATCTGACCTTTGTTTTGGAAGATGTTTGAACCATTAGATCCGTATTGAAATTACGAAGCTATAGGAAAAAGAATCGTCGCGTTTGGCCTCCGTATGAGGGAGTTATGCTCGTTTTAGTGCGGCCTGTTCCAGCTGGCCGCTGGCAGCGACTAAAGGGCCGCTATAACGGGACCGCTGCAGCGGCCGTGGTGAGCGCTATAGCGACCGACAGGGGCAGAATGCCCTATTTTTATATTTTAACTCCGAACCATTATTCCTAAGACCCCAAAGTCAGTTTTCAAGAGAGAAAGAGGCAAAATTCATTCCATTCTTTGGTGAAAGCATCTTGGAGGGTAAGTCCCCATCTTTATTTGTTCCTTTTCCTTTCTTCTTCAAGTTCCATGATTGTTTTAAGGTCCATCAATGGTGGGTGAAAATCCTAGAACCCTAGTATTAAGTAAACCCTTAAATAATTGGTAGGTTGTTGAATAATCATCTAGGAGTATAGATTATCACTTTCTAGGAAGGGAATTTGATTTCTTATGGTTGAAATTGCATGTTGAGACTTAGGGTTCTAATAAAAATGGAAATTTTGTCCAAAAATCTGTTTGAAAGGGTAAATTGATTAAAAACCCGTGGATTGAAGGTTAATGAGTGTAGAGATAGAAGTTATGATAAATTCACCATTAAAAGATAGTTTCATCCATTGAAGAGGGTAGAAGTAAGCGGGTCTCCTTCACCAAATTGTTGTTCTTGTTTAAATACATGGTTTGTTTCTTACATAGCATTATATTGTGAGACCCCTATCGTTATGAGGCGCTTCGAAAATAGAAGGCTCGTGTGGAGTAGTTTGTGGCTACTGTTCTGCATTCCAGGTAGGTTATGGCTTACTTTAGTTAGACTTCGATTAGCGAAACGTATGTATTCTGTAGAATTGATGGGAGAAAGCATGATTAGGTCTTTGGACATGGTGTTTTGGTTGGATAGTAGCTAGGTTGGTATGACTTCTAATTTTGTGGGCTCGTCGCCATTACGTTATGTACTGAAATATGAGGTGTAGTTGTATTCATACTGTGGTGATTCGGGATGGATTTCTATTAGGTTGATTGTTGTTGATTATGGCTTGCTCCCCTGTTATTGTGATTTTACTTATTGCCTAAATTGTCATGTTGTACTCAGTTTTCTCTTATTGTGACACATATTATCGGAGAAAGGAAGAATAATGAGTTTAGGCTCGAATTGTGATATAAACTTATGACAATACGTAGATGAAAACTTGATGTATGGATTACTATTGATGATAATTTATAGAAAAGTGGAGCATCTTTTTTATACAAGACTTAGTGTGCGGCGTACTTGCTATTTGAGGAAGTAAAGGGGGACATAGACTAATATGTTGGTAGAGACTGTTTGTATGATTCATTTCATGGCTGAGTTGATCCAAGTCTTGATATGACTTGTGGCTTTGTGACTTGTACCTTCACTGTTGGTTTATTAGTTTGCATTAATTTACCATGTTTACATTCATTTATGCATTCATACACTCATACAAGATGAAAATGGTTCGAAAACGATTCATGAAGACTTGTCGCACGATGCCTTGTGTTTGACATTGATATTGCTAATTATTCATAGTCCTTACTTACTAATGAACTGGAATATGTTGAGACATACATTGTGATGTGAAATTAGTGAAGAAGTTAATATAATCTTCTTGTTGCACTTGTGATGCTATTTGATACATGGTACTTGATGAATTGATCATCGAGAGTGATGTGAAAGTGTTACTATACATATGAAAAGGCACATTTGACCGAGGGTGAGGATTTATCCTAGTTGTGAGCTCGTGGTTCGAGGTTCGTTCCGAAAACGAGTGGTACATGATGTCGATCCGCGACCGAGGTTCTTTCAGGGGCGGAGGATTTATGGCTCGGGTCCGAGGAGTGGATCTAGAACGAGGGTACATGGACACCATGGGTCCCCTGCAGGTCATAACTACTGAGCTATGACATCAGTAACATGTGTGTACAGTGTGTATTTGGCCAGTGCATTGCATTACATTGCATTGTACATCATCACATTTTATTCTGAATTATTATATGGCTCAATTAGTTCTGATTTTGGTGTGTTTGCTGAAACGGCTATTGTGTTATAGATATGATCATTGACTGAGTTTGTCACGACCCAACCCCGTAGGCCGTGACTAGTGTCCGAATTGGACACTCATATCACCAGTTAACTATAATCTTTCATAACCAGCACATTATGAACTTATTTGTATAAAAAAACAGGACGTTATTCTAAAGCTGTCACAATTCCGTATGTCGTAGGCACCTGTCTCCTGAGGAGTTACGATCTTTAACAACAACATATATATATTTACGCAAGCCGACAAGGCTGCACTACACACAACATCCCAAACATATATATATATGCAAGCCGACAAGGCTGCCATTACGAATGGGTACGCCCCAAACATAAGTCATATTCATACAACGCAACAACAACGATATGCAGACCCACACATGTGTCCACAGACCTCTAAGAGTAATGACAGTATCATATGACGGGACAGGGCCCCGCCGTACCCCAAATAAACACATACATATACAACAAAAGGGAGTTATACCACAAGCTAGGCTCCGGACAAAGGAGCACTTCAAAGTTGCTGAATAGATATCCTAGGCTAGCGGGTCTCCGAAACAAGCATCTGTACCTGCGGGCATGAACGCAGACCCCCGAAGAAAAGGGGGTCAGTACGGAATATGTACTGAGCATGTAAAGCATGAAATATAGTGATAGACTCATACCGAGACAAGGTGTGTAGGACCCAATGCAACAAACAGAATTTCATAAAACTTGCCTTTGAACATGTTTCATGTGTATCGTTCTCATATCAATATCAATATAGAGTTTTGTAACCAAGGCTGAAATATCATTCTGTATATAACATATATAACGTGTCCCGGCCCTTTAGTGAGGGACTCGGTAATTATAATCATAGCATCATAACATAAACATATACGTGTCCCGGCCTTCTAATGAGGGACTCGGTAATAAGGAATATATGCCTTCCTGGCGGCCATCTCCATATCATCATGTCATCATATCATCATATCATCATCATATCATCATATCATCATATATATATAACGTGTCCCGACCCTCTAGTGAGGGGCTCGGTGCGTAATATAGTAAATATGCGCACGAAAACGTGTCCTGGCCCGGGACTCAGTGAAGGATATAGCGGTAAGCACGAGCAGAATAATAAGCAACCACATATATGCAATTCATCTTTTGAGACTCAATGGATAAGTAACTAACCAGCTCTAAAGTGTCAGGATAATAATCATATTCAGTTATTTTTAAATCTCATTACAAGTTATAGCAAGGAACGTTTCAGATTTCATGTACATGTATCAATTTGACATGGTGTAACTTTTGATAGTCAAGTATGCCTTTAATTATGCAATTCTTTAAAAGTAGGAACTTCTATACATCATTCATTAGTCAATCATATAGTAGGCTCGTGACCATAACATTACGGAATGAATAGAATCATAAGTCATGCTTGGAACTAGAGAGTAGAATTTACCCCAAGGTTCATATCATTTCTTACTTACGTCTAGGACATGCCAAGAAAAGAAGGAATAGGCTTTACATACCTTTAGCGTTTAGTCGTATTATAACTTGTACTTGCTGCCCAATAGTACTTATCCTATATCAAGATATCAAGAGCTACAATTAGTCTACGAGGGAATTCAATATGTATTTTAACGTTAACAATCCCTTTCCAACATTTAGACGACGTTTCGTTCGCATTCAAACCAACTAGTACTACAAGCTAATATTGTTAGTCATTCTTTCATGTATCAATCCGAACTTGTTTAAACCTGACTTAAGGGAACTTTGGACAGTCCGTACATCATTTAAAACAGGCCCTTATCCACGGCCAAACAGCACACACAACATTACCATTTTCGCTTTGCAATTTTCCAACTTCAACTACAACGACAACAACACGTTTACAACATTACTTATACGATTATTGGAACTGTTTTAGCATCATATTAACTCTTACAACAGCCCATAAACCATTTCAATTTCAACGTGAATCATTAAACTTCACTTTCACTATACGTTCATAACAATAACCAACATTCAACATACACTAATTCACTCCTAACATTAAAACAGTCCACGGTTTGGACTGTTTTCCCCCTTCAACATGATTCATTTCTTTAACACCTCAATTCACATATTCATAATGCATACAATACACCACAATGTCCATAACAACAACAATCAAAACATGACACAAAACAGTCCATAAATTCATCTAAAACAGCCCCCTACACGGCTTCAACACTACTACAACAACTTCATGATTTTCATCCATTTATCCACACTACAACACATTCAATTCCTTCCCAATACATGTACACGAAGATTAAGAATAATTCCATTTAAGTCTACAACACACGGCCCACTTCAACTTCAAGAAAAACTGTCCAATACCAACATGCAACATCATAAACATACTTCTACAATCTTTGTTCATTTACATATGTTGACACACGTTCAACCCATCGACAATACATGCAAAATGAGACCAACATGGCTTCACCCAAGCTCACGGCTCACCTCAACTTCAACCACAACAACAAAACAACAACAACATGCACGAATTATACATTCAAATCATCATACAACACAAGAAGAATGATCATTCTTACCTTGTAAGTAAACACTTCAATCGGATAGCCTTCACTTTCACTTCTTGAATTTTAACACTTGTTCTTGCTATTCCAATGAATGGTACACGTTAATACACCTTTAGGGGAGTTAAATTGTCCAAGAAACTGATTTTGTTTTGGAGCAATTTGGAGGAGGGTGTTCTCGGCCAGCTTGTAGCCGAGAGCCTCTCTCTCTATCACTATACTTTCTAAACTTTGTAAATGTTGAAAATGATGTAGTTAGTTGATAATGAATCAGAATTTTGCCTTATATATGAGTTGCAAGAGTTGGATAAGTGTCCCACTCAATATTTGGGTCAAATATTCTTTGACCATCCCACTAAACTACACGGCCAACTATGGCTATTTTTAATGGACTGATTTAGTTTTCCAATCCCACTTAATAATCTAACCATGGTTAATTTAATCCCAAATTTTCCATTAATGCTTCTATACCACACGAAATTTGTAGGTAACTTGTGACTTGAAACGAAACCGGAAGTTAAAGTCTCTACTTCGTATCTTAAAATAGTCTTGTCTTTAACTTGTCGCGTTTAGTTTAAAACGTCCCAATGTATGAAAATATGGGGTATAACATCCTCCCCCCCTTTAGAACATTCATCCTCGAATGTCGATTTTATCCCGTCGGGCTTTATAAGAGTCTTGGGAAGGGTTTTCCTTATCGCTAACATATAGATTGAGCAGACAATTAACACAATCAAGCAAGGGGGTTTAGATTACCTGTAGGCGTGGAAAACAAGTGAGGATATTTCTTTTTCATCTCCTCTTCAGCCTCGCAAGTCATCTCCTCCCTATTATTGTTCCGCCATAACACTTTAACCGACGCCACATCCTTTGTTCGCAACCTTCTGATTTGTCGATCAAGTATGGCTATAGGCTGCTCTTCATATGATAGCTCCTCTGTTACCTGGATATCATCTGCCAGAAACACCCTGGAAGGATCGCATATATACTTCCGAAGCATTGACACATGGAAGACCGGATGTACTGCTTCTAAATCCGCTAGTAGATCTAACTCGTAGGCAACTTGGCCTACCTTACGGATAATCTGGTAAGGTCCAATGTATCTCGGGCTCAACTTCCCTTTCTTGCTGAATCTCATAACACCCTTCATGGGTGACACGTTCAAGAACACCCAATCGCCAACCTGAAATTCCAAGTGTCGACATCGATTATCTGCATATGACTTCTGCCGACTCTGGGCTGCCAGTAACCTTTCCTGAATAAGCTTCACCTTATCGACAGCCTGCTGAACCATATCTTGGCCTATTAGCTTAGTCTCACCAACTTCAAACCAGCCTATAGGGGATCTACACTTCCTGCCATATATAGCTTCGTATGGTGCCATCTGAATGCTAGAATGGTAGCTATTGTTATAAGCAAACTCGATCAGCGGCAAGTGATTATCCCAGCTGCCCCTAAAATCAATGACACAGGCCCGCAACATATCTTGTAGCGTCTGAATGGTACGCTCGGCCTGTCCGTCAGTCTGAGGGTGGAATGCTGTGCTGAGACTCACCTGTGTCCCCAATCCCTCCTGGAAGGATCTCCAGAAATTAGCTGTAAACTGGGCCCCTCTATCAGAGATAATAGCTGTGGGAACCCCATGAAGTCTCACTATCTCCTTAAGATACAATCTGGCATAATCTTCAGCTGAATACGTGGTCCTGACTGGAAGAAAGTGGGCTGATTTCGTCAGGCTATCAACAATAACCCAGACAGAGTCATATTTCTGTGGAGTGCGAGGTAGACCTGTGACGAAATCCATATTAATTACCTCCCATTTCCAGGTCGGAATCTCCATCTCCTGCAGTAGTCCTCCAGTCTTCTGATGCTCTATCTTGACCTGTTGGCAATTCGGACACCGGGCCACGAATTCTGCTATGTCCTTTTTCATACCATTCCACCAATACAAACACCTAAGGTCATGATACATTTTTGTTGATCCTGGGTGAACAAAATAATGAGCATAGTGTGCCTCCCCCATTACCTGCTGCCGTAACCCTGCAACCTCAGGTACACATAATCTGTTTCTGTATTGTAGTACACCATCAGATGACATCTTGAATGGGGTCTCGTCCTTCTGAAGTGCTGTGTCTCTGTAATGTACAAGAATAGGATCCTCATATTGACGTCTCTTCACTTCTTCTACAATAGAGGACTCAGCAACACCTTGCATAAAAATTCTGCCATCATCAGAATCAGCCAAACGAACTCCAAGACTAGCTAGCTGATGAATCTCATGGACTATTTCTTTCCTTCCTGGCTGTACACCAGCCAAGCTACCCATAGATTTACGGTTGAGTGCATCTGCTACAACGTTAGCCTTTCCTGGGTGATATAGAATATCGACAACATAATCTTTCAGCAACTCTAGCCACCTCCTTTGCCGCAAATTCAGCTCTTTCTGCTTAAAGATATACTGGAGGCTCTTATGATCTGTATAAATATCAACATGCACGCCATATAGATAATGTCTCCATATCTTCAAGGCATGTATCACCGCCGCCAAATCCAGGTCATGGGTAGGATAATTTATTTCGTGCTTCCTGAGTTGCCGGGAGGCATAGGCTATAACTCAGCCATGCTGCATTAATACACAACCTAGCCCAACACCTGAAGCGTCACAATAAACAACATAGCCATCTGGCCCCTCAGGAAGAGTTAGAACTGGAGCTGTAGTCAACTTGTCCTTCAATAATTGGAAGCTTCGTTCACAAGCATCGGTCCATTGGAATTTAGCTGCTTTCTATGTTAACTTTGTTAAAGGCGCTGAAATCGAAGAAAACTTTTCTACAAATCTCCTGTAATATCCTGCTAGCCCTAGAAAGCAACGTACCTCAGTAGGCGTCGTAGGTCTAGGCCAAGTCTTGACGGCCTCAATTTTCTATGAGTCTACCCGAATACCGTCTGCTCCAACAATATGCCCCAGAAATGCTACTGAAGTCAACCAGAACTCACATTTAGAGAACTTAGCATATAATTTCTGATTCTGGAGGACCTTAAGTACAGTCCTCAAGTGATCTGCATGCTCTTCTTCCGATCGTGAATAGACCAGAATATCATCAATAAATATAATCACGAACAAGTCAAGGAATGGCTTAAACACGCTGTTCATCAAGTCCATAAACACTGCTGGAGCATTGGTCAGCCCAAAAGACATCACTTTAAACTCGTAATGCCCGTATCGGGTCCTGAACACAGTCTTCGGAATGTCTGCTTGCTTTACTCGCACCTGGTGATAACCTGACCGCAAGTCTATCTTTGAAAAACACTTAGCACCCTGCAACTGGTCAAATAAATCATCAATCCTGGGGAGGGGATATCTATTCTTTATTGTTACTTTGTTCAGCTGCCTATAATCAATACACATCCGCAGCTACCCATCCTTCTTTCTTACAAATAACACCGGTGCGCCCCAAGGTGATGTACTGGGCCTAATGAAGCCCTTCTCTAATAGATCTCTCAGTTGCTCCTTCAACTCTTTCAATTCTGCCGGTGCCATCCTGTAAGGAGGAATAGATATGGGCTGAGTGTCTGGCAATACGTCTATAGTGAACTCTATCTCACGCTCAGGAGGAAGACCTGGAAGTTCCTCTGGAAGCACATCTGGAAATTCATTAACCACTGGGACTGACTGGAGAGTCGGTACTTCTGCTTTCAAGTTATGCACACGAACCAGATGGTAAATATAACCCTTCCTAACCATTTTCCTTGCCTTGAGGTATGAAATAAACTTACCTCTCGGCGATGCTGTATTCCCCCTCCATTCTATAATTGGTTCCCCTGGGAACTGAAATCGAACTACTTTGCCTCTGCAGTCAACATTAGCATAACAAGAAGCCAACCAGTCCATCCCCATAATAACATCGAACTCAGTCATGTCTAGTTCTATCAAATCTGCCTTGGTGCAGCGATTACATATGACCACCGAACAGTCTTTATACACTAGTCTTGCTAAAACAAAATCCCCTACTGGTGTAGCTACCTCGAATGGTTTTATAGATTCAGATTTTATCCCAATTTTACTAGCAACAAAAGGGGAGATATATGATAATGTGGAGCCTGGGTCTATCAATGCATATACATCTCGGGAGAAAATCGATAGTATACCTGTAACCACATTTGGCGACGCCTCCTGATCCTGTCTGCTGGCTAAAGCATATATGCGGTTTGAAGGACCGCCAGAACTGGAAGCCCCTCCACGGCCTCTGCCACGGCCTACTGGTGTCGGAATACCTTGCCCCATAGGGCGCATAGCCACCGAAGAGGGAGAACCAGCAACTCATCCCGTAGGATGAGCTGCGCCACCCCCAAATCGACACTCCCTCATAGTATGGCCCTGACGGCCGTAAGAGAAACAAGCACCAGTAATGAAACAGCATTCCCCTGGATGGCGTTTGCCACATCGAGGACACGGAGGTATAGGTGGTCTCATCTGGACTGTATTCCTGTGCATCTGGGAACCTGAAGTCATGGAGCTTTGACCAGCTCCCGAATACCCCGTGCTATCAATACTCCTACCAGTAAATTGTGGAGGTGCACTCCGTGCCGGCTTGGAAGGATATCTACTATACTGCTGTTGGGGCTGCCTGCCCCGAAAGTCACCAGAAAAGTACCCAGCTGATCTAACTCTCTTACGCTGACCCCTGTCCTGCTTGCTATCAAATCGACGCCCTCTCTGTCGTTCCTCAACCCCCTGTGCATATGCCTGCACTCGAGCGACATCCATACCGGGTTGAGAAGCCATTGCCATACAGCTATCAATCAAGTAATTATCCAGCCCCATTACGTAACGATGTACCCTATCTGCCATGTCAGCTACAATAGTGGGCGCGTACCTAGCCAGTGAATCAAACTCGAGGCTATAATCTCGAACACTTCTACCATTCTGCCTCAGGTGTAGAAATCTGTCAACTCTGGCTCGCTTCATCTTCGGAGGCAGAAAGTGACCCAGAAAAGCCTCCACGAACTCATCCCATACTGCTGGTGGAGCATCCTCACCCCTGGACAACTCCCAGGACTCATACCAATTAATCGCTACGTCACACAACCGATATGAAGCCAATTCAACCGACTCAGTCTCGGAAGCTTTAGTCACCCGCCACGTACGCAACATCTGTCGAATAAACTCCTGTGGATCCTCCGCGGGCTTCGACCCATAAAATTCAGGGGGGTTACAAGTCAAGAAATCACGGACCGTCAAACTATCGTGTCTGTCCGCATAATCACCTCCTAACCCGCGTCTACGAGCCTGTCCCGATACCAACCTGGTCAATAACTGTACTGCGTCACGCATAGCCCTATCCTCCGCCCCTGGCTGGGGAGCTGGAGGCTCAGGTGCTGGAACCTCAGGAGCTGGTGGTAAATCTGTCTCCTGACCTGCAGCTGCTGCTGCCCTAGGCTCCTCTGATAATGGTGGTGTAGCGGAGCTCGCTGACTGAAGCCTAATCTCAGGCACATATTGGGAATAAGCCCTAGTAATCCTCCGGGTCTCACTGGTCTCTCCAACTACCGCCTTGCCCTTCTAGGCGGCTGTCGCCTTCTTTGGAGGCATCGCTGTAAACATAACAATCTGTTAGGGAAAGATTATCCTGATAATACAGCTCTATCGCACAATCTAGAATGAGAAGGAAAGATGACATCCTAAATGTCCTGCATCTTCCTGTTTATAAATGTGGTGCATAACACATCGATAAACAAGACTCTACTCGACACGGTCTGTAGACACTCCGAGGATTGAACCGCTCTGATACCACTTTTGTCATGACCCAACCCCGTAGGCCGTGACTAGTGTCCGAATTGGACACTCATATCACCTGTTAACTATAATCTTTTATAACCAGCATATTATGAACTTATTTGTATAAAAAAAAACAGGACGTTATTCTAAAGCTGTCACAATTCCGTATGTCGTAGGCACCTGTCTCCTCAGGAGTTACGATCTTCAACAACAACATATATATATTTACGCAAGCCGACAAGGCTGCCACTACACGCAACATCCCAAACATATATATATATATATGCAAGCCGACAAGGCTGCCATTACGAATGGGTACGCCCCAAACATAAGTCAAATTCATACAACGCAACAACAACGATATGCAGACCCACACATGTGTCCACAGACCTCTAAGAGTAATGACAGTATCATATGACGGGACAGGGCCCCGCCGTACCCCAAATAAACACATACATATACAACAAATGGGAGTTATACCACAAGCTAGGCTCCGGACAAAGGAGCACTTCAAAGTAGCTGAATAGATATCCTAGGCTGGCGGGTCTCCGAAACGAGCGTCTGTACCTGCGGGCATGAACGCAGCCCCCCGAAGAAAAGGGGGCCAGTACGGAATATGTACTGAGCATGTAAAGCATGAAATATAGTGATAGACTCATACCGAGACAAGGTGTGTAGGACCCAATGCAACAAACAGAATTTCATAAAACTTGCCTTTGAACATGTTTCATGTGTATCGTTCTCATATCAATATCAATATAGAGTTTTGTAACCAAGGCTGAAATATCATTCTGTATATAACATATATAACGTGTCCCGGCCCTTTAGTGAGGGACTCGGTAATTATAATCATAGCATCATAACATAAACATATACGTGTCCCGGCCTTCTAATGAGGGACTCGGTAATAAGGAATATATGCCTTCCTGGCCGCCATCTCCATATCATCATGTCATCATATCATCATATCATCATCATATCATCATATCATCATATATATATAACGTGTCCCGGCCCTCTAGTGAGGGGCTCGGTGCGTAATATAGTAAATATGCGCACGAAAACGTGTCCTGGCCCGGGACTCAGTGAAGGATATAGCGGTAAGCACGAGCAGAATAATAAGCAACCACATATATGCAATTCATCTTTTGAGACTCAATGGATAAGTAACTAACCAGCTCTAAAGTGTCAGGATAATAATCATATTCAGTTTTTTTTAAATCTCATTACAAGTTATAGCAAGGAACGTTTCAGATTTCATGTACATGTATCAATTTGACATGGTGTAACTTTTGATAGTCAAGTATGCCTTTAATTATGCAATTCTTTAAAAGTAGGAACTTCTAAACATCATTCATTAGTCAATCATATAGTAGGCTCGTGACCATAACATTACGGAATGAATAGAATCATAAGTCATGCTTGGAACTAGAGAGTAGAATTTACCCCAAGGTTCATATCATTTCTTACTTACGTCTAGGACATGCCAAGAAAAGAAGGAATAGGCTTTACATACCTTTAGAGTTTAGTCGTATTATAACTTGTACTTGCTGCCCAATAGTACTTATCCTATATCAAGATATCAAGAGCTACAATTAGTCTACGAGGGAATTCAATATGTATTTTAACGTTAACAATCCCTTTCCAACATTTAGACGACGTTTCGTTCGCATTCAAACCAACTAGTACTACAAGCTAATATTGTTAGTCATTCTTTCATGTATCAATCCGAACTTGTTTAAACATGACTTAAGGGAACTTTGGACAGTCCGTACATCATTTAAAACAGGCCCTTATCCACGGCCAAACAGCACACACAACATTACCATTTTCGCTTTGCAATTTTCCAACTTCAACTACAACGACAACAACACGTTTACAACATTACTTATACGATTATTGGAACTGTTTTAGCATCATATTAACTCTTACAACAGTCCACAAACCATTTCAATTTCAACTTGAATCATTAAACTTCACTTTCACTATACGTTCATAACAATAACCAACATTCAACATACACTAATTCACTCCTAACATTAAAACAGTCCACGATTTCGACTGTTTTCCCCGTTCAACATGATTCATTTCTTTAACACCTCAATTCACATATTCATAATGCATACAATACACCACAATGTCCATAACAACAACAATTAAAACATGACACAAAACAATCCATAAATTCCTCTAAAACAGCCCCCTACACGGCTTCAACACTACTACAACAACTTCATGATTTTCATCCATTTATCCACACTACAACACATTCAATTCCTTCCCAATACATGAACAAGAAGATTAAGCATAATTCCATTTAAGTCTACAACACACAGCCCACTTCAAATTCAAGAAAAACAGTCCAATACCAACATGCAACATCATAAACATACTTCTACAATCTTTGTTCATTTACATATGTTTTCACACGTTTAACCCATCGACAATACATGCAAAATGAGACCAACATGGCTTCACCCAAGCTCACGGCTCACCTCAACTTCAACCACAACAACAAAACAACAACAACATGCACGAATTATACATTCAAATCATCATACAACACAAGAAGAATGATCATTCTTACCTTGTAAGTAAACACTTCAATCGGCTAGCCTTCACTTTCACTTCTTGAATTTTAACACTTGTTCTTGCTATTCCAATGAATGGTACACGTTAATACACCTTTAGGGGAGTTAAATTGTCCAAGAAACTGATTTTTTTTTGGAGCAATTTGGAGGAGGGTGTTCTCGGCCAGCTTGTAGCCGAGAGCCTCTCTCTCTATCACTATACTTTCTAAACTTTGTAAATGTTGAAAATGATGTAGTTAGTTGATAATGAATCAGAATTTTTCCTTATATATGAGTTGCAAGAGTTGGACAAGTGTCCCACTCAATATTTGGGTCAAATATTCTTTGACCATCCCACTAAACTACACGGCCAACTATGGCTATTTTAATGGACTGATTTAGTTTTACAATCCCACTTAATAATCTAACGATGTTTAATTTAATCCAAAATTTTCCATTAATGCTTCTATACCACACGAAATTTGTTGGTAACTTGTGACTTGAAACGAAACCGGAAGTTAAAGTCTCTACTTCGTATCTTAAAATAGTCTTGTCTTTAACTTGTCGCGTTTAGTTTAAAACGTCCCAATATATGAAAATATAGGGTATAACAGAGTTAAATTGTGGATTAGTGACTCTACCTAGGGAAGGAACTTGGGCTTGTAGTTTAGAAGCTTGACAGACTTGTAGTTTAGAAGCTTCATCTTAGGTTGTGACTCTGTTATGGGATATTCTGTAACTTGGAATTGAGTATTAAGTCTATTTATCTTGTTGATTTTATGCTTATATACGTGAACTAATCTTAGTCGGCCTATGATGCGTATCGGTACGTAGTGTTTGTACTGATACTATCTTACTGCATGCTTTTTGAGTGCAAATTGTGTTCCAGAGAATTCATCCAGATTACATCTCTAGGTTGACACTAGTTTGCTCGATTAGATCCGAGGGTGAGCTTCTATCTATTCCATGCCACCTGAAGATCTCTCTTTCCAGATCTCTATTTTTATTACAGACATTATTGTTATTATATTTGAGATATACTTCATTCTTTAGACATTGTTGGTTAGAGTCCTTATAGGATGACTTTCAGATCTTGGAGGTGTATTAGTTAAGACTTCCGCATATTATATATTAATTTTTGACTTGTGTTATTTATTCATTCATTCACTTATCTATTGAATGTTAATAAATGATTAAAGAAGTTGAAATTGGCTAATGATTAATGGGTTAATGGGTAAGGGTTCGCCTACTAGTGATAATAAGGTAGGTCCCGCACGATCGGTAATTAGGGTCGTGACAGTATCAGTACAAACATTATGTACCGGTAGATATCATAGGCCGACTAAGATTAGTATCATGCATGAATCATAAAATCAATAAAATAGACAGACCAGTCAACAACACAAAATCAGATAGCGACCAATGATATTAGCAATCAAGTCAACCAATGATATTAACAATCAAGTCAACGGAAGCAAGAAATGGAACAAACCTCCCAACAACATTCTCACTTACTCAGTCACTGATCACTCATATACATACATGCTAATTGGTGTCTTTGCCCAATAGCTATGACCTGCAGGGTCCCATGGTGTCCATGTACCACTCGCTCCGGAACTGACCTCGGATCACGAGCGATAATCTAGGTCACTTCCTCACCCTCTGTCAAATGTGCCTTATATATATATATAGTCACATCACTTTCAATGATCGATTATCAAGTAGTATCTCATTTTCATCAAGAAGATCATATTAACTTATCACCATAATTGTCCTCAAAATATTTATCGCAATACATCGAATAGGCATTATGCCCACATTATCACTCAATCAATAGCATATAGGAATTCTAACCACACAATATGCCCGAAGACTAGACATGCTTTCTCCTATCAATCTCATAACGTATACAATCAACTAATCAAAGTCTAAGCCAAGTAGACTGTAACCTACCTCTACCGCAGAGTTAGAACAATGCGAATCACTCCACTATGGCCTTTCCCTTCCGTAATGGCTCGGAACGCTCAAAGTCTAGTAATTAATATGCTAAATGAGTCACAATCACTCTAGTCAACAATATCAATTAAATGAACACCCTTCCACTTTACCCCTTTCTAATGGGTTAATGCTTACTAGGTGTAAATCATCCTAACATTGGTCTTAACAACCATAAAATATAAATTCATAAGGTTATTCATTCAAGTTATCTCTTACAAGCAAATTCTATGGTCAAACTACCATCTTTATGAAACCTTAAGTCTCAATTCACTTAGTTCATATCTCTAACGGTTCAATTCTTGATTAGAAAGTGATAACCCAAGCCTTTAGATGATAATCACACAATAATATTCATAACCCACCAACTATAAAAAGTCTATTAAGTTCTAGGGTTACTGGCCTCAATTTACTATTGTAGACCCATTAGAATGATGATAATCTTAGAGATGAATGCATAATAAAGGAAGGAGGGGTTGACACTTACTTCTCAAGAATATTATGGCCCTAGCCTTAAAATTTCGCCCAAGGTGCTCTTGGAAACTGTGTTGGAGTTTTATGAATAAAGAATTCGGACTAAGTGTTTAAAAACCCGGAATGTTATCCCCGTCAACCGCTGTGACGGTCGTTCTATCCACCGCAGCAGTCTCGCTATAGCGGGCAAGGGCCCACTGTAGTAGACCTTCACTAAACGCTCATTTCCGCTGTGGCAAGCATAGACCCGCCATAGCGCAACCGCTATACCTGTCCAATGTCCGCCATAGCGGACACCCCACTTCCCATATGTCTGCGGTGTCAAGAGATCCGCTGCTGCAACGGCCCCACCGCAGCGGTACTTCATCCGCCGCAGCGGTGCCACTGAACTAATGAGCTCGCTAATTTCCACAGTTTTTCACTTTACCACACAACACTTCATCTGAGGCCTTACAAACATAAACAAAACAAGCACATTAATGTAAGAACACCATACAGACTTACCCGTGGCCTTGGAATCCCCAACAAAATGCTAATTTCCTACGTCACCCCCCAATAGACTCAACACAACCAACAATAATCACAAACAAGCCAGGTTTTTAGTTTTTAGACTTCTAAATTTGAGTTTCTATTAGCTCGTTCTACCCTTGGAAGGGTTCTATTTGGTAAGGTGGTCCTAGATTTTCCATAACGACCGGGAGGATCGTTACAAATTGATTATTTCAATTGTAGCCACCGCTAATCACATAACAAACATTTTATGGAATTAACCATAATTAAACACTCAATTAATTATGACAAATTCTAATAAATTAAATATTCAAACTTAGGAATTGAGGGGTAAAGTGATTAATTCATTTAATTAATCAAATTTCTTGAATTAAATGGAATAAAATACTTGCTAATTGATTTATGATAATTCAAACAATTAAATAAATAATTGTTTTAAATTATTTCCTTGGTTCAATTTATCAAATATATCATAATTGTTGTAAAAATATTTAAATTAATTTTGGATGATTTATAACATTATAAAAATTATTTTCCAAGTAAAACGGTAAAATATTATCTAAATAATTTTATAAAATCATTTTGGCTTCTAAAAAATACATATTTCACTCCGTTTAATATCCAAGGACTCTGGGTAATTAAAATAAATTATGGGAGGTCAAAAATTAGGTGTCAACATGGACTTGTTAAATGTGCGCTGCATTCTTGCTTATTAAGACATTTCACTTGTGTTTGGATCTTCCGCTCCCTTTATGTAACGACATGTTTAGCGTTACATCTAGTTTAACCCCGTTGACCCTTTCCTGAGCTACATCATCATATATTTGACCTGCAGGGGCTGGTAGTACGCTTTCTGACGTCTTTGGATATGATTTGGGTGACTTTGGGGGAAATGTTTTCTTAAAGCGAAAAAATAGTTGACTCAAAATTGACTTTTTGGTTAACGGATCTTTTTCGAGAATCCGTCAATTTTGAGAGGTCCGGATTTCTTTTAGAATTGTTGTGTATATTCAGTTCGGTTCCCAATGCACTCGGGACTTAGGGTGGAAAGTTAGTTATGAGGTATCGAGGATTGACTCGGTCAACGAGACCTTCGACGGGAATTCCGAGGCCACGATCACATTCGTAACTGTTTTTATGTATATCTACATATTACGTTTGTGTCTGAGAGGTTCCGAGTTGGTTCTGGGTGTTAGTTTCAAGTTTGGAAGACACAAGAAATTTGTGGTGTTTGGTGACCGCTTTAGCTGTGGGGTGACCAATATAGCGGTGCCACTTTAGCGGTGGGGTGACCGTGGAAGCGGCTAATGGACTAGATTCTTATTTAAAAGCCTTATGAAAACCCTTATTCCTCCCATTCATTATATTACATTTCCTTAGCATCTTGGATGCAATTTGAGGAGGGTTTGGTTAGATTCTCATTCTCATGAGGGTAAGTTCCCTAATCTTTATCTCTTTCCTTTACCTTTTCTAAGTAAGAATTAATGGTAGTAAATCCATAGAACTTAGAAGAATAAGAGAGGGTTTTTGGGTTTCTTTCCTGAATAAGTTGTTAACTATTAAACCTTGAATTATTGGAATTGATGATTAGAAATTATTATTCCATGATTCCTTCCTAATTACTGGCTAATTATGACATTGGAAGTTAGGGTTCATACCCAAATTTGGGGTTTTCCCTAGAATCCGAATTTAAGTAATTTGTTAGTTCTTCTAGCTTATAATTAATGGGAGTTGATTACCTAGAATATTAATTTCATGTTGAGACCTATAGATTCCTAATTTCATCTTTCTAGTTCATAAACCCCATTCCATAGGTTGGGATTTGGGTCTTAAATAGAAGCAAAGGAAGGGCAAGACTAAGGTTTGATTGTTGGAGATTTGTTCTTCGGCTTTCCAGGTAGGTTACGGTTTACCTTATTGTCACGACCCGACTGGGAGCCATGACTGGTACCCGGAGCTTACTATCGAGCACCGCATACCCTTCTAGCTATCATACTCATCTCACAAAAACATAATTCTCAAAGTAAACTTACTATGAAATGATCACCAACATCTCCCAAATTATACATATAAATATATGTAGGCCCACAAGGCTACAAAAATGATATACAAAATATACACTGATGAGATCATATAACATCTACTAGCCACACATATGTATCTACGAGCCTCTAACTGGAGTGCTGAACATAAGGATGGGACAGGACACCGCCATGCCCTCAATATGTACACAAAAGAATGTACCAATAAGCGGCGACTCCGGAGTAGTGGAGTGCTCCTGTACAGCTGCTGGTAAGGCTCCTAGGTGTCTGGGCCTTTTCCTTGTCTACCTGTGGGAATGAACACAGCTTCCATAAAAGAAAGGACGTCAGTATGACAATGTACTGAATATGTAAGTCATATATGATAATATAATAAGGAAGTATAGAAAGCATGAGAAGAAAGGATAACTGTAACTACTTGTCTTTTGAGGCGGAATCATGCATGCTCACTTTTACCTTTAAAAAATCACACATACATACATAACTATCTGAATCAATAACATCATTAGCCCGCATCGGGGGAAATCATCTCACGCCACCCACTAGTGGCATTGTCATCATCATCCACAAGCCGCCCGCCTTAGCAGTGTTGCCCGTGCCATATAGGCACGGTGTAATCATCATCATTTACTTAACATGAAGCATGCATAAGAGCTCAAGTAAAACCTGTAACTCTATCGGAGTGACGTAAGGTCGGTAACCTCCGATTATATTATGGAATAATCATAATCGTCATGTCTCATCTTGAAGGAACTAGCATTGTAAGGAGAGACTACCAACAATTAATAACATCAAGGAATCATGTAAAAATCATGAACATCATAATAGCATCATATCATAAGCTTTAAAATCTCTGGACATAGAATCATCATTATCATTGACATTATCATAAACCATCTCTTATCTGTATCTCATGAGAAGCTCTTAATGATCATGGACTTGTAACTTTCGAAATGTAAGAAAGTCATGAAAAGATATGGGAAATCAGGTTATAGGAATCATTCCTTAGAAAAGAAGGGATTACCCTTGCAGAACTTCACGTCTCCTAAAAAACTAATGTTCTCCTTCCAAGCTTACGATTCTACATTCAAGAGAATTCGTACGAAGAATGGGTAACCGGAAACATACTTAGGCCTCAACTAAAACAACTAAGGGCTAACGAAAATTGGGCAGCGTTTCCTTTGTTTCTACAACTCTTTCCATATGATAAATAAACTCCCAAACATCATTAACAACACCCATGACATCATAATCAATAAACTTCTTCAAGTTAAACATTATTCAATTCTCACGATTCCCCTTCAAGGGTATCTATAACCATAATTACAACAAAAACGTCATATTCATTTACATATAATGCTTCTTCAACATCCTAAATATCATTCATAACAAGATTATGCTCATAGTATGTCAAGAACAATTACTCAAGTCAAGTTACCATTCAAGAATCCCACTATTAACATGTGTGAACTTCATACTCTACTTTCTTCCATAATCCAAGTCTTTCAACTACTCAATAGTCATAGTAACATGAATTGAAATGTGAAACACACCTTTGATCACATAGGAATGGTCTTTGGATGAAAATACTCCACTTGAGAAAAGCCCAACTTCACCACCCAAGAGGTTATTGGCTTCTATCAACAATAGTGAAAATTCTTTCACTTGATTTCCCTTGATTATTGGTGTTGGATCTTTAATCTCTCTTCAATTTATGTTAGTATGGTGTACAGAAAATTCTAGAGGCTTCAAGAGGTGTGGAGAGAGTGAGAAAAATGTAAAATAAGAACTTGGGACTTATATTTATAGTTGCAAAAATCTGACCCGTAATGATTTTATACGGACACTTATACGGTCCGTATAAGTCCATCAGAGACTGGTCCATTCTGTGACTGTTATACGGACCGTATAGTTGGTCGTATAACTCACCCTTTTCTGAAAATGTTCTCGTCGATTCGTTTGATCTCCGATCCTTATAGAACCTTCTTAACACTTGTTTAACAGTTCATTAAAAATTCAACGAAACTTATAACTCATCCTCAAGACCTTACTAAACAATCATTAGCTCGATAATTACAGAACCTTTCCCAAACACAACTTATACTTCACTTTCCTCTGACGAACTTAGTCTCACCAATTCATATAACTACAAATTCTTGTCGCATACACTTTAAAGCTACCAAATATCCTTCTTATGGTCATAAGAGCTCCATGCTCACCTTATTATTACTCTAGTCTGGTCACAGTACGACAACCCAACTTTCCGAGGTGTAACACTCTCCCCCCCTTAAGAACATTCGTCCTCAAATGTTAAGTTCTCGGGAATTCTGTAGAAATTTCGCCAGAGTTTCCCCTGTAACATGGCACTTCCATCCTTTCAAAACAACCCAAAATAGCATCGCCTCACAGGTCTACAACAATAATTGCAAGAAGACATGGCCACACACGACCCAAAAGCATTGAAAGAAATATTACATACCTGGGGACAATAGCGTCTCATCTTGCACTTCTGCTGGGGGTGGAAATAAGTACTAGTATTGGACTTCATATCTTCTTACGCTTCCCAATACACCTCTTTTTCTTCATCGTCCCTTCATGATACCTTCATCGAGCTTATATTTTTAGTTCTTCCTTTACTACTCCAAAACCATTTCAGAGGGCAGCAAGAAATTCTCATAGAATCTTTTAATAATTTCCCCAAAACTCTTCGAAATGAAATTTCCACACTCCAATGATTTAATACCCTCTCATTCTTGCAAGCTTTATGTGACCACCTATATATATCAATTCCAAGCCATCTTGACAGGTCGTTTTTATCTTTCTTAAAGGTCTAACGTACGTGTTCTCGCATACCTTAGGAAGTTAGAAAATGAGCTTTATCCGCTTATCTACTCCAAAATGGGGTTTACTAGGATGACCTATCTTTCCTAGATCCCTCGAAATGTATCGATCTTTAGGCGTTGGTAGAGAACCAAGCATTTTTAGTTTTAACAATTTTCATAGATAGCTCATATGATTCTTTACAATTGCAACACCCATTTTAGCTCTAGATTCATCCTCATTCTTGATTAGTACCACAAAATTATCTTACAAAAGTTTACTCCTTATTATTTTCTTCACCACCACCTCTCGCTTTCAGTTTCTCATTTAAATCCATCTTACTGCATTTAATTCACGATGCGGCCTTAATTTCTTCGTGTTTGAGTACTCTACGCTTGAAATTCCCATATTTCCCATATGCTTTCTCTCTTAAACGATCACAACCACTTATTCCTTTTCATTGTAGGTCGCTACCGTCAAGTATTCACATGCTTTCACTAGTTAATTTCCATTTCAATCCTCTTCTATTGTTAACTCCGTATCCTTCTGCTAGCAAAGGCAGTACCAAATTCTGAGTCAAGTGTTTTTGCCTTCGAGGCTTTCCATGTACAATGCTTCCCCAATCGTCATGCGACATTGGAACTTCGCATCAGTGTGACTTTCTTGCAGTGGCTATTCCACTTGACTTCCCGTCTTAGTCCATCATTCACTTCTCCCTCTAATCCAAATCTTACTTTCATCGCCTGTATATCCTCCCTAAGAAATCATTCGCATGAGCTCTTATTGTATGGAAATGCCGTTTTACCCTTGTCTATCTTACGCTTGAACCGAAGCCACAATGCTCACGTGATGTATCTTCTTGCGACTAATACCACTCTTCTGTCATATGCCCATCCTTTAACTTTACCTCATAACCCACCTTATTGTTGTACAACTACCATGTTGAATTCTCCGCCTGTCTTCCATTCTACGACCCACATCTTGTATTATCTCATTCTTACGCCTCCGGTGGCCACGTTGCCTAAAAAAAATGAAGACTACTTCTTTGATGGTCTCTTTGGTTACCGTTTTGTTGCCATGGCTATTAAACTATGAGGGAATTGTCCTCACCTCAATGTTCCTTTCATTACTTCTATCAATACCTATAGACCATCCTGTATGTTCACCATTTCCATCGATATAGCTCATAACCGCTCTATACTCCATATGCCAAATCATACCCAAGCTCGATCTCTCTTAGGTCTCCTTTCCTCAATAACCTCTCCTGGGGACCTTCACCGTGTAACCCACCGGGGATGCAATTCCATTTGTTGCTGTCCTGACATACGTATAAAGTCAGTCCATTGATCATTCACAACCAAACCTTGTTCCTCCTTTCGTCTTAACCCTCATCCTTTCCTCAAATGATTTCATGTAATAGGACAATAACCCTAAACCTATTTTGGAGTAGCATTGGCTTCTCTTTTCTCTTAGAACACCATCTTTTGATAAAATCATAACCTAAGGTTCAACGTCAATCCCTCTACACTCTTCTCCGATCAGTGCATACTGCTATAGGAGTATTGTACTCTGTTATCCCAACATATTAATAACGGGGTAACATATGGTCCTTTTAGAATTCTTTATATAGATGTCATGTAGATTCTCTCTTCATGTGTAAGATACCTTACTCAACAAAGGATCCCATATTCCTCATCATAGTTTAATTAGCCACACCGTTCTCACAGCCTGATGCAAAATTTCAATCACTTCAAGACACCTATTAACAATCCCACTTAGTGTTAAAAGATTTGCAGTGTTTGATTCTTTTCCGCCCTTTGCTTATCAGGTTACTGCTGTAGTAGACCTTGCTTCTATTTGCCCTACTTCTGTCCTTCCTTCTCTTCTTCCAACACATACCGAATATTCGTCACTTATCGTTCCTTTTGTGTCGTTGATCAACCTTATCTTGTTTTCGCTTTCCCTCATATCTGTAGTAACAATCCCTGTCATATAATCGTTCGAGTAAATTGCTGAATATATAACTTGAACTATAACACAGAACACAACAGCGGTCATAAGGTTACCCAATTTCTAGGCATGGAGCTTTTGTCAACACATCTCTTTTAAACTCTTTCCTCGTGGTCTCACCGAGGTCAATAAGGCTGGCTTATAGTGATATGAAAGTTTTCCTCCCACTATAATCATCAGGTGAAACCGAGCTTAATAATCTGATTCGGCGTATCATGCATCGGCATGTACAGATACAGCAAGTTCATCTCATGACTTAACGTTCCCCAAAACGAAGAGGGTTAGCCAAATTTTCTAACTTACAACTTCTCATAGAGTGATTATCCCTCTAATTCTCCTTAGTGTATAAAACTTCTTTCTATTCCAAACACATCACTTTCCCCTGCTCATGTTCCTTATTCCACCCTAACCTATTCATCATTCCCTTAGCCTAATACGTACTTACTATGTTTACCCCTTCCATAATCACTCATTGCTAGACTCTTTTCATTCTTATCACAACAATCTTGCCTACCATTCCCACAACTTCCTGTAGATTCCTTGAAGAATTTCGACAGAGTTCCCTTTACAAACATAACAATCCAAACCTGCAAACAGCCCAGAAAACACATCCCATGCCTTAAAAGGCCACATATAGAAACACATATAATATACAACTCAACAACATAAGGCTGACTACTACAAAAGAATATAAGTAATAGGGCTTGTCTCATAAGTTGTACCTGCACATTCCTTCTAGAATTCCATTGTACATATTATGTCAATCAACCCTCACTTCGTGGAGGTTTTCTTACTCATAAATCACAATTCTGGCTATCACTGGGTCACCAATAGGTATAGACACCTCAAAATGTTTAATTGGCTCAGGTTTCACCCTAATACGGTCGGCAACATCAAGAGTAATATATGTAACGAAGTAAACCCTGAATCAACTAATGCATATGTGTCATAAGAGGACACCGATAATATACGTATGATATCATCAGGGGAGGACTCAAGATCCTGTGGTCCCGTTAATGCACAAGGATGGTGCTGACGACCACTCGAACCGGATGATCCTCCTCTACCTCTGCCATATCCTGCTGGTGTTTGCAAGCTTTGCCTCGGAGGGCGTACCAATAATGAAGAACCAACTGCTAATCCCATAAGCTGAACTTTATCTTTGCCACATAGTGATGGACAGTCGCGCTTGAAATGGTCTGGTCGAGTGCAATCATAACAAACATTTAAAACCCAAAAGGCTCGGTCCGGAATGTAGTCTACAACACTGAGTACATCTTGGTACGGGTAATCTCGTCTGGCTTGAATCACCCCTGTTTTGGGAGCTAGAAACTCTAAAACTCTGAACTGGCCCCAAGTAAGCAGATCTATCAACCCTGGGTCCAGGAAGCTGTGGAGGTGCACTAGCTATTAAACGAGCTGAGTGCCTAGAGAATTGCTGCCTCAGGGCGCCTCTAGACTCATGATCAAACCCTGAAGACCTGACCCTCTTCCTCAAACTCCTGTCACCATGGCCCACACCCTGCCACTGAACTTGAGCGGCTACTAACTGGGTCAGCAAAAAAAAAAGCTTGTCTCATCTCCTGGCTTGAGGTATCTGGTGGAGGGACTCGGGGTGCTGGGGCTACGGTTGAGACTCCCTTTTGCCCCTCTAAAGTGGGTGAAGTATGGGAAAACCGAAATAGGGCCTTACTTTGGGGCTCGCCCTCCTTCATATCCATAGGCGTCTCCCGTTCAGTCCTCTCTTCGACACTGTCTGGCCATTCTGGGTTGCTGTAGCTTTTCCTTTCATCAACTTTGCTGAAAACATAATGCACGGTTAGGAAAAAGGGAATTCTTATAATATAACTCTATCGCACGATCTATGAAGAACAAAAATGACCATCATTCCTAAATGCCCCGCAGCCTCTTGTTTATAAGTGTGGCGTGCTTCACACCCACGAACAAGACTCTACTAGACACGGCTCGTAGACACACCCTAGGACGAAACTGCTCTGATACCACTTTTGTTACGACCCGACTCGGGGCCATGACGGGTACCCGGAGCTGACTACCGTGCTCCGCATACCCTTCTAGCTGTCATACTCATCTCACACAAACATAATTCTCGAAGTAAACTTACGATGAAACGTTCACCAACATCTCCCAAATTATACATATAAATATGTGTAGGCCCACAGGGCTATAAAAATGATATACAAAATATACACTGATGAGACCATATAACATCTACTACCCACACATATGTATCTACGAGCCTCTAACTTGTTACACCTCGGAAAATCTTCCGTTGGTACGCAAGTGAATGATCTAGTGAGGAGTACGAGTATACGATATTTCCACAAGCAAGAAACAACGTTTGACGACCCTAAGTAAGATTCCGAAGGCAATTGCAATAAGAGATAGGTTATGCTCCACAAAGACTAATTATAGGATTTGGAAATGCGAAATGTTTAAGGTTTGCATTCTGGCCAGTTGCACGTAAAATGAAATACGGACCGTAAAGTGGTATACGGCCCGTAAACTGCCATGTCGTATTTTGGCTTCCAAAACTTCAACTTTCTGCCAAATGAACAAATGGTTAAATACGACCCAAAATACGGACCTTAAAGTGGTTTACGGCCGTAAACTGTGCCGTATATCACCACGTCTCAGCCTGAGTTTCTGGTTCTGATATGATTAAACACGACCACGAAGGACGGTCCGTAAACTGGAATACGGACCGTAAACCAAGTTTACGACCAATGTGTTGTTCATTTAAGATCAGATTTTGGGTTACTAAATAAGGGACCAAGTTTATTATTTCATTTTCACATTTCATCCCATCTCTCTAAAATATCTCTCTACATTTATTCCATAAGATTTCAAGGATTATTAGTCATCAAAAACACAAATCAAGTGAATCAAGTGTAAGGAAACCCATTAAGATCTTTCAAGTCAAGAAAATCTTATTGAAGAAAAACTAGGGTTTTTGCTCAAGTGAAGTATTTCGTCCAAGGATCGTTCCTACACCATCTAAGGTAAGATTTATGGTATATATATGTTGTTTAAGGTATTTGAGAGTTAAAATTCTTGGACATTAGATGAGTATAGAAAAATGGGTCATGAATGACGAATAGTGACATTTTGAGAAATAGTTTGAATTGAGTTATGAGTCTTGATGTATTGTAATGTAAATGTGTTATAAATGATATTGAGAACATGAGATGAGAAATGTACCTGAATAGACATAGTCGTGTGTTATGGCCATGGATATGGATGATTGAAAAGTGAGTCTAGAATATGGATAATATGGATGATTAATGGCCATTGTTATGGTATTGTGAATGTATTGTTGATGTTTGGGAGTTGAATTATGATATGGAGGATCGTTGTATAAATAAAGGAGATGCTTTCTGATTTTCTCTAGCTTTAGCCATGTGTGCTAGTTGTCGATTCTAACGATAGTATGACTTTAATGAAGGTATAAACGCAACCGTTGAAAGAGAACGTGCAAGTGGTAAATAGTCGAACGGAAAAGGTATGTAAGGCTAACCCTTCTTTCATAAGGCATGGTTCTTTGGCCAACCATCTAAATCTTCCATAAGTCGGTGATGTCTCATAAATGATTCGATCTCCCGAGCTATTAAGCTCACCATTCTTGATATGCTACGATTGTACTAAGTTCCTTGTATGACGAGTAAGCCTATAAAGATAAGTGTGATGACTGATGATAATAGTGATAATGATATTGATGACGACTATAATGGTAATAGGGATGATGATAACGATGACGATGATGATAGTAACGATAATAGTAAAGATGCTTATGAGTTATATGTATGTATGCCCTCATATGGCTTCTATGAAACACCGAGCTTATATGGCCGGGTAGTATATGTATAGATGTATATGTATGTAGGTTTACGTAAAGCGCGCACACCACTGCAGTTGGGTACGGATAACGCTGAGCCTTAGTAGGGCCAGGTATGTGTAACACTGAGCCTTGGTTGGCCAGGTATGTATGACCACCGAGCCTAGCTATGGTCGGGTACGTGAAACACCGAACCTTCGGGGTCAGGTATGTTATGTAAATGCTATGTATATGATATGATTATGTATAGGATATGAATACGAATATGATATGACTATGTATATGAATGTGAATAAGGGCATGTATATGAATACGAGTACAAATATGGTACGGGTACTATTATGAATACGGATAATGATGTACGTACAAAAACACGTATTAGACATGGAAAGTTCCTAAGAAAGGCAAGCAAGTGCATATGACGATGATATTGCCATCTCCCATTCGATGCTATTTCTTATGTTGCTATATATGCTTCTATATTGTTATTGATCATGCTTTACATACTCAGTACATTGTTCGTACTGACGTCCTTTTGTTTGTGGACGCTGCGTCATGCCCGAAGGTGCACAGTGAGATAGGCTCGATCCATAGCTGCTTACTCAGAGATTACATAGCAGAGCTCCATTTCATTCGGAGCCATAGCTTTTGGGTACTTATTCTTTTGTGTATATAATTATGGGCATAGCGGGGTCCTGTCCCGCTCATGTGATATGTTATACTCTTCTTAGAGGCTAGTAGTCACTTGTACATGGTTAGATATGTTTGGCCTTGTCGGCCCATATTTTGTATAGCATTTTGATAGCCTTGTCGGCTCATGTACGTTGATGTGGCATAGATGCCAATCATTATATAAAGGCATTGTCGTCTAATGGGACTAGTATGATGAATGAATAGATTCATATGTTTAATTTTATGGCTCACCTAGATGTAAGCATAAGTGTAAGCCAAGGGGCGCCCGGGTGGGCTAGCACCGGGCGTTCGTCGCGGCTCTCTAGACGGGTCGTGACAAAAGTGGTATCAGAGCAGTTCAGTCCTAGGGTGTGCCTACGGGCTGTGTCTAGTAGAGTCTTGGTTATGGGGGTGTTGCGCGCCACACTTATAAAAAAGAAGCTGCAGACATTATATAAATGAATGACCTTCTTTCTTCGTAAGAATCGTGCGATTGAGCTATGATGTAAGAAATTCTTGTTCCTTAATCGTGTGTTGTGTGTTTCAGAAATGCCTGTAAAGAGAAAGGCTACAGCAGCCGAAAAGGGCTAGATGGTTGCAGCAAAGCGGGCTGAAAGAGCGCCACCACCGGTAGTAGAGGAAAGTGAGTCTCAGAGTGCGGCTCAATCTCAGTCATCTCGTTCAGTGCCTATATTAGAGGAGTGTGAGGGAGCCTCTGCCCCAGATCCAGCACCTCCAGCTCCTCCATCGGATGATTCGGGCCAAGATGTGAAAGAGGCCATTAATTTGCTGACTCGATTGGTTGCGGCCCAGACTCAGAGGCAAAGTTCAGGGCAAGATGATCGGACCGTTAGTGCAAAGGCCCGCGACTTCATTACTTTGAATCCTCCGGAATTCTTTGGGTCAAAGCTGGAGGAGGACCCTCAAGATTTTATCGATGGTATGTTGAGGGCGCTACGATTGATACATGCTTCGGACACCGAATCGGTAGAGTTAGCGTCGTATAGATTGAGAGATATCTCGACCCAATGGTAAACGGTTTGGATGGCTTCACGGGGAGCCAATGCACCTCCCCCGGTATGGCAGGAGTTCGTTGATGCTTTCCTCCGACATTATATGCCTCCAGATGTTCGGCGAGCTAGGGCCAATAAATTCTTAAATTTGAGGCAAGGTAGCATGAGTGATTTAGAGTACAGTCTCCGTTTCAATTCCTTGGCTCGGTATGCTTCGTCCATGGTAGCAGATATAGGTGACAGAGTGCACCGCTTTGTAAAGGTCCTAGGGCCGCATTTGATGGATAGGTACTTGACTGCGTCCCTTCAGGACAATATGGATATTGCACGCATTCAAGCCCATGCTCAGAACTTAGAAGAAAGCCTGCAACAGCAAAGAAGTAAACGCGAGCAAGATAGGGGACCATAGCAAGAGGGCCAGATCTTCGGGTCCGACGAGTGAGTTTAGAGGTGGGCACAGGCAGCAGTTTCCCAGGCATTCAGGCTATTCTATGACCAGTGCACCTCCACGGTTTTCAGGCCAGAGATTTGATAGATATGCTCGTGCAGAGCCGAGTCCGAGTTCTTCGAGGTCCCAGTTTAGAGGTGATTCGGGTCAGGCAAGGCCACCCGTACCACGATTTTCCCAGTTTGGGATGTTGCATTGGGGTCAATGCCGATTGGGTTCAGAGGGTTGTTATTCATGTGGTCGACCAGGCCATATTATGCGTGACTGCCCTTCGATTCATGGTAGAGGTAGGACCCAGCCTTCAGGGTCAGTAGCCGGATCTTCATCTTCCATGCTCCCTATGGGGCCAGGTTTACATGGGCCAGTCGGCCATGGTAGAGGCAGAGGGAGAATTCCCAGTTCTAGCGGTCCTCAGCACCGTGTTTATGCTTTGGCTGGATGCCAAGATCTCGAGTCTTCTCCTGATTTGGTCACAGGTATATTGTCGGTATTCTCTCATGATGTATATACTTTGATTGATCCGGGCTCCACATTGTCATATGTTACTCCATATATTGCGGGTCGATTTAGGGTCGAACCAGAGTCGATCAAACCTTTTGAGGTGTCTACACCCGTTGGTGAATCGGTAATAGCTAGTCGAGTATATAGAAATTGCATAGTTTTGATTTGTGACCGCCGTACTATAGTTGACTTGCATGAGCTAAAGATGGTAGACTTTGATGTCATTATGGGCATGGATTGGTTGGCCTCTTGCTATGCCAATGTTGATTGTAGAATGAAGATGGTTCGTTTCCAATTTCCGGGAGAAACAATTTTAGAATGGAAGGGAAATACGGCGTCACCAAAAGGTAGGTTTATTTCCTATCTAAAGGCAAGGAAAATGGTCACAAAGGGATGTATCTATCACTTAGTTCGGGTTCGAGATGTGGAAGCTGAATCGCCAACTCTTCAGTCAGTCCCCAGAGTACATGAGTTTCCGGATGTGTTCCCGGAAGAGCTTCCAAGCCTTCCTCCCGAGCGGGAGATCAATTTTTCTATTGATGTGTTACCAGACACTAAGCCTATATCTATTCCTCCCTACAGAATGGCACCCGCAGAATTAAAGGAGTTGAAGGAGCAATTGAAGGATTTGCTTGATAAAAGCTTCATTAGGCCTAGTTCATCCCCGTGGGGAGCACCCGTATTGTTCGTCCGAAAGAAAGATGGCTTTTTGAGAATGTGCATTGATTACCGGCAATTGAATAAGGTGACGATTAAGAACAAGTATCCTCTTCCAAGGATTGATGACTTATTTAATCAATTGCAGGGTGCCAAGTGATTTTCAAAGATTGATTTGAGGTCCGGGTATCATCAAGTGAGATTTAGGGTGAAAGATATCCCTAAGACAGCCTTTAGAACAAGATATGGTCATTTTGAGTTCCGGGTGATGTCATTTGGGCTAACTAATGCGCCGGCGGCATTTATGGATCTGATGAATAATGTGTTCAGGCCTTTTCTGGATTTATTTGTGATCGTATTTATCGACGACATCTTGGTATATTCTAGATCCGAGGCAGAACATGCGAATCATTTGCGTACTGTCCTTGGAGTCCTTCGAACCCGAGAGTTGTTCGTAAAGTTTTCCAAATGCGAGTTTTGGTTGAACTCAGTGGCATTTCTGGGGCATATTTTAGCAGCCGATGGTATTGGAGTGGATAGTCAAAAGATTGAGGCCGTGAAGACCTTTCCAAGGCCCACAACTCTGATGGAGGTTCGTAGCTTTCTGGGCTTAGCAGGTTATTACAGGAGATTCGTTGAAGGTTTTTCTTCTGTTTCTGCACCACTCACAAAGTTGACCCAGAAATCGGCAAAGTTTCAATGGACAGATGCTTGTGAACGTAGCTTCCAAGAGTTGAAAAGTAGGTTGACTTCCACCCCAGTCTTGACACTTCCAGAGGGATTGGAAGGATATGTTGTTTATTGCAATGCTTCTGGTGTTGGGTTAGGCTGTGTATTGATGCAACATGGTAAAGTGATTGCGTATGCTTCAAGGCAATTGCGGAAACATGAGCGGAATTATCCGACCCATGATCTAGAATTGGCCGCAGTAGTTCATGCGTTAAAGATATGGAGACATTATTTATATGGTGTCCATGTGGATATTTACACAGATCATAAGAGTCTTCAGTACATCTTAAAGCAGAAAGAGTTGAATTTGCGGCAACGACGATGGTTGGAATTGCTAAAGGATTATGATGTCGATATTTTGTATCACCCTGGAAAGGTAAATATTGTAGCTGATGCTCTTAGCCGTAGATCTATGGGAAGTTTATGTGATGTACGACCAGAGAGAAGAGAAATGGCTCGTGAGCTCCAACAGTTAGCTAGCCTAGGAGTTCGAGTAGTGGACTAAGGTAGCAAGGGAGCTACTATTCAGAATTCAGCAGTCTCATCGCTAGTAGCAGAAGTGAATGAGCGACAATATGAAGATTCCATGCTAATGCAGTACAGAGATACACTCCCTTAGAAAGAGGAGTCCTCATTTGATATTTCAGGAGATGGAGTTCTTAGATGCCGAGGCAGATTATGTGTTCCCGATGTGGCAGGTTTACGCCATCAGATTTTGAGAGAAGCTCATTGTTCTCGTTATTCTGTTCACCCTGGTGCGACAAAAATGTATCATGATCTTAAGTCTATATATTGGTGGAATGGAATGAAGAAAGATATAGCGGAATTCGTAGCTTAATGTCCCAATTGTCAACAAGTGAAAATCGAGCACCAAAAGCCGGGTGGATTGTTGCAAGCTATAGAAATCCCAACTTGGAAATGGGAAGTGATTAACATGGACTTCATTTCAGGCTTACCCCGTTCTCGACGCAAGTATGACTCTATATGGGTGATTGTAGATAGACTCACAAAGTGAGCTCATTTCTTACTGGTCAGAACGACCTATGCGGCAGAAGATTATGCAAGGCTTTATGTTAAAGAGATAGTGAGACTCCATGGTGTTCCAACGTCTATTATCTCTGATAGAGGGACACAGTTTACAGCAAATTTTTGGAAGTCTTTCCAAGAAGGTCTAGGGACCCAAGTGAGACTTAGCACGGCATTTCATCCACAGACGGATGGACAGGCTGAACGTACCATTCAGACTTTTGAAGATATGTTACGGGCATGTATGATAGATTTTGGAGGTAATTGGGATGATCATTTGCCACTCATTGAATTTTCTTACAATAACAGTTATCATTCTAGCATCCAAATGGCACCGCATGAAGCTTTATATGGGCGAAAGTGTAGGTCCCCAATTGGGTGGTTCGAAATAGGAGAGGCCAGACTGATAGGGCCAGACTTGGTCTAGCAAGCCATAGAAAAAGTCAAGCTCATACAAGATCGGTTATTAGCAGCCCAAAGTCGTTAGAAGTCCTATGCGGATAATCACCGAAGTGACTTAGAGTTCCAAGTGAAAGATTGGGTATTCCTGAAAGTGTCACAGATGAAAGGTGTAATGAGATTTGACAAAAAGGGGAAACTTAGTCCCCAATACATTGGGCCTTATGAGATTGTGCGCAAGGTAGGCAAAGTGGCCTATGAGTTAGATCTACCTCCTGATTTAGAGTCAGTTCACCCAGTTTTCCATGTCTCGATACTTCATAATTGTGTTGGAGATCCTACTAGGATCGTGCTAGTAAATGATGTACAAGTGACGGAAAAGTTAACTTATGAAGAGGTACCCATTGCTATATTAGACAGGCAAGTACGGAGGCTTAGAAACAAAGAAGTGGCCCCAGTTAAGGTTTTATGGAGAAACAATAAACGAGAAGAAATGAAATGGGAAGCGGAAGAAAGTATGCGATCCAGATACCCTCATTTATTTCAGCCCTTGGGAGAGATTCAAGATGAAACATCAGCGGTATGAGGTATGTGTGATTTCCTTTTCATGCTTTTGGTTGTGTGTGGCCATAGATATGTTGATATTGTGACATAGCCCTGTGCGGCGATGATATTTTGGGTTGTTGTGACAGGTTGGTCGTGCCATATTATAGGGGAAACTCTGGCGAAATTTCTATAGAATCCCCGAAGACTTTAACATTCGAGGACGAATGTTCTTAAGGGGGGGGGGGGGGAGAATGTTACACCTCGGAATATCTTCAGTTGATACGCAAGTGAATGATCTAGTGAGGAGTACGAGTGTACGATATTTCCACAAGTAAGAAACAACGTTTAACGACCCTAAGTAAGATTCCGAAGGCAATTGCAATAAGAGATAGGTTATGCTCCACAAACACTAATTCTAGGTTTGGGAAATGCGAAAAGTTGCAGGTTTGCATTATGGCCAGTTGCACGTAAAATGAAATACGAACCGTAAAGTGGTATACGGCCCATAAACTGCCATGTCGTATTTTGGCTTCCAAAACTTCAACTTTCTGCCAAATGAGCAAATGGTTAAATACGACCCAAAATACGGACCGTAAAGTGGTTTACGGCCCGTAAACTGTGTCCGTAAATCACCACGTCTCAGCCTGAGTTTCTGGTTCTGATATGATTAAACACGACCACGAAGGACGGTCCGTAAACTGGAATACGTACCGTAAACCAAGTTTACGACCAATGTGCTGTTCATTTAAGATCAGATTTTGGGTTATTAAATAAGGGACCAAGTTTATTATTTCATTTCCACATTTCATCCCTTCTCTCTAAAACATCTCTCTACATTTATTCCATAAGATTTCAATTATTATTAGTCATCAACAACACAAATCAAGTGTAAGGAAACCCATTAAGATCTTTCAAGTCAAGAAAATCTTATTGAAGGAAAACTAGGGTTTTTGCTCAAGTGGTGTATTTTGTCCAAGGCTCGTTCCTACAACATCTAAGGTAAGATTTATGGTATATATATGTTGTTTAAGGTATTTGAGAGTTAAAATTCTTGGACATTAGATGAGTATAGAAAAATGGGTCATGAATGATGAATAGTGACATTTTGAGAAATAGTTTGAATTGAGTTATGAGTCTTGATGTATTGTAATGTAAATGTGTTATAAATGATGTTGAGAACATGAGATGAGAAATATACGTGAATGGACATAGTCGTACGTTATGGCCATGGATATGAATGATTAAAAAGTGAGTCTAGAATATGGATAATATGGATGATTAATGGCCATTGTTATGGTATTGTGAATGTATTGTTGATGTTTGGGAGTTGAATTACGATATGGAGGAACGTTTTATAAATAAAGGAGATGCTTTCTGATTTTCTCTAGCTTTAGCCATGTGTGCTAGTTGTCGATTCTAACGATAGTATGACTTTAATGAAGGTATAAACGCAACCGTTGAAAGAGAACGTGCAAGTGGTAAATAGTCGAACGGAAAAGGTATGTAAGGCTAACCTTTCTTTCATAAGGCATGGTTCTTTGGCCAACCATCTAAATCTTCCATAAATCGGTGATGTCTCATAAATGATTCGATCTCCCGAGCTATTAAGCTCACGATTCTTGATATGCTACGATTGTACAAAGTTCCTTGTATGACGAGTAAGCCTATAAAGATAAGTGTGATGAATGATGATAATAGTGATAATGATATTGATGACGACTATAATGGTAATAGCTATATGTATGTATGCCCTCGTATGGCTACTATGAAACACCGAGCTTATATGGCCGGGTAGTATATGTATAGATGTATATGTATGTAGGTTTACGTAACGCGCGCACACCACTGCAGTTGGGTACGGATAACGCTGAGCCTTGGTAGGGCTAGGTATGTGTAACAATGAGCCTTGGTTGGCCAGGTATGTGTAACACTGAGCCTTGGTTGGCCAGGTATGTATGACCACCGAGCCTAGCTATGGTCGGGTACGTGAAACACCGAACCTTCGGGGTCGGGTATGTTATGTAAATGCTATGTATATGATATGATTATGTTTAGGATATGAATACGAATATGATATGACTATGTATATGAATGTGAATAAGGGCATGTATACGAATACGAGTACAAATATGGTACGGGTACTATTATGAATACGGATAATGATGTACGTACAAAAACATGTATTAGACATGGAAAGTTCCTAAGAAAGGCAAGCAAGTGCATATGACGATGATATTGCCATCTCCCATTCAATGCTATTTCTTATGTTGCTATCTATGCTTCTATATTGATATTGATCATGCTTTACATACTCAGTACATTCTTCGTACTGACGTCCTTTTGTTTGTGGACGCTGCGTCATGCCCGCAGGTGCACAGGGAGACAGGCTCGATCCATAGCTGCTTACTCAGAGATTACATAGCAGAGCTCCATTTCATTCGGAGGCATAGCTTTTGGGTACTTATTCTTTTGTGTATATAATTATGGGCATAGCGGGGTCCTGTCCCGCTCATGTGATATGTTATACTCTTCTTAGAGGCTCGTAGTCACTTGTATATGGTTAGATATGTCTGGCCTTGTCGGCCCATATTTTGTATATCATTTTGATAGCCTTGTCGGCTCATGTACGTTGATGTGGCATAGATGCCAATCATTATATAAAGGTATTGTCGTCCAATGGGACTAGTATGATGAACGAATAGATTCATATGTTTAATTGTATGGCTCACCTAGATGTAAGCATAAGTGTAAACCAAGGGGCGCCCAGGTGGGCTAGCACCGGGCGTTCATCGCGGCCCTCTAGACGGGTCGTGACATAACTGGAGTGCTGAACATAAGGATGGGACAGGACCCCACCATGCCCTCAATATGTACACAAAAGAATGTACCAATAAGGGGTGACTCCGGAGTAGTGGAGTGCTCCTATACAGCTGCTGGTAAGGCTCCTTGGTGTCCGGGCCGTCTCCCTGTCTACTTGTGGGCATGAACATAGCGTCCATAAAAGAAATGACATCAGTATGACAATGTACTGAGTATGTAAGACATATATGATAACATAATAAGGAAGTATAGAAAGCATGAGAAGAAAGGGAAATCATCATTAACATCATTAGCCCGCATCCGGGCCTCCCGCGTCTGGGGAAATCATCTCACGCCGCTCACTAATGGTGTTGTCATCATCATCCATAAGCCGCCTGCCTTAGCGGTGCTGCCCGTGCCATATAGGCACGGTGTAATCATTATCATTTACTTAACATGAAGCATGCATAAGAGCTCAAGTAACACCTGTAACTCTATCGGAGTGACGTAAGGTCGGTAACCTCCGATTATATTATAGAATAATCATAATCGTCATATCTCACCTTGAAGGAACTAGCATTATAAGGAGAGACTACCAACAATGAATAACATCAAGGAATCATGTAAAAATCATGAACATCATAATAGAATCATATCATAAGTTTTAAAATCTCTAGACATTGACATTATCATAACCCATCTCTTATCCATATCATGGAATAATCATAATCGTCATATCTCACCTTGAAGGAACTAGCATTATAAGGAGAGACTACCAACAATGAATAACATCAAGGAATCATGTAAAAATCATGAACATCATAATAGAATCATATCATAAGTTTTAAAATCTCTAGACATTGACATTATCATAACCCATCTCTTATCCATATCTCACGAGAAGCTCTTAATGATCATGGACTTGTAACTTTTGGAATGTAAGAAAGTCATGAAAAGATATGGGAAATCATGTTGTAGGAATCATGCCTTAGAAAAGAAGGGATTAGCCTTACATACCTTCACGTCTCCTCACCAACTAACGTTCTCTTTCCAAGCTTACGATTCTACATTCAAGAGAATTCGTACGAAGATTAGGTAACCAGAAACATACTTAGGCCTCAACTAAAACAAATAAGGGCTAACAAAAATTGGGCAGCATTTCCTTTGTTTCTACAACTCTTTCCATACGATAAAAACTCCCAAACATCATTAACAACACCCAAGACATCATAATCAATAAACTTCTTCAAGTTAAACATTATTCAATTTTCACAATTCCCCTTCAAGGTTATCCATAACCATAATTATAACACAACGTCATATTTATTTACATATAATGTGTCTTCAACATCCTTAATATCATTCATAACAAGATTATGTCATGGTATGTCAAGAACTATTACTCAACTCAAGTTACCATTCAAGAATCCCACAATTAACATGTTTGAACTTCATACTCTACTTTCTTCCATAATCCAAGTCTTTCAACTACTCAATATTCTTAGTAACATGAATTTAAATGTGAAACTGTCCTTTGATAACATAGGAATGGTCTTTGGATGAAAATACTCCACTTGAGAAAAGCCCAACTTCACCACCTTCTTGGCTTCTATCAACCCTAGTGAACAATCTTTCACTTGATTTCCCTCTATTATTGGTGTTAGATCTTTAATCTCTCTTCAATTTGTGTTGGTATGGTGTATAGAATATTCTAGAGACTTCAAGAGGTGTGGAGAGAGTGAGAAAAATGAAAAATAAGAACTTGGGACTTATATTTATAGTTGCCAAAATCTAACCCGGAATGATTTTATACGGACACTTATACAGTCCGTATAAGTGACCGTATAAGTCCATCAGAGACTGGTCCATTCTGTGACTATTATACGGACCATTATACGGACCGTATAAAGTTATACAGACTGTATAGTTGGTTGTATAACTCACCATTTTTCGAAATGTTCTCGTCGATTCGTTTGTTCTCAGATCCTTATGGAACCTTCTTAACACTTGTTTAAAACTTCATTAAAAATTCAAGGAACCTTATAACTCATCCTCAAGACCTTACTAAATAATCGTTAGCTCAATAATTACAGAACCTTTCCCAAACACAAGCTATACTTCACTTTCCTCTAACGAACCTAGTCTCACCAATTCATATAACTCCAAATTCTTGTCGCATACACTCTAAAGCTACCAAATATCCTTATTATGGACATAAGAGCTCCATGCTCACCTTATGCTTACTCTAGTCTACTCACAGTACGACAACCCAAAATTTTGAGGTGCAACACTTCTGGTGAGACTTCGATTAGTGAAGCGTATGTTTAGATGATATTGTTGGAGAATGCATGTAAAACTTCGGGTATGGAGTTGGGTTTGATATTTCCTTAGGTTGCGCATTGTTGAATGATTTGGGGGCTCACCACACTATTGCGTTGTTGACTTATCTTGTTCTATTTACTTATTGTCTTGTTCCCATGTTGAGACATTAAGTATTAGTGATTAGTGATATATCATGATTATGATATTGCGGTGCTTGACTTTGATTTGATATTGCGATGAGAATTGTTATTCCATTGTGGCTTATTGTGTAGCCTTATTATTGATATTGTTTGTGCGGTACTGTTTATTGAATTGGTTGTTTGATATTACATTGCATCATATTCATACTCATTTCCATGAAACATTGATATTGCATTGTTATAGTACTGAGGATGGAAAGAAAGAAGGAAATACAGATGCATTGAAACACATTGTATATTGAGTCATCTCTGAGCTATGTGCAGAATGATTGATATAAGGTGTATTGGTGGGACCGGAGGCATCTCTGGACTGTGTGCAGAGTGACTGGTACATAGACTTCACGGGCCCCCTATGGGTTGTGCTGCCGAGATGTGATGTTCTATCGGTCGGAGTACATGTGTATGACGCATATGCATTGCATTCATCATTCATACATTATTGCATTGGATCTTACCTCTGGTTTTTCTGTGATATGTTTGTGCTATACTGGTTCGGATTGATTATACTGAGACTTGACACAATTGGGTTTAGATACTATAAAATAGATTATATGATTGTGATATACTGGTTCAGATTAGTTATACTGAGACTTGGCATAATTAGGTTTAGATGCTATAACATAGGTATTATGATTATGATATACTGTTTCGAATTGGTTATACTGAGACTTGGCACAGTTGGGTTTAGATGGTATAACATAGGTGATGACTTCACCGTGGACATTGATTCGTGTTGACTTGTACCTTGTTTTACGTGTTTATCTTGCTTTATTGTCTTTATATACGTTAGCTAGTTTTAGTTAGCCTATAATACCTACCAGTACTTGTTGTTTCTACTGACCTATATACACTTGCTGCATTCTTGTATGAATGCAGAGTACCAGGTTGGATTTACTTCTACCCCTCGTGGCTGATTATCGAGGTTACTGCCGGGTCTATTCAGGGTGAGCATGAGGACGTTTGATGCTCGAAGACTCTTCCTACTACTTATGTCTCACTTTTCGTTCTGAGACATGATTTGAGACTACTTATGTATTATCATCACTATTCAAACTTGTAGTATTTGGTTTAGTGGCTCTTGTATGACCAGACCAGTTACTGGGGTTGGATTTTCATTACTTTCGCACTTTTTTTATATTATTATCGTGAGACTTACGTTATTTTACTTTCTTCCGATATTTTCTATCTTTGGTTAAACTTGGGTACTATTGAGGTGGAAAGGTAGGTGCCCGCACGACTTATTGAAATTGGATCATGACAAGTTGGCATACGTGCCCTAGGTTACCCGGTCTATAATACAAGAGTGTGTCTGGTAGAGTCTCATGGATTGGTATGATGAGCTTTGTATCTATCTGGGGGAGGCTCTAAGATATTTAGGAAACTTTCAATTCTTTCATTCTCTCGTGCGACTTCATTCAAATTGGTATCTGTTACGGTTCGCATTTCGCGGGCGGGGTTAGTGCTCGGAAAGCTACTTCGAACTTGTTAGTGCTCTTTATGACTTGTCTTGAAAAATAGTGGCCACCTAATTTTTAGGAAATCAGGAAAACCAGTGGTGAAGGATTTATTAAAACACCGTGAAAAATCCTTCGTTAATCCAAAGTTCTAGGTAAGGGTTCTGGTGATCCCCTAGGGAAGGTGTTAGGCACCCTAGTATTCAGGATCCATACTATACGGTTGACCTTCGAATTTTAGTGTGTGATTATTTGGTTAAATTGCTTATTAAATGTTTAATTTACGCATTATAAATTGTTGTTATTTCTTGCATATCATCAATTTTTGAAAAATAATTGAATATATTCCTTTTATATATAGGGTACTTCAGGTTCGAATTTAAAATATCCTAGTAAGAGTAGTCTCCTTTTATATATAAGGATTGTGTACTTTTTTTTTTATAAAAGTGTAAAAATGTTTTTGTTTTGATAAATGTATATAAGTATATATGTATTTATGTTGTAATCACACACTTCGTTTCGGGTCGATCCGTATATATGTTAAACACCTTACCCAAAAATACATATTTACAAATGCGATTTCGCTGATTTGGATAAATCTGATTTATCAAATGACTTGTTTTTATTCTTTATGAAACCGTGTATAAAAATGCTTGTTTTGTCCTTTAAATGGGCTTGGCCCCAAAACTAATTTCCTTTCTCTTGTTTTCAAAATCAGATAGGCTTTGCTTTCACTTCGAAAGCCTTTTGTTCTTAGTTTAGAATTTTGTGGGCTTAAGCTCAAGATCAGTTTGTCCTAATTTAGTTTTTGATCCAAAATAAAGACTGGTTTTAGATTCAAAACAGTGATCCCTTTGTTTCAAATTTTTATCCAACTAGGAAAATTCCATAACATTGTAGTCTTGAAACCTTTAGCCTACGTTTCAATTTATCGAGATCATTCTCCGTCCTTTTCAGATTTTTGAAATCGTCATATTTAATTCGGGGTTTTGAAGTCGTTTAGGGACCTAAAGTTGACTAAACGGCATATGTGTCGGTGTCCTAAGACGGCTAGTTCAACCATAAGAATTTCAATAATAATACGAATTTTTACAAGTATTCGAATACAAATACAACACATTTAAAAATGAGCAAAACACAATAAATAAAGGAGAAGGGACAGGCTAGGGGCGTACCAAGCCCCTAGTTGGCCATTTTCACCTATGGCTGGGCCTTCATATATAATACTTGCTCCCTTTTCTCATCTTCTTGGACCCTTAGTTATGAGGCCCAACAGGTTGGTTTTGATCCGGCCCAAGTTTCCATGTAATGGAGGAGGGAAACTGAAAAGGAGACCTGGTTAGTATTAATTTGTTGAACTTATCATACACATATATATATGTCATACATAACAAAGTTGATATGGGTACTTGGTTATATCTAGGAATTGGGCCTGCCAGCCTATTATTTTAATTTAACTGTAACGACCCGTTTCCTCGTTACTTTGAAATTTCGAGAAAACACGCAACATCGACTCTTTAAAATATCTTCGACTCAGTCATGCTTCTGGAAATCGCTAACTTGATTAAACCCGTCGTGCGCGTTGTGTGAGAGTATTGAAATTTAGGCCACCGGCCAGTAGGACCTTCGCAGCGTTTAGTATGCCGCTACAGCATCGACGTTGTAGCGGTGTGCTTACCGCCGAAGCGATAAAGTTGATTGGCTAGGTTACTGCCACAACGGTTGATATACTACCCTAGCGGTACCGCCGAGGTGATTCTCAGACCGCTACAGCGATTACGTTCAGTTATTTTCCTTATTTAAGAGTTCATTTCGGGATTTGACCCTATTTTCTCAAAACCCTAAAGTCCAGCCTCCCCTCAAGCCTTTCTGGGAGCTTAAATTCATATCTTCTTGGGAATGGTAACCTTCTTAAATTCCTTCTAATCCCTTCTTTCACATAGTAAATTATGCCTAAGGTCTTCACCTAGAGAGCTAACAAAATAGGTATCACTAAATCTTAGACTTGGAAGGACAAATGGTTAGCATGTTCTTACTAACTTAGATTCTCATCTTCTTCCTAAAACTGTAAATGGGTTTCTTCCATGAATCTTGAAAATGGTTTTCTAAAGAATAGAGTTAAAAATGGTGACTTTACCTAGCTAGTGGCTTAAATGAATGTGTTATTCATGAATGAAGGTTAATAAATCCTTTAGCTCTTATTATGATAGGAAGAGAGTTCATTTAGTGATAAAGGCCTATAAAATCTAAAGATGTTCTAAATCCCCAACTTTCCTTATCCATCTGAATCTCTTATAAATGCTCTAATGGTGAGTCCTATTTTTGGGTCTCAAGTTCCTTCGGGCGGATGACGAGGTGATGAACAATTGAAGATCTATGGATCTTCGTGGCACCTGCTCGGCCTCGAGGTAGGTTACGACTTCCCTTTCGGTAGACTCTAGTTAGATAGACATATTCATGCACTAGAGGCAAACAGAGATGGCATGTATAGGATTTTGGAGTTGGGATGGATTCTTAGGATGGTACTGTTATTAGATCGTGTGTTCGGGCTTGTGGCCTATAGAATTCTTAGGCTGGTGTGTTGGGTTTTCCTTGAGTATTGGTGGACTTTATGTTACTTGAAAGACTTAGCTGCACGGTACTTGGCTTACTATTTCCCTTTGATGAGGAGTTCCCCGTATGATGCGCATAATTTGTTCTATGCTATTAATAGTGAATCTTATTTGGTATTGAAACGGATAAAATGTACCAATGATTGCGAATCAATTCTAGACTGGATATTAGTGATGTCTTGTAAATAGAAAGTGAAGTTATCATGTATTAATGTTGACAGGCAGTAAAAAGAGCGTGGTAATATTGTTACATGACTTGTTCGTGTTGATTATCAGAGACTATTGATATATCTTGTTCATGATATTGTGATATCTTACCTGTTGATTCTTGATATTAGGATAGTATTCTACATGGCGTATGTAGCCTTTCCATGATATTGTTAGTCTATCCATGCTTGGTACTTGTGTTATTGATCTGATCATTGATGCTAACTCATATAATGCACACATTCTCATCCTTCATGATATACTGTTGATACATTGATGATACTTGAGGAAACATTGTGATAAGCTAGACTTAGTTTGGATGAGAGTGACGTGAGGTCCGATATCCGATGGTTGTTCCAAAATTTTGGTTGAGCGGTAGCGGTATCCAGGCTATCATCGGACCGTGAGGTACATGGACTCTGCGGGTCCTCTATGGGTTGTGCTGATGAAAATCCTCCGTGGGCAAAGATCCGGAGTCTTATTCGACCGTTGGGAAAAGATCCGAAACAAGTGGTACATAGACTTAGTAGGTACTCTATGGGTTGTGCTACCGTGACATCGATACTTCCGTCCAGAGTACATGTGTACACAGCATTGCATTGCATACACATTTCATACACCATTTCTCTGCATTACACTTGGCTTCTATTGTGATATTCTTGTGATGTACTTGTGCTATATAGTTTTGGATTGGGTACATTGAGACTTGATATAATTGGGTTGCTATACTTGTAGGCCGTGATCTTAGATTACCTTTGTTGACTGTGTGTTGGTCCAGCTGTATGAGTTGTTTTCCTAAAATTAGGTGAATACTGAATATCAGAATGACGAGTTGACTGCGATACTAAGATTGGATAGTGTAGTGATACTTGACTTGTGTTACTTGTTTGAAATCGCCTAGTGTATAGTAGATGAGATGAAAGGATGTATAATGTAAGTTGGGTAATCGGATCACTATGGAAGAGTTAATGATATTATGAATCTCGGTTGATAATGTGCATTATTGATCTAGTTTACCTACCATGCTTATTTGTGTTAACTCTTTTACTGATATGTTGTTCTAACCATTGTCAGCGTATGATGCTTACTCAGTACGTGTTGTTGTATTGATACTGCTCTTACTATATCCCTTTGGGGTGTAGAGTTTTTTAGGTTACTAGTTGATTGAAATGTTATGAAGATGCACGGTGCCTATCTCGAAGGCTCCATCCACTTCATTCCGGGATGGAGCTTGGGTCTTAGAGTTATTATTGTATTCCGGATCCACTTTAGTCGCTCTTACTAAGCTAGGCCAGGTCATGGGAATAGAAATGAGTCATTGTATTTCTTTAATTGTTCTAATCACTTCCGCTATTGGTTTAATATATTGTTTTGATTTCTGCTGTTATTTATTTATATCTTGAAACAAAATGAACTTTGTTCTCACTTGAAAATGTTTTATTTTGATTAAGGGTTCGCCTACCGAGGTGGGAATGGTAGGTTCCTGCGCGATCCTAAAATTAGGTCGTGACAAGTTGGTATCAGAGCCTAGGCTACCGATCTTACAAGTATAAGAGCAATATGTAGTAGAGTCTCGTGGAATGGTACATAAACATCTGTACCCATCCACGAGAGGCTATGAGTCATATTAGGAAAACTCCATTCTTTCCTTCTATTCATGCAACTTCGGTCAAATTGGTATCTCGGTGGCTTCAATTGGTATCTAGACGATTCCAATTAGTATCTGGGCACGTAAGTGTGTTGCGTCGCTGTTTCGACTTGATTCGTGTGAAGACTTTGTTCGGTTGTTCCGTGAGTGCAAGGTTGTTAGAATGTGTTTTAAGTGTTGCTTTTCAGTGGTCCCGCCACAGCGGTTAGTTAGCCACTGTGATGGTACCATTGTAACGGGCTTTCTATCGCTATAGCGGTGCATTCAGTTTCCTTGTGACCGTTATGACGGTCCCTTTTCCACCGAAGCGAGACCGCTATAGCTGTCTGAGAGACCGCATAAGGGGCGTGCCTGAATCGGAGACTTACAATTTCAGTTGTTTTTCATTACACTCTCTTGTTCTAAATTCAGGCAAAAACATATTAAACAACAAAAGTCTACAAGCAGCAGTCACATAAAACAAAGCCCGACAAGGGCTGAATATCATCCAAAAACTTATTACAACCCAAATTATCCAAAAACCAAAAGAAATAGTCCAAGACAAAAGAGCAACCGCAAATCCAAGCATAAGAAAACCAATAGAAATTGTTTAAACATCCAAGCCAAACGAGGCAAACCTAATAAGAATTGTCTGAAAATAAAAAGCCCTACAATGGCAACCAAAGCATAAACATGAAGGGGAAAGAGGTCTCTAGGCCCCCAACCTGCTGGTTGTACCATCATCATCTGAGCTGCCACCACCAGCATCACCAAATCCACCCTAGCCACCATCACCTTGGGCCACACTCTAGAAAGAATATGCTCCGAGTCATCATCGTCCTCCACCGAAATTGTATCGTTGATGTGCTGTGAAATTATGGCACATCTAATGCTTTTAACTCTAAGTATTACTTGTTTTCCAGTAAGTTTGTGTTAGTTTGATGTGCTTTGTGTATTATCCAGGTGTTTATAAGTTAAAATGCAAGGCAAGTGAAAACGAGGGATTTTCTGCTGATTCAGTACTGGTTTCGCACAAGTAAGGACCGCCTTTATGTCGACGGTCCGTCTTCTTGGTCATCGAAATGCACAGAGAGTTCCTGCAGCTAGGGAAGGTTGACGATGTGCAGGCTTGCAGATTGACGGACCGTCAACATGTTCGACGGTCCGTCGAGTTGCACCATCAACATACATCCTGTAGCTTGAAAATTGTCATCAGACCGTCGAGTTGCACCATCAACATGATCGACAGTAGTCGAAGTACATTTATGGGTGAAGTTCTCTAGTTGGAAAGTTGTCGTCAGATCGTCGTCATGCACCGTCAAACATGTTGACGACCGTCAAAGTGCAAAGACGGTCTGTCAACTTGCAAGCCGACCTGGAACTGGATTAGGATTAAATTATTCCGAAATTGACTTGTATAAATACCTGATTAGGTTTCATTTTTTCAGACATCTGGAGTTTAATACTTGTAGTAATTATTTTTGGGTTCGAAGTACTTTTGATGTTTTTCCAGACAATTACTTTCGTTTAACTTTCAGTTTTATTCATAAGTCAAATACAATTTCAATTATGCAATCTTCCATCTTTCATTGTTTCTTCGTTGCCATGAGTAGCTAAGCACCTTTACTAAGGTTGTGAACCCAAGGATGGGTATTTTGTGATTGGGGATTGTGAATGATATACACATAATAGATTGTTAGGGTTTATTTGTTCTTCATTGTTAATCTATAATTAGTTCTTGCAAACATTAGCTAACGCCGTATATTTTGGTTGATTTGGGACAATAACTAGGGCTTGGTAAGTACAAATAACAAGAACTCAAGGCTTTAAACCTTGTTTAATAAATTCAAATAAGAGGATTTTACTTAGCATAATTAACCGTTCTTCATGCATACTTTCTTATCTTTGGGAAAAGCATAGAAAGAAATAATTTTTTCTTATTGGAAAATAGTCTAGATTCACATAGAGGTTAAGTGCATTCATACAATTAGAAGTATATCAAGATCAAGATCTATGATCATACACTTTGTCTAATGGGGACACAACCTTGGTTCTTTTTACCTATATATTTACAACTTTCAATTAATAGTTACTCTAAATTAGTCTACAAATCAAAACTCTTATAAACCCTTTTTTATGGAATACACCAGGACCGCAAGATTAGTATAATACTCGTTTAGTAAACTTTGCACACCATATTCTCGGTGGGATTCGACCCTAACCTTTTTGGGTTACTATATTTGACATCGTCCGCTTTACTCTATTAAAAGGTGTAATTTGAGCGTATCAATCATTGGGGTGCATGCTACCCCACACTACCTTGATACCGTTCCAGGCCCTAATACGAAGCTTGTCGCGTGACTTATTCTTCATTTTCTCTCTGTCAAAGTCATTGCGAAGCTTATTGTGATTTTTGGCCAGTGTGGTATATGCATCCTGTAGGATGGTGAGTGACTCACCCATCTTCTTATGAATCTCGAAATACCCCTTCATCTCCTCCTGAGTAGGGTAACCAGTAGCTGCTCTTGATGAGTTGGACCTATCAGAAGGCATGGAAATCGTCCCGAACATAACAATCATCTCATCGAAGCGCAAGTCAATGCACTCAAAAGGGCCCTGGATCAAGGAACCTCAGTCCCAACCCCATCTCCAGCCTTAGTGTCAGCCCCGACTCCACTTCCTCCCTCACCTGTATTGTCCACCTTCCTTTTCCGTTGACTAGTGACAACGGTTCAGTGACCCTTCACCCGTAGTGAATGAAACGGAGCATCATAATAGACCCAATCATCATCACCCTCTTTGGGAACCTTAGCCCTCCGACATAAGGAAGTAATCAGAGATGGGAACATTAAGCTCCCTTTACAAACCCTTAGAAAATCCTTCCACTTCTTAATATTATGCGACCCCATATTTATCGATATGTCAGCGAGGACGCAAGGAACAAAAAGAGCACGAGAAAAGGTCATATCATAGGTGTTCAAAGAAGGACGGATCCAATGAGAAACAATGTGTAACAATCTCTTCGCATCAGCAGTAAAATGGTCACTATATATCGACCCCCTCTATGATTTCAAAGGGTCATCTCTATATCATCCTCGTGCACCAGTTTGGAGGCCAACCACATGAAATCCTTCTCAGCTGCTTTTTCCGCTAAGGGCTCCTTCGGATGATCATCTAGCCTATAGACCCGATTAATATCCCTAGACCCTACTTTCACCAGAGGACTTCTTATTATGATCTCCGGATCGGGAGAAGGCAAATCAACAGTAGGCAGCTGAGCATAAAACTCCCTCATCCATGATTCATTGCAGTCACCTGGATGTAATATTCCGTAGATTCAGGTTAAGTGTGAATGAATAAATGCGGGTTGGCGTATCATATTTTTGTTATGTGAAACTTTTCGGGATGATTTTACTGATAAGTAGTTTGTAACTCGTCGTACCTCTAAGCTAAGCAACGTCCATAATTCGAGAGTATGTTGATTCGTATGGTGCATATAGATTTCGTACAAAGGATTTCGGATGCATAGGAATTCATGAAGGAAGCTTGTCCCGGCTCGTCTTCAAGTCTTGCCAAGCATGAACCTTAGCGAGCTAGACAAGTTGGTAGACTTTCGGGCTCATTTCTAGGTCTTACTGCATGAGAAATGGAACGAGCTAGGCTTATTTTGAGTTCCACAAACCAATAAAGTGAGGCCTAGGCGAGAAAACGAGGCGAGAGTGATTTTTCTCAGCTCACCCAAGTTAGTGTCTCGCGAGGATGGTGGCGAGAAAGGAAAAATCAGCTTTTAGCTTTTCTCGTCCATTTTCGTGCCAAGCACGGACCCTGCCGAGCTAGGATTTATATAAATTCGTCCCTTAACTCGAAAAATCAGATTTCCCTCATTCTCTAAACCCTATAACAACGTGTTATTCTACTATCAACCTCCAACAACAAGGGTTTGCAACATAATTCTTCCTAAAGTAAGTCAAGCTCGGGTTTTGGGTGTTTTTCAGTAGAAAAGTGAATTGTTAAACTTCGTTTAAGATATTAAGGTATGTCTCTCTTCTGAAAACATATTTTGAATGAAAATCACTTTTTGAAACTATTGTTGGAAGCATAAATTTCATTCAAGGTTCTTTAATGAATAAAAAGAAAAATAATCTTTTCATGTTTCGTGAACTCTAATTCATGTCTAAATGGTGGTTAATGTGTGTGAGGGGACAAACCCACATTAAACCTAGATTGTAACAAACGCTATATATGTATATGATATTATGAACATTTTCCTCTATAAGAGATGCTTAAAAATGATGATTAAGGGTTGGTAATGATATTCTCATTGATGAATTGGGACATGGAAATCTTTCGTAAAGAAGTTAAACGTTTTCAAAACATTGATTGAAATACATTATTCTTTCAACATGGCATAATGAACCTTAATGACAATTGATGATGTGACTACATTACAAATGAATTATGAATTGGCTTCTATGCTATGAAAAACTAGTTGTTGTGTTTTGCCTAGCTACTTAGGAGGAAGGGTAGCCACTATGGATCCTAGTGTGATAATGCATAGCCATTCGGGAGGAAGAGTGGCCACTTCCGGGTTCACTACCTGGGGTGCGATTATGCCTAGCTATTCGGGAGGAAGGATAGCCACTGTTGAATTTCATATTCCAGCATGATGTGCTGCTCTGATTAGGGAACCTCAAAGGTCATCCCTTCGTTATGATTGATTTTTAGGCCTGTATTGGCAAATGTGACATTCCTATCTTTTAATGGAACTGTTGTTAATAATCATGATCAACTTAATGGCATATTTGGAGGTAGGAACTTGACAAGGACTTTATAACATGTTTTTGATAATTGTCTTTCATTGAGATAAACAAGATGAATAATTGTTTCCATATTGTCTCACACTATCCTCAGAATTGATTTCTTTATATGTTATTACACTTTATTTTCATATCACTTGTTGTCCCTGAGGCATTCACTCAGTACGAAGTACTCAGGCATACCATCGTTGTTTTTTATGGCATGTCGAGTAACGAAGAAGAGCAGCTTCGTGACATTTAGAACGTTTAGGAGAACTTGCTGGTGGTATTGATTTGGTGAGCCCACATTCTTGTTCGTGGGACACCCCATTTATTGATTGCATTTATTTAAATTAGTTTCCGGGCTGCGTCCCGATGAGTTAGACGTTTATTCCTTATTCTTAGAAGCTCCTTAGTATACATTCGAATGTGGGTAGAAGAAAAGTTGTTGTTTAACTTTTTCGGGCACACTATCATGTTTTGGTTAAATTATTTAAATTATAAAGACTTCCGCTGATTTTATTCTTACATCATGACTTGTTTAAATTTATTTTATAAACTGTTGGAGGTGATTATTGAACCTGCCAGGTTCAAGTGTCATTGTGCATCTTTTAGGTTTTTCTGATGTTGTTCATGACGTCGGATGCCGATCACGTATAGGGTGGGTTTTGGGGCGTGACACTGGATCCCTAAGCAAACGGGTCCACTTTTTCCTTATCAGCCCATTCCAAAAATTCGGAGTATGCATTTCTGCGTTAGACATGTCAAATCCCCGCTCTAGCAGCAAATAAATAGATCTCTGGGTCAGGTGTAAGCGTTTGCTATGACGTGTGAGATGTTATTTTCATATGTGGTACCTCTTCTTAATTTTGAGCCATCTTGCCTGTAAAAGAATTAGAAATGTGTTAAATTCATGTCTTTTCAGCTGTTACGGTTCGCGTTTTCGCGTGAAGCATTAGCGCTCGAAAAAGCTACTTCGAAATCATTGTTTCTCTTTTGGACTTTATTTTAAAAGAGTCGCCACCTAATTTTTAGGAAATTAGGAAAATCATATTGGAAGGGTTTATTCATATATCGTGAAAAATCCTTCGTAATCCAAAGCTTAAGGCAAGGGTTCTGGTGATCCCCTAGGGAAGGTGTTAGGCACGCTAGTATTAAGGATCCGTATTATACGGTTGACCTTCGAATTCCAATGTGTGAGCATTTGCATGAACTGTTTGTTTGGTGTTTATTTCCGGTAAAAAGTTTGTCATTTTGCATATCATCTTTTGAAAAGAATTGAATGTATTCCCTTTACATATAGGGTATTTAGGTTCGAATTTATAATATCTAGATACAATTAGTTCCTTTCACATATAATGATAATAGTATTTTTTGTAAAGATAAAATTCTCTTTTAAAGTATGGGATAGATAAATTTTGTTCATGCTTGACTCATACGTGGTCTGGGTTAATCCGTATGTTTTTAGAACGTTCTTATCTAAAACTTTATGTTTACAAATAGTTTACACGGATTTAATTTATAAAAGATTTGCTTATATAATTAAACTAACTTTTGGTCCTGGAATTTATCTTAAAGCCCAATTGTTTATAAAATAAGAGTAACATTTTGAAATGGGCTTTGGCCCAAACTATGTTCCTTTTTATGAAAAATTAGTTAAGGTCTACTGGGTTTTGTCCGGAATCTCATGTTTTCCTTTAGCTATTGGGCTCAGCCCAAAACGTGTTTTCCCTCCTCTTTTTCTGAAAATATTTGGTTAAGTTGAGCCTTAAAAAATGTGATTTTAGTTTGGGCCTTAGCTCTCAAAATTCCTCAATCTTTTGTCTGAATCTAGTCTACAAAATATTCACGTTTTAGTACGGTAATACACTACATATCTATGAATTCAAAGTCGTTTTCCGACTGGGTTTTGGTCCAAAATAAGAGCTTGTTTTTGGCATTTAAAAACTACATTTATGCACAACTGTGAAATTATTCTTTTCTGCCTGGACTTAAAAAGAGCTTTTGGAAAACTGAGTTTACAACTAGAAAAACGTTCTTTTGGTTTAAAGAGAAATGTCAAGCCTCATTTTTCTTTGCTTAGGATAATGATAACAAATTTTTAGTAGTTAGACTAATCCTTTTAATTCTTTTCACTTGTTTACTAAGCCATTTTTATTCTTTCAGAAAACGTTTATATTAAGCCTGGCTTTGAAAATCACGTTGGGGGGCCTAAGGTTGACCTAAACGGCGTGAACATTACAACCAATCAATCGAGAGTCTTCTATACATTTAGAAACTTTCTATTTATTCCCATATGTACCGTTTACCTTAGATTCCTAGTCCAAACCATAAATGATTGTAATAATAGTGTGAGTTTGTTTTACGACATACAAGTAAAATACTTTGGATAATAAAGAAACTGGCATGCTGAAATTTAAAGGAGGGATAGACGAGGGGTATACCAAACCCCTAGTTAACCATTTTTACCATGGTTGAGCCTTCATGTCATTCTCACCTATGACTAGGCCTTCAATAATATTAGCTTTCCTTTTCTCTTCTTGGACTTAACAGTTTCTGAAAGAAAATTTCCTATTGGGCCTTTGGCCCAATAGGGTTGCTGGACTTTGGCCCAAATGGCCATGCAGTAAGAGGAGGGGAAAAAAAAGAACCAAATTAGTCTATGATTGCGGAACCTATCACTAGCATAATTATAAACATAACCATATATATATATATATATATATCAAATTTGGTAACAAAGTGCTGAATTAAAGGACTTGATCTTATACTCTCAGCTTCACCGAATTGTAACTCATGTCATACCAAAGGAAAAGGTTGTCACCACTCTTATTCCCGATGCTGCACAAGTTCCAAGGGGTTTCATGAACCCCAGGAATGGGTGGACATTGGGGAATGGCTAAGACCTATCCCCCCAAACCACCTCAACTTCCGAACCAGTGTTGCCAAAGTATACGACCAGAGCCCCAGAATTGTGCAGAAGCATCATCACATAGGGAAGTAATTTAAATACAAACAATAATAAAAGTAAACTCAAAGTCATGACAAGGAGACTGAGGCAGATATTGTAAAGCGATGATGTATACAAATAACATAACAACTTCAAAATACTTAGTTAATAGGTGATACAAACAAACAATCCTCTTTTTCCTTTGCATTTGGATTTTAATGAAAACTGGCCCCTTTTCCAATTAATCATGAGTTGGGCTAGGTGTTACACCTCTCGTTTTCATCATAGGAGAACTTATGGTTTCCTAGTCGGGTATGCCTATAGAATTTAGACCCGAGCCCGAGTTTGGAGGTAGAAAGTGTCTTGCCTCGTGTACAAGGCTACCAGTAGGTATTCCTGGGAATTTGCAGGATTAGAAGTTGAGCGAATCGAATAGACGCGACCTGAGCTGAATCTGAGAAAATCTGCAGACACCAGTCATCGTCGACGGGTCGTCCATATGATCAATAGACCATCGTTATGCGGCATCGACAGGGTTCCGCAGCCTTGCAACAGCAAGCGCAGGTCGTCGGAGCAAGTTGACGGACTGTCGACATGTCGATGGGTCGTCGACCCGCTCGTCGACCCGCTCGTCAAACCGCATCGCTGTAGCTTTTAATTTCCAGGTATAAATATAAGACCCACAACTTTATTTCTCATTTTCCTCCATTCCAAATAAAAAAAAACCCTAGTATTTTCTCTCCCAACATTTTCCATCATCACTAGTGGAGATTTGGTAAGATCCGAGCCCCGTAAACCCGTACTTGTGAAGAAGAAGGTTGTTTCTAGGGTTTCTTCAAGGTTGTGAAGCTTAGGAAGTTGGAGTTGAAGTGATTCTTCGAATCTTAGACCCCTCAAGGTATGTAAATGATTTCTACCCTTGTATTTGAGTTTATTATCAAGAGTTTTAGTGATTTTAAGTACAGAGGATACCTATGGAACTGGTAAATGTTGTCCATAATTCGTTAAACTCTTTATGTATTTAAAGATGGTTAGTAAGTGAGGCAAATAGTCTTATTAAGGCCTATGTTATCTTAATTGTAGACTTGCAAGTTCGATAGGTAAAAGTTGGACGATTGGATAAATTTCAAGGTATGTTAAGGCTATCCTTTCTTTCCTTTGGCATGATCCTATGATATGAGCCAACAAACGAGTAAGAGAACTTCCATGTTACTCTACTCTTAGAAGCATTAGAAGTACTTCAGCCTTTGATGTTCATGTACCTCGTTTATGAGTGTTCCTTCTATTCATGGGTCCAGTCTTATGTAGCCAGTTCTATGTATACAGTTTACTCATGCATTACATTTATTATATAATTGTGTACATTGACCCGTGGCTGGAAGGCGTTATATACCAAAATATTAGATATATATGTGGAGTATGAGAAGAGAGATAGGCGTTATATATAGATGTACAACCTTCATTGATAGGCATGAGCATGGATATTATGCGCCCACAGTGGCATTGTCAGTTACACAGTTTTATGCATATACATACATATACTAGTTCATACAAGTACATGCAAATAGTCATTTCAGCTTATATATATATATATATATATATATATATATATATATATATATATATATATATATATATGTTGTTCTTATGCCTTACATACTCGATACATTATCCGTACTGACTCCCCGTTGTTCGGGGGGCTGCGTTCATGCCTGCATGTTAAGGTAGACCGACAGGTGGTCCAGCTTAGTAGGACTTCTATCCAGCAGTGGTCAGTGCGCCTCATTGATCCGGAGTTGTAGTCTATTTTTGGTATACTAGCCTTTTGAGATGTATATGCATATGGGTATGACGGGGCCCTATCCCGTCCTTTCTATAGCTTTTATTCCAGTAGATATCTGTAGACAGTTGTATGTATTAGTCAGATGATGTATCCTTGTCGGCTTCTATTCTTTTGTGTACAGTATATGTAGCAGCCTAGCTGGCCTGCACTGTTCTTTCAGCATGTTTATGTATATATATAGGTTGTACAGAGTTCATGATGTTATCTATTTATGAGGCAGTATGAGATCAGTTAGAGCCTCTTGTGGGCCTTTGATGTTCAGCGAGATTTAGATATGAGTATAGGGGTGTTTGGTCGCTAGAGGTTAGATACTCTTCACAACTCATCGGTTTGGGTCGTGACAGAAGTGGTATCAAAGCAGTTTCATCCTTGGGTTGTCTACAGACCATGTCTAGTATAGTCTTGTTTATGGGCGTGTTGTGCACCACACTTATAAACAGGAGGCTATAGGATAGTTAGGAAATTGTCATTCTTTCTCCTTCTTAGATTCTACGATAGAGCCCTGTGTTAAGCGTTCACTTTCTGATGAATTGTTCTGATTTCAGCGATGCCCCGCAAGAAAGCTACAGCTGCACAGAAGGGCAAGAGAGCAGCCGGTGAGTCCACTAGCCGTACTCGGCAGGCCACGAGGGCCCAGGATGAGATTCAGAGTGAGGGGCTGTCTAAGACATCGCATACCCCTCCTCTAACACCTTCCCCAATTCCTCTGCCGGATGTACCGGGCCAGGACATGCGGGATGCTATACAGTTATTGACCAGATTAGTAGCCGCCCAGGCTCAGCGGCAGGGGGTTGGTGTTGACGAGGGAGACAGGGCCGGTAGTTCGAAGGTTAAGACCTTCCTTGGGTTAGGACCTCCAGAGTTCTTGGTGATATAGCAAAATATGGACCCCCAGGATTTCATTGATGGTATGCAGAGGACCTTGAGGGTTATGCATGCGGATGAGGTCGAGTCCGTGGAGTTGGCTTCGTATAGGCTTCGTGATATTACAATACAGTGGTATATGACTTGGGAGCTATCTAGGGGAGAGAATGCCCCTCTAGCGATTTGGTGAGAGTTTTCAGATGCTTTTATTCTCCATTATTTACCACCAGAGGTCCGACGAGCCCAAGCAGACAGGTTTCTGCGTATTGAGCAAGGTAGTATGAGCATCCAGGAGTACTATGTATAGTTTGATTCTATGCCTAGATATGCCCTAGCTATGGTGGCTCAGATGGAGGACAGAGTTCATCGCTCTATGCCTGGTCTAGGTCCACATTTGATAGATGCTTATCCGACAGCCGCATTACAGCCAGGAATGGATATCTCTCGTATACAGGCATATGCACAGAATTTGGAGGACCGCAAGTGTCAGCAAAGGACAAACCTTGACCGGGGCCATGGATAGAAGGCCAGATATTTAGATATTAGGGGTGAGTCTAGTGGAGGACAGAGACAGCAGTATCCCCGATATCCATTCCATTCAGGGGAGTGCATCTCCGCGGTTTTCAGGTCCGAGGTTTGATCGGTCTTCTTATTCTGGAGCGGACCAGAGTTCCTGGGTATCAGGCTCTCCATAGCGACCAGAGTCAGGTCAGGCGAGGCCACCCTTTCCGCGGTGTACTCAGTATGGTAGGCTACACACTGGGTAGTGTCGATTGGTGTTGGATGGTTGCTATACTTGTGGTCAATCAGGCCACAGGATGAGGGAGTGCCCGATGAGAGTTGGTACAGGTATGGTTCAGCCTACAGGGTCTGTGGCTGGCTCTTCTTCTACAGTGCACCCTTCAGGGTAAGTTTTTTAGATTCTTGCAGGGCGAGGTAGAGGGATGAGTGGAGCATCTAGCTCGAGCGGTCCTCACCACCACGTATTTGCATTGGTTGGTAAACAAGACCGCGAGACGTCTCCTGATGTTGTTATAGGTATATTATTAGCTTCCTCCCATGATGTTTATGCACTGATTGATCCAGGTTCCACCTTATCATATGTTACACCATTTGTTGCTGGCAAGTTTGGAATAGAGCCTGAATCAATTATACCATTTGAGATATCTACCCAGTTAGGGATCCGATTATAGCCAGGCGAGTATACCGGGGTTGTGTCATCATAGGTTGTAATCATCATACCCTAGGGGACCTGATTGAGTTAGATATGATTGATTTTGATGTTATTATGGAGATGGATTTGCTGGCTTCTTGTTATGCTAATGGTGATTACAGAACAAAGATAGTTTGATTTCAGTTCCCAGGCGAGCCAGTCCTAGAGTAGAAGGGCAATGCTGCTTCGCCGAGGGATAGGTCTATTTCCTACCTTAAGGCAGAGAAGATGATCAGAAAATGGTATATTTTTCACCTAGTTCGAGTTCAAGATGTGCAAGTAGAGTTGCTGACTCTTCAGTCTGTCCCTGTAGTTAATGAATTTCCAGAAGTGTTTCCAGATGAGCTTGCAGGCATTCCCCCAGAGAAAGAGATTGATTTCCCCGTTGATTTATTGCCAGATACTCGGCCGATATTTATTCCTCCATATAGGATGCCACCTGTGGAGTTGAAAGAATTAAAGAAGCAGTTGAAAGATTTGCTTGAGAAGGGGTTTATCAGGCCTAGTACATCGCTGTAGGGAGCACCGGTGTTATTTGTAAGAAAGAAGGATGGATCTTTGCGAATATGTATTGATTATAGGGAATTGAACAAAGTGACTATAAAGAATAAGTATCCGGTCCCAAGGATCGATGATTTATTTGATCAGTTGCAAGGCGCCAAATACCTCTCGAAGATAGACTTGAGGTCAGGATAAAACCAGGTTAGGGGGAAGGAAGAGGACATTCCGAAGACGGCATTCCGGACTAGATATGGCCACTATGAGTTCCGTGTTATGTCGTTCGGGCTAACTAATGCCCTAACTAATGCCCCAGTTGTATTCATGGATTTAATGAATCGTGTATTCAAGACCCTTCCTAGATTTGTTTGTGATTGTATTTATAGATGATATTCTGGTTTATTCGCCGTCATAGACTGATCATGCAGAGCATCAATGAGCTGTGCTTGGGATTCTTCGAAAAAAAAAAAACTGTATGCTAAGTTTTCCAAGTGTGAGTTCTGGTTGAACTCTGTGGCTTTTCTGGGTCACATTATTTTAAAGAAAGGCATTAGAGTGGATGCCTAAAAGATTTAGGCTGTGAAGAATTAGCCAAGGCCCACGACACCGATGGAGATCGCTTGGCAGGTTATTATAGAAGGTTTGTAGAAGGATTTTCCTCTCTTTCAGCCCCATTGACTAAGTTGACTCAGAAATCAGCTAAGTTCCAATGGGCAGATGCTTGTAAGCAGAGTTTCCAAACGTTGAAGGATAAACTGACTTCAGCACCTGTTTTGACTCTTCCCTAGGGGGCAGAGGGTTATGTGGTTTATTGTGATGCTGCAGGTGTTGGGTTAGGCTATGTACTGATGCAACACTGTAAGGTTGTTGCTTATGCTTCTTGACAACTGAAGAAACACGAGATGAATTACCCAACCCATGATCTTGAGCTAGCAGTAGTGATTCACGCTTTGAAAATATGGAGGCACTACTTATACGATGTCCATGTTGATATCTATATTGATCATAAGAGTCTCCAGTACATCTTTAAGAAGAAGGACTTGAATTTGCGTCAGAGGCGATGGTTAGAGTGGTTGAAAGACTATGATGTGGACATTCTGTACCATCTCGAGAAGGCTAACGTAGTAGCTGATGCCCTTAGTCGTAAATATATGGGTAGCATGTCATATGTGCCGCCAGAGAGAAGAGAAATAGTCCGTGAAGTTCATCGATTAGCTATCCTCGGAGTTCGATTGATAAATACAGGTAATGCAGGAGCTACTGTTCAAGACACAACAGTGTCCTCGTTGGTAGAAGAAATAAAGGAACGACACTACGAAGACCCTGTACTAGTTCATTACCGAGATACGGCACCTCAGAAAGAAAAGACGCCCTTTGTGATTACAAGTGATAGAGTGCTCAGGCGTCGAGGTAGGTTATGCGTTCCTAATGTACAAGACTCCCTCAGCAGGTTATGTGGGAGGCACATTACTCTCGCTATTCTATTCATCTAGGCTCAACAAAGATGTACCGTGATCTCAGGGAAGTCTATTGGTGGGATGGTATGAAAAGAGATATAGCTGAATTTGTTGCCAGTGTCCAAATTGTCAACAGGTCAAGATAGAGCACCAGAAGCCCGGAGGTCTATTGCAGGCTATGTTGATTCTGTCATGGAAGTGGGAGGTAGTTAATATGAATTTCATTACAGGTTTGCCCGTACTCTGCGGAAGTATGATTCCATATGGGTTGCAGTTGATAGGCTCACAAAGTCAGCCCATTTTCTGCCTGTCAGAACTAATTATGCAGCCGAGGATTATCCGAAGCTTGATCTCAAGGAAATTGTATGACTTCATGGTTTTCCTACAACCATTATTTCAGATAGGGGAGCACAGTTCACAGCTAAATTCTGGAAGTCTTTTCAGCAGGGATTGGGGACTCAGGTGAGTCTTAGCACTGCATTTTACTCGCAGACAGATGGACAGGCGGAGCGTAATATACAGACCCTTTAGGATATGCTTAGAGTTTGTGTACTTGACTTTCAAGGCAGTTGGGATGATCATTTTCCTCTTATCGAGTTTTCATATAATACCAGTTACCATTCAAGTATTCAGATGGCTCCGTATGAGGCCTTATATGGGCGGAGATGTAGTTCACCCGTAGGATGGTTTGATGTCGGGGAGAATCAGTTAGTAGGCCCAGACCTAATTCAGTAGGGAGTTGATAAATTTAAAATGATTCGAGAAAGATGGCTAACAGCTCAGGGTCGATAGAAATCCTATGCGGATAATCGGCCACGCAAGCTAGAGTTTGAGATAGGCGATTGGGTTTTCCTAAAGGTCTCACCTATGAAGGGAGTGATGAGGTTTGGCAAGAAGGGTAAGTTGAGACCTCAATATATTGGGCCATATCAGATCATTCGTACTGTGGGTAAGGTGGCATATGAGCTAAAATTGCCTTCTGAGTTGGAGTCTGTACATTCGGTATTTTATGTGTCTATGCTTCGTAAATGCATCGGAGATCCTTTAAGAGTTGTGCCAGTAGATGATATCCAGGTGATCGAGTAGTTATCATACGAAGATGTCCCAATGGCTATATTGGACTGACAGGTCTATCGGTTGCGAACTGAGGATGTAGCTTCCGTTAAAGTCTTGTGGAGGAATAAGAATGTTGAGGAAGTGACTTGGAAAGCGGAAGAAGTGATGAAGATTAATTACCCGCATTTGTTCCAAGCAGTATAGGAGGTGCAGTTGGAGGCATCGTCTCCCCCAGCTATTATTTCATTCTAGTTATCGTGATTGGTCGTGTGAGGCCCTAGTATTGTATGTTATAGTATGTGGCCTTGTATGGAATTATTTTGGGTTGTTGTGCACAGGAAGGATTGGTATAATTATAGGGGAAACTTTTCCAAAAATTTTATAACCATGATTGTTTAAACATTCGAGGACGAATGTTCCCAAATGGGGGGGGGGGGGGGGGGGAATGTTACACCTCTCATTTTCGTCATAGGAGAACCTATGGCTTCCTAGTCGGGTATGCCTTTGGAATAGAGACTCGAGCCCGAGTTTGGAGGTACGAAGTGTCTTACCTTGTGTACAAGAGTACTAGCAGATATTCCTTATAATTTGCAGGATTAGAAGTTGAGCGAATCGAATCGACGCGACTTGAGCTAAATCTGAGAAAATCTGCAGACACCAGTGATCGTCGACGGGTTGTCGACATGGTCGATGGACCATCGTTGTGCGGCATCGACAGGGTTCCATAGCCTTGCATCTGCAGGCGCAGGTCGACGGAGCAAGTCGACGGACCGTTGACCAGCTCGTCGAACCGCACTGCTGTAGCTTTTTTATTTCCAGGTATTAATATAAGACCCACAAATTTTTTTCTCATTTTCCTCCATTCCAAATAAGAAAAACCCTAGTATTTTCTCTCTCAACATTTTCCATCATCATTAGTGGAGATTTGGTAAGATTTGAGCCCCGTAAACCCGTGCTTGTGAAGAAGAAGGTTGTTTCTAGGGTTTCTTCAAGATTGTGAAGCTTAGGAAGTTGGAGTTGAAGTGATTCTTGGAATCTTAAACCCATCAAGGTGTGTAAATGATTTCTACCCTTGTATTTGAGTTTATTATCAAGAGTTTTAGTGATTTTAAGTAGAGAGAGGATACTTATGGAAGTGGTAAGTTGATGAAGAGTAATATAGTGATTTGGGGTTATTTTAAGAGATGATTGGAAATGGAATTAAATATATTTTGATATATATATATGTGTGTGTGTGTGTGTGTGTCTGTGTTGTCATTATGTTGTGGGTATTGCGGTTGATGTTAGATTGAATGGGGGGAGTCGAAGGGTTGTTGGGCTTACAAGGGAAATGTTGTCCATAATTCGTTAAGCTCTATATGTATTTAAAGATGGTTAGTAAGCGAGGAAAATGGTCTAATTAAGGCCTATGTTATCTTAATTGTAGACTTGCAAGTTCGAGAGGTAGAAGTTGGACGGGGATATACTTCAAGGTATGTTAAGGCTATCCTTTCTTTCCTTTGGCATGATCCTATGATATGAGCCAACAAGCGAGTAAGAGAGCTTCCATATTACTCTAGTTTTAGAAGCGAGTACTTCAGTCATTGATGTTCATGTACCTCGTTTATGATTGTTCCTTCTGTTAATGGGTCCAGTCTTATGTAGCCAGTTCTATGTATACAGTTTACTCATGCATTACATTCATTATATAATTGTGTATATTGACCCGTGGCCAGAAGGAGTTAGATACGCGAATATTAGATATATATGGAGTATGAGAAGAGAGATAGGCGTTATACACGCATTACCACCATGATGATGATATGAGAATCAGGCTACACGTACCGCAATAATGTATATGATAATGGCCGCAAAGAGGTCGATATGATATGAGAAGAGAGACAGGCGTTATACACGCACATATATCAGGTGTTATACACACACATATATATACATGTATGACCTTCAATGATAGGCATGAGCATGCATATTATGCGCCCACAGTGGCATTGTCAGTTACACAGTTTTATGGAGATACATACAGATACTAGTGCATACAAGTACATGCAGATAGTCATTTCAGCTTATGAGTTCAAATCCTATTCATGATTCTTATATATATATGTTGTTCTTATGCCATACATACTCGGTACATTATCCGTACTGGCTCCCCGTTGCTCGGGGGGCTGCATTCATGGCCGCAGGTTCAGCTAGACTGACAGGTGGTCCGGCATAGTAGGACTTCCATCCAGCAGTGGTCAGTGCGCTCCATTGATCTGGAGTTGCAGTTTGTTTTTTGTATGCTAGCCTTTTGAGATGTATATGCATATGGGTATGACGGGGCCCTGTCCCGCCCTTTCTACAGCTTTTATTCCAGTAGAGGTCTGTAGACAGTTGTATGTATTAGTCAGATGATGTAGCCTTGTCGGCTTCTATTCTTTTGTGTACAGTATATGTAGCAGCCTAGCTTGCTTGCACTGTTCTTTCAGCATGTTTATGTATATATATAGGTTGTACAGAGTTCATGATGTTATCTATTTATGAGGCATTATGAGATCAGTTTGAGCTTCTTGTGGGCCCTTGATGTTCAGTAAGATTCAGATATGAGTATAGGGGTTTTGGTCGCTAGAGGTCAGACACTCGTCATGACTCATCGGTTTGGGTCATGACACTAGGCCCAACTGCCTTCTAAAAGAGAACCCATTTGAATGTTTAGAGCTTAAGTGAAGTTTCTATCTCTTTTACTCATGTATACATGTTGTCTAAAACCGGCCTATTCCCTTATATACACATGGTATACTTATTATAGACACATGTGATGTGTATACCAAGTGTATACCATATGTATATTCCTCTTCCTTTTCATTAGCCTATGCATATTCTGTGTATGCTCATACTCTATGTATTTAACTTTAGGCCTCAAGATCATTGCATTTACCTAATTAATTCTTATCCCTTAGAACAGTGTCCAAATATATAAACTAAAGCTTATTCAAGTCTAACTTCATTCATGTACTTATCAAATAAATGAATCACCAGTTTCACATGTTAGCAGACCTCATACTTGTAAATGAGAGCTGCTTAATGTAGTAATAGAAACACATTAGGGAGATGCAGGTAAAGAGAAAAAAAATCCTATAACTTAAATCACCAAAACAGGGTTGGAACACCAAGAAACCTGAACTAAAACAACATTAAATGAACTGCGACTGTGCCAATTTATATGCCTAGGAAAAAACCACAGAAATAAGCCTTTATCTTAGTCAAGCAGTAATAAGAGCATATACACAACAGGATTTCATGTAAATTGCCACTTGAAATAAAAAATGAGTAGCTATGTATATCACTAAGTCTCACAGAAAAGAAAAGAATGGCATAAAATTTAAAACAGCTCTTTGCAACTCTGGATTTTTTAAACTACTAAAAATACACTTGTTATCAACAGCCTTAAACTAATCCATTTCCCTTAGGAAGAAAGCAAAAAATCACCCTATTGAAATAACCAGTTTCTTTTTCCTAACTTCCTAAGTTCCTTTAGACATTTAAACAAGTTAACTTCTCCCACCCTTTTCTATTTCCAACCTTTGATAAAATGGTGAGATTCAAGGAAGACCAATGCACCCTCACGGCAGGTGTTACACCTTGGAAATTTCGTGGTATTCGCATTATAAATAGACTAATGTGAGCTTAAAGTGGAAATGAAGCCCCTGTAAGTTTAAAATGAATATTTGATGATCTTAAGTGTATACCTTAAGGTTCCACAGTTATAGGAGGCAATGGAAGCAAGTTTGTTGAAAAACGTTGAGGTTGGGTCATGTTTGGAGAGAGTTCATATCATATCATTTGACTTGTGCATTGCTTAGCACCACTTTGAGGAAGAGATATAGAGCCCCTTCGATGGTTAGTGAAGTTTTGTACAAGTGTCAAGAAGGTTCTTGTTACACCACGTAGTTTTGTGTGTTGAGATTCGAGCTACCTTTCAGGAGGCATATAAGATTATACGTGTTTATCTTATGCTTATGAGGGTTTAAGCTTATATAATAAGTTACGGAAGGATTGGAGGACAAGGGGATCAAGGAAATTAAGTTGTTGGACTTTGGAGGAAATATGAGGGGCAATTTTGGCCCTACTGATATCTTTTAGTATACGAGGAGTTTTGAGGCAAAGCAAAAGCCTAAAGTGAAGTTCACGAAGTCTAGTTTCCAAAGTAACAAATCGCTCGTCGATACGGTATTGGAGTAAGAAGATATGGACATTACAAGTTGGGCTGGTAGAATAGGAAAATGCTCTGAGCGAACGTGCCAGGCGGTGACGCTAACGCACAGAAGGGGTGACAGACAACCCAGCGCGAATGCGCTGAGTACTTTTTAGGTCGGTGCAACCCGAGCCTGAATGTTATAAAAAGGGTTACCCCCTTATTTTTCTCATTCAAACATTCTCCAAGCTTCCCAAATTTTTTGGAAACCTTTACCAACTTCCACACAAAAAAATTTAAAGCAAATCTAGTATAATCCCTGGATTTCGATCGAGATAGCGTACAGTCGTGATTATAAGAACATATAGTGACGAGTCTTGGCTCAAGTTCAAGAAGGAAAGTGTAGGTATTGCGGTTATTGGGAGAGAAAGGTATGAATCTCTTCTTATTAATGTTAATCTTGGTTAATTTCGAGGGTAAAACTACTAAACAGTCATATAAAGAGTGGGTTAGTTGAGAAAGTTGGAAAACATCGTGTGGGATGTTTTATGGAACATAATGGTGTTGGTAATGATGTTGTTGATGTTGGTATTGTTGTTGTTCGTTGTTGAATTGTGGTTTCGGGCTAGGCATATAAACAGGGGGCATGCTGCCCAAAGTTCGGCAGATTCTAAATGAAATTAAGTTAAGGATTTGAGATGGGCATATGACTTTGAGTCTAACAATAGTACGAATGGTTTATATGTAGATTTACGAGCTTGGAAGGATAACCGTTGAGTCACTAAGGAGACCGAAATGTATGTTAAGGCTGGTCCCTTTCTTTCTAAAGGCATGACTCCTTTTTTGTGTATTCATATATGTCTTCCATAATGTCCTTATCCTCAAAAGTTAGAGATTCATGACTCCAAGAGTTTCTTATGACTCTAAAGATGAGTATGCTTTATGAAGATAATGAGGATGATGAGTCTAGTTTTAGAAGTTCCAAAGCTATGATTTTAATGCTATTATGAGATTATCGAGTTTATTTCATGATTTTCTTGAATTGGTCATTGTTCTTGATCTCACCTAATGAATTGTTCCTTCGAGGTGGGATATAGCGATGATGATTATTCCATAATATAAATCGGAGGTTACTGACCTTACGTCACTTCTGTAGAATTTACTTGGGCTCTCATGCATGCTTTATAATTATGTATCTATTTAATAACACCGCGCCGCCCAATAGGCGGCCAGGCAGACACACCACTACAGTGGGAAACTTACGCCCCAGACGTGGGAGGCTCGGACGCAGGCTAATGATGATAACACTGTGCCTAAATGGCCGAGCAGCAAAACACCGTACCTATATGGTCGGGAAGTTTACTTGTATGTATTTGTAATGTTGTTTAATAGAAGATAAAAGTAGCATGTATGACATCCGCCTTTAGAGGCAATCAGATGTACATGTTATATTTTTACTTCATGTTGTGTTTCACGTTTATTATTACAATATTTTTCATGCCTTACATACTCAGTACATTATTCGTACTGATTCCTTTCTTGTGGATGCTGCATGCATGCCTGTAGGATCAGGTAGCCAGCCAGCCGATTCAGACCAGTAGGACCTCCTCTCAGCTGCAGTCAGTGCGCTCCATTGATCTGGATCTGCAGCTCTTTTTGGTATGCTATTCTGCTATGGAGATATGTGGGTATGGCAGGGCCTTGTCCTGTATTTTTCTATAGTTTACATTCCATAGAGGTCTGTAGACAGTTGCATATAGTGGGAGCGTCATGTAGTTTTGTGGTCTCTTATTTTATGTACATTACATGTAGTGGCCATGTTGGACTTCGTTGTCATCCTATGCACGGATGCCTATACGTATATATCCATGTGGACTGTTTATGAGCTATTGAGGTAGAGTTTGTTGTATTAATTTTACAGTAGATGCTATCATTCAGATATAAGTTAGAAATGGGCTGCCAGGTTATTCTGTATATGGAAAGTACAACTTTGGGGGTGCTAGATCAGTAGTGGTCGGTAACTCATCACGGCCCGTTAGGTTGGGTCGTGAAAAAAGTTGTACCAGAGCAGTTCATGCTAGGGTTGTCTACAGACCGTGTCTGTCAGAATCATGTTTATAGGTATGAAGCCGGCCACATTTATAAAAACGAAGTTGTGGGGCATCTAGGAATCATTGACCTTTCCTTCTCTCTTTGATCGTGCGACAGAGCCAGAGTCTACTAAAGATCGTTTCTGACCCTCTTTCCCTGTAGGTAGGAGGAGTTTGACGAGTGACGAAGAGATCGGCTTCAAAGAGTAGGGGTGCCAGGAAGGCTCCCAGGGTGGATTCGGGACCCCAGATTTTAGGACCGAGCAGGACCAGTCCTAGCTATTCTATTGAGACAGACCCTTCCGAGGATCCCGAGATGATTCCCCCAGAGTTCTTGACTTCCTTGGAGGAGGACCCGTCTAAAGATAGATATGAGACGGACCCGTCTGAGGGTTCATATGAGACGCCGGTGGAGGAGGCTCCCGAGGCTGTACCGCAGTTGACCCCTCCAGCTTCTCATATGGTGGAGCATTATGTTAGGGCAGCTACGCCTATGAGTGTTACTGATTATTCTAGCCCTTTATCTTGGCCTTCGGTAAATCAAACGTTGCCAGGATATTCATACCCCTCGGATTCGTATGGGGGAGATAAGGAGGGCCAGATTAGTAGATGGCGAGAGGACGCTGAGGAGGATAATTCACTTTACAGCCCTCCAGACCAAGAGTAGGACAGGCCGGCTAAAGGTATATGAGTCATTTATTAAAATTTCTTATATGCATACAATTATTACAGGGTATCATTAATAGTTGATAACTGGGAGTTTTACAGGAACCGATAACCAAAGTACTTATGGATAACTGCGACTAATATGCTTTGGTCACCACTAGGAATCATAAATTTAGGAATGGAAGACAGTCGTGTGTGTTAATTGGTAGTTGTTATTGGGAGTTCCGAAGGCTAAGCCAGCATTTGCTCGGTTAAGAGAGTGAAGGACCTTTCCAACCCGGAGGGAGATGCACTACAGGAATTGTATTGGCAACCGCTAGAACTTTAACATGTTTCGGTCACGCAATAAAGGCCACACAGCAGGATGGATGCGATCGTACCAGCATTAACGCACTGGATCCCATCAGCACTCCGAAGTTAAGCATGCTTGGGCGAGAGTAGTACTAGGATGGGTGACCCCCTGGGAAGTGTGCTAAAAAGTCCTACGGATCCATAAATAAGAGAAGGAGGAGGAACTAGAATAGCTTGAGGGAAGTTAAAAGCTGGTGAAATGCACGGTTGGAGACTCTAAATGATTGCGAGAGATAAGGCGAACCGGCTTGGCAAAGAGAGAGAAGACGTATTACAACTACAGAATTAGGACGAATTTAAGTAGTATTGGGGATACTTGATAAGTAAGATGTTAAGAAAAGGTGTACACAATATTTTAAGCGCGGTTAAGTTAATCATTAGGTGTGGCCCGTACTCAACGTTGCGATATGTTAAAGGTACTGATTGAATAGGGTATTAAAGTTCAAGTGGCAAGTGCTACAGGGCAAGTTGACATTATTTTCTCTAAAGGTTAGAGTTGGATAAGCTTGATGCAATAACGTCAGGGAAAAGAAGAGAGTGATTGTACAAGGGTAAGAAGATTAGGATGCCCTGAGGAAAGGAGAAGTGTGAGCAAGGGAAATATGTTGCTAACGAGGGTCAAATAGAGCTTTCGAGAAAGGGTTTAGGATGACGGTAGAGGTAGAGGACCACTTGGACGAACCTCGAAAGCAAGTAGACAGAAATAATGGAGCATGATAGTGTGGACCAAAAGATGAATGTAAAGGGTTCAAAACTAGATTTTGATAAATGGGACTGGAGGGTAGTGACACCAAACAGGAATGTAAATTGGGAAAGAATAAGCATGATTGTGCAAATATGCAAAAAGGTTTTGGCTTTTGAGAGACACCCGAAGAAGTGAATGCATGGTTATAATAACATGCCACAAGTAGCTCAGAAATGGAGAAGCCCTTCCAAAAGATGACTTAGAGATAAAATGTGTTTGCACTTCTGAAAGGATATTCCACGAACTCCAAGGCCAATGTTATAAAATGGCAAGTGGAGAATAGCACTTCGGAGTAAAGGAGCCTTTAGGAGTAAAGGAGCTCAAAACCCCTGAGGATGGAAGTACGAAGGGTACACTACCGGATGGGTTGAAGGAAGTCGAGCAATCCCCACGGACAGGAGAAAGGATAATAAGTTAACAAAGCTGACTAGGAGGCAATATATTAGTGACAGGGGATAAGAACCTCTGTAAGGAGTATAGAGATTCAATTATAAAGGAAGTAATAATGCATAGGGAATATCTATAAATATGAACTAGCCGTAGTGACAAAAACAAAGATGAAGGTTTGACCAAAAGAAGGAGGGAAAGAGTGTACTTTGTAAGGATGTCATGATAAGAACCAGAAGCGGCAGGACATTGGAAGAACTACGATGCATAGCTGCGATGCCGACAAATACGTAAGGAGAGTTACGGGACACATGAGCTAAGCAAATGAAAGGATATGGAATATTAACTTTAACGGTATAATATAGACGAAAATCGAAATAGGTAACCCAGAGCAAGAAGAATTTCAAGGGTGTTAAGAAGATGGTCATGTGAAAAGACTAGGATTAAAGGAGCGAGGTATAATCGGACACTCCATAAAGGGGCTTAATGAATTCCCTTGTCCCCATTAGTTCACTAACCCAGGGAATTACTCGTCATAAAAGGTAGAAGTGGAAAGACAACAAAGGAGGCACCTACTTTTGATCGGATATGTATAAGCATTTGATTCAATACCAGACCTCAACTAGCAGAAAGGGAAATAAGTCGAACCACGCGTAAATAAAAACTCCGACATTATAAAGAACTGAGAAGTGGAAGGATCGTTAAGGTAGACTAGGTGATTATCAAAGATGATTACTATTCAAAGGTTATCAATGTATAAGAACATCCTTAAAAAGGGGGGAAGAGCAGACTTAGTCCTGGGATGAATTATGACGTTCCTAAAATTCCAAATAAAGGAGTGTATTAGCGCGATAAAGCCAAGGTTCAAAATGCACTGATATGTCGAGAGTGTATTAGGAGAATGTATCTGTATCAGGAGAAACATGTTGGAAATAAGTATATTATGGGGTAGGTATGACTTTAAGTCTAACAATAGTACGAATGGTTTATATGTAGATTTACGAGCTTGGAAGGATAACCGTTGAGTCACTAAGGAGACCGAAATGTATGTTAAGGCTGGTCCCTTTCTTTCTAAAGGCATGACTCCTTTTTTGTGTATTCATATATGTCTTCCATAATGTCCTTATCCTCAAAAGTTAGAGATTCATGACTCCAAGAGTTTCTTATGACTCTAAAGATGAGTATGCTTTATGAAGATAATGAGGATGATGAGTCTAGTTTTAGAAGTTCCAAAGCTATGATTTTAATTCTATTATGAGATTATCGAGTTTATTTCATTATTTTCTTGAATTGGTCATTGTTCTTGATCTCACCTAATGAATTGTTCCTTCGAGGTGGGATATAGCGATGATGATTATTCCATAATATAAATCGGAGGTTACTGACCTTACGTCACTTCTGTAGATTTTACTTGGGCTCTCATGCATGCTTTATAATTATGTATGTATTTAATAACACCGCGCCGCCCAATAGGCGGCCAGGCAGACACACCACTACAGTGGGCAACTTACGCCCCAGACGTGGGAGGCCCGGACGCAGGCTAATGATGATAACACTGTGCCTAAATGGCCGAGCAGCAAAACACCGTACCTATATGGTCGGGAAGTTTACTTGTATGTATTTGTAATGTTGTTTAATAGAAGATAAAAGTAGCATGTATGACATCCGCCTTTAGAGGCAATCAGATGTACATGTTATCTTTTTACTTCATGTTGTGTTTCACGTTTATTATTACAATATTATTCATGCCTTACATACTCAGTACATTATTCGTACTGATTCCTTTCTTGTGGATGCTGCATGCATGCCTGTAGGATCAGGTAGCCAGCCAGCCGATTCAGACCAGTAGGACCTCCTCTCAGCTGCAGTCAGTGCGCTCCATTGATCTGGATCTGCAACTCTTTTTTTTATGCTATTTTGTTATGGAGATATGTGGGTATGGCAGGGCCTTGTCCTGTCTTTTTCTATAGTTTACATTCCATAGAGGTCTGTAGACAGTTGCATATAGTGGGAGCGTCATGTAGCTTTGTGGTCTCTTATTTTATGTACATTACATGTAGTGGCCATGTTGGACTTCGTTGTCATCCTATGCACGGATGCCTATACGTATATATCCATGTGGACTGTTTATGAGCTATTGAGGTAGAGTTTGTTGTATTAATTTTACAGTAGATGCTATCATTCAGATATAAGTTAGAAATGGGCTGCGAGGTTATTCTGTATATGGAAAGTACAACTTTGGGGGTGCTAGATCAGTAGTGGTCGGTCACTCATCACGGCCCGTTAGGTTGGGTCGTGAAAAAAGTTGTACCAGAGCAGTTCATGCTAGGGTTGTCTACAGACCGTGTCTGTCAGAATCATGTTTATAGGTATGAAGTCGGCCACATTTATAAAAACGAAGCTGTGGGGCATCTAGGAATCATTGACCTTTCCTTCTATCTTTGATCGTGCGACAGAGCCAGAGTCTACTAAAGATCGTTTCTGACCCTCTTTCCCTATAGGTAGGAGGAGTTTGACGAGTGATGAAGAGATCGGCTTCAGAGAGTAGGGGTGCCAGGAAGGCTCCCAGGGTGGATTCGGGACCCCAGATTTTAGGACCGAGCAGGACCAGTCCTAGCTATTCTATTGAGACAGACCCTTCCGAGGACCCCAAGACGATTCCCCCAGAGTTCTTGACTTCCTTGGAGGAGGACCCGTCTAAAGATAGATATGAGACGGACCCGTCTGAGGGTTCATATGAGACGCCGGTGGAGGAGGCTCCCGAGGCTGTACCGGAGTTGACCCCTCCAGCTTCTCATATGGTGGAGCATTATGTTAGGGCAGCTACGCCTATGAGTGTTACTGATTATTCTAGCCCTTTATCTTGGCCTTCGGTAAATCAAAAGTTGCCAGGATATTCATACCCCTCGGATTCGGATGGGGGAGATGAGGAGGGCCAGATTAGTAGATGGCGAGAGGACGCTGAGGAGGATAATTCACTTTACAGCCCTCCAGACCAAGAGCAGGACAGGCCGGCTAAAGGTATATGAGTCATTTATTAAAATTTCTTATATGCATACAATTATTACAGGGTATCATTAATAGTTGATAACTGGGAGTTTTACAGGAACCGATAACCAAAGTACTTATGGATAACTGCGACTAATATGCTTTGGTCACCACTAGGAATCTTAAATTTAGGAATGGAAGACAGTCGTGTGTGTTAATTGGTAGTTTTTATTGGGAGTTCCGAAGGCTAAGCCAGCATTTGCTCGGTTAAGAGAGTGAAGAACCTTTCCAACCCGGAGGGAGATGCACTACAGGAATTGTATTGGCACCCGCTAGAACTTTAACATGTTTCGGTCATGCGATAAAGGCCACACAACAGGATGGATGCGATCGTACCAGCCTTAACGCACTGGATCCCATCAGCAGTCCGAAGTTAAGCATGCTTGGGCGAGAGTAGTACTAGGATGGGTGACCCCCTGGGAAGTGTGCTAAAAAGTCCTACGGATCCATAAATAAGAGAAGGAGGAGGAACTAGAATAGCTTGAGGGAAGTTAAAAGCTGGTGAAACGCACGGTTGGAGACTCTAAATGATTGCGAGAGATAAGGCGAACCGGCTTGGCAAAGAGAGAGAAGACGTATTACAGCTACAGAATTAGGACGAATTTAAGTAGTATTGGGGATACTTGATAAGTAAGATGTTAAGAAAATGTGTACACAATATTTTAAGCGCGGTTAAGTTAATCATTAGGTGTGGCCCGATACTCAACGTAGCGATATGTTAAAGGTACTGATTGAATAGGGTATTAAAGTTCAAGTGGCAAGTGCTACAGGGCAAGTTGACATTATTTTCTCTAAAGGTTAGAGTTGGATAAGCTTGATGCAATAACGTCAGGGAAAAGAAGAGAGTGATTGTACAAGGGTAAGAAGATTAGGATGCCCTGAGGAAAGGAGAAGTGTGAGCAAGGGAAATATGTTGCTAACGAGGGTCAAATAGAGCTTTCGAGAAAGGGTTTAGGATGACGGTAGAGGTAGAGGACCACTTGGACAAACCTCGAAAGCAAGTAGACAGAAATAATGGAGCATGATAGTGTGGACCAAAAGATGAATGTAAAGGGTTCAAAACTAGATTTTGATAAATGGGACTGGAGGGTAGTGACACCAAATAGGAATGTAAATTGGGAAAGAATAAGCATGATTGTGCAAATATGCAAAAGGGTTTTGGCTTTTGAGAGACACCCGAAGAAGTGAATGCATGGTTATAATAACATGCCACAAGTTCCTCAGAAATGGAGAAGCCCTTCTAAAAGATGACTTAGAGATAAAATATGTTTGCACTTCTGAAAGGATATTCCACGAACTCCAAGGCCAATGTTATAAAATGGCAAGTGGAGAATAGCACTTCGGAGTAAAGGAGCCTTTAGGAGTAAAGGAGCTCAAAACCCCTGAGGATGGAAGTAAGACGGGTACACTACCAGATGGGTTGAAGGAAGTCGAGCAATCCCCACGGACAGGAGAAAGGATAATAAGTTAACAAAGCTGACTAGGAGGCAATATATTAGTGACAGGGGATAAGAACCTCTGTAAGGAGTATAGAGATTCAATTATAAAGGAAGTAATAATGCATAGGGAATATATATAAATATGAACTAGCCGTAGTGACAAAAACAAAGATGAAGGTTTGACCAAAAGAAGGAGGGAAAAAGTGTACTTTGTAAGGATGTCATGATAAGAACCAGAAGTGGCAGGACATTGGAAGAACTACGATGCATAGCTGCGTTGCCGACAAGTACTTAGGGAGAGTTACGGGACACATGAGCTAAGCAAATGAAAGGATATGGAATATTAACTTTAACGGTATAATATAGACGAAAATCGAAATTGGTAACCCAGAGCAAGAAGAATTTCAAGGGTGTTAAGAAGATGGTCATGTGAAAAGACTAGGATTAAAGGAGCGAGGTATAATCGGACACTCCATAAAGGGGCTTAATGAATTCCCTTGTCCCCATTAGTTCACTAACCCAGGGAATTACTCGTCATAAAAGGTAGAAGTGGAAAGACAACAAAGGAGGCACCTACTTTTGATCGGATATGTATAAGCATTTGATTCAATACCAGACCTCAACTAGCAGAAAGGGAAATAAGTCGAACCACGCGTAAATAAAAACTCCGACATTATAAAGAACTGAGAAGTGGAAGGATTGTTAAGGTAGACTAGGTGATTATCAATGATGATTACTATTCAAAGGTTATCAATGTATAAGAACATCCTTAAAAAGGGGGGAAGAGCAGACTTAGTCCTGGGATGAATTATGACGTTCCTAAAATTCCAAACAAAGGAGCGTATTAGCGCGGTAAAGCCAAGGTTCAAAATGCACTGATATGTCGAGAGTGTATTAGGAGAATGTATCTGTATCAGGAGAAACATATTGGAAATAAGTATATTATGGGGTAGGTATGGAAAAGAAAGTATGATAGGAAAGTAAGGGTATTAACTAGGCAGAAGGAATGATTCTCTTTAATGTGAGATATGATGTCTCTAGGCTGTGGGTCTAATCACCCGCACCGGAGAAATCTGGATCGCACCTAAATACGGGGTGATATATTCTGAAGGGTAACAAAGATGAAGAATGAAATGAATACCAAGGACAACTGAGTTACGACGAAAGGGAATCTTAGTGCCAGAAGAATTAAGAATCTTAACAAAAATGATAATTATAGGTAGTCCAGGGATCCCCAAAGAGGAGGAAGGTAGTGCGCTCATGGGTAGCAAGATAGCAGTACTCCAAGGGAGTAAAAAGTATCTTACAAGTCGCCAACTATGCCGAATATGAGAGCATGTATGATAGAACTATATGAATAATCATCGCAAAGAAATGTCCAATAAAAATGATATAAGGACAGCAATAGAAAATCAACAAAGAATAAAGGCTTGTTGAATGACTACTGGTATACGGAACTCAAGAATAAGGTACTCGTGTTGGAAGGAACTTGTAGTAAAGTGAGAGTTTGCCTTAGTTCTATACTGGTAAGTACATTGCAAGATTTGTGGAGAAGAAATTAAAGGAAAAGTTTTAATATGAGTTTGAAGTTATTTTGAGTCACGAATTAGTTTGAACTATGATTATTATCTTATCATAAGTGTTACCTTACTACAAGGAAATATTATGAGTATACGTATTTAAGAGATTGTGTTAAGGACATTGTTACAGTTGGTTTTGGAAGAGAATTTGAATGGATAGTCGAGGTAAGTAACCGTTAAGAGTAGGGATTCACCAGCCATAAAATACAATTGTGGAAATAACTATGATGAGATTGTGAGGAACCAAAAGGTCTGATCTATAGACCACAAAGAGATGATGTGGTGCGTATGCTAGATCGACGAGTATGAAAAGGGGTAGCTCTAGAAGTTGCGGGTCAAGACCACCTTAATGGAAGGAGAACAATAAATCAGTATTAGTCGATTCCTGATTTCATACATATGAATAAAAGGTTATAGAACTTAGGGAATAGTGCGATAAAGAGGGAAACGAGAAGAGACGGACCAACTTATTCTAAATACAAGGTGATTGGAGTCTAGGAGAAGGGCAATCACTTCAAGAAGTCAATAAACACGTTGTGGATTTGCAACTACAACATCGAGGACGAATGTTTTAAAGGGGGGAGAATGTTACACCCCGTAGTTTTGTGTGTTAAGATTCGAGCTACCTTTCAGGAGGCTGTTATATCCCGAATTTTTATACGTCGAATTATTCATAAGCTAATCGACATAAGTTAAGGACAGGATTATTTTGGGATATAAAATAAGTGCCTTTAATTCTCGATTTTAATTCGTGCACAATTTGTTTGTAAATTTCAATTAGTATAGAAATATTATTGGAGATTAGGGACTAATTAACTATGATTAGATTATTAAGTGAGGGTTAGGAATTAATTAAAGATTAATTAAGTAATCAAGTGGACCCCACTGACATGTGTCAAAATGGTGGACACATGTCATGTTGGTGGACACGTGTCCTATGGCTAGGAAGCATATATATGTTCACAAATTGTGAACCATGCCTAAGCCGTGTACTTCATCTTTGTGCACAATTCAATTGGAATTAAAAAAAAAAAAGAGCATAGCCATGGCTGCTGCTCTCGGCTAGCCAAGGTCAAAAATTTTTGTTGTTGTTGTTTGCTTTGATTTAATTCCAAGGTGATTTACAAGTCCAAGGAGGTGATAGCAACATTCGTATTGAATTGAGGAAGAAGAAATAGTGAAATTGGAGCAAATAAGTGTATAATTTCCTCCGATTAAATTAAGGTAAGATTTTCTCATTTTATGGTATAATTATATTAATGGTGTTGTAATGGAAGGATTAAAATTGGATTGGATGAAATTGGAAGTAAGAAATTGTATGAAATCGTTGATATTAGGAGTTGTAGTTGTTATATGGAATTGTTGAGTTGAAAAGATTCAAAGTGTGGTTTATGTCATATGTTGTTGTTTGTGTTGTTTTCATTGATATGGCTTCTAAATTTGGAAGGGAGAAGTGTATAACGTATCGTATATAAAGCGTATGTTGGTCTGTTTGGCGTATGATCTTAAATGTTAATGATTTGGATTGGAAAAGGTTTAAGAAAGGTTATTGAGTTGTTTATGGGCTGGATTGTAAGGATTTATATGAATATTTCTATTACTGTCATTGGTATTGCTGTGATAACAGGAGGTTAATTGGAAGTTCGGGTCAGGCGAGTCATATAGGGGAAATGCTGCCCGATTTGCGTTAAGTTCTTAACTAATAAAAATCCTAATCAAGAAAGTATGAATTGAAGAATGATTCCTATAGGTAATTGGTTACAGATTTATAAGCTACAAAGTATAGTCTACTAACGATAGCGTTACTTTTATATCAAATAGGCTAAAGGGGTGGCGAAGCGAACTTGACTACAGTTAACCTATAACAGGTATGTAAAGCTAACCCTTCTTTCTTTTTGGCATGATCTTTAGGATACAAACAGACGACGTGTATGTGATTCCAAAGAAGTTCCTATTCTTAGAGCCACTAGGATGGCCAATGTTCTTGATTTCCAGAAGCTATTTCTTTATGTCTTGATACGTGTATATGATTCCAGAAGTTCTATTTTGATATAATCCATAGTGGCATTCGAGGGGTACTTGATATGACTATTGTCTTGATTATGAAATGATGGTTCATTTTGATTATTCTATTGAGTCTCAAATATAATTTAGTTTGCATATGGTTGGTCACTACCCTGCTCGTGCATGCCTCAATATATCTTTCACCGAGTCCCGGGCCGGGTATGTTATCGTGCACAGTTTCACTGCATTGTTCACCGAGTCCCTCCCTATAGGGCCGGGTATGGTATATATATATATGATGATATGATGATATGTTTATGGCGGCCAGGATGGTATATGATGACTTTATTCACCGAGTCCCATAATGGGCCGGGTATGATATATGATATTGACATGCATGATTTATATTTCAAAAGGCAAGTGTTTTGGCATTTTGGATGTTATACTTGTCTCCTGTACTCCCTATTCCAGTTATGATCCTCCTTACTGTATTTCATGCTTTACATACTCAGTACATATCTCGTACTGACCCCCTTTCTTCGGGGGGCTGCGTTTCATGCCCGCAGGTACAGACACTCGATTTGGTGATCCCCCAGCTTTGGATTTCCAGTCAGCTGTCTTGGAGAGCTCCGTTGTTCCGGAGCCTAGACTTTTGGTACAAATCTTCTGATGTATATATATTTATATATATATGTATATGTTTGTCCAGGGGTACGACGGGGCCCTGTCCCGTCATATTTCACTGTTGATACTCTTAGAGGTCTATAGACATGTGTGTGGGTTGTATATAGATTATGATCAGTTGTGTCTATATAGTTTGTTGTGGATGTTTCTGTTTATTGTGGCAGCCTTGACGGCTTGCGTATGTTATCGATATGTAGTGGCAGCCTTGTCGGCTTGCGTATTATAATGATATATAGTGGCAGCCTTGTTGGCTTGCGTACTTTATTACGTTGTGATTGGTTGAGACGCCACAAGAGACAGATTATCATGATCTGTGACACTGAGAACCTTAGGTCTATGTCGATTCCCATGTTTTTTATAATGCCAGTCTACTACGTCTAACAGGTACACATATGGGTGTCCAGCTCGGGCACTAGTCATGGCCCACGTGGTTGGGTCGTGACCAAAGTGGTATCAGAGCAGTTCATCCTCGGAGTGTCTACAGACCGTGTCTAGTAGAGTCTTGTTTATCGGTGTGTTGTGCACAACATCTATAAACAGGAAGCTACAGGACATTTAGGATGTTTCTTTTCTTTCATATCTAAGATCGTGCGATAGAGCCCAGCCATAGGAAATGGAATTCCTTATACTAACCCTTGATTTCAGCTGAAGAACGGCATCGACAGAAGAAATTGGCTAATGATATTGGAAGTTACAAAGTACACTGGTAAGCAACGGTGCGAAAGATGCATGTCGGATAAGGTAAGAATATTGAAGTATGATTGAAATGTAAAGTTGAAGAATGAAAAGGAAGGTAGATAGGATGGTATAACAGGATAGATCATTAAAGGATCAGGTACGTCTCGGGTGTGCTATGTGAGGTAAGTTTCGATATCTTTATACTTTAACTTGAAATTGGGAGCCCTATGTGGCTATGATATGATATTATACATATATATATATGTTGGCCTTGTGAGGCATTGTTGGTATTTCATGCGTACAGGTTCTGGGATAGTAAGAAATACAGAGGAAACTCTGCCAAAATTTTCCTAGAAATAAAAAGAGGATGAGATATAAGTTTGTAATATGTCCTGAAAACCTATGTCAACAGTAATAATAGGATTTGACTAAGTTGCAAGTCTGACTTCGAGAAATAAAGTTAACTATTGAATTGATAGTAATAGTAAGTATGTGATCGATATCGATAGGGTAAATTTATCATGTTGGATTAAAGCTTTAAGAGATACCCTCCATGTCATCCCTAAGAGGCATCATTCTTATTTGGGAAATTTTATTTCTAAGAAGCATATATGAGTAGCAAAGTTTGGAATTCATTTGAATAGACCAGGATACTTTCCAACCACATGTCACCTTAGAAGAGGCTCATGTTGAAGAGCAAAAATGTCCACAATTAAGTTTCACTTTTATTTGAAGAGTACAAAGCATACAACAAGTAGTTTATGAACTAAATAATTCGTTCATGACCCAAGAATAAATCTGGAAGTAAACTATGTGAATCAAGCATTAGAAGTCCCGTGGTGCTTGTCGGATTCTAGTTCTTCTTCTTGTGGTGGTTTTGGGAGATGCTTCATGGTGACGTAAATTTGGAGTTGGAGCGTTCTTGTGTTCTTGAGGTAACATTTCATCATATCTTTATGTCCTTGAGTTTATTAGTTCTTAATCAACTAATTGGAGATGGAATTTGTAGAAGGAAAACTCAAACTTGTGGGCTGTCTTATATCATGTGTTTCATGCGTTGTTGATGAAATGCTAGGATAAATTGGAAAGAGCTTGTGACACTAAGGAATGATGTAGAAAAATGTGGCAAATCTTAACAGAACGTTTTATTGAAGTATCGAGTGAACTAATAAGTAGGGATAAATTATGACGTGTTTGCAGTTAAAAGGAGTAATAGTATGATTGAGATAAAAGTGCGGAGGAGGAAGAATTACGACAAATATGACGATATTGATAAGACAGCTTGTGAGACAGTAAGGATAAGATTGATCAGAAAGGGTGAAAGGTTAAGTACGCCTACTCCACAGAGTGTAACTAAATCATAGTAAGAATCGCGAACAAAGATTATGCGATAACGGGAACGAAAGCGAGCACAAAAAAAAAGGAATTAATTAAAAGAAGGTAATAAGAAGGAAGCGAGCGAGACAATAGTGCAGTAATAGGTTATAATATGTATGGTCGAGGACACGAGTAATATAAGTGGCGGAACAGTGAAGGAATAAAGAGACGAGCAACGAAGCGGAATGAGTGCCAGAAAATGATTGGGACGATAAGAACAAATAGGGATGAACGGAATACACTTTGAAAAAGAGAAAGGGATTATGCAGGAATAGTGTTTTCCGGAGGATACAGAGATAGCATGAGATTCCTCGTGCACGGAATGAAAGATGGACATAGATTGGAGAAATGGTAAGGGAATACTAAAGGAAGCACCCTAGATAGACAAAATTAATTGAGTACGAATGGAAGATAAAAGGGAAATACATAGCTACGAACTTAAAGGTGTAGTAAGATGGCAAGGTGGTAAGATAAGACCATTATCAAGATGGATTTGATACAATTTTAAGTTAAAAGTTAGCGTTGGGTACACGACAAGGGTGAAAGAGCATAAGGTATAAAGGAATACTGCGCATATATGACTTCACCTCGGAAATAGTGAAATCCGTAAAAAAAACGAGGATTGTAGATTTGCGAAACAACTGATTTATTGTAAATTTATTAGAGGAAGCAGATGATATCCGTTGGGATAAGATACTGTCATAAGAGAGCTTGGGACACTTATCATAAAAATATAAATGCTACCTAATTGAGAAATTGGAACGACTATAAGTACAACCTAATTACTGATCGGAGTAAGTGGAATGTGGCCTTAGATGAGTTCCTACATGGGTTGCATTACTCGAGTATAGATGGTTAGTTGAGATTTTATACTGTATATAGAAAAGTTCTCATCGCCTCATTATTGTGTTAAGGTTTCGTACATGGGTAATCTAAGTTATAGATGATAAAGAAAAGACATGGATATGGTGCAGTATACCAAATGTATTGGGAAAAGAATCATATGAAGTTGAAAAATTGGAAATGGGGACACAGAGCAGAATGTAAATAGATAATGATGTAAGTACACCCAAAAAGGGGGGAAGCGGATGGGAGAAATGCAAGTGTAAGATGAAAACAACTGACACTGTAATACATTTAATGTGGATACTTAAACTTCAAGTGAGATCCCTTGCTGAAACAAGTTAGTAAGATTTGGAAGCCAGCAATAAACGGATAGAAGTGAGGATGGTATTTGAGACAGTGTTGAGAATTATTGGTAAAGATCTTGGATATTATGACATAAGAAGATGGATTCTTATAAAAAGGAAGAATACGATAAGAAAATGGTAACGGGTAACTTAAGAGATATTATAAAGAATAGCAATGCTATACTGGATTAGAGGTTAAGACGTTGGCAATGGGGTTGCTTGCTAATGATATTGTGACTTATAAGTAGCAAAGAAGAAGGGATAGGGAATCTCCTATAGTACAATATGAGGAAATTTAATGGTAAGTAAAGGAAGGGAAAGGAGTACGACAAGATAGACAGCAAGTGAGTTTTAGTACAAATAAGATATGTAAAGAAGAATGAACCAGGAGAAGGAAAGACTATGACTAAGATTGGATGTACTTTATACAAGTTATACGAGAATAGTTATGCGATCTACGCATATTTGTATGTTAAGAATGAGACCAAGTGAGTACTTGATGAAAAGAGTAAGGATTCAGTAATAACAATGTGGTTACGATATTTTGGATACATTAGGGAAAGGTGTAAGATGGTTTGAACCAAAGTACCGAGATGAAATTAGTACTGAGGGCAAAAGCCATAGCTGAGCCTTGATATCAATTGAAAGATATAAAAGAAGAATGTAGGTTCTGCATAAAGACTAGTGAGGCGACGCTAAGGTATTTCTTGGGCTGATTTAAGCACCTACACATACTCTTGTAAAGATTGCAATATGATGCGTGATAGGAGAACTAAGAGCAAATTTAAGTAAAGGGGCAATAGAAGAGTTTGAAGTAAAGACAAAGAACCGACACGAGATAATATGCCTAAAATGTTACAAGTTGGATTAAGTGTAGTTGAGAAACGGTTTAACTGAGACGGTCAGAACAAACGGGTTACTGGTTACTGGGTGACAGTAAATTTATATGTCAAATCAAGAGAAATTCTTTCAGAATTATACCAGTTAATAATAGACAGATCACAGAGCAGCTATGTGAAGTTATAATATGAGGGAACTCTAATGTTATTTGATAGCCAACCATAAAGATCGAGATCAAGAACTGAAAGTAAAGTGAAAGTTAAGAACCTTTAAAAGAAAGTCGAGAAGTGACACATGATGCGGAAGATTCCAGAACATGGACTGTAACAGCAGAGCAATGCAAGGTTATTGGAGTAAAATAATGTTACACCTTGGGAAAGGTCGTTTTATCCGTACAGTCTGTGAAGGGTCTATAAGTTACCGGAGGTATGAAATACTCCAAGAATTGTAAAGTCTAATAAACCAATGAGGGATGTCTGCGCGTTACAAGATCTTGTTTAAAGATCAGAAGGTAAAGTGAAGTGAACGATACATCATCTTAAGGAGTAACTATAGAAAAGGAAAGAGTCGAGTCATGACTACGTGCACCATGAGTACAAGTCCGAATAAATCAGTGACAGTACAACAGAACAGTATGCAGACAAGAGAGATAGTAACATTTCGGCAGAAGAGCTCGCAATACAACTGACAATCGACTGCGAAATAAAGAGGAGGGTAAAGATAATGACGTGGAATTATCACCTCGAGAAGCAACAGAAAGAGGAAATATTACAGGAATGGTTACGTAGAGATCTGAAATGCACTATAACAGATTGAAGGAAATCGACCAACGAAAGAGGCATGTGAGGAGTATAATTCAATAATAGAACATTCAAGGAAATATTGGGAGTGTAGGACTAGCTCAACATTCGAGGACGAATGTTCTAAAGGGGAGAAGGATATATCACGAATTTTATACGTCGAATTATTCATAAGCTAACCGACATAAGTTAAGGACGGGATTATTTTGGGATATAAAATAAGTGCCTTTAATTCTCGATTTTAATTAGTGCACAATTTGTTAGTAAATTTCAATTAGTATAGATATATTATTGGAGATTTGGGACTAATTAACTATGATTAGATTATTAAGTGAGAGTTAGGAATTAATTAAAGATTAATTAAGTAATCAAGTGGACCCCACTGACATGTGTCAAAATGGTGGACACATGTCATGTTGGTGGACACGTGTCCTATGGCTAGGAAGCATATATATGTTCACAAATTGTGAACCATGCCTAAGCCGTGTACTTCAGCTTTGTGCACAATTCAATTGGAATTAAAAAAAAAAAAAAAAAGAGCATAGCCATGGCTGCTGCTCTCGGCCAGCCATGGTCAAAAAAATTTTTTTGTTGTTGTTTGCTTTGATTTAATTCCAAGGTGATTTACAAGTCCAAGCAGGTGATAGCAACATTGGTATTGAATTGAGGAAGAAGAAATAGTGAAATTGGAGCAAATAAGTGTATAATTTCCTCCGATTAAATTAAGGTAAGATTTTCTCATTTTATGGTATAATTATATTAATGGTGTTGTAATGGAAGGATTAAAATTGGATTGGATGAAATTGGAAGTAAGAAATTGTATGAAATCGTTGATATTAGGAGTTGTAGTTGTTATATGGAATTGTTGAGTTGAAAAGATTCAAAGTGTGGTTTATGTCATATGTTGTTGTTTGTGTTGTTTTCATTGATATGGCTTCTAAATTTGGAAGGGAGAAGTGTATAACGTATCGTATATAAAGCGTATGTTGGTCTGTTTGGCGTATGATCTTAAATGTTAATGATTTGGATTGGAAAAGGTTTAAGAAAGGTTATTGAGTTGTTTATGGGCTGGATTGTAAGGATTTATATGAATATTTCTATTACTGTCATTGGTATTGCTGTGATAACAGGAGGTTAATTGGAAGTTCGGGTCAGGCGAGTCATATAGGGGAAATGCTGCCCGATTTGCGTTAAGTTCTTAACTAATAAAAATCCTAATCAAGAAAGTATGAATTGAAGAATGATTCCTATAGGTAATTGGTTACAGATTTATAAGCTACAAAGTATAGTCTACTAACGATAGCGTTACTTTTATATCAAATAGGCTAAAGGGGTGGTGAAGCGAACTTGACTACAGTTAACCTATAACAGGTATGTAAAGCTAACCCTTCTTTCTTTTTGGCATGATCTTTAGGATACAAACAGACGACGTGTATGTGATTCCAAAGAAGTTCCTATTCTTAGAGCCACTAGGATGGCCAATGTTCTTGATTTCCAGAAGCTATTTCATTATGTCTTTATACGTGTATATGATTCCAGAAGTTCTATTTTGATAGAATCCATAGTGACATTCGAGGGGTACTTGATATGACTATTGTCTTGATTATTAAATGATGGTTCATTTTGATTATTCTATTGAGTCTCTAATATAATTTAGTTTGCATATGGTTGCTCACTACTCTGCTCATGCATGCCTCAATATATCTTTCACCGAGTCCCGGGCCAGGTATGTTATCGTGCACAGTTTCACTGCATTGTTCACCGAGTCCCTCACTAGAGGACCGGGTACGGTATATATATATATATATATATATATATATATATATATATATATATATATATATATATATGATATAATGATATGTTTATGGCGGCCAGGATGGTATATGATGACTTTATTCACCGAGTCCCATAATGATCCGGGTATGATATATGATATTGACATGCATGATTTATATTTCAAAAGGCAAGTGTTTTGGCATTTTGGATGTCATACTTGTCTCCTGTACTTCCTATTCCAGTTATGATCCTCCTTACTGTATTTCATGCTTTACATACTCAGAACATATTTCGTACTGACCCCCTTTCTTTGGGGGGCTGCGTTTCATGCCCGCAGGTATAGACACTCGATTCGGTGATCTCCCAGCTTAGGATTTCCAGTCAGCTGTCTTGGAGAGCTCCGTTGTTCCGGAGCCTAGACTTTTGGTACAGATCTTCTGATGTATATATATTTATGTGTTTGTCCAGGGGTACGACGGGGCCCTGTCCCGTCATATTTTACTGTTGATACTCTTAGAGGTCTGTAGACATGTGTGTGGGTTGTATATATATTATGATCAGCTGTGTCTATATAGTTTGTTGTGGATGTTTCTGTTTATTGTGGCAGCCTTTCTGGCTTGCGTATGCTATCGATATGTAGTGGCAGCCTTGTCGGCTTGCGTACTATAATGATATATAGTGGCAGCCTTGTTGGCTTGCGTACTTTATTACGTTGTGATTGGTTGAGACTCCACAGGAGACATATTATCATGATCTGTGACGTTGAGAACCTTTGGGTCTATGTCGATTCCCATGTTGTCTATAATGCCAGTCTACGACGTCGAACAGGTACACATATGGGTGTCCAGCTCGGGCACTAGTCATGGCCCACGGGGTTGGGTCATGACAGAGGCATATGAGATTATACGTGTTTATCTTATGGTTATGAAGGTTTAAGTTTATATAATAAGTTACGGAAGGATTAGAGGACAAGAGGATCAAGGAAATTAAGTTGTTGGACTTTGGAGGAAATATGAGGGGCAACTTTGGCCCTACTTGAGGAGAGAATATCGTTTAGTATACGAGGAGTTTTGAGGCAAAACAAAAGCCTAAAGTGAAGTTCACGAAGTCTAGTTTCCAACGCAACAAATCGCTTATCGATGCGGTATTGGAGTAAGGAGATATGAACATTACAAGTTGGGCTGGCAGGACAGGAAAATGCTCTGCGCGAACGCGCCAGGAGGTGACACGAACGCATTGAGTATTTTTTAGGTCGGTGCAACCCGAGCCTAAACATTATAAAAAGGGGTTACCCCCTTATTTTTCTCATTCAAACATTCTCCAAGCTTCCCAAAATTTTTGGAAACTTTCACCAACTTCTACACACCAAAATTTAACGCAAATCGAGTATAATCCCCGGATTTCGATCCAGACAGCGTAATGTCGCGATTATAAGATCGTATAGTGTCGAGTCTTAGCTCAAGTTCAAGGAGAAAAGTGAAGGTATTGAGGTTATAGAGGAAGAAAGGTATGAATCTCTTCTTATTAATGTTAATATTGGTTAGTTCTGACGGTAAAACTACTAAATTGTCATCTAATGAGTGGGTTAGTTGAGAAAGTTGGAAAACATCGTGTGGGATGTTTTATGAATCATAATGGTGTTGATGTCGGTATTGTTATTATTGTTGTTGGTTGTTGAATTGTGGTTTCGGGCTAGGCATATAAACAGGGGAGATGCTGCCCGAATTTCGACAGATTCTAAATGGAATTAAGTTAAGGATTTGAGATGGGCATATGACTTTGAGTCTAACAATAGTACGGATGGTTTATATGTAGATTTACGAGCTTGGAAGGATCATTGAGTCGCTAAGGAGACCGAAAGGTATGTTAAGGCTGGCCCCTTTCTTTCCAAAGGCTTGACTCCTTTCTTGCGTATTCATATATGTCTTCCATAATGTCCTTATCCTCAAAAGTTAGAGATTCGTGACTCCAAGAGTTCTTCTGATGCTAAAGATGAGTATGCTTTATGAAGATAATGACGATGATGACTCTAGTTCTAGAAGTTCCAAAGATATGATTTTAATGCTATTATTAGATTATATAGTTTATTTCATGATTTTCTTAAATTGCTAATTTTTCTTGATCTCCCCTTATGTATTATTCCTTCGAGGTGGGATATAGCGATGATGATTATTCCATAATATAAATCGGAGGTTACCGACCTTACGTCACTCCGATAGAGTTGTAGCTTTTACTTGGGATATCATGCATACTTTATAATTATGTATGTATTTTAATAACACCGCGCTGCCCAATAGGCGGCCGGGCAGACACACCACTACAGTGGGCAGCTTACGCCCCGGACACGGGCAAATAATGATAACACCGTGCCTAAATGGTCGGGTAGCATAACACAGTACCTATATGGTCGGGCAATTTACTTGTATGTATTTGTAATGTTGTTTAAAAGAAGATAAAGCTAGCATGCATGACATCTGCCTTAAGAGGCAATCAGATGTACAGGTTATCTCTTTACTTCATGTTGTGTTTCACATTTATTATTACAATATTATTCATGCCTACTCAGTACATTATTCGTACTGACGTCCTTTCTTATGGATGTTGTGTTCACACCCGCAGGATCAGATAGCCAGTCAGCTGATTCAGACCAGTAGAACCTCCCCTCAGCCGTAGGTAGTGCGCTCCATTGGTCTGGAGCTGCAGCTCTTTTTGGTATGCTATTTTGCTATGTAGATGTGTGGGTATGGCAGGGCCTATATTTTTTACAATTTATATTCCATAGAGGTCTATAGACAGTTGCATATAGTGGGAGCGTCATGTCGCTTTGTGGTCTCTTATTTAATGTACAATACATGTATTGGCCATGTCAGACTGTGTTGTCATCCTTTGCACGCATGCCTATATTTATATATATCCATGTGGACTGTTTATGAGTTGTTGAGGTAGAGTTTGTTGTACAAATTTTACAGTAGATCCTATCATTCAGATATAAGTTAGAAATGGGCCGTTAGGTTATTCTGTATATGGCAAGTACAACTTTAGGGGTTCTTGTTCAGTAGTAGTCAGGCACTCGTCATGGCTCGTTGGGTTGGGTCGTGACATTTCCATAAGGATTAGAGGTCAAACAAATCGAAAAGAGCGTGTTTTCGCGAAGGTAGGAGTTTGTGGTCTAGTTTGCGGTTGCAAACTGAGTTTGTTGTACAGCAAACTGGCCTCAAACTCACTTTTTTGGTAACCCTCACTACCCAACATGACCCCTAAGCTGAGGAGGGAGTATGCGGCCGCATACTGAGTATGCCAGGCCACGTACTGAGTATGCTATTAGGGTCGAGGGTGATTTTTCCACCTTTTTAAATCCCAAACGACCCTAACCTTATTTCCAACTTTTCACACTTATTTCCCCACTTCTCTAGAGCTTTCTTAAGAGTTCTTGAATGTTCTCAAACACTCCACACCTTTCTATATCATTGAAAGAGAGAATCAACACCAAGAACTTCAAGGTAATCCAAGGAAGGTGATTGTTCTTGATTCCTTTCAAAGTTGTGGTGAGTATAATCTTGGAGGGAGTTGAGTGAGGTGAATTTATTTGATTATAAGGTATGTTCTTCATCTTATTTATATGGTTGGATTGATGTAGAGTTATAGTGACCCCTTAGAAAGGAAAAGAATTAAAGTGGAGAAGCCATGAGTGTTGTAATGAAGAAGATGACTATGAGGTGAATTCAAAAATGGTAATTCGGTTAAATTTGAGGTTAAATTGAATATAATTCCTTGATTATGATATTATGGATGTTGTTCTTTCTGTTGGGAGTTGTTTTATAATATGGTGGAAGTTGATGAAATAGGGGAAATGCTGCCAAAATTCTGTTAGCTTTTTAGTTGCTCTGGTTTGAACTTAAGCATGTTTTCAAGACTAACTTTGTTACGAATCCTCTTGAGAGTAGAGTTTATGAGATTTGGAGGAAAATGTTTAGTTGTTAAGAAGACACGAAGGTATGTAAGGCCAACCCTTTCTTTCAAAAGGCATGATTCCTATTTTATGATCCCATATATGCTATCCATGTTACACTTACTCCTAAAAATGTGAAAGTTCCTCAATTCTCAAGACTCTTATGATGAATCCATGTTTAGTGGTACCAAAGCCTAACTTCTAGATGTTCTTATGACATGATTGATCCTACCATATAATTCTTGATTTCATTCATTGCAATTGTCCTCGTCTTATGCTATTGTTTTTTTTTTAAAGTGAGATAACATGTATATCTGATTGCCTCTTAAGGAGGTGTAGATCTCCGGTTGGTTGGTTTGATGGGTTCGAGGCTCAACTTGGGAGCACGGATCTATTGAGAGAGTCACTTCATAGAGTGAGAATTATTCAGGCCAGACTCGTGGCGACTCAGAGTCGGCAGAAGGTATATGCGGACTGGAAGGTCCGTGATTTGAAGTTTGCTATTGGTGATCAGGTTCTATTGAAGGTCTCACCTATGAAGTGGATTAAGAGGTTTGCTAAGAAGGGAAAGTTGAGCCCTAGATACATTGGCCTGTTTGAGATCGTGGATTGTATAGGCAATGTAGCTTACGAGTTAGTATTGCCGCCCGGTTTGGCGGGAGGTCACCCGATTTTCCATGTTTCGATGCTGAAGAGATACCATGCTGATGGTACCTACATTGTTCGTTGGAATTCTATATTGCTTGATGGTAATTTTACTTATGAGGAGGAGGCTATTGCGATCCTAGATAGGCAGGTTCGAAAATTGAGGTCCAAGGAGATTTCTTCTGTGAAGGTTCAATGGAAGCACCATCCTATAGATGAGGCTACTTGGGAGACTGAGTCCGATATGCGCAGCCGATATCCCCAGTTATTCACTGATTCAGGTATTTCCCTCCCTTCCTTCTTTTCTATGCTCGAGGACAAGCGACGCTTCAATTGGTATCTAATGTAATGAACCATTTGGTCGTTATAGTCCTTTTGGCACTTTCGCCATTTCTGAGCGTTTACTGACTCATTTTGACCCGAGGTTGAATTTTGGGCAAACAAACCTTTTTTGGAGTTTCGTCAACTCCGAGTGGTCCGGATGATTATTTAGAACTTGTATGTATGATTAGTTTGGTTCCCAATGCATTTTGGTGCATTTCGGGACTTTGGATGGGAAATGGGAAGTAAGCATCGGTGGTTGGCTCGGTCAATGGAACCTCTGTTGGAAATTCCGAGACCACGAGTGCATTCGTAGCGTATTTTTGTATGAGTTTAGGTAGTCGGGGTATGACCAGATAGCCTCTGGAATAACCCGAAAATTCGATGGAAGACTTAGAAAACATAGGCAATTTTGGTGTCTGATGGCCGCAACGGCGGCACCAAAGCCGTTACAGCGCACCGCTATGGCGGTGTAGTGGCCGTTGGGGCGGTCATAAGTAGATTGTCCTTCACCGCTACAGCGGTGTCCCCAACGCCGCAGCGGAGCCGCTGTAGCGGCAACACCCTCGCCGTGGCAGTCACGGCAGTGTTACTTCATTTAATGTGTCTTAAATAAGACTTAGGCCCTCATTATTTCATATCTCAGTATTGGAACCTAGAGAAACTATTCTGGGAGATAATTTGAAGAAGCTCTTGGAGGTAAACTTTGCCTAATCCTTTACTCTTCTCTTTTAGCATCATCATCTTAGAATCATCCCTTCCCTTTTCAATCCCTTAGAAACAAAATTTGAAGAAGGATTTTGGGAGACTTCACCCTAGGGTTATAATTGATAAAATTGATCATGTTAATACTAACATATGATGAATCTAAGCCTAGTGATCATATATCTGTCACTTTTAATGTTGAATTTCAGATTTGGAGAATTAGGGTTCATACCCAATTTGGGGGTTTTTTAGAAATCAGATTTGGGGATATTTCTTAAGCTAAATCAACAATAAATGATTGGGTTATGATTACCTAGGATTCAATTTGGTATTTTACCCGTGAATTTCCCATTTTGCCCTTGTGGGCCCGTTTTCCCAATTTCTGGGGTTAAATTTGACCTAATTGATATCATAGCAATATTAGGTCATGATTTCTAATTTAGAATTCGATTATGCTTAGACTACTTTGGTTCTGAGCTTCAGAGGAAGGGCAAGGATATAGAGTGACTTGTTGGTGTTGCAGTTCGGCGGTCCAGGTAGGTTATGATTTACCTTTGGTGAGACTAGTATAGTCAATCACATATTTAGATTATAATGACGGAGACAGCAGGTGAACCTTCGGGTGTGAAGTTGGGATGGATATTGCCTTAGGTTGGGCCCTGACGTGTGCTGGGACTAGCCACCCCATTATATGTGTTTGATCGTTTAATGGTGTTGGCTTGATGCCAAGTGTCGCTGGTAGATAGCGAATGTCGCTTTTTGTCCTGATTCGGGACCGGATTGGCATACCCTTGTTGGTATTTGTACTATGATATATTATTGGCATATTCGTTGTTGATACTTGATTATATATGTTAGCATACCCACTGTTGGTATTATGATGTGATATATTTGTTGGCGTACCCTGTTGAGGTACTTGTTATATTAAGCTTACTTGTGGATGATTTACGTATGCATTTCACGCATTCTCTCATATTATCATGCATGGCCAATATCCGGTGATGATCCGGTCTCGTTGATTGAGCGAAACTGATATTTGATAAACTCTTTTACTTGAGTGATTGTGAAAAGGCTGATGTCCGAAGATCCATTTCGGAATCCTTGTTTATATGAAACTGATACTTGATAAATTCTTTTACTTGAGTGATTGTGAGGAGGCCGATGTCCGAGGTTCAATTCCGGAATCGTTGATTTATGAACTAATAATTGATAACTCTTTTGAGTGATTGTGAGGAGGCCGATGTCCAATGGTATACTCGGGTATCGTTGTTGCATGGCCGTTTCCGATGATATTCTGAATTCGATTGTAGTGCATGGGCACCGTGGGTCCCCCAGAGTGGTGCCGGTAAGACTCCCCCTGTGAGCAATTAGTCAGGGTCCCGTATGTCTATTTGGCAAAGATCCGGGATGGTGGGCACTCAGACTTCACGAGTCACATTGGGTTGTGCCGCCGAGACGTCGATATTTCCATTCGGAGTACATGTGTACATCTTATTTGCATAGCATGGCATAGCATCGCATTCATACCATTATTGCATTGCATTGCATGATGACTTGAGTGAGATGTCGTGATTATTGTATTGTGGTGGATTGTGTTGTTGATTCTATAATGTTGATTGTTCCAGGAATTGATATACTAAGACTTATTATATTGGGGTTAGATATTTACATAGGTGTTGATGGATACTCGGTTACGATTATATTGTTTCATGATTGATTGTTCTACTTGTTTATATGCGTTATTCTCTTAATTGTGTTAACTATGCTTAGTCGGCCTACGATGCCTACCAATACTGTGGTTTGTACTGACCTGCACTTACTGCATTCTTTTATGAATGCAGAGTATCAGACCGGATCTACTTCTCTGACTCGTGGCTGATCGACTCCTTAGCTTCTACTTGAGTTATACTTTTATGAATGTTGTCACGCCCCAAAACCCACCCTAGATGTGACCGGCATCCGACTTCATGAACAACATCGGAAGAACCTAAACGATACAATAATAACACTAGAACCCGCCAGGTTCAACATTTGCCTCCAATAGTTTATAAAGTAAAGGTAAACAAATCATGCATATATGAATTAATTCAGCAGAAGTCTTTAGTAATCAATACTTAGTCAAACGTAACAACGTGCCCGAGAGTTAATCAATAACTCAACAACTACCCACAAGAATGTATACTATGGAGCTTCTAAGATAAAGGATTAATAGTCTGACTCATCGAGACGCAGCCTGGAAAACTAATATAATGAATGAATAAATAAATAAATAACGTGTCCCACGAATGAATGTGTGGGCTCAACAATCAGCCGCAATATCAAGTCCTTCCTAAACGCCCGAAGTATCAAGAACCTGCTCCTTTCCATTACCTAACATACCATCAAAAACAACAATGGTATGCCTGAGTACTTCATACTCAGTAAGTGCCTCGGGGACAATAAGTTATATGAAAATAAGGTACAATAATACATAAAGAAATAAGTCCTGAAAATCATGTGAAACCAATGTAAGAATAGTTATTCAGTTTGTGTATCTCAATAAGAATTATCAAAACTGATTATAAGGCCTCTTGTCAAGGTACAACTTCAAATATGCCTTTCAATTGATCATAATTAACAACAAAAATTCCATGAGAAAATAAGAATATCACACATGCCAATACAGGCCCAAGAATCAAGCACATCGAAGGGGTGACCGTAGAGGTTCCCTTGTCACAGCGCACCACACCAGAATATGAACTTCAACGGTGGTTATCCTTCGTCCCGAATAGCTAGGCATAATCACACCCTAGGTAGCGAACCCAGAAGTGCCCACTCTTCTTCCCGAATGGCCAGGCATTATCACACTAGGATCCATAGTGGTTTCCCTACCTCGCGAGTAGCTAGGCCAAACGCAACAACAAAGTTCATAGCATAGAAGCCGATTCACAATTTGTCCCAAAGTAGTCACACCATCAAATAACATTAAAGTTCATTATGCCATTACGAAAATCCATAATTTCATAGATAATCTTGAAAAAATTTCCACTTCTTTAAACAAGATTCCTTTGTCTTAGTTTCTTTGTAAAATCATCAATACCAACAATTAACCATTATCACTGATCATCTCTTATAGAAGAAAACGATTATGATTTCATACACGTATATAGAGGATAATACAATCAAGGTAGGGCTTGTCCCCTCACACACACCAACCACAAGCAAAGACATGAATTAGGGTTTCGCATGAGAAGTTCACCTTTTTATTCAATAAAGAACCTTTGAGAAGAAAACATATATCCATGAAAAGGTTTTTAAAAGAGAGACATACCTTAGTATGTTAACCAAAGTTTAAAAATTCACTTTTCTAGTGAAGAACACCCAAACCCCAGCTTGAATCACTTTAGGAAGAATTATGTTGCAAACCCTAGGTTTTAGTCATAAGAATCATGTTAAGAATCACGGGTTTGATGTTAGGATTGATAACCAATGATTAAGATGTTCTTACCTTAGTGTTGGAGCCCTAAAGAGATATTTTCGTCCTTAGGGTTTTTTAGAGTGAAAAGAATGGAAGAAAAACTAAAATTTTGCAACTTATATAATTTCAGCCCGTCAGGCGCAATCGACGGTACAAATGACGGAGCGTCGAATAGATCGACGGAGCATCGATCTGCTCTGTCAAAGTCATGAAATTTCCAGTGAGAAACTTTCTCTTCCTTACTTTCTACGGTGCAAAGGACGACCGCCGAACCTCTTTTTCGCGAAACTGCAATGAATTTTCATTTTTACCATCTCCTCTTAGGTCTTTAGCCTAAAGTCATGCACATAACCCAACATATAAGGTTCCAAAGGACTCATACAATGCTTTCACACTCTATATGGATTTACCGGATGTTACATTATCCCCCCCCCCCCCCCCCCTTATGATTCATTCGTCCTCGAATGAGAATAATAGTCTAGAAAGGATTCACTAAGCCACAAGTTGCTTCGAACAAACACAACGATTCATCCATAAGTAATTTAAACTGCTAGCTCATACCTGTCATAGGGAACAAGTGGGGATATCATTTCTTCATGTCCTCCTCTGCTTCCCAAGTAAGTTCCTCAGTATTATGGTTTCGCCACAACACTTTAACTGATGGCACATCCTTCGTCCTCAACCTTCTAACTTGACGATCTAGAATCTGAACCGATTTTTCTTCATAGGTTAACCCTTCATTAATTTCAATCTCTTCATAGTTCAACACATGGGAAGGATCAGGTTTGTACAACCTCAACATCGAAACGTGAATCACAAGGTGCACCATTGCCATATCGGATGGCAACTTCAATTCATAAGCCACCGTCCCAATTTTACTAACAATCTCGTAAGGGCCAATGAAACGGGGACTAAGTTTCCCCTTTTTACCAAACCGCATTACTCCCTTCATCGGTAACACTTTCAAGAACACCTTGTCACCGACAGAAAACTCTAGCTCACGCCGCCTCATAACGGTATAGGACTTTTGTTGACTCTGAGCTGTCTTGAGTCATTCCACAATAAGATTAACATTCTCAATTGCTTTATGAACTGAATTCGGACCTAACAACTCCACTTCAGTTGGTTCAAACCAACAAATTGGAGATCGACAACGCCTCCCATAAAGAGCCTCATAAGGAGCCATTTGAATACTCGCTTCGTAACTGTTGTTGTACGCGAACTCTACCAGAGGTAAATGTTCATCCCAATTTCCTCTGAAATCTATAGCACTGGCTCGCAACATATCTTCCAGAGACTGAATAGTTCTCTCTGCCTGTCCGTCAGTTTGAGGATGAAAGGCAGTGCTCAATTTCACTCTAGTTCCCAACCCTTCCTGAAAGGATGTCCAAGAATGAGCAGTAAATTGCGTACCTCTGCCAGATATAATCGATGTCAGAACACCATGCAATTTAACTATCTCTTTTAGATATAACTTGGCGTACTCCGCTGTAGTATATGACGTCTTCACAGGGAGAAAATGGGCAGACTTTGTGAGTCTATCCACAATAACCTATATCGAGTAAAACTTGGCCTTTGTGCGAGGTAACGCCACAAAAAAATCCATATTGATCTCCTCCCACTTACATTGCGAAATCTCGATATTCTGCCAGGCCTCCAGGACTTTGATGTTCAGCCTTTACCTGTTGATAGTTTAAACACTTAGCCATAAAGTTAGAAATATCAACCTTCATGCTCTTCCACCAATAGTGTTGTTTCAAATCATTATACATTTTGGTGGATCCCGGATGAATCGAATACTTGGAACTATGAGCTTCCATCATTAGTTCTTATCGAAGACCATCAATATCAGGAACACACAATCGTCCTTGCAAACGCAGAACACTATCACCATTACCAACAGTAAATGAAGTGTACTCACCCCTTTCCACTCCATCTCTCAGCTTTGCCTATTGTTCATCATCATACAGCTTGGATTTTATCCTTTCCACCATGTCAGACCATGATGGCGTGATTCCCACCAACTCTCCATCTTTGTTTCCATCAATTTTGACCCCAAGACTAGTAAGTCTTTGAATTTCCTTCCCATGGGCATGTCATGTGCACATAAATAAGCCAACGTGCCCATACATTTTCTACTCAAAGCATCAGCAACCACATTAGCCTTACCAGGATGATACAAGATATTCAAGTCATAATCTTTAAACAACTCCAACCACCTCCTCTGCCTGAGGTCAACTCTCGCTGCTTGAAGATATATTGCAAACTCTTGTGATCAGTAAAAACATCACAATGCTCACCATATAGATAATGCCGCCAAATTTTGAAAGCAAATACCACAGCAACCAACTCCAAAGTCGTGAGTCGGCTAGTTCTTCTCATGCTTCTTCAACTGATGCGAAGCATAAGCAATCACCTTGTCACAACCCGATTAGGGGCCATGACGGGTACCCGGGGCTAACTATCGAGCACCACTCATATTACTAATCATCATACCCAACCTGAACGCATACATTTATAAATACCCCAAGGCTATACATAGATATACATAAGCCTGTATGGCTACCAAAAATGATATACAAAAATGTACACTGACATCGTCATAGGACACCAACAACCCACACGTATGTATCTACGAGCCTCTACTAGAGTACTAGACATAAAGACAGGATAGGACCCTGTCGTGCCCAAAATATAAACACAAAAGAATGTAACCATAAGTAGCACCTCCGGAATAATGGAGTGCTCCTGTGAATCTGCTAATAAGCTCCTACGTGTTACACCCCATATCTTTGAAGAGCACTTATCAAATTTGAAACATAAGTACGTTGGGTTAGGGTTAAGTAAAACCACATTGGAATATAAAGAGCGAGCATTATTAAGTATATTTAATGAGTGAAGGATGTATATAAGGTATATAGGAAGGTTTTATAAGGAAATGAGTGGAAGAATTGGAGTAGTACGACTTTGGAGAAAGGATGAGTAATGTTTTGTGTGAAAAGTTTTGTCCAACTTTGGGGACGAATAGCTCTTAGCATATGAAGAGTTTTAAAGTGAAACAAAAGCCTAAAATGAAGTTCATCGAGTCTAGTTTCCAACGCAATAAACCACTCATTGATAGAACATCGGAGTAGAGAATTATGGACGTTACAAGTTTAGCTGACAGAGCAGAAACGCGTGCTACAGTACCGACCTGCTACAATGCTGCTACAGCAAAATGCTACAGTGAACCCGATCCGAATTTAACCCCTATATAAAGGGTAATAACCCCCCTTTTCATCAGTTTTTGCTACAAATTTCCAGAAATTAGAAGAGAGAGAGAGTAAGGGAATCAAAAAGTGAGCAATTTTCAAGTAGCGGAGTAGTAGTTTAGTGTCATGACCCGGCTAGGGGCCGTGACGGGTACCCGGGGCTAACCACCGAGCACCACTCGTTCTACTACTCATCATGCTCATTAAACATTCTTTTATCGAGTTCATACTCAAATCATAAGAAAATCATTTTTTTTCATTTGAGAACATAACTAGTTTTATATACATGCGCCTCTCGGCTATCAAAATGACAATGTACACAAATATACATATATACAGTAGTGATCTTGTGAGACCATATAACCCACACTGCGCATTTACGAGCCTCTACTGGAGTACTAGACATAAGGACGGGACAGGACCCCGTCGTGCCCAAAATATGCATATATACACAAAAGAATGATCAAGCACCTCCGGAATAATGGAGTGCTCTCAATTAGCTAACAGCTCCTACGAGTCTGGATTAAGATGACCTCCCTGTCTACCTGTGGGAATGAACACAGCGTCCAAAGAAAACGGACGTCAATACGAACATTGTACTGAGTATGAGAGGCATAAACAATAATAGTACGTCAATGAGATAAAAGAAGCATCAATAAGGGAGTAACTGCATATGACTGTCACATATTAAAAAAATAGCACATGGTGACTTACTTCATATCCATCATCATATAATATATGTATAAATGTATAAGTTTATAAGCATAAGCTGCCCGTCCATGTAGGTACGGTGTGATAGTAATTAACCTACGTCTTGGCCTCCCGCGTCCGGGATAGAAGCTGCCCACTATAGTGGTGTGTATGTCTGCCCGTCCATATAGGTACGGTGTAATAACATCAACATATACTCATCATAATGCATGTATAATAACTCCAAGATAGCTATGCTTTATCGAGGTGACATAAGGTCGTGAACCCCCGATTCCATTATGGACATCTATAAGTATCCTGCCTCACCTTGAAGGAAATATTATATAAGGTGAGTGTATACAATAACTGACATCATTAACTTAATGGTATTCTGCCTCACCTTGAAGGAAATATATGTATAAGGTGAGTGTATACAATTATGATATCATTAGCTCAATGGTATTCTGCCTCACCTTGAAGGAAATAGTATATAAGGTGAGTGTATACAATAAAAAACATCATTAACTTTAGAGGAACATCATATCATGGACTCTAGAATCTTTAGACTCAAGCTTATCATAATCACTATTGAACTCATTAGATATCTCTTATCTCATATAGCTATTCATGATCATAGACTCTTGACTTTCCGGGATATAGAGAATTCATGGAGAGAAAGAAAGATCATACCATAGGATTCATGCCATAGAAAGAAAGGACTAGCCTCACATACCTTTTTCGTTTAGCTAATCTATCGCTTGCTTGTTCTCTTTCAATGCCCACGTTTCTACCTTCAAGAGAATTCACATTAACATTAGCTAATTGACTTCTTAAACGTGCTTACTAAGGCTAAATAAAATTGGGAAGCATTTACTTTGTTTATACTACTTTCCCCATATTCTATATCAACTCCCAAACATTCATAACAACATTCACAATATAATACGCAACAATCATCATTCGTCTACACTATCCGCATTTCACAATTTCTCTTCATTTTCTCCACAATCATGGTCATAACTCATTATTGCATTTTCTCACATATAATACTTATTCCATGTTCTAAATGTCATTCATAACATATTTAAAATCACAATATACCAATATTCATAATTCAATCCAAACCTTCACCCAAGAATGTCACTATTCACACTTTCATGACCCATTTCCTATATCTTTCTACAATCCAAGTGTTTTCAACTTTCAACACCTTAAAAAGTCAAGAATGATCATAAAAATTACCTTAGATGATGGATAAACAACCCTTGAGTGGACTTCTCTTTTTGCACCAAAACCGTAATTCACTTTCCTTATATAATGCTTCATACGGAGCCATTTGGATACTAGAATGGTAACTATTGTTGTATGCAAATTCGATTAGAGGTAAGTGATCATCCCAACTACCGCCGAAATCTAACACACATGCTTGTAGCATATCTTTCAAGGTCTGCATAGTATGCTCGGCTTGTCCATCAGTCTACGGATGAAATGTCGTGCTAAGCTTCACTTGGGTACCTAGACCTTCTTGAAAAGACTTCCAGAACTTCGCCGTAAATTGTGCTCCTCTATCTGTAATAATGGATAGTTGAATACCATGGAGTCGCACAATTTCTTTAAGATACAACCTTGCATAGTCTTCTGCTGAGTATGGGGTTCTAACTGGAAGAAAATGAGCTGCTTTTGTTAGTCTGTCCACAATTACCCATATAGAATCATACTTGCCTCGAGAAAGAGGTAACCCCACAATAAAATCCATGTTGATCACTTCCCATTTCCAAATAGGGATTTCCATTGCTTGCAATAATCCTCGTGGCCTTTGATGTTCGATCTTTACTTATTGGCAATTTGGACATTGGGCTACAAATTTTGCTATGTCTCTCTTCATGCCATCCCACCAATATATCAATTTGAGATCGTGATACATCTTTGTTGCACCTGGGTGAATAGAATACCGAGAATAATGGGCTTCTTCTAGAATTTGACGGCGCAACTCTGCCACATTCGGCACAGATAGCCTGCCTCAGTATCTAAGAACTCCATCCATAGAAACATCAAATGGGGACTTCTCTTTTCTATGAGATATGCCTCTATAATGGCTCAACTGAGGATCTTCATACTGACGCTCCTTTACTTCCATATTCAGGGACGAAACTGTGGGATCATTAATATTAATCCCTGCACTACCCGAATCAATCACACGTACTCCAAGATTAGCTAGTTGGTGGAGCTCATGAATCAGTTATTTCTTTTCCGGAGGAACTTCACATAAGCTGCCCATTGATCGGCGGCTAAGCGCATCGGCTACTACATTTCCTTTTCCGGGGTGGTACAAAATGTTCACATCATAATCTTTTAATAGTTCTAACCATCGCCGCTGCCGCAGATTCAACTCCTTCTGTTTGAAAATATACTGAAGACTCTTGTGATCTGTATAGATGTCAACATGCACACCATACAAGTAATGTCTCCACATCTTTAATGCATGAATAACTGCAACTAATTCAAGGTGATGAGTTGGATAGTCCTTTTTATGTTTCCGCAGCTGTCTCAAAGCATATGCAATAACTCTACCGTGCTACATTAACACACATCCTAACCCAACACCGAAAGCATCACAATACACCACATAACCATCTGGCCCTTCTGGGAGTGTTAAAACTGGAGCTGAGGTTAATCTTTCCTTCAACTCTTGAAAGTTGCGTTCACAAGCATTATTCCACTGAAATCTAACTGACTTCTGGGTTAACTTCGTCAATGGGGCTGAAATAGAGGAAAATCCCTCTACAAATCTTTTGTAGTAGCCTGCCAATCCAAGAAAACTACGAACTTCCGTAGGCGTTGTAGGCCTTGGCCAAGTCTTCACAGCTTCAATTTTCTGAGCATCAACTCGAATGCCATCATCTGAAATAACATGACCCAGAAATGTTACAGAATTCAGCCAAAACTAGCACTTTGAAAATTTCGCATATAATTCTCGGGCTCGAAGAATCCCAAGAACAATACGTAAATGATCTGCATGCTCTGATTTTGTGCGAGAGTAAACTAAAATATCATCGATGAATACTATCACAAATAAGTCCAAGTGTGGCCTGAATACATTATTCATCAAATCCATGAATACCGCTGGAGCATTGGTCAACCCAAACGACATCACTCGGAACTCATAGTGGCCATATCTCGTTCTAAAAGCTGTTTTGGGAATATCTTCTTCTCTAATTCTCACTTGATGATAGCCCGACCTCAAGTCTATTTTAGAAAACCACTTGGCACACTGTAGTTGATCAAATAAGTCATCAATCCTTGGGAGAGGATATTTGTTCTTTATTGTCACCTTATTCAACTGCCTATAATCGATGCACATTCGGAGGGAACCGTCTTTCTTTCTCACGAACAAAACTGGTGCTCCCCACGGTGATGAACTGGGTCTAATAAACCCTTTCTCAAGCAAATCTTTCAACTGTGCCTTTAGCTCTTTCAATTCTGCCGGAGCCATTCGATAAGGAGGAATGGAAATAGGCTTGGTGTCCGGCAACACATCAATGGCGAAATCAATCTCTCTTTCTGGAGGAAGACCTGGAAGTTCATCTGGAAATATGTCCGAAAATTCATTCACTACCGGAACAGATTGGAAAGTTGGCGACGTTGCTTCGGTGTCGTGAACTCGGACTAGATAATAAATATAGTCTTTAGCTATCATCTTTCTTGCCTTAAGGTAGGAAATAAACCTACCTTTCGGAGATGCTGTATTACCCTTCCATTCAAGCACGGGCTCTCCCGGAAATTGAAATCAAACTATTTTCATTCGGCAATCAACACTAGCATAACATGAGGCCAACCAATCCATACCCCTAATCACATCAAAATCTAACATTTCCAGCTCGATTAAATCAGCTTTGGTCTGGCGATTGCATACCAAAAGTACATAATTTTTATACACTTGTCTACGTATCACGAAATCACAAACCGGAGTAGATACCTCGAAAGGTATCTATCAATGCATACACATCATGGGAAGATATGGATAATGTACCTGTAACCACATCCGGGGAAGACATAAGATCCCGTCGTCCAGCTAAAGCATACACACGGGGCTGAGTGGCACCTGAAGTAGATGCTCCCTCTCTGCCTCAACCTCGGCCTGCTGACATCTGGGGAGTCTGACCTACCGGGCGCACTGAAGATGAACCAGCCACTGATCCTGTGGGCTGAACCCCAACTCTACCACTCATTGACGAGCCATCACGCATCATATGCCCAACCCAGCCGCAGGCATAGCAAGCATCCGATCCCTGGCAACACCGTCCGGAATGTAATCTATCGCACTGACTGCACTGCGGTACTGGGGGTCTCCTCTGGCTAAAATCTCCCCCAAACTGAGAATCTGGGGCCCTCAAACACTGACCCTGTCCTGAACGAAAGGAGCGATCAAATCTCCTGCCTGTAAATCGCGGAGGTGCACTAGTCACCGACTGGCCTGAGTGTCTGGAATAAATCTTCCTCGATCCCCCTCTGTAATCACTACCTGCTGCCATAGATCTGGCCCTCTTGCTTTACCTTCTCTCAATGTCATGATCACCCCTTTGCAGATGTCGTTGTTCTTCTAAATTCTGGACATGGGCTTGTATTCGGGAAATATCCGTCCCATCTTACAATGAAGCCATTAAACAATCTTTAACTAAATGTGGCCCTAAGCCACTCACATACCTGTGTACCCTATCTCCCATCTCGGCCACCATAGTCGGGGCATATCTAGCCAAGGAATTAAATTGAAGGCTATATTCCCGGGTACTCATATTTCCTTGCTTTAGACTTAAGAACGTATCCGCTCTAGCTCGGCGGACCTCGGGTGGCAAATAGTGACGGATGAAAGCATCTACAAATTCTTGCCACACGGGAGGAGGCGCATTTTCTTGTCTTGATGCTAGCCAATTATTGTACCACAATACCGCCACATCCCGGAGTCTATAAGATGCCAAATCCACAGATTCAGTCTCGGAGGCATAAATAATCCTCAATGTTCTCGGCATCTCATCAATAAAACCTTGCGGGTCTTCATCCGGCTTTGACCCGAAAAACTCCGAAGGATTCAAACTCATACAATCACGGACTCTGGTACTAGCTACCCGATCACTTGGACTCATATTTTGCCGTTGTGCTTGGGCGGCAACCAACTGTGTCAATAAATGAATGGCTTCGGTCACTTGTTGACCCGAAGCAACCGGTAGAGGAACTGGAGCTGAAGCTCCTCCTTATTCTTCTACATTAGGTGGGGTAGAGGATGTATTAGATAGGGCCTTATTATGTGACTCTCCCTCTTCTACATTCATCGGAGGCTCTCTTTCCACCCGCCTTTTTGTCGTTGTCTTGCCCTTCTGGGCAGCTGTAGCTTTCCCTTTTGGCGGCATTTCTGAAATCATAACACACTATTAAGAGGGGAAAATCTTATAACACAGCTCTATCGCACGATTTCTTACGACGAAAGATGGTCATTTTTCCTAAATGCCCTGTAGCCTCCTGTTTATTAATGTGGCGCGCAACACACCATAAACAAGACTCTACTAGACACTGCTCGTAGACACTTCCTATGACTGAACTGCTCTGATACCACTTTTTGTCACGACCCGGCTAGGGGCCGTGACGGGTACCCGAGGCTAACCACCGAGCATCGCTCGTTCTACTACTCATCATGCTCATTAAACGTTCTTTTATCGAGTTCATACTCAAATCATAAGAAAATCATTTTTTTTCATTTGAGAACATAACTACTTTTATATACATGCGCCTCTCGGCTATCAAAATGACAATGTACACATTTATACATATATACAGTAGTGATCTTGTGAGACCATATAACCCACACTGCGCATCTACGAGCCTCTACTGGAGTACTAGACATAAGGACGGGACAGGACCCCGTCGTGCCCAAAATATGCATATATACACAAAAGAATGATCAAGCACCTCCAGAATAATGGACTGCTCTCAATTAGCTAACAGCTCCAACGAGTCTGGATTAAGATCACCTCTCTGTCTACCTGTGGGCATGAACACAACGTCCAAAGAATACGGACGTCAATACGAACATTGTACTGAGTATGAGAGGCATAAACAATAATAGTACATCAATAAGATAAAAGAAGCATCAATAAGGGAGCAACTGCATATGACTGTCACATATAAAAAAAAATAGCACATGCTGACTTACTTCAAATCCATCATCATATAATATATGTATAAATGTATAAGTGTATAAGCATAAGCTGCCCGTCGGTGTAGGTACGGTGTGATAGTAATTAACCTACGTCTTGGCCTCCCGCGTTCGGGATAGAAGCTGCCCACTATAGTGGTGTGTATGTCTACCCGTCCATATAGGTACGGTGTAAAAGCATCAACATATACTCATCATAATGCATGTATAATAACTCCAAGATAGCTATGCTTTATCGAGGTGACATAAGGTCTTGAACCCTCGATTCCATTGTGGACATCTATAAGTATCCTGCCTCACCTTGAAGGAAATAGTATATAAGGTGAGTGTATACAATAACTGACATCATTAACTTAATAGTATTCTGCCTCACCTTGAAGGAAATATATGTATAAGGTGAGTGTATACAATTATGATATTATTAGCTCAATGGTATTCTGCCTCACCTTGAAGGAAATAGTATATAAGGTGAGTGTATACAATAAAAAACATCATTAACTTTAGAGGAACATCATATCATGGACTCTAGAATCTTTAGACTCAAGCTTATCATAATCACTATTGAACTCATAACATATCTCTTATCTCATATAGCTATTCATGATCATAGACTCTTGATTTTCCGGGATATAGAGAATTCATGGAGAGAAAGAAACATCATACCATAGGATTCATGCCATAGAAAGAAAGGACTAGCCTCACATACCTTTTTCGTTTAGCTAATCTATCGCTTGCTTGTTCTCCTTCGATGCCCACGTTTCTACTTTCAAGAGAATTCACATTAACATTAGCAAATTGACTTCTTAAACGTGCTTACTAAGGCTAAAGAAAATTGGGCAGCATTTCCTTTGTTTACACTACTTTCCCCATATTCTATATCAACTCCCAAATGTTCATAACAACATTCACAATCTAATAGTCAACAATCATCATTCGTCTACACTATCCGCATTTCACAATTTCTCTTCATTTTCTCCATAATCATGGTCATAGCTAATTATTGCATTTTCTCATATATAATACTTATTCCATGTTCTAAATGTCATTCGTAACATATTTAAAATCACAACATACCAATATTCATAATTCAATCCAAACCTTCACCCAACAGTGTCACTATTCACACTTTCATGACCCATTTCCTATATCTTTCTACAATCCAAGTGTTTTAAACTTTCAACACCTTAAAAATTCAAGAATGATCATAAAACTTACCGTAGATGATGGATAAACAACCCTTGAGTGGACTTCCCTTTTTGCACCAAAACCGTAATTCACTTTCCTTGAGTTTTCTTGGTGTAGATGAACTTTTGCTATGTTTTTATACACCTGTTTTCATGGATTTGGTATAGTTGATCATGGTTTTTCCCTTGAGTTCTTGTATATGAAGTTTGTGGAGCCTTCGAGACGTCTTGAGAGATGAAGAAGTGTGTGTGAAATGAAATTAATGAAATGGGAACACATTTATATAACCAGAACTTATTCAGCTCGTCGGGACTTCCACGGACACTTGTACGGTCCGTGGAATATTGTACGGCTCGTACAACTAGTCGTGGATCACCACCAGGAGACTATAATCTCTACTGGGTATTCTACAGACCAGTATACGGGCCGTGGAAAGTTTCACGGTCCGTGAAACATTGTCGTGGAACTCACAGCTTTTCCGAAGTTGTCCGCGTCGTTTCATTTGATCTCCAATTATTATGGAACCTTCCTAGAACTGTTTTAACACTTCATTTACAATCTAAAGAACATTATAACTCTTCTCCAAGACATTGTTAAGTCATTATTAATTCGATGCTCATAATTCTCTTCCGATACACCACCTATACCTCGCTCTCTTTAACCACTTTCTTTCCTCACCTCAAATGTCTTTGAAATCTCGATTGGGATTATCAAATGCTATTTCTTACCTATCTAAATGTCGTATATGTCGCTCTATTCGCTTTCCTATTTACTGTACGTTAACGGGAAAATTTCCAAGGTGTAACATTTAGGTCCGGGTAACGCATGGTTGTGATTCTAGTATTGTTTTGCGGTGGATTTTAGCGTGGATATTGAGGATATTGCTGTCTTAACAAGAAAAAGGTATGAATCTTTCTCTTTTGGTATTATTTAACGCTTATTTACGGAGATAAAGCCGTTAAATAATGGTGTAGCGAATTTGTGAAGGGAGAAATGGGATTAACACTGTGTGAGATGTTTTATGGAATACTTTGATGGTACCAATGATGTTATTGATGTTGGTATTGATGTTGTTATTAGTTGCTGAATTACGATTTTGGGCTATGCATATAAGCAGAGGAGATGCTGGCGAAATTTCAACAGATTCTAGAAAGATTTAATTGAACGATTAAGACAGGCGTTGAGTGGTTAAAGTTAAGGCGACCAAAAAGGTATGTTAAGGCTCGTCCCTTTCTTGCAAAGGCATGATTCTTAAGTTATGATCCCATAAATGTTTCCATAACCTCCTTGTTTTCAAAAGCTAGAAGTTCATGACTCTTAAAGCTTCTTATGATGTTAAATGAAAAATGTTCTATGATGATTGTGACGATGATGATGATTCTCTTCTAGAAACTCTTAGGCTATGATTTGAGAGCATTATGAGATTATGGAGCCATTCCATGAATCCTTGATCTTACTTATTATTGATGGTCTCACCTCATGTCATTCGTTCCTTCGAGGTGAGATATAGCGAAGATAATGGTTCTATTTTCAGTGCTACCAAAGTTCATGATTCTCGAGACTCCCATGACATTATCGATTTCATCTTACGATCGTTGATTCTTCAAGGAATGATATAGTGACAATGGCTATGCTAATACCGCGCCTATATGGTCGGGCAAGATAATACCGTGCCTACATGGTCGGGCAAGATAACACCGTGCCTTAATGGCCGGGCAAGATGCTATATATATTACCGTGCCTTAATGGCCAGGCAAGATGCTATATATATTACCGTGCCTTAACGGCCGAACAAGATATTATATATGGATATATATGGAAAAGTCTTTTTTTAAAAGCTAAGCATGCCCATCATTCGCCTTAAAAGGGCATTCAGAGGCACAGGTTCATCTCTTTTATATTACTTTATCTTCATACATTCATTATATTATTTTCCGTGTTCGGTATCGCTTACTATGTTACTATTCATGCCTTACATACTCAGTACATTATTCGTACTGATGCCCTTCTTGTGGATGTTGTGTTCATGCCCGCAGGTTTGGATAGACAAGACGAGGATCTTTCATCGTAGGCTGCCTTTAGGTACCAGTTATGATTGGTTAGCTCCACTTCTTCCTGGAGCGCTGCCGAGTCTGGATGTATATATGTTTGTATGATTTTTGTTCAGGGCATGTCGGGGGCCCTGTCCCGACTTGAATACTTCAGTCATGTTCATAGAGGCTTTGCAGACAGTTCCTATGTATAGCTTCGTTATGTTCTCTCGGTCGTTATATTGGCGTCGTGGGTCCATTGGACATATATCTATACATGATATTACGTTCATATCTAGCCTTAGCCTTATTTTGTCATTTGAGACATAGAGAATACAAGTTATAATTTGGTTCGCTCGGTTTCTATAAGGTGCCGGGTGCCAATCACGCCTTACCAAGGGTGGGGTGTGACATTACGGATCCGCACCGTCTCCCTGTCTACCTGTGGACATGAACACAACGTCCGAAAATAAAGGACGTCAGTACGAACATTGTACTGAGTATGTAAGGCATGAACAATATTAGCATAATAAAGAAACAATAGAATATGAGTTAGAGATATAACCTGCTTGACCGTTGAAGGAAAACACATGCATGCATATCATATATATAAATATATATACCATCATCATTGACCCGTATTCGGGTAACCATCATATTCCGCCCACTAGTGGTGTCATGTCCGGCCCTCTAGGCATGGTGTAATGACAAGCAGCCCGAATTAGCGGTGACATGTCCGGCCATCTAGGCACGGTGGAATCGTATACAGCCCGCCTTCGTGGTGACATGTCCAGCCTTATAGGCGCGGTGTAACCTCATCGTCATAAACATCTCATAAAACATACATTCAAACTCAAAGGTAATCTATAACTATATTGGGGTGATGTAAGGTCGAGAACCCCCGATTTACATTATGGGGTAATTATGTTCATCATACCACACCTTGGAGGAACTAGCATCATAAGGTGGGTTTAGCAATAATGAATAACATCAAAGAAAACGTACGAGGATCATTAGGTTCATGGAGTTATCATATCATATGCTTTAGGACCTCTAGACTTAGACTCATCACCATCATCATCATATTCATGACATATCTCCTATCTTTACCTCATAAGGAGCTCTTTATCAACGTAGACTCATAGTTCATGGAATATAAAAAGGTCATGGAGAGATAAGGGAATTCATGTCATAGGGATCATGATTTAGAAAAGAAGGGACTAGCCTCACATACCTTGTATCTCTCTAACTCTATCGTCTAATTGCGAGCCTATCCAACTTGCGATTCTACCTTCAAGGGAATTCGTACTAAAATTAGATAATCGATAACGTAAGTATACTTGAACTAAAGCTAATGAAAATTCGGCAGCATCTCCTTAGTTTCTACAACTTTCTCCATATCATATAACAAATCCCAAACATTTATAAGAACATTCATAATCTCATAATCCACAATCTTCGTCAACCATATATCATTCAATTCTTCTACTCCTATTTCAAGGGCATCCATAACCATGGTCATAATACAATATTGCATTCATCCTCCTATTATGTTTCTCCCAGGTTCTTAATATCATTTATAGCAAGATTCTATTCATAATACATCAAGCGTCATGATTCATGTCAACTGCTATTTAAGAATACTATTATTTTCACATTTGAGCCCTATATTCTATTTTCTTCCATAATCCAAGTCTTTCAACCCCTCAATACTCTCAATAATAGGAAATAAACATAAAACTCAACTTAAGCACTTGGGAACTAGCCTTGAGTTACTCTACTCCATTAGAATGAAATCCTCCACTTGCATGCCAAAGAAATCCTTACTCTTCACAAACCCTAATAGGCTTCCTAGTATATGAATTTCTTAAATCTTGGCTTTTGATCTTGATGTCTTAGTATAGATTGTTATAGAAATAGAGAGAGGGTTTTAGAGGGTTCTAGAGAGATATAGAATCTGTTTTGGGGAGAAATAATGAATTAAAATGTGGGAGCTTATATTTATAACTATGGCTGGAAACTTCCAGATCCACTGGTCGATGAGCAGGGTCGACGGCTAGTCGACGCGTCGACGGTCCGTAGACATGCGCCGTCAATTATTTGCCTGAGATGTCTGATTGCAGAACCTCGTCGATAGTGCCAGGCGACGGCTCGTCGACATGTCGACAGTCCGTCCCTTGTGCCATCGAAGCTGACTGGTTTCAGCAGTTTTCTGAACTGCTCCGATTCAATTCGTTTCACTTATAATTCCCTCGTAATTTCAAGAATACATACTTATACTCCTGTACACGTACAAGGTAAAATATCTCGTGACCAAAGCTCTGGTGTGGACTACCTTACCGAAGGTGTATACTACCAATAAGCCAAAATTTCCTAGCAATAAAGCGAGAGGTGTAACACACCTTACCGTACTACATTAATACACAACCCAACCCAAATTTATAAGCATCACAATACACCACATATCCACCAGACCCAGAAGGTAAAGTCAAAATAGGAGTCGAAGTCAACCTTGTCTTAAGCTCTTGGAAACTCTTTTCACAAGCTTCGGACCACTAAAACTTAACAGTCTTCTGTGTCAATTAGTCAATGGAGAGGCTATTGCCGAGAAGCCTTCCACAAACTTTTTGTAATAATTTTCCAAACCCAAGAAACTATGAATTTTAGTCGCACTAGTTAGTCTAGGCCAATCCTTAACTGCAGAAATTTTATGAGGGTCTACTTTAATGCCGTCGCCAGTCACCACATGACCCAAGAAAGACACAGACTCAGGCCAGAATTCACACTTAGAGAATTTTGCATAAAGCTTGTTCTCCTCAAGTGTTGTCAAAGTTATCCTCAAATGATTAGCATGATCCTCACGATTCTTAGAGTACACCAAGATGTCATCAATAAACACAATAATGATGCCGTCTAGATACGGCTTAAACACACGATTTATTAAATCCATGAATGCAGCAGGTGCATTAGTCAACCCAAAGGACATGACTAGAAACTCAAATTGCCCATAACGAGTACGGAAAGCAGGTTTTGGGATATCCTTTTCCTTTATCTTCTATTAAAGATACCCTGACCTCAGGTCTATCTTTGAAAAGAACTTAGCACCCTGAAGTTGGTCAAATAGATCATCTATCCTAGGCAAAGGATATTTATTCTTAATGGTCACCTTATTAAGCTGACGATAATCAACACACATCATAAGGGAACCGTCTTTCTTTCTAACAAACAAGACTGGAACACCCCAAGGTGAGGAACTTGGTCGGATGAAACGTTTATCCAACAAGTCCTTTAACAGATCCTTTAACTGCCTTAGTTATGCTGGAGCCATAGGATAAGGTGAACTAGAAATAGGTCGGGTGTCGGGAATAACATCAATCCCGAAATCGATAACCCTATAAGGAGGGATGCCAGGGAGATCTTCGGGAAACAATTTTGGATAATCACTAACTATGGGAACAGATGCAAATTCAGGTAATATGGCTGTTGTATCATTAACAACAACCAAATGGTAAATACAACCCTTAGTAATCATCTTATGAGCCTTAAGATAGGAAATAAATCTACCCTTTGGGTTAGAAATTTCACCCTCCCACACAATAACAGGCTCCTCGGGAAAGGTGAAGCGAACTAACTTATGGCGACAATCCACATTTGCATAACACGCGGACAATCAGTCCATCCCCATAATTACAACAAAATCCACCATCTCAAGTTCATACAAATAACCCACGGTCTCACGATCTTTAATCACAACAACACAATCTCTGTAGACTCTAGAAACAATAACAGGAACACCCGAAGGCATATCAACAACAAAGGATTCCAACAAAGGTTCGGGTTTCATACCCATATCAAGAGAAAAATAAGGGGTCACATAGGATAAATTTGAACCTGGATCAATCAATGAGTAAGCATCATGAGAACAGATGGAAATAATACCTGTAACCACAGAGTCAGAAGCCTCAGCTGTCTCCCTATGAGTCAGCCCACAAAGTCGAGCTATCCCTCCACCAGAAATATTAGCAACTTCCTTTCCCTTGTCGTTATTATGGGCATTCTGATTATTTTTGTTAGCATTACCAGCAGGCGGATTTCTAGAAGAGGCAGAAGCAGGCGAATCATTCTTTTGGTTATTCATAGTAGCCATCTCACATAGCCATTTTCTGCATTCCCTCTTAATATGGCCTCTAATCCCACAATGATGACATATACGTTCTTCCCTCATTGGAGGACGACTACTTCCCTGCGAAAACTTACTATTATGTCATGACCCAACTCGAAAGGCTGCGACTGGCACCCAAGACCCTACTCGACTGAGTGACATACTATTACTCCATCCAAGAGTCACAACTTTTTGTGAACCTTTAATTTACGAAATGACATTTCCGTCAGGTAAAGAAACTTTTCAAGAAAACTCTTTTGTCAAATCAGGGACTTATCCCTTATCGTTATTTCAAAGAAAAACCCTTGGTCGCAATAAAATCTTAAAAACAATAAAGCACAGAAACACATCTACCTATATGGTCGCTTTACACAACTGTCGACTTCGCGACGCACTATCCACAGGACACTAACTGCAAAAGTCTCTAACATACACGAGATACCATAACATAAGTACTCTGACTCAACAACACTCCGAACTAAGTTAACCAATCAAGCTGATAGCCTGGGAAAATCCTATAGACAACATCTTCTACTCATCTGTATACACCTGCGTGGCATGAAACGCAGCCTCCGAAGAAAAGGGGTCAGTACAAATAGTGTACTGAGTATGTAAGGCATGAATAACATCATAATAAGAAGTATAGAACATAACAGGGGATAAATATGACCCGTACATTTGATTGCCTCTTAAGGTGGACACCATACATGCAACTTTAACGCTTTTTTTTAAATTAATGCGTACATAAGATCATGGAAGACATCCAAGACATTTCAATGAATGTGCAAGGATAAATAAATCATTATGGTCGTTTCAAGAAAGCACACATATCTATATTAATGCACATGAACGCCCCCACATAGGCCACAGGGTCACACCCTGTCAACTGTGCCTTATATACATATACACATCACATCATAAGCCACAGTGTCAATCCCCTGTCAACTGTGCCACATATATACACATCACAACAAAGGCCAGAGCGTCACCCCTATCAACTGTGCCATTATATATATATACATCACAACAAATGCCACAGCGTCACCCCCTGTCAACTGTGCAACATATATACACATCACAACAAAGGCCACAACGTCAATCCCTATTAACTGTGCCATATATATACGTCACAACAAAGGCCACAGCGTCATCCCCTGTCAACTGTGCCTTATATATATATACATCACAACAAAGGCCACAGCGTCATCCCCTATCAACTGTGCCACATATATACACATTACAACAAAGGCCACAGCGTCACCCCTTGTCAACTGTGCCATATATATATATATATATATATATATATATATGTCACAACAAAGGCCACATCGTCACCCCATGTCAACTGTGCCTTATATATGCACAGCAAAAGTCACAGCGTCACCCCCTGTTAACTGTGCCTTATATATGTACATGAAAAATGAAAATAAGTGCAGTGCATAATCAAAATGAAATAAGAGAACTCTGTACTGTCACAAAATAGCCATATACCTATATTATACTCATGGCATGCATAGGAGTTCAAATAGAAGCTATAGCTCTATCTCACCTTGAAGGAATAATTTTTAAGGTGAGATCAACAACAATGAATTAAATCGAGAAAATCATGAAATAGCTTACCATTTTCATACCATCGTTGAAATCATACTTGAGACCTTTAAGCATAAAATCATCCTCAATGTAATCCTCAGAAAAAACATTCTCATTTTTAACATCATAAGAAGCTTTTGAAATCAAGGAGGTTCTGGAAGCACTTATGGAATCATACCATAGGAATCATGCCTTTGAAAGAAAGGGACGAGCCTTAACATACCTGAAATTTCACGTTGCGGCTTTTCCGCCTATTTCCAATTTCGCAATCTACCTATATGACCATTCATACAATGGTTAGGCTCACTTGTTATATACGTATCCTAGACCTTCAAATTAAACCTCCTTAAAATCTGCCGAAATTCGGGCAGCATCTCCCCTATTTATATGCCTAACCCGAATTCATAATTCAACAACCAACAACAAAAACAACAATACCAACATCCATCATAATATTCTCAATATCAAAATACTCCATAAACATCTCATATGGGGTTCATCCCATATTTCCACCAATCAAAATCACTATACGGCTATTTAACAGTTCTATCTCCGTAAATAAACAAAAATTATCATTAATAATAAAATATTCATACCTTACTCCCAATATTATGACTATATCTTCATCCTCCACCTTGATCTTAAGCCACAACGTGTCACTACACAATTTTGTAGTTGCAACTATATGCCGTCTGGACAAGAATTTGGGAATTATACATGGTTTAGGCAAAAAAGCTGTTGTTGGGAGTTGGGAGAAAGTCTCCAAATTTTTGGAGAAGGTTTGGGGTGTTTGGTAAAGATAATGAGGGGTAATCCCCTTTATATAGAGGTCCAGGTTCTGCCTGGACAGACTAAAAATTCCTTCAGCGCGTTCGCGCTGGCTTAGTTTTTCTACCTGCGCGTTCATTCAGAAAAAAGGTCATAACTCTTTATCCCGATATGGTATGAGGGCCTACGACCTATGGTTGGAAAGCTCTTGCAATTAGATAAAACTTAATTCCTGGTGCTTTTCCAAATTCAAAACTTATAATGGAATTTTGGCCCCTTCAATTCAGATCATCCGAAAAAGTTTCCTTAAATCATCCTTTTGGAGGGCTTATGCCCATATTTGGCTTAAGGGTCCTTCTTAGGACTTGCTCAACTTTCCATGTACTACTCATATATCTCTTCATATGTCCTTTATAAAGCACCAGCATGTGGGCCCCACTTAGCTTACAGTAACGAGGGCTTCCGTCCAAGAACGTACTAACTAATTTACACCATATGGTCTCCAAATGTCATATGTATATTATTATTACACTATTACAATATAACCTTCATCCCTAACTCGGGCCTCAAAATTGCTCAGCGCGTTCGCGCCTCGTGGTGGCGCGTTGGCTGTTACACCTCGAAAAATCTTCCGTTGGTATGCAAGTGAATGACCTAGTGATGAGCACGAGTGTATGATGTTTCCATGAGTAAAAAACGACATTTGATGACCCTAAATAAGATTCCAAAGGCAATTGCGATAAGAGATAGGTTATGCTCCACGATGACTAATTATAGGTTTTGGAAATGTGAAAAGTTGCAGGCTTGCATTCTGGCCAGTTGGTCGTAAAGTGAAATACGGACCGTAAAGTGGTATACGGTCCGTAAACTGCCCTGTCGTATTTTGGCGTCCAAAACTTCAACTTTATGCCGATTGATCAAATGGTTAAATACGACCCAAAATACAGACCGTAAAGTGGTTTACGGCCCGTAAACCGTGATCGTAAATCACCATTCTTCAGCCTGAGTTTCTGGTTCTGTTATGATTAAATACGACCATGAAGGATAGTCCGTAAACTGGAATACGGACCGTAAACCAAGTTTACGACCACTGTGCACTTCAAATCAGATTTTCAAGTCATTAAATAAGGGGACCAAGGCTTATTTCATTTCACTTCTACATCACACCCCTTCTCTCTAAAACATCACTCTACATTTATTCCACAAGAATTCAAAGATATTTGGTGACCAACAACATAAAACAAGTAAATCAAGAGTATGAAAACCATCAAAGATCATCCAAGGTCATGAAATCCAAATGGAGATAAACTAGGGTTTTGCTCAACGTGGAGTATTATCAACTAAAGCTTGTTCCTACAACATCTAAGGTAAGATTCATGATGTTTATATGTTTTTTAAGATATTGGAGAGTTGAAATACTTGGAGTGTAGAAGAATATGGTAAAATGGGTCATAAATGATGAATAGTGACATTTAGAGAATTAGTTGGAATCGAATCATGATTGTTGTTATAATGTGACATGAATGGGTTATAAATGACGTGGAAAGACCGTGAAATAGACATTGTATGTGAATGGACGAAATAATGTGTTATAGCTATAGATATGGGCAAATGAAAGAAAATTGAGGAATGTGGATAATGTGAATGACTAATGGCCATTGTTATGATATTGTGAATGTATTTTTGACGTATGGGAGTTGAATCATGATGTGAAGGAAATGTTGTCCGATTTCCCCCTAGTTTTAGCCATGTGTACTAATTATCGATTCTAACGATAGTATGACTTTAATGAAGGTAGAAACGCTAACGTTGGAGGGGAACGCGCAAGTGTAGAATAGTGCGATGGAAAGGTATGTAAGGCTAACCCTTCTTTCATAAGGCATGATTCTTTGGCCAAACATCTAAATCCTCTATACGAGTATGTTGTCTTCCAAATGAATTGATCTTCCGAGCTTGTAAGCTCATGATTCTTGATACGCTACGATTGTACTAAGTTTCTCGTATTACGAGTAGGCCTATTAAGGTAGAAGAGGTGGAGGACGATAGTAGTGATAATGCTATGGATGATGACTATAATGATAATAACGATGACGATTATTATAACGATGATTAAAAGTAAAGATGTTTATGAGATATTATGTATATGTACGACTATTATAGAACCCCGAGCTTATGAGGCCGGGTATGATATGTAAATAAGTATGTATACAATTACGTAACGCGCGCGCACCTCTGCAGAGGGTACGGAAAACCCCGAAGCCTTGGTAGGGCCAGGTATGAGTAACCTTGAGCCTTGACTGGCCAAGTATGTATGAAACACCGATCCTATGTGGTCGGGTATGCTATAGAAATGCTATGTATATGATACGAGTACGAATATGATATGACTATGTATATGAATATGAATAAGGGCATGTATACGAATACGAGCACAAATATGGTACGAGTACTATCACAGAATACAGATAGTGATGTATGTACACAAATACGTATTAGCAAGGGAAAGTTCCTATGGAAGGCAAGTAAGTGCATATGAAGACAATATTGCCATCTCCTATTCTATGTTATTTCTTATGTTGCTATTTATGCTTCTATATTGATATTGATCATTCTTTACATACTCAGTACATTCTTCGTACTGACGTCCTTTTGTTTGTGGACGCTGCGTCATGCCCGCAGGTGCACAGGGAGATAGGCTTGATCCATAGCTGCTTTCTCAGAGACATCACAGCAGAGCTCCATTTCATTCGGAGCCATAGCTTTTGGGTACTTATTATTTTGTGTACGTAATATGGGCATAGCGGGGTCCTTTCCCGCTCATGTGATATGTTATACTCTCCTTAGAGGCTCGTAGTCACGTGTGTATGATTAGACGTGTCCGGCCTTGTCGGCCTATATTTTGTATATCTTTTGATAGCCTCGTCGGCTTATATACATTTGATGTGGCATAGATGTCAATGATGATTTAAAGATGTTGTCGTCCAATGGGACTAGCGTGAAAAAAAAGGATGTATGTTTAATCGTATGGCTCACCTAGATCTAAGTATATGTGTAAGCCAAGGGTGCCCGGGTGGGCTAGCACCGGGTGCTCGTTGCGGCCCTCTAGACGGGTCGTGACAAAAGTGGTATCAGAGCAGTTCATTCCTAGGGTGTGTCTACAAGTCGTGTCTAGTAGAGTCTTGGTTATGGGTGTGTTGCGCACCATGCTTATAAACAAGAAGCTGCAGACATTTTAGGAATAAATGACCTTCTTTCTTCTTAAGAATCGTGCGATAGAGATATGATATAAGAAATTCTTGTCCCTTAATCGTGTGTTGTGCATTTCAGAGATGCCTAAAAAGAGAAAGGCTACAGCAGCCCAAAAGGGGAAGACGGTGGCAGAAAAGTGGGCTGAAAGAGCACCGCCACCGGTAGTAGAGGAAAGTGAGTCCCAAAGTGCGGCTCAATCTCAGTCCTCCCAGACAGTGCCTCTTACTGAGGAGCGTGAGGGAGCTTCAGCCCCAGCTCCAGAACCTCCAGATGCTTCGGGCCAAGATGTGAAAGAGGCCATTAATTTGCTGACTCAAGTGATTGCGGCCCAGACTCAGAGGCAAAGTTTAGGGCGAGGTGATAGGGCTGTCAGTGCAAGGGCCCGTGACTTCGTTACTTTAAACCCTCCGGAATTCTTTGGGTCAAAGCTGGAGGAGGACTCTCAGGATTTTATTGATGGTATGTTTAGGATGATTCGATTGATACATGCTTCGGACACCGAATCGGTAGAGCTAGCGTCATATAGATTGAGAGATGTCTCGATCCAATAGTATCCCATTTGGATGGCTTCACGGGGGGCCAATGCACCTCCCCCGGTATGGAAAGAGTTTGTTGATGCTTTTCTCTGTCATTATATGCCTCCAGAAGTCCAGCGAGCTAGAGCCGATAAATTTTTAAATTTGAGGCAAGGTAGCATGACTGCTCTAGAGTACAGTCTCAGCTTCAACTCCTTGGCTAGGTATGCTTCAGCCATGGTAGCGGATATGGGTGACCGGGTACACCAATTTGTTAAAGGCCTAGGGCCACATTTGATGGATAGGTGTTTGACTGCGTCCCTTCAGGACGGCATGGATATTGTAAGCATTCAGGCCCACACTCAGAACTTAGAAGAAATTTTACAACAGCAGATGAGTGAACGTTGTTATATCCCGTATTTTTATACGACGGATTATTCGTAAGTTAATCAACATAAATCCAAGGACTTTTAATTCCGATTTTAATAATTGCACGGTTTGCTAATTAATTACAATTAGTGGAAATATTAGTGGAGATTTGGGAATAATTTACCATGATTGGATTATTAAGTGGGGATTAGTGATTAATGGAGATTAATTAAGTTAATTAGACCGCTAAGTGGGCCCCACAACATGTGGCTAAATCTGATTTGGTACATGGATGATAAGGGACACATGTCAATCCAAGGGGAGGCATATAAATTCATTAAATATGAGTCATATATCTCATTTTTCAGATTTAACAAAGTGAACTTAGAGAGAGAGTCTCTCATCTTCACCAAGTGAAGAGGACAGAGAGCCACGGCCAACCATGGCAGCTCCACCACCAAGCACGGCCAGCCCTTCTATTTTTTTATACCATTAAATTCCTAAAGTGTTCTACACATTCACTATTATGTTTCAATTGAAGGAGAAATCATAAACATGCCATGGATACTCTTATAAGCTCACGGCCAGGGCTGAGCAAAAATCTAAGTTCTAATTATTGATCCAAAAAAATAAATTTCCCAAGGATTTTCAATCATTTGGAAGGTCATCAATAACGTGAACTAACCATTGGGGCAGCAAGAAGGCCTAACGTTTTAATTCACTAAATTTCAGCCAAGTTGTTAAGGTAAGGTTTGATCAATTTCTACACGTGTTAGTAGGTATTTGGACTTGTTGCAATTTGGTGAATGTGAATTGAATCTACGGAATCATGTATGTTGGTATTGAGATGTTATTTGGCCGTGTAAGGGGGCTGTTTCATTTGAAATTGGTGGACTGATTTGAATTAATATTTTTATTGTTGTTGTTATGGGTTTTATGATGAGAATGAAGGTATTTAATGGTTCAAGTTGAAGTTAAATTTGTTTGTGGGCTGTTGTAGAACTTGGTGTGATGTTAGTTTTCTTGCATTTAAATGGATGATATTGTTAACGTGTGGTTGCTGGTATAGTTCATGAAATTGGATGAAAAGAATGTGTTAAGGAATGTATAATAAATGTATATGGTTTGTTTGGTATGTCCGTAGACGTTCGTGAAGTTATCGGGCATCCTTACGCTACTAGTTAGGGGCTGTTTAATGTGTTGTTGTTGTTCTTGTTGAGTTTGGAAGATTAATGGTAATTAAGGTGATGTGTTGTGTTGTGTGTTGGTTGGGCTATTGTAGGATTGTGTAGATGAAAATGTTACGACTATGGATCATTAATAGTAACTTGAATATGTAGTAGTCGTATGTGGATTGTTATTGAATGTTATGAATGCAGGCTGTTTGGAATATTATGCGGGCTGTCTGGAGTGTTCTCGAGTCTTTTTTGAATAGTCTCGGGTTGGTACTTGAACGTATGATTATTGATGTTGGCTTGGTTGTATGTAGTTGGTTTGAATATCAGGAAAACGTCGTCTAAATATCTAGAAAGGAGTTAATAACGTTAGAATACATTTTGAATCTCCCCGTAGCTTAACTGTAGTTCTTGACGTCTTAATATAGGTTGAGATACTATTGGGCAGCGTATACGTGTTTTGCGGCAAATAAACGCTAAAGGTATGCAAAGCCTATCCCTTCTTTCTTTTGGCATGTCCTAGACGTAAGCGATGAATGATATGAGCTTTGGGGTAATTCAATTCATAAGTTCCGAATATGATTCATGATTCTTATTCACTTCTTGATGTTAGAACTTTTAAAGTAATTAAGCTACTGCCCTCGAGTCTTTTATATGATTGGATAGTAAATGATGCATAAAAGTTCCTATTCTTAAAAGGCCCTATAATGACTAATGTCCTTAACTTTCATAAGCTTTCTCATATTGATTTGACACCCGTCCATGATCCCTGAGACTTTATTTGATATAGTTCATAATGATATTCAAAGAGCACTGAATATGACTATCACCCTGATACTCGAGCGTTGATTAGTATACTTATTTATTGAGTCTCAAAAGATGATTTATATGCATATGGTTACTCACTACTCTGCTCGTGCATACTGTTGTTACATCTTCACCGAGTCTCGGGCCGGGTATGTTATCATGCACAGTTTTACTACATTATTCACCGAGTCCCATAATGGGCCGGGTACGGTATACGATGATATGATTATTCACCGAGTCCCATAATGGGCCGGGTACGATATACGATGATATGATTATTCACCGAGTCCCATAGTGGGCCGGGTACGGTATATGACAATATGATGATTTGACTATCCACCGAGTCCCATGATGGGCCGGGTACGGTATATGATAATGATATGCATGACTTGTTTTGTAAGACACAGGTACAGTGATTTATTGATTATCATACTTGTCTCCTGGAATCATTACTTCAGTTATGATCTTCCATATTGTATTTCATGCTTTATATACTCAGTACATATCTCGTACTGACCCCCTTTCTTCGGGGGGGGGGGGGGGGGGGGGGGGGGGCTGCGTTCATGCCCGCAGGTACAGATACTTGATTTGGTGACCCTCCAGCTTAGGACTTCTACTCAGCCGTCTTGGAGTGCTCCATTGTTCCAGAGTCTAGACTTTCGACAGAGATCTGCTGATATATGTATATGTTCATTCAGGGGTACGGCGGGGCCCTGTCCCGTCATATGTTACTCTTGATACTCTTAGAAGTCTGTAGACATATGTGTGGGTTGTATATAGATGTTGTTCAGTTATGCCTATATGACTTATGTTGGGACGTTCCCGTATGTAGTGGCAGCCTTGTCGGCTTGCATATATGTATACATTTTGGGATGTTGTATGTAGTGGCAGCCTTGTCGGCTTGCGTATATGTTTGGGGATGTTCCCATACGTTGTGACAGCCTTGTCGGCTCGTGTATTATGATATCTTTTGATTAGTTGTGACTCCTCAGGAGACAGGTTACCATGATACATGGATGTGACGTTTTGAGATAACGTATGTTTTCACAAAGTTTCTATATGATGTTGAGCTTCAGTTTGATTATGCCTGACAGATATGTATACGAGTGTCCAGCTCGGGCACTAGTCACAGCCTACGGGGTTGGGTCGTGACAAACGTGAGCAAGATCGGGGACATAACAAGAGAGCTAGATCTTCGGGTCCGATGAGCGAGTTTAGAGGTCGGCACCGGCAGCAGTTTCGCAGGAATTCAGGCTATTCTATGAATAGTGCACCTCCACGGTTTTCAGGCCAGAGATTTGATAGATCTACTCGTTCAGGGCCGACTTCGAGTTTTTCAGGGTCCCAGTTTAGGGGTGATTCGGGTCAGGCGAGGCCACCCGTGCCACGATATTCCCAGTGTGGGAAGTTTCATTGGGGTCAATGCCGATCAGGTTCAGATGTTTGGTGTTCATGTGGCCGACCAGGCCATATCATGCGTGATTGCCCCTCAGTACATGGTAGAGGTAGGACCCAGCCATCAGGGTCGGTAGTCGGATCTTCAGCATCTGTACGCCTTACGGGGCTAGGTTCACATGCGCCAGTCGGCCACGGTAGAGGCAGAGGCAGAGCTCCCAGTTCTAGCGGTCCTCAGCACCGTATGTATGCTTTGGCTGGACGCCAAGATCTTGAGTCTTCTCCTGACGTGGTCACAGGTATATTATCAGTATTCTCTCATGATGTATATGCTTTGATTGATCCGGGCTCCACATTGTCATATGTTACTCTATATATTGTTGGTCGATTTAGAGTCGAGCCGGAGTCGATCAAACCTTTTGAGGTGTCTACAACCGTGGGTGAATCGGTAATAGCTAGCCGAGTATATAGAAATTATGTGATTGTGATCTGTGATCGTCGTACCATGATCGACTTGCATGAGCTAGAAATGGTAGATTTTGATGTCATTATGGGCATGGATTGGTTGGCTTCTTGCTATGCCAATGTTGATTGTAGAATGAAAGTGGTTCGTTTCCAATTTCCGGGAGAACCAGTCTTAGAATGGAAAGGGAATACGGCGTCACCAAAAGGTAGGGTTATTTCCTACCTAAAGGCAAGGAAAATGATCACAAAAGGTTGTATTTATCATCTAGTGCGAGTTCAAGATATAGAAGCTGAATCGCCAACTCATCAGTCGGTTCCCGTAGTAAATGAATTTCCGGAAGTGTTCCCGGAAGAGCTTCCAGGCCTTCCTCCCGAGCGGGAGATTGACTTTGCTATTGATGTGTTGCCAGGCACTAAGCCTATATCTATTCCCCCAAATACAATGGCACCCGCAGAACTGAAAGAATTGAAAGAGCAATTGAAAAACTTGCTTGAGAAAAGCTTTATTAGGCCTAGTTCATCCCCGTGGGGAGCACCCGTATAGTTTGTCCGAAAGAAAGATGGCTCCTTGAGAATGTGCATGGATTATAGGCAATTGAATAAGGTGACGATTAAGAATAAATATCCTATCCCAAGGATTGATGATTTATTTGATCAATTGCAAGGTGCCAAATGGTTTTCAAAAATCGATTTGAGGTCCGGGTATCATCAAGTGAGAGTTAGGGACAAAAATATCCCTAAGACAGCCTTCAGAACAAGATATGGTCATTTTGAATTCCGGGTAATGTCATTTGGGCTAACGAATGCGCCGACAGTATTTATGGATTTGATGAAAAATGTGTTCAGGCCCTTCCTGGATTTATTTGTGATCGTGTTTATCGACGACATCTGGGTGTATTCTAGATCCGAGGCAAAACATGCGGATCATTTGCGGACTGTCCTTGGAGTCCTTCGAATTCGAGAGTTGTTTGGAAAGTTTTCCAAATGTGAGTTTTAGTTGAATTCAGTGGCATTTTTAGGGCATATTGTTGTAGCCGACGGTATTCGAGTGGATAGTCAAAAGATTGAGGCCGTGAAGACTTCGCCAAGGCCCACAACTCCTATGGAGGTTCGTAGCTTTCTGGGCTTAGCAGGTTATTACAGGAGATTCGTTGAAGGTTTTTCTTCTATTTCGGCACCGCTCACAAAGTTGACCCAGAAATCAGCAAGGTTTCAATGGACAGATGCTTGCGAACGTAGTTTCCAAGAGTTAAAGGGTAGATTGACTTCCGTCCAAGTCTTGACACTTCCAGAGGGATTGGGAGGATATGTCGTTTATTGCGATGCTTCAGGTGTTGGGCTAGGCTGTGTATTGATGCAACATGGCAAGGTGATTGCGTATGCTTCAAGGCAATTGCGGAAACATGAGCAGAATTATCCTACCCATGATCTAGAATTGGCCGCTGTGGTTCATGCATTAAAGATATAGAGACATTATTTATATGGTATTCACGTTGATATTTACACAGATCATAAGAGCCTTCAGTATATCTTCAAGCAGAAAGAGTTGAATCTGCGGCAACGACGATGGTTAGAATTGCTAAAAGACTATGATGTTGATATTTTGTATCACCCCGGAAAGCAAAATGTTGTGGCTGATGCTCTTAGCCATAGATCGATGGGAATTCTATGTGTTGTATGACCAGAGAAGAGAGAAATGTCCCGTGAACTCCAACAGTTAGCTAGCCAAGGAGTCCGAGTAGTGGACTCAGGTAGCAGCGGAGCTACTATTCAGAATTCTGCAGTCTCGTCGCTAGTAGCAGAGGTGAAGGAGCGACAATATGAGGATCCCATGCTAATGCAGTACAGAGATACACTCCCTCAGAAAGAGAAGTCATCATTTGATATTTCAGGAGACGGAGTTCTCCGATGCCGAGGCAGATTATGTGTCCCTGATGTGGCAAGTTTACGCCACCAGATTTTGAGAGAAGCTCATTGTTTTCGTTATTCTGTTCACCCCGGAGCGACGAAAATGTATCATGATCTTAAGTCCATATACTGGTGGAATGGAATGAAGAAAGATATAGCGGAATTCGTAGCTCACTGTCCAAATTTTCAACAAGTGAAAATCGAGCACCAAAAGCCGGGTGGATTGTTGCAAGCTATAGAAATCCCAACTTTGATGTGGCATAGATGTCAATGATGATTTAAAGAAGTTGTCATCCAATGGGACTAGCGTGAAAAAAAAAGATGTATGTTTAATCGTATGACTCACCTAGATGTAAGTATATGTGTAAGCCAAGGGTGCCTGGGTGGGCTAGCACCGGGTGCTCGTTGCGGCCCTCTAGACGGGTCGTGACAAAAGTGGTATCAGACGTGTTCAGTCCTAGGCTGTGTCTACGAGTCGTGTCTAGTAGAGTCTTGGTTATGGGTGTGTTGCGCGCCACGCTTATAAACAAGAAGCTGAGGATATTTTAGGAATAAATGACCTTCTTTCTTCATAAGAATCGTGTGATAGAGCTATGATGTAAGAAATTCTTGTCCCTTAATCGTGTGTTGTGCATTTCAGAGATGCCTAAAAAGAGAAAGGCTACAGCGGCCCAAAAGGGCAGGACGGTGGCAGAAAAACGGGCTGAAAGAGCACTGCCACCGGTAGTAGAGGAAAGTGAGTCCCAGAGTGCGGCTCAATCTCAGTCCTCCCAGACAGTGCCTCTTACTGAAGAGCGTGAGGGAGCTTCAGCCCCAGCTCCAGCACCTCCAGCTCCTCCACCAGATTCTTCGGGCCAAGATGTGAAAGTGACCATTAATTTGCTAACTCAATTGGTTACGGCCCAGACTCAGAGGCAAAGTTCATGGCAAGGTGATAGGGCTGTTAGTGCAAGGGCCCGTGACTTCGTTACTTTAAACCCTCCGGAATTCTTTGAGTCAAAGCCGGAGGAGGACCCTCAGGATTTTATTGATGGTATGTTGAGGACGCTTCGATTGATACATGCTTCGGACACCGAATCGGTAGAGCTAGCGTCATATAGATTGAGAGATGTCTCGATCCAATGGTATCCCGTTTGGATGGCTTCACGGGGGGCCAATACACCTCCCCCGGTATGGCAAGAGTTTGTTGATGCTTTTCTCCGTCATTATATGCCTCGAGAAGTCCATCGAGCTAGAGCCGATAAATTCTTAAATTTGAGGCAATGTAGCATGAATGATCTATAGTACAGTCTCCGCTTCAACTCCTTGGATAGGTATGCTTCAGCCATGGTAGCGGATATGGGTTACCGGGTACACCGATTTGTTAAAGGCCTAGGGCCACATTTGATGGATAAGTGTTTGATTGCGTCCCTTCAGGACGGCATGGATATTGTACGCATTCAGGCCCACGCTCAGAACTTAGAAGAGAGTTTACAACAGCAGAGTAGTGAACGTGAGCAATATCGGGGACATAACAAGAGGGCTAGATCTTCGGGTCCGATGAGCGTGTTTAGAGGTGGGCACCGGCAGCAGTTTCCCAGGCATTCAGGCTATTCTATGACCAGTGCACCTCCATGGTTTTCAGGCCAGAGATTTGATAGATCTGCTCGTTTAGGGCCGAGTTCGAGTTTTTCAGGGTCCCAGTTTAGGGGTGATTCGGGTCAGGCGAGGCCACCCGTGCCATGATGTTCCCAGTGTGGGAAGTTGCATTGGGGTCAATGCCGATCAGGTTCTGATGTTTTCTATTCATGTGGCTGACCAGGCCATATCATGCGTGATTGCCCCTCAGTACATGGTAGAGGTAGGACCCAGCCATCAGGGTCGGTAGTCGGATCTTCAGCATCTGTACGCCCTACGGGGCTAGGTTCACATGCGCTAGTCGGCCATGGTAGAGGCAGAAGCAGAGCTCCCAGTTCTAGCGGTCCTCAGCACCGTATGTATGCTTTGGCTGGACGCCAAGATCTTGAGTCTTCTCCTGACGTGGTCACAGGTATATTATCGGTATTCTCTCATGATGTATATGCTTTGATTGATCCGGGCTCCACATTGTCATATGTTACTCCATATATTGCTGGTTGATTTAGAGTCGAGCGGAGTCAATCAAACCTTTTGAGGTGTCTACACCCGTGGGTGAATCGGTAATAGCTAGCCGAGTATATAGAAATTGTGTGATTGTGATATGTGATCGTCGTACCATGATTGACTTGCATGAGCTAGAAATGGTAGATTTTGATGTCATTATGGGCATGGATTGGTTGGCTTCTTGCTATGTCAATGTTGATTGTAGAATGAAAATGGTTTGTTTCCAATTTCCGGGAGAACCAGTCTTAGAATGGAAAGGGAATACGGCGTCACCAAAAGGTAGGGTTATTTCCTACCTAAAGGCAAGGAAAATGATCACAAAAGGTTGTATTTATCATCTAGTGCGAGTTCAAGATATAGAAGCTGAATCGCCAACGCTTCAGTCGGTTCCCGTAGTAAATGAATTTCCGGATGTGTTCCCGGAAGAACTTCCAGGCCTTCCTCCCGAGTGGGAGATTGACTTTGCTATTGATGTGTTGCCAGGCACTAAGCCTATATCTATTCCCCCATATAGAATGGCACCCGCATAACTGAAAGAATTGAAAGAGCAATTGAAAGACTTACTTGAGAAAGGCTTTATTAGGCCTAGTTCATCCCCTTAGGGAGCACCCGTATTGTTTGTCCGAAAGAAAGATGGCTCCTTGAGAATGTGCATTGATTATAGGCAATTGAATAAGGTGACGATTAAGAATAAATATCCTATCCCATGGATTGATGAATTATTTGATCAATTTCAAGGTGCCAAATGGTTTTCAAAAATCGATTTGAGGTCCGGGTATCATCAAGTGAGAGTTAGGGAGAAAGATATCCCTAAGACAGCCTTCAAAACAAGATATGGTCATTTTGAATTCCGGGTAATGTCATTTGGGCTAACGAACGCGCCAGCAGTATTTATGGATTTGATAAATAATGTGTTCAGGCCCTTCCTGGATTTATTTGTGATCGTGTTTATCGACGACATCTTGGTGTATTCTAGATCCGAGGCAGAACATGCGGATTATTTGCGTACTGTCCTTGGAGTCCTTTGAACTCGAGAGTTGTTTGCAAAGTTTTCCAAATGTGAGTTTTGGTTGAATTCGGTGGCATTTTTAGGGCATATTGTTGCAGCCGACGGTATTCGAGTGGATAGTCAAAAGATTGAGGCCGTTAAGACTTGGCCAAGGCCCACAACTCCTACGGAGGTTCGTAGCTTTCTGGGCTTAGCAGGTTATTACAGGAGGTTCGTTGAAGGTTTTTCTTCTATTTCGGCACCGCTCACAAAGTTGACCCAGAAATCGGCAAGGTTTCAATGGACAGATGCTTGCGAACGTAGTTTCCAAGAGTTAAAGGGTAGATTGATTTCTGCCCAAGTCTTGACACTTCCAGAGGGATTGGAAGGATATGTCATTTATTGCGATGCTTCAGGTGTTAGGCTAGGCTGTGTATTGATGCAACATGGCAAGGTGATTGCGTATGCTTGAAGGCAATTGCGAAAACATGAGCAGAATTATCCTACCCATGATCTAGAATTGGCCACGGTGGTTCATGCATTAAAGATATGGAGACATTATTTATATGGTGTTCACGTGGATATTTACACAGATCATAAGAGCCTTCAGTATATCTTCAAGCAGAAAGAGTTGAATCTGCGGCAACAACGATGGTTAGAATTGCTAAAAGACTATGATGTTGATATTTTGTATCACCCCGGAAAGGCAAATGTTGTGGCTGATACTCTTAGCCGTAGATCGATGGGAAGTCTATGTGATGTACGACCATAGAAGAGAGAAATGTCCCGTGAGCTCCAACAGTTAGCTAGCCAAGGAGTCCGAGTAGTGGACTCAGGTAGCAGCGGAGCTACTATTCAGAATTCTGTAGTCTCGTCGCTAGTGGCAGAGTTGAAGGAGCGAAAATATGAGGATCCCATGCTAATGCAGTACAGAGATACACTCCCTCAGAAAGAGGAGTCAACATTTGATAATTCAGGAGACGGAGTTCTCCGATGCCGAGGCAGATTATGTGTCCCTGATGTGGCAAGTTTACGCCACCAGATTTTGAGAGAAGCTCATTGTTCTCGTTATTCTGTTCACCCCGGAGCGACGAAAATGTATCATGATCTTAAGTCCATATACTGGTGGAATGGAATGAAGAAAGATATAGCGGAATTCGTAGCTCAATGTCCAAATTGTCAACAAGTGAAAATCGAGCACCAAAAGCCGGGTGGGAAGTGATTAATATGGACTTCATTTCAGGTATAGCTCGTTCTCGACGTAAGTATGATTCCATATGGGTGATTGTGGATAGACTCACAAAGTCAGCTCATTTCGTACCGGTCAGAACGACCTATGTAGCAGAAGATTATGCAAGGATTTACCTTAAAGAGATAGTGAGACTCCATGGCGTTCTGGTATCTATTATCTCCGATAGAGGGACTCAGTTTACGGCTAACTTTTGGAAGTCTTTCCAAGAGGGTCTAGGGACCCAGGTGCACCTTAGCACGGCCTTTCATCCGCAGACCGATGGGCAAACTGAACGCACCATTCAGACTCTTGAGGATATGTTACGGGCATGCATGATAGATTTTGGAGGAAACTGGGATGACCATTTGCCACTCATTGAGCTTGCTTACAATAACAATTATCATTCTAGTATTCAAATGGCACCGTACGAAGCTTTATATGGGCGAAGGTGTAGATCCCCAATTGGGTGGTTTGAAACAGGGGAGACTAAATTGATAGGGCCGGACCAGGTCCAGCAAGCTATAGAGAAAGTCAAGCTCATACAAGATCGGTTGTTAGCACCCCAAAGTCGTCAAAAGTTCTATGCGGATAATCGTCGAAGAGACTTGGAGTTCAAAGTGAAAGATTGGGTATTCTTAAAAGTGTCGCCTATGAAGGGTGTAATGAGATTTGGCAAAAAGGGGAAGCTTAGTCCCCGGTATATTGGGCCATATGAAATTGTACGAAAGATAGGCAAAGTGGCCTATGAGTTAGACCTACCTCCAGAATTGCAGTCAGTCCATCCAGTATTTCATGTCTCGATGCTTCGAAAATGTGTTGGAGATCCCACTAGGATCGTCCCAATAAATGATGTTCAAGTGACAGAAAAGCTATCTTACGAAGAAGTACCCATTGCCATATTAGATATGCAAGTACGGAGGTTTAGAAACAAAGAAGTGGCCTCGGTTAAGGTTATATGAAGAAGCAGTAAACGAGAAGAGATGACACGAGAAGCAGAAGAGAGTAGGCGATCCAGATACCCGCATTTATTTCAGCCCTTGGAAGAAGTCCAAGATGAGAAGTCGAGATCATAAGGTATGCATGTTTTCCTTTATGCTTTTTGGGTCGTGTGTGGCCAAATTTTTATGCTATTGTGTTGTGGCCCTGTGAGGCATCGATATTATGGGTTGTTGTGGCAGGATGGTAGTGCCATATTATAGGGGAAACTCTGGCGAAATTTTTATAGAATTCCCGAAGGATTTAACATTCGAGGACGAATGTTCTTAAGGGGTGAAGAATGTTACACCTCGAAAAATCTTCCGTTGGTAGGCAAGTGAATGACCTAGTGATGAGCACGAGTGTATGATGCTTCCATGAGTAAGAAACGACATTTGATGACCCTAAATAAGACTCCAAAGGAAATTGCGAAAAGAGATAGGTTATGCTCCACGATGAGTAATTATAGGTTTTGGAAATGTGAAAAGTTGCAGGCTTGCATTCTGGCCAGTTGGTCGTAAAGTGAAATACGGACCGTAAAGTGGTATACGGTCCGTAAACTGCCCTGTCGTATTTTGGCTTCCAAAACTTCAACTTTCTGCCAATTGATCAAATGGTTAAATACGACCCAAAATACGGACCGTAAAGTGGTTTACGGCCCGTAAACCGTGATCGTAAGTCACCATGCTTCAGCCTGAGTTTCTGGTTCTGTTATGATTAAATACGACCATGAAGGACAGTCCGTAAACTTGAATACGGACCATAAACCAAGTTTACGACCACTGTGCACTTCAAATCAGATTTTCAAGTCATTAAATAAGGGGACCAAGGCTTATTTTATTTAACTTCTACATCACACCCCTTCTCTCTAAAACATCTCTCTACATTTATTCCACAAGAATTCTAAGATATTTGGTGACCAACAACATAAAACAAATAAATCAAGAGTAAGAAAACCATCAATGATCATCCAAGGTCAAGAAATCCAAATGGAGATAAACTAGGGTTTTGCTCAAACTGGAGTATTATCAACTAAAGCTTGTTCCTACAACATCTAAGGTAAGATTCATGATGTTTATACGTTGTTTAAGATATTGGAGATTTGAAATACTTGGAGTGTAGAAGAATATGGTAAAATGGGTCATGAATGATGAATAGTGCCATTTAGAGAATTAGTTGGAATCGAATCATGATTGTTGTTATATTGTGACATGAATGGGTTATAAATGACGTTGAAAGACCATGAAATAGATATTGTATGTGAATGGACAACATCATGTGTTATAGCCATAGATATGCGCAAATGAAAGTAAATTGAGGAATGTGGATAATGTGAATGACTAATGGCCATTGTTATGATATTGTGAATGTATTGTTGACGTTTGGGAGATGAATCATGATGTGCAGGAAATGTTGTCCGATTTTCCCCTAGTTTTAGCCATGTGTGCTAATTATCGATTCTAATGATAGTATGACTTTAATGAATGTAGAAACGCTAACGTTGGAGGGGAACGCGCAAGTGTAGAATAGTGTGACGGAAAGGTATGTAAGGCTAACCCTTCTTTCATAAGGCATGGTTCTTTGGCCAAACATCTAAATCCTCTATTCGAGTATGTTGTCTTCCAAATGAATTGATCTTCCGAGCTTGTAAGCTCACGATTCTTGATACGCTATGATTGTACTAAGTTTCTCGTATTACGAGTAGGCCTATTAAGGTATAAGTGGTGGAGGACGATAGTAGTGATAATGCTATGGATGATGACTATAATGATAATAACGATGACGATTATTATAACGATGATTATAAGTAAAGATGTTTATGAGCTATTATGTATATGCACGACTATTATAGAACCCCGAGCTTATGAGGCCGGGTATGATATGTAAATAAGTATGTATACGATTACATAACGCGCGCGCACCTCTGCAGAGGGTACGGAAAACCCTGAAGCCTTGGTAGGGCCAGTTTTGAGTAACCTTGAGCCTTGATTGGCTAAGTATGTATGAAACACCGACCCTACGTGGTCGGGTATGCTATGGAAATGCTATGTATATGATACGAGTACGAAGATGATATGGCTATGTATATGAATGTGAATAAGGGCATGTATACGAATACGAGCACAAATATGGTACGGGTACTATCACGGAATACGGATAATGATGTATGTACACAAATACGTATTAGCAAGGGAAAGTTCCTATGAAAGGCAAGTAAGTGCATATGAAGACAATATTGCCATCTCCCATTCTATGCTTTTTCTTATGTTGTTATTTATGCTTCTATATTGATATTGATCATGCTTTACATACTCAGTACATTCTTCGTACTGACGTCCTTTTGTTTATGGACGCTGCGTCATGCCCGCAGGGAGACAGGCTTGATCCATAGCTGCTTTCTTAGAGACTTCACAACAGAGCTCCATTTCATTCGGAGCCATAGCTTTTGGGTACTTATTCTTTTGTGTACATAATGTCGGCAAAGCGGGGTCCTGTCCCGCTCATGTGATATATTATACTCTCCTTAGAGGCTCGTAGTCACGTGTGTATGATTAGACGTGTCCGGCCTTGTCGACCTATATTTTGTATATCTTTTGATAGCCTTGTCGGCTTATATACATTTGATGTGGCATAGATGTCAATGATGATTTAAAGATGTTGTCGTCCAATGGGACTAGCGTGAAAAAATAAAGATGTATGTTTAATCATATGGCTCACCTAGATGTAAGTATATGTGTAAGCCAAGGGTGCCCGGGTGGGCTAGCACCGATTGCTCGTTACGGCCCTCTAGACGGGTCGTGACATTGGCGTTGTGTTGGCCCTTGGCCTTCTAGGTGTTCGGCAGACCATTTTCTTGGCCTGCCAGCCCGACTTGGAACGTCCATATCTCCTTACCCCGATGTCCTATTAAGGATCGGTTTGTCGCATTGGAAACTAGACTTCCAGAACTTCACTTTAGGATTTTGTTTCACTTCAAAACTCCTAATATACTAAAAGATATTCTTTCTCCCACTTAGACCAAAATTTTCGTACCAAACCTTACCCAACTTTCCGTCAAAACCTTGGAAGCTTAATCTCCTTAGTTCACTTGTTTTCCAATCCCTCTATAAGCTGTTACGCGAACTCGAACTCTTAAAATTATAATACGAACACCTAACAAATCTCAACGTGCAGAACTACGGGGTGTAACATTCTTCCCCCCTTAAAAACATTCGTCCTCAAATGTTGTAGTTATAAATCCACGACGTTTTTAATGATGTCTTGAAGTGATTGCCTTTCTCTTATGCTCCGATCGCCTTATTTTTAACATAGGTTGGTCAACCTCTTCTCGTTCCCTCTTAGCTCTTTATTGAACTCTTTCATAAATTCTATAGCCTTCTGTTCTTATGTGACTGAACTAATGTTCAATTATCGCTCTATTCCCGTCAAGGTGGTATTATTCGCCATGGCTACGGCTACTCGCAGACTTGCAAGTACCTCCTCTTACTTGCTTTTCAGTCCCCTACTAGTGGACAACTCCCTTTCTTGGCTATGGCACCTTCCTTGAGTATCTTTTCCTTCGAAGTGCTCTTCTCCACTTGCCACTTTATAGTATTAGCCCGGAAGTTCGTAGAATGTCCTCTCAGAAGTACATATTTGTTCTATTTCTAGTAGGCTTTTCCGTTTACGAGGTAATCTTGTCAATATGACTGCATGTTTATCCTTTCGAATGCCCCTTAAGAACCTAAAATCCCTTGGCACTTTTGCAAACTTGCTTATTTTCTCCCAATTCACATCCTTATTCGTTGTTACTGCCCTCCAGTTCCATTTATCCGCATCTGATTTCGAACCTTTACCTTCGTTTTGCGTTCTATACTACATACTCCATTCTTTCCATATACTCTGATGTTATTGCATCAAGCTTACCCAATTCTAACTTTTAGAGAAAATAATGTCAATTTGCCCTATCGCACTTGCCACCTGAACTTCAATACTGTGTTCGGTCAATACCTTTAACATATAACCTCATTGATTATCTTCACTGGTTAACATAACCACATATAAGCTATCGTATATCTTTACCAACACCTTACTTACCAAGCATCCCTAATATTATTCAAACTCGTCCTAATTCTGTAACTATTACGTCTTCTCTCTCCCTATCAAGCCGGTCCTCCTCATCTCTCACAATCATTGAGAATTTCCAATCGTGAGGTTCACACGCTTCTAATTTCCCTCAAGCTATTCTAGTTCTTCATCCTTCTTTTATTTCTAAACCTATAGGACTTCTTAGCACACTTCCCAGGGGATCACCCATCCTAGTACTACTCTGGCCCATGCACGCTTAACCTCGAAGTTCTGATGGGATCAGGTGCATTAGTGCTGGTATGATCGCATCCATCCTATTGCGTGGCCTTTATCACGTGACCTAAAACAAGTTTAAGTTCTAACGGATCCCAAGAAAATTTTCGATCATGCATCTATCTCCGAATTAGAAAAGTCCCTCACTTTACTGATCAAGAAATTGTATTTTTAGCCTTCAGAACTCCCCATGACAGGCCTTCAATTATCACATACAACTGCTTTCCATTCCTAAATTTTAAGATTCCTTGTAGCGGTAAAACTTCTTAGCCGCAGTTATTTATAAGTACTTTGTCTATCGATCCCTGTAAAACTTCTATTTGTCAACTATCAATGGTATCCTGCAATAATTGTACACACATAAGAAGTTCCAATAAAAGACTCATATACCCGTAGCCGGTTTATCCTCCTCTCGATCGAGAGGGCTGTAACGTGAAGTATCCTTCTCATCATCCTTGCACCATTCTGTTAGCCATCTCATCATGGTGATTGTTTATATGGTTCTATGTCATATACTCTTACAATTGATATAACTAGCGGCTCGAAATTTCACGAGAGTTCATTGTCACTAGCTTGTTTCGACCAATTGCAATATCCTTGAATCCTTTTCTTGCCATCTTATCTCCGTCTACTTTCGTGGCTTCTCCTTGCATTCCTTAGCTCATCTTGCTTCATAACTCCCTATTACTTCTCGATTTTCCCATTGTCGGGTGTCAGAATTCCTCCAATACCTTAGTCAGCCCTTGTGCTCGTACTCAAGCTTACTTGCTTCCCCACTTAAAGGCTTTACCTTATGGTGTTGTATTCTATTGCTATTCTCGATCAAAATTTCATCTCATAATAATCCTTTCTTCATCGTTTTTGTTCTTTCACTTACAAATCCTTCAAGTTCCCTACTTGTCATTACCCAAAAATACTACTTTAAATCTCAAATCTTGCCTATAATAATCCCTAGGGATATTCAAATTAATGATGTACTGTCTGTCCAGCCGGAATAGTACTTTTTATTCTAATAATTAAAGCCCAATGTCCACTTGTAGTGTCATCTTCATCTTATCATTCCATATCATCTCACCCCATACTTTCCCATTAATCGATCTGTAACCATCATAAATGTATACTCTGTGTGATCTCCTAAATCTTTGGTCCTTGTCCTTAAATAATATTTTTTTTTGGAAAATTGTGGCAGAGTGCCCATTATTTACAACCTTCTTAGTTCTGGTTATAAGGACGTCTAGTTTGGTTCCGGAGTCCTCACATTCTCCCTTTTCCACGAACAACCTTACTCTATTTCCTGTTGATTTATTTAAACTTTATCCTATCGTCTGCTTTCCTGCTTTCACCCTAACCTTTTCCTCAATTATCTATTATCTGACCCTCAATGGGTATATGTATTTCCTTATCCAAGTTTCTCCCTCCTTCTAGATATCATAACCTTCTTTTTTCCTAATGCTCCTTCTTATATTGTTAGTCGAGTTACCGCTATCTGACTTTAATCCTCGAGAAAACCCAATCCTGATTCCCTCTGTAGCGCTTGCTACCACAATTTTGACATAAAACACAATCAATACTTTTGATATGTCGTAACATCAATCATAAGGGTATACATAATACTCGATGTAGCCATTTGTGACTTATCTTTTTATCTCTTTTCAACACCTTTTTTTTTGCAAGATATCCCGTTGCTATTTGATTTGTCCTGAATCTGTAGCTTTAATACATCTCCCCTCTTTTGACCAACTAGCCAGACTCATACCTCACAATCATTTCGAAATTCTAATTGGAAAGCTCATATGCTCCTATTTTTCCCTCGGGCTATTCTAGTTTCTCATATTCCCTTTTTTCGTATGTTTAAATCTGTAGGTCTTCCTAGCATATCTTTCTACATCCTAACTGTGAATCCCGACAATATAACTTTACTTAGAAATCTTTACTCGTACTCGTACCCCATCTCCTTGTCTAAAAGAATCAACCTCACATCCTTTACCTTTCTGCAGCAACTGAATCGATCCTTGTGATATTTTACCTTCACTTATATACCTACTCCTTCTCTCCTTACACATAAATTGACATCGCACCTAATTTCTCTATCATCAAATAACCTTCACAATACCCATCTGAAAAAAATTCGACGTAAAGTCTTCTTATACGGGTTAGCTAGAAATATACCACATGTTCCTAAGTTTGATACAATCTCTACTTCCTTCATCGGCCAAGCAACATCACATTTAGAAGTTGTATAGGAAATCCAGAAAACAATCATAAATGCAAACAAGCTTACCTCTTGTGTCACGACTCGGTGTATACCTGAACCTTTATCGATCGTCCTTTTGTACTTTCCTAGTCACTTCCTATTCCTAACTATAAATTTCAATCATATTTGCAACATTTTTGCCATATCTGACTCATAATCGTTTTTACCAATACTTACCTTTGTGCTGATTCCCTCAGCGCCTATTGTCCCTGTAATCCCAATATCATCATTCACTTCCTTTGTCAATACCATTCTTCTACTGGAATCAAGAGTTAGTGCAAGAAATTTAATTTCCTATGACTTGTCTCTCATCGCACGATCTTAGATATGAAAGAAGGGTAACCACCCTAAATGCCCTGTACCCTCCTGTTTATAAATGTGGCGGGCAACACACCATAAACAAGACTCTACTGGACACGACTTTGCAGACAACCCCGAGGACGAGCTGCTCTAATACCACTTCTGTCACGACCCAACCCGGAGGGCCGCGACTAGCACCCAAGACCCTACTCGGCTGAGTGCCATACTATTACTCCATCCAGGAGTCACAACTTTTTGTGAACCTTTAATCTACGAAATGACGTTTCCGTCAGGTAAAGAAACTTTTCAAGAAAACGCTTTCGTCAAATCAGGAACTTCTCCCTTATTGTTAATTCAAAGAAAAACCTTTGGTCACAATAAATGCTTTAAAACAATAAAGCACAAAAACACATCGACCTATATGGTCGCTTTACACAATTGTCGACTTCGCGACACACTATCCATAGGACACTGTCTGCAAAAGTCTTTAACATACACGAGATACCACAACATAAGTAGTCTGACTCGGAAACACTCCGAACTGAGATGGAGCTCACAATATAGTTGATAGCCTGGGAACATCCTATAGCTAACGTCTTCTACTCATCTATATACACCTGCGTGGCATGAAACGCAGCCCCCGAAGAAAGGGGGTCAGTATGAATAGTGTACTGAGTATGTAAGGCATTAATAACATCATAATAAGAAGTATAGCACATAACAAGGGATAAAGATGACCCGTAAATTTGATTGCCTCTTAAGGCGGACACCATACATGCAACTTTAACTCTTTTTTCAAATCAATCCGTACATAAGATCACGGAAGACATCCGAGACATTTCAATGAATGTGCAAGGATAAATAAATCATTATGGTTGTATCAAGAAATCACACATATCAATAATAATGCACATGAACGCCCCCACATAGGCCACAGCGTCACACCTTGTCAACTGTGCCTTATATATATGTACACATCACATCAGAGGCCACAACATCACCCCTGTAAACTGTGCCACATATATACACAACATAACAAAGGTCACAGCGTCCCCCCTATCAACTGTGCCCTATATATATACATCATAACAAAGGCCACAGCGTCACCCCCTGTCAACTGTGCCACATATATATATATATCACAACAAAGGCCATAATGTTACCCCTTGTCAACTGTGCCATATATATACGTCACAACAAAGGCCACAGCGTCACCCTCTGTCAACTGTGCCTTATATATACACAATAAAGGTCACAGCGTTACCCCCTGTCAACTATGCCTTATATATGTACATGAAGAATGAAAATGAGTGCAGTGCATAATCAAAATGAAATAATAGAACTCTATAATGTCACAAAATAGCCATATACATATATTATACTCATGGCATGCATAGGATTTCAAATAGAAGATATCGCTCTATCTCACCTTGAAGGAACAATTTTTAAGGTGAGATCAACAAAAATGAAATAAATCGAGAAATTCATGAAATAGCTAAACATTTTTATATCATCGTTGAAATCATATTTGAGACCTTCAAGAATAAAATCATCCTCAACGTAATCCTCATAAAAACATTCTCATTTTTAGCATCATAAGAAGCTTTTGAAATCAAGGAGGTTAGCATCATACCATAGGAATCATGCCTTTGAAAGAAAGGGACGAGCCTTAACATACCTGAAATTCCACGTTGCGGCTTTTCCGCCTATTTTTGGTTTCGCAATCTACCTATAAGACCATTCATACTATGGTAAGGCTCACTTGTTAGATACGTATCCTAGACCTTCAAATTAAACCTCCTTAAAATCTGCCGAAATTCGGGCAGCATCTCCCCTGTTTATATGCCTAACCTGAATTCATAATTCAACAACCAACAACAACAATATCAATATCCATCATAATATTCTCAATATCAAAATAATCCATAAACATCTCATATGGGGTTCATCCCATATTTCCACCAATCAAAACCACTATACGGCTATTTAATAGTTGTATCTTCGTAAATAAACCAAAATTAACATTAATAATAAAAGATTCATTCCTTACTCCCAATATTATGGCTATATATTCACTCCTCCACCATAATCTTAAGCCACAATGCGTCACTACACAATTTTGTAGTTGCAACTATACACCGTCTGGACCGAGGTTTGGGAATTATACCTGGTTTAGGCTAAAAAGTTGGTGTTGGGAGTCGGGAAGAAGTCTCCAGATTTTTGGAGAAGGCTTGGGGTGTTTGGTGAAGAAAATTAGGGCTAAGTCCCTTTATATAGCGGTCCAGGTTCTGCCTGGACCGACTTAAAATTCCTTCAGCGCGTTCGCGCTGGCTTAGTTTTTCTGTCTACGCGTTGGTTCAGTGAAAAGGCCATAAATCTTTATCCTGATATGGTATGCGGGCCTATGACCTGTTTTTGGAAAGCTCCTTAAATTATCTACAACTTTCATTATTGGTGTTTTTCCAAATTCCATGATTATAATAGCGTTTTGGCCCCTCAAAGTCAGATCATCCGAAAATGTTTCGTTAAATCGTCCTTTTGGAGGGCTTATGCCCATATTTTGCTTAAGGGTCCTTCTTAGGACTTGCTCAACTTTCCATTTACTACTCATATATCTCTTCACATGTCCTTTATAAGACCCCAGCATGTGGGCCCCACTTAGCTTACAGGAACAAGGGCTTTCATCAAGCAACGTACTAACTGATTTACACCATATGGTCTCCAAATGTCATATGTATATTATTATTACACTCTTATAATATAACCTTCATCCCTAACCCGAGCCTTATAATTGCTCAGCGCGTTCGCGTCATTCCCTGGCGCGTTCACGCAGACCATTTTCCTAGCCTGCCGGCTCGATTTGTAACATCCATATCTCCTTGCCCTGATGTCCTATTGAGGAGCGGTTTGTCACGTTGGAAACTAGACTTCCCGAACTTCACTTTAGGCTTTTGTTTCACTTCAAAACTCTTAATATACTAAAAGATATTCCTTCTCCTAGTTAGACCAAAATATCTGTACTAAACCTTGCCCAACTTTCCTTCAAAGCCTTGGAAGCTTAATCTCCTTAATTCACTTGTTTTCCAATCCCTCTAGAAGCTGTTACGTGAACTCGAACTCTTAAAATTATAAAACAGGAACCTATGATCTGGCATCTTCTCGACAATAACTTCGATGTCTGCAACTGAATAGCTAACACCTAACAAATCTCAACGTGCAGAACTACGGGTGTAACATATTATTATTGTTATTATTGTTATTCTTGTTATTCTTGTTATTGTTATTATTGTTATTGTTATTGTTATTGTTATTATTGTTATTCTTCTTCTTATTATTATTATTATTATTATTATTATTATTATTATTATTATTATGCTTCAAATTGAGCAGGTGCAGAATACCCGTTACTCAGGTTACTCAGGTTGAGCAGGTGCAGAATACCCGTTAATTTAGAGCATACCAATCTCAGAAACGAAACTGGTCAATGCGCGCTTGATACGCGAACACTAAAGAGAGAACCGGGGCTAATTTGCTTCGGTTAGGATTCGCTTTTGGGAATAGAATGAATCTAATTGGGAATATTATTATTATTATTATTTTATTATTATTATTATGCTTCAAATTGAGCAGGTGCAGAATACCCGTTACTCTGCCCTCCCTTATAATTATTACCACTGAAATCACCCGCCGATCGGGCCTTCTTGTTCTGATCTCGATCCACCCTCTCTTCATTTTTCCAACTCTTTTGTTGTTCAGCAAACCCAACAAGAGATGATAAAGTGCAATTAGGAGACATAGCAACAGCAGCACATGCAGACTTGATACGTGATACCAAGCATTTCACAAAACGAGTCAACTTATGTTTTTCAGTCGGAATCATGTATAAAGCATACTTTGACAGACGGGTGAACTCCAAACTATAGTGACAAACTGACTTGTTAGCCTGTTCTAGCTTTTTAAACTTCGTAGCCATAGCAAATCTTTTCTCATCAGACAGAAGCCTTTCCAAGAACGCTTTTTCAAATTCAGCCCACGTCAGAGCTAAAGCAGCATCACCCCTCTCAGATTCCCACATCTCAAACCATGCGTGAGCAACATCCTTCAACTGATACGAAGCGAGTCTCATGGCTTCGGAATCCTGGGCATCCATTGCCCTCAATGCCTTGAAGGTCTCATCTAAAAAGTGTTGGGGGTCATCCACCTCTCGTGACCCAAAAAACTCAGTTGACTTTAAGTCTAGAAATTACTTAAGTCTGCCTCCATCATGAGATCCTACTCCTCCACGCTGATGTTGAGCTGCAACCAAAGCAGTCAACATTTGAATAGCCGTTTGCATAGTACCAATCTCAGGCACACCCTCAACAGGAACAACAGGAGCAGACGGTGCTGGAAGTGGTGCTTGATTCCCAACATCATTTCCATTACCAGCATTCGTGCCCCCAGGATTTCGGTTAGCTCTCACGGGTTGTGCTCGGTTACCGTTTTTAGATCGCGTCATAGCCATTTCTGCAGGGCACGAATTAGAATGATTCTAAAAGGACTTGATGCTCTACAACACAATCTAGAATCAAAAAGAATAGGAAACACTTATAAATGTCCTGGGAGTTTCTCGGTCATGCAGGTGATCAGGCTGCACAAGGAAAACTCTACAACACACAGATCCACAAACACCGACAATAATCCTAGGACGTATTTAAACGTAGGCTCTGATACCAAGCTTGTCACGCCCCAAAACTCACCCTAGACGTGACCGGCATCCGACGTCATGAACAACATCGAAAGAATCTAAACGACACAATAATAATACTTGAACCCGCCAGGTTCAGCATTTGCCTCCAATAGTTTATAGAATAAAGGTAAACAATTCATGCATATATGAATTAAATCAGCAGAAGTCTTTAGTAATCAATGCTTAATCAAACGTAACAATGTGCCCGAGAGTTAATCAATGATTCAACAACTACCCACAAGAATGTATACTATGGAGCTTCTAAGATAAAGGATTAATAGTCTGACTTATCGGGACGCAGCCCGAAAAACTAATATAAAGAATAAATAAATAAATAAATAAGGTGTCCCACGAATGAATGTGTGGGCTCACCAAATCAGCCGCAACAGCAAGTCCTTCCTAAACGCCCGGAGTATCAAGAACCTGCTCATCACTGTTACCTAACATACCATCAAAAACAACAATGGTATGCCTAAGTACTTTGTACTCAGTGACTGCCTCGGGACAATAAGTAATATGAAAATAAAGTACAATAATACATAACGAATTCAGTCATGAAAATCGTGTGAAACTAATGTAAGATTAGTTATTCAGTTTGTGTATCTCAATAAGAATTATCAAAACTGATTATAAGGCCTCTTGTCAAGGTAGAAATTAAAATATGCCTTTCAATTGATCATAATTAACATTAATAATTGCACGAGAAAATAAGAATATCACACATGCCAATATAGGCCCAAGAATCAAGCACATCGAAGGGGTGACAGTAGAGGTTCCCTTGTCATAGCGCACCACACCGGAATATAAAATTCAATAGTGGCTATCCTTCCCCCCGAATAGCAAGGCATAATCACACCCCAGGTAGCGAACTCGGAAGTGGCAACTCTTCCTCCTGAATGGTTAGGCATTATCACACTAGGATCCATAGTGGCTACCCTTCCTCCCGAGTAGCTAGGCCAAACACAACAACAAAGTTCATAGCATAGAAGCCGATTCACAATTTTTCCCAAAGTATCCACACCATCAAATAGCATTAAAGTTCATTATGCCATTACGAAAATCCATAATTTCATAGATAATCTTGAAAACGTTTCCACCTCTTTAAACAAGATTCCTTTGTCATAGTTTCTTTGTAAAATCATCAATACAAACAATTAACCATCATCACTGATCATCTCTTATAGAAGAAAACGATTATGATTTCACACACGTATATAGAGGATAATACAAACAATGTTTAATGTGGGCTTGTCCCCTCACGCATACCAATCACAAGCAAAGATATAAATTAGGGTTTCGCATGAGAAGTTCACCTTTTATTCAATAAAGAACCTTTGAGAAGAAAACATATATCCATGATAAGGTTTCTAAAATAGAGACATACCTTAGTATGTTAAACAAAGTTTAACAATTCACTTTTCTAGTGAAGAACACCCAAACCCTAGCTTGAATCACTTTAGAAAGAATTATGTTGCAAACCCTAGGTTTTAGTCACAAGAATCATGTTAAGAATCATGGGTTTGATGTTAGGATTGATAATCAATGATTAAGATGTTCTTACCTTAGTGTTGGGGCCCTAGAGAGATATTTTCGTCCTTAGGGTTTTTTAGAGTGAAACGAATGGAAGAAAAACTAAAATTTTGCAACTTATATAATTTCAGCCCGTCAGGCACAATTGACGGTACAAACGATGGAGCGTCGAACAGATCGACGGAGCGTCGATTTGCTCCATCAAAGTCATGAAATTCCTAGTGAGCAACTTTCTCTTCCTTACTTTCTACAACCGTCGAACTTTTTTTTTCGCGAAACTGCTGTGAATTTTCATTTTGACCATCTCCTCTTGGGTCTTTAGCCTAAACTCTTGCACGTAACCCAATATATAAGGTTCCAAAGTACTCATACAATGCTTTCACACTCTATACGGTTTTACAGGATGTTACATATGCGCTATCCTTCTCTTACTTTGCTCGTTACTCCTATCTCTTGATTCCGACGGAGGTCGGTAGGATTCGGTTGTTCATTAGCGGGATGGATGGTCCTCTCCAGCTACCCTCTGCTAGACTCGAGGCAGAGGCCTCATATGCTGTGATCTCAGGTACCATTTATGTCCATCATAGAACAACATCTGTGTTTTTTGACCCCGTATTTACTTATTCGTATGTATCTGCATTTCATACCCTTGGTTGGGATTTACCCTATGATAGCGTAAATATACCTGTTCATTTGTCTACTCCAGTCGGAGATTCTAAGGTTGTTGATCGAGTTTATCGGTCATGTTTAATTACTTTTATGGGGTATGACACCTGGGTAGATTTGATGATTCTAGATATAGTGGACTTTGATATTATATTGGGTATGTCCTGGCTTTCTTCTTATCATGCGATCTTGGATTGTCACGCCAAGACAGTCACTTTAGCCATGCCGGGCATCCCTAAGCTTAAGTGGAGAGGTACTCCTCGTCCCGCCCCGAAGAAGATTATTTCCTTCCTTCGGGTGAAGAAATTAGTAAGTAAGGGGTGTTTAGCGTATTTGGCGCATGTTCGTGATACGACTGTTGCATCTCCACTCCTTGAGTCTATTCCTATTGGAGCGAGTTCGCGGAGGTGTTTCCGTCAGATTTACTGGGTATGCCACCCGATCGTAACATGGATTCCTGTATCGACGTAGACTCAGGTACTCATGCTATTTTCTTCCCACCATATCGGATGGCACCTGCCGAGTTGAGAGAACTTAAGGAACAATTGCAGGATTTATTGATCAAGGGCTTCATTAGACCGAGCGTCTCCACTTGGGGTGCTCCTGTGTTATTTGTGAAGATGAAAAATGGGACCATGAGGATGTGCATTGATTACTGCCAGTTGAACAAGGTCACTATTCAGAACAATTGTCCTATGCCTCGTAACGATGATCTGTTTGACCAGCTTCAAGGTGCTTCGGTGTTTTCTAAGATTGATTTGCATTCCGGCTATCACCAGTTGAAGATTAGGGCGGAGGATATTCCGAAGACAACATTTCGGACGAGATATGGCCACTATGAGTTTCTAGTGATGTCTTTCGGGCTTACTAATGCCCCAGCTACATTTATGACCTTGATGAATGGCATCTTTGGGCCGTTACTTGATTCTTTTGTGATTATATTTATTGATGACATCTTGGTGTATTCCAAGAGTAGGGTGGGGTATGAGAGCCATCTTCGTACCGTCCTTGGGTTGTTGAAGAAACATAGTTTGGTTGCTAAGTTTTCTCAGTGTGAGTTCTGGTTGGAGTCTGTTGTCACGACCCGACCCCGTGGGCCATGACTAGTGCCCGATCTGGACACCCGTATACGTGTCTACTAGATATAGTAAAATTGAAACTACGACAATATCGAAACTTATAAAGGAACTCCAAAGTTCATAACGTCGTCATATATATATCCAGATAAACTGTCTCCTGAAGAGTTACAACTAATCATATCATGAAATAATACGCAAGCCGACAAGGCTGCCACTACACATCAATATCATGTCATATGCAAGCCGCAAGGCTGCCATTACAGACGAACATACCTATAGCACAACGTTTAAACACAGCTGAACAGAACTGATACACAACCCACACATATGTCTACAGACCTCTAAGAGTATCAACAGTGAAATATGACGGGACAGGGCCCCGCCGTATCCCTGGATAAACATATACATATACAATATAAGATCTGAACCAAAGTCTAGACTCCGGAACAATGGAGCTCTCCGAGACAGCTGAGTAGAAGTCCTATGCTGAAGGGTCACCAAACCGACTATCTGTACCTACGGGCATAAAACGTAGCCCCCCGAAGAAAGGGGGTCAGTACGGAATATGTACTGAGTATATAAAACATGAAATACAGTAAAAAGGATTATAACTGAACTAGGGAGTATAGAAAACAAGTACAATGTCCAGAATACCAAAACACTTGCCCTTTTGAAACATAAATCATGCATGTCAATATCATATATCATACCCTGCCCATTATCGGACTCGGTGAACACGGTCGCCACCCCGTCTTTGGCGCCATAACACAACATAACTCCATAACACAGCATAACTCCATAAACACACCGTAACGCCATAACACAGCATAACACCATCATATATATATATATATATATATATGCCGTACTCGGCCCTCTAGTGAGGGACTCAGTAAACAATGCAGTGAAACTGTGCACGATAACATACCCGGCCCGAGACTCGGTGAAGGACATATTGAGGCATGCACGAGCAGAGTAGTGAGCAACCATATGCAATTTAAAACATTATCAAGACTCAAATAGAATAAGAAGAAGGGATTAACACCTGACTATCAATAGCGACAATCATATCAAATAACCCTCGAATGTGATCATAAATAATATCAAAAGAGCTTTAGGAATCATAGACATATGTCAATATAGTATGAAACAGCTTATAGAAGTCAAGGACATTAGTTATCGTAGAGTTTCTAAGAATAAGAGCTTATATATATATCGACTACTATCCAACGTATAGAAAACCGAAGAGGGAAGCTCAATCATTTTAAGAGTTCTAACATCAAGAAGTGAATAAGAATCATGAATCACACTCGAAACTTATGAATAGAATTACCCCAAAGCTCATATCATTCGTCACTTAAATCTATGCCATGCCAAAAGAAAGAAGGGACAGCTTTACATACCTGCTGAAGGTTATTCGTAATCTTGTTCGCTTCGTCGCCCCTTTATCCTATTTAATATAACAGTAACGCTAACGTTAGTAACTATACTTCCTAGCTCATAAATCCGTGACCAATCGCCTATATAACTTATTCTTCAATTTATACTTTCTCGATTAGGGTTTTTCATTAGTTAAGGACTTAACGGAAATCGGGCAGCATTTCCCCTATATATTCGCCTTACCCGAATTTCCAATTATCCTCCTGTTATCACAGAAATACCAACAATGACAGTAATAGTAATATTCATATAGAATCCTTACAATTCCGCCCATAAACAACTCTAACAATCCAATAATCCTTTTTAATCCTTTTCAACCCACAATTTCGTATAACAACGATTTCATGCAATTTCTTACTTCCAATTTCATCCAATCAAATTTTAATCCTTCCATTACAACACCATTAATACAATTATATTACAAAACAAGAAAAATCTTACCTTAATTTTCTCGGAGGAATTTTCTACACTTAATTGCTCCAATTTCACAATTTCTTCTTCCTCGATTCAATATCCAATGTTGCTATCACCTCTTTGAACTTGCAAATCATCTTGGAATTAAATCAAAGAAAACAACAACAATATTTTCTTGAACATGGCTGGCCGTGAGCAGAAGCCATGGCCATGCTCTTTTTTTTTTTTTCCAATTGAAATGTGTACAAATGAAGTACACGGCCAAAGTATGATTCACAATTTGTGAATTCATATATGATTTCTAGCCATAGGACATGTGTCCTCCAACATGACATGTGTCCACCATGTTGACACGTGTTAATGGGGCCCACTTAATTCCTTAATTAGTTACTTAATTAATCTTAATTAGCAACTAATCCTCACTTAATAATTTAATCATGGTTAACTAATTTCCTAATATCCAATGATATTTCTTCTCTAATTAAAATTTATAAACAATTTGTGTAATAATTAAAATTGAAAATTAAAAGTTCCTATTTCGTGTCCGAAAATAATTCCGCCTTTAACTTGAGTCGATTTGCTTGCGAATAATTCGACGTATAAATATACGGGGTATAACATCCTTCCCCCCTATATAACATTCGTCCTCGAATGTTAAACTGATCCTGAACTCCCAATACTTTCTCAAGTGTTCGCCCTTCACATACCTTTTCCATTTGTCGATTCGCTATAATTTACTATAACGCATCCCAGATCACTACATTGTCATTCCTGTAATATTTCCTCTTTCTGTTGCTTCTCAAGGTAATTATTTTACGTCTTTGTTCTCCTCTTTATTTCGCAGTCGGTTGTCAGTTGTATTGCGAGCTCTTCTGCTGAAATGTTACTGTCTCTCTTGTCTGCATACTGTTCAGTTGTACTGTCACTGATTGATTCGGACTTGTACTCATGGTGCACGTAGCCATGACTCAACTCTTTCTTTTTCTATAGTTACTCCTTTAAGACGATGTATCGTTCACTTCACATTACCTCCTTATCTTTAAACACGATCTTGTAACGCACAGACATCCTCCATCAATTCATTAGACTTTAATATCCCTGGAGTATTGCATGCCTCTGGTAACCTGTAGACCCTTCGCAGGTTCTACGAGTAAAACGAAATTTCCCAGAGGGTAACATTTTTATACTCCAATATCTTTGCTTTCTCATCTGTTACAGTCCATATTCTGGAATTCTCAGCATCGTGTGTCACTTTCTGACTTCTTTTTAAGGGTCTTTAACTATCACTTGCCTTTACTTCTTGATCTCGATCTTTAGGGTGGGCTATCAAATAGCGCTAGGGTTCCCTCATATAATAACTTTACTGTCATCCAGTAACCAGTAACCCACTTGTTCTGATCGTCTCGATTAAATCATTTCGTAATTTCCTTTACCCTAACTGGCAATACTTTAGGCATATTATTTCGTGTCGTTTCTCTATTTTTGACTCAAACTCTTCTATTGCCCCTTTACTCAAATTTTCTCTTAGTCCTCCTTTCACGCATCCTATTGCAATCTTTACACGGGTATGTGTAGGTGCTCAAACCAGCCCAGAAAATACCTTAGCGTCGTTTCACTAGTCTTTGTGCTTTACCTTACATTCTTCCCTCGTACCTTTCAATGGTATCTCTGTAGTTGTTCCTCAAATCATCTTCACTAGTCTTTGTGCTTTACCTTACATTCTTCCCAATTATGGCTTTTGCCCTCAGTACTAATTATATCTCTGTAGTTGTTCCTCAAACCATCTTACACCTTCCTTTGACTTATCCAAAATATCGCAACCGCATTGTTGTTACTGAATTCTTACCCTTCTTATCAAGTACTTACTTGGTCTTATTCTCAGCACACAAATATTCGTAGGTTGCATAACTATTCTTGTACAACTTGTATAAAGTGTATCTACTATTAATCAGAGTCTTCTCTTTTCCTAGTTCATTCTTCTTTACATCTCCGTACTAAAACTCGTTTGTAGTCTTTCTTGTCATACTCCCTTCCTTTCCCTTCTCCTTTGCTACTTATGTGTCACAATGTCATTAGCCAATAACTCTGTTGCCAATATCTTAACCTCTAATCCAGTATAGCATTGCTATCCTTCATAATCTCCTAAGTTGCTCGTTATCATTTTCTTGTCGTATTCTTCCTTTTTTGTAAGCACCCACCTTCTGATGTCATATTATCCAAGATCTTTACCAATAATTCTCAGCGCTGTCTCAAATTCCATCCTGACTTCTATCCGTTTATTGCTGGCTTTCAAATCTTACTAACTTGTCTCAACAAGGGATCTCACTTGAAGTTAAACTATTCACATTAAATGTGTTGCAGTGTCGGTTGTTTTCATCTTACACTTGCATCTCTCTCATCCGCTTTCCCCCTTTTGGGTGTACTTACATCATTATCTATTTATGATCTACTCTATTTCCCCATTTCCAAATTTCAAATTTATATGATTCTTTTCCAATAAATTTGGTATACTGCACCATATCCATGTCTTCTTTTATATCGTCTATAACTTAGATTACCAATGTATGAAACCCTGACACAACCACGAGGCGATGAGAACTCTCGATATGTAGTACAAAATCTTATCTGATGGTTGGTACTCGAGTAATATAGTTAATGTAACGATTTATCCAAAGCCACATTCTATTTATTCCGATCAGTAATTAGCTAGTGCTTATAGTTGTTTCAAATTCTCCATTCGGTAGCACTTATATTCTAATGATAAGTGTCCCAAGCATTCTTATAACACTATCTTTATCCCAACGGATATCACCTGTTTCCTCTAATAAAATCACAATACATCAGTTGTTTCACAAATCTACCATCCTTGTCTTTTAAGGATTTCACTATTTTCCGAGGTGAAGTCACATATATGCAATACTCCTTTATGCCTCATGCGCTTTCTCCCTTGTTGTATATCTAACGCTAATTTCTAACTTACTCAAAATCATATCAAATTCGTTTTAATAGTGGTCTTGTCTTGTCACCTTTTCGTCGTACTACACCTTAAGTTCGTAGCACTACACCTTAAGTTCGTAGCTATATATTCCCCTTTTATCCTATACTCATACTCAATTAACTGCGTCTGTCTTCAGTGCTTCCTTTAGTATTCCTTTCATTTCTCCAGTCTATGTCCATCTTTTATTTTGTGCATGAGGAATCTCATGCTACTTCTGTGTCCTTCAGAAAGCACTACTTCTACATAACCCCTTTCTCATTTTCAAAGTATATTCTGTTCATCCCTATTTATTCTTATCATACCAGTCATTTTTGGCACTCATTCTGTCTCGTTGCTCATCTACCCTTAGGTTGGTCTTTCACAATTTTGTCGCTTATATTACTCATTTTCTCAGCTATACACGTCATAACACATCGCTACACTGTAATCCCACTCACTTTCTTCTTATCTTCTTCTTTCAATTAACTCCTTCTCTTCCTGTGCCCGCTTGCACTTTCGTTACCACTTGACTTCTATTCTGAAATTTCCCTATAGAACTTTTGTAAGTCTTTCTTATTCATTCTACATTTGCTTTTGCGTTTCACACTAATCACATCATATCCTTTAGTTACTTCCTCGCTAGGCTTTACTCATTTCTATAACAATCCCTATGGTGTTCACATTACATCCTGTTCGTAATCCATCTTGTAACGTAATACTTCTTAACTTTATTAACGATTCTTACTAAGTTTTGATTACACTCTGTGGACTAGGCGTACTTAACCCTTCACCCTTTCTGATCAATCTTATCCTTAATATCTCACAAGCTGTCTTATCAATACCTTCATAATTCGTCATAATTCTTCCTTCTCCGTACTTTTATCTCAATCATACTATTACTTCTTTTAACTGTAAACTCGTCGTAATTCATCCCTACTTATCGGTTCACTCGATATCTCAATAAAATGTTTTGTTAAGAGTTGCCACCTTTTCCTAAATCATCCCTTAGTATTACCAGCTCTTCCAAATTATCTCAGCATTTCATCAACAACATATGAAACACATGATCCTAGACAGCTCGCAAGTTTGAGTTTTCCTTCCACAAATTCCATCTCCAATTAGTTTATTAAGAACTAATAAAATGTCACCCTGAAACATTCTCCAACCACCACCAGAAGAAAAACTAGAATCCGACAAGCACCACCGGACTTCTAGTGCTTGATTCACATGGTTTACCTCCAAATTTATTCTTGAGTCGTGACCGAATTGTTTAGTTCACAAACTACTTGTTGTATGCTTTGTACTCTTCCAATAGAGTGAAACTTAATTGCTGGACATTTTCTCCCTTCAACGTGAGCTTTTTTCTAAGGCAAAATGTGATTGGAAAGTATTCTGGTCCGTTCAAATGAATTCCAAACTTTGCTACTCATATATGCTTTTCGAAATAAAATTATCCAAATAAGAATGGTGCCTCTTACGGATGACATGGAGGGTACCTCTTAAAGCTTTAGTGCAACATAATAAATTTACCCTATCGGTATCAACCTTCAAGACATATTATGAACTTATATCTCATTCCCTTTTTATTTCTAGGAAAATTTTGGCAGAGTTTCCTCTGTATTTCTTACTATCTCAAAACTTGCACGCAGGAAATACCAACAATGCCTCACAGGGCCAACATATATACGCATATATCATATCGTATCATAGCCATACAGGGCTCCCAATTTCTAGTAAAAAGTATAAAGGTGTCGGAACCTACCTCACATATCGCACCTCGAGACGTACTTAATCCTTTAACGATCTGTCCTGTTATACCCTCCATCTACCTTCTCTGTTATCCTTCAACTTTACATTTCAACCATATTTCAATATTCTTACCTTATCCGACATGCTCCTTTCGCACCGTTGCTTACTCGTATACTTTGTAACTTCCAATATCATCAGTCGCTTTCTTCTGTCGATGTCGTTCTTCAGCTGAAATCAAAGGTTAGCATAAGGAATTTCATTTCCTATGGCTGGGTTCTATCGCACGATCTTAGATATGAAAGAAAGGTAACATCCTAAATGTCCTGTAACTTCCTGTTTATAGATGTGGTGCACAACACACCGATAAACAAGACTCTACTAGACACGGTCTATAGACACTCCGAGGACGAACTGCTCTGATACCACTTTTGTCACGACTCGACCCCGTGGGCCATGACTAGTGCCCGATCTGGACACCCGTATACGTATCTGCTAGATATAGTAAAACTGAAACTACGACAATATGGAAACTTATAAATGAACTCCAAAGTTCATAACGTCATCATATATATATCCAGATAAACTGTCTCCTGAGGAGTCACAGCTAATCATATCATGAAATAATACGCAAGCCGACAAGGATGCCACTACACATCAATATCATGTCATATGCATGCCGACAAGGCTGCCATTACAGACGAACTTACCAATAGCACAACGTTTAAATATAGCTGAAGAGAACTGATACACAACCCACACATATGTCTACAGACCTCTAAGAGTATATACAGTGAAATATGATGGCACAGGGCCCCGCCGTACCCCTAGATAAACATATACATATACAATATAAGATCTGAACCAAAGTCTAGACTCCGGAACAACGGAGCTCTCCGAGACAGCTGAGTAGAAGTCCTATGCTGAAGGGTCACCAAACCGACTATCTATACCTGCGGGCATGAAACGCAGCCCCCCGATGAAAGGGGGTCAGTACGGAATATGTACTGAGTATATAAAGCATGAAATACAGTAAAAAGGATCATAACTGAACTAGGGAGTATAGAAAATAAGTACAATGTCCAGAATACCAAAACACTTGCCCTTTTGAAACATAAATCATGCATGTCAATATCATATATCATACCCGACCCATTATGGGACTCGGTGAACATGGTCGCCACCCCGTCCTTGGCGCCATAACAAAGCATAACTCCATAAACACATCATAACGCCATAACACAGCATAACTCCATAAACACATCATAACGCCATAACACAGCATAACACCATCATATATATATATATATATATATATATATATATATACCGTACCCGGCCCTCTAGTGAGGGACTCGGTGAACAATGCAGTGAACCTGTGCACGATAACATACCCGGCTCTGGACTTGGTGAAGGACATATTGAGGCATGCACGAGCAGAGTAGTGAGCAACCATATGCAATTTAAAACATTATCAAGACTCAAACAGAATAAGAAGAAGGGATTAACACTTGACTATCAATAGCGACAATCATATCAAATATCCCTCGAATGTCATCATAAATAATATCAAAAGAGCCTTAGGAATAATAGACATATGTAAGTATAGTATGAAATAGATTATAGAAGTCAAGGACATTAGTTATCGTAGAGTTTCTAAGAGTAAGAGCTTATATATATATCGACTAATATCCAACGTATAGAAAGCTGAAGAGGGAAGCTCAATCATTTTAAGAGTTCTAACATCAAGAAGTGAATAAGAATCATGAATCACACTCGAAACTTATGAATACAATTACCCGAAAGCTCATATCATTCCTCACTTAAATCTATGACATGCCAAAAGAAAGAAGGGACAACTTTACATACCTGCTGAAGGTTATTCGTAATCTCGTTCGCTTCGTCACTCCTTTAGCCTATTTAATATAACAGTAACGCTAACGTTAGTAACTATACTTCCTAGCTCATAAATCCGTGACCAATCGCCTATAGAACTTATTCTTTAATTTAAACTTTCTCGATTAGGGTTTTTCATTAGTTAAGGACTTAACGGAAATCGGGCAACATTTCCCCTATATATTCGCCTAACCCGAATTTCTAATTATCCTCCTGTTATCACAGAAATACCAACAATGACAGTAATAGCAATATTCATATAGAATCCTTACAATTCCGCCCATAAACAACTCTAACAATCCAATAATCCTTTTTAATCCTTTTCAACCCGCAATTTTGTATAACAACGATTTCATGCAATTTCTTACTTCCAATTTCATCCAATCCAATTTTAATCCTTCCATTACAGAACCATTAATACAATTATATTACAAAACAAGAAAATCTTACCTTAATTTTCTCGGAGGAATTTTCTGCACTTGATTGCTCCAATTTCACAATTTCTTCTTCCTCGATTCAATATCCAATGTTGCTATCACCTCTTTGAACTTGAAAATCATCTTGGAATTAAATCAAAGCAAACAAAAACAAAATTTTCTTGACCATGGCTGGCCGTGAGCAGCAGCCATGGCCATGTTTTTTTTTTTTTCAATTGAAATGTGTACAAATGAAGTACACGGCTAACGTATGATTCACAATTTGTGAATTCATATATGATTTATAGCCATAGGACATGTTTCCTCCAACATGACATGTGTCCACCATGTTGACACATGTCAATGGGGCCCACTTAATTCCTTAATTAGTTACTTAATTAATCTTAATTAGCAACTAATCCCCACTTAATAATTTAATCATGGTTAACTAATTTCCTAATCTCCAATGATATTTCTACTCTAATTAAAATTTATAAACAATTTGTGTAATAATAAAAATTGAAAATTAAAAGTTCCTATTTCGTGTCCGAAAATAATTTCACCTTTAACTTGAGTCGATTTGCTTGCGAATAATTTGACGTATAAATATACGGGGTATAACATCTGTAGCATTCTTGGGCCAAGGAGGAGATTATGGTTGATCCATAGAAGATTGAGGTTGTGAGGGGTTGGGCGAGGCCCACTACTGTTACCGAGATTCGTGGTTTTGGCCAGTTATTACCGCCATTTTGTGAAGGGTTTTGCTGTTATTGCTTCGTCCTTGACCATATTAACTCAAAAGGATGTTCCCTTCCAGTGGACGGGTGATTTTGAGGAGAGCTTTCAAAAGCTCAAGCTTCTTTTGACCACAGCCTCGGTCCTAGCCTTATCTGTAGAGGGCAAGGACTTCGCGGTCTACTATATTTCCCGTATGGGTTTGAGTGCATTATTTATGTAGGAGGGTAGAGTGATAGCTTACGCTTCCCTTCAGTTAAAAGTTCACGAGAAAAATTACCCTACCCATGATTTGGAGTTGTTGGCCGTAGTCTTCGCTTTGAAGCTTTGGAGGCATTACTTATACGGTGTCCATTGTGAGGTTTTTACCGATCATCGTAGCCTTCAGCATGTGCTTACCCAGAGAGATCTCAATTCTAGGAAGCGCCGATGGATGGAGCTCTTCAAGGATTATGACATCTCCATTCTGTACTACCCTAGTAAAGCCAATGTGGTGGCTGATGTGAGTATAGGGAGTTTAGCTCGATTGGTTGTTTCTAAGCATCCGTTGGCCATGGAGGTTCAGACTCTGGCCAGCAGTTTCGTCCGTCTTGACATCTTGATCCCGGGCAGGATTTTGGCTTGTATAGAGGTGAGATCATCGTTATTGGATCGGATCAAGGCTCATCAGTTTGAGGATTCTCAGTTGAGCAAGATCCGAGATATGGTGTCGAGAGGTGAGGCCAAGGAGACCGTGATTGATTCTGAGGGCATTCTCAGGATTAGAGGACGTGTATGCGTTCCTCATGTTGGTGACCTGATTCAGTTGATCCTATCTGAGGCCCATAGCTCTCGCTATTCCATTCATCTAGGAGTGACTAAGATGTACCGTGACTTAAGACAACACTATTAGTGGTGCCATATTAAGAGGGATATAGTTGATTTTGTGGCTAAGTGTGGAAATTGTCAACAGGTAAAGTATGAGCACCAGCGACCCGGTGGGGTGTTTCAGAGGATGCCCATTCCTGAGTGGAAGTGGGAGAAGATTACTATGGATTTTGTCACGGGTCTTCCGAAGATCATTGGCAAGTTTGATTCCATTTGGGTGATAGTGGATCGATTGACTAAATCCTCTCACTTTGTTCCAGTTCAGGTTTCTTATACCGCGGAGAAGCTAGCCAAGATGTATATTCGGGATATTGTGAGATTACATGGGATCCCTATTTCTGTTGTATCCGATAAGGGTACTATCTTCACCTCCCGATTTTGGAGAGCATTTCATGATGAGTTGGGTACCCAATTGGACTTTAGTACAACTTTTCGTCCCCAGACCGATGGCCAGTCCGAGCGGACCATTCAGGTGCTCGAGGCCATGTTGAGAGTGTGTGTTATAGACTTTGGCGGTCATTGGGATTAGCATTTTCCCTTGGTAGATTTCGCGTATAACAATAGTTATCAATCGAGTATTGGTATGGCGCCTTTTAAGGCCTTATATGGTAAGAGGTGTAGATCTCCGATTGGTTGATTTAATGGGTTCGAGGCTCGACCTAGGAGCACAGATCTATTGAGAGAGTCCCTTGATAGAGTGAGAATTATTCAGGCCAGACTCGTGGCAGCTCAGAGCTGGCAGAAGATCTATGCGGATCGGAAGGTTCGGGATTTGATGTTTGCTATTAGTGATCAGGTTTGGTTGAAGGTTTCACCTATAAAGGGTGTTAAGAGGTTTGGTAAGAAGTGAAGTTGAACCCTAGATACATTGGCCCGTTTGAGATCGTGGATTGTATTGGCGATGTAGCTTACGAGTTAGCATTGCCACCCAGTTTACCGGGAGTTAACCCGATTTTCCATGTTTCGATGCTGAAGAGATACCATGCCGATGGTACCTACATTGTCCGTTGGGACTCTATGTTGCTTGATGGGAATTTGACATATGAGGAGGAGCCTATTGCGATCCTAGATAGGCAGGTTCAAAAATTGAGGTCCAAGGAGATTGCTTATGTGAAGGTGCAATGGAAGCACCGCCTTGTGGAGGAGGCTGATTGGGAGAGTGAGTCCGATATGCGTAGCCGATATCCCTAGTTGTTCACTAATTCAGGTATTTCCCTCCCTTCCTTCTTTTCTTTGCTCGATGACGAGCAACGGTTCAATTGGTATCTGATGTAACGACCAAACGGGTCGTTACAGTCCTTTTTGCACTTTCGCCATTTCCGAGCGTTTATGACTCATTTTGACCCCAAGTTGACCTTTGGGCAAACTGACCTTTTTTGGAGTTTCGTCAACTCCGAGAGTTCTGGATGATTGTTTAGAACTTGTATGTAGGATTGGTTCGGTTCCCAATGCATTTTGGTGCATTTCGGGACTTTGGATGGGAAATGAGAAGTAAGCATCATTGGTTGACTCGGTCAACTGGGACCTCCGTTGGAAATTCCGAGACCACGAGTGCGTTCGTAGCATATTTTGTATGAGTTTAGGTGGTTGGGGTATGAGCAGATAGCCTCGAGAATAACCCGGAAATTCGATGGAAGACTTAGAAAACATGGATGATTCTGGTGTCTTATGCCCGCAATGGCGGCACTAGAGCCACCCCAGCGGTACCGCTATGGTGGTGTAGTGGCTGCTGGGGTGGTCATGTGTAGATTGTCCTTCACCGCTACAGCGGTGTCCCCGACGCCTCAGCGGTGCCGCTGTAGTGGCAACACCCTCGCCTTGGCGGTCACGGGCTGTGTTATTTTATTTAATGTGTCTTAAATATGACTTAGACCCTCATTATTTCATGTCTCGATATTGGAGCCTAGAGAAACTGTTCTTGGAGATAATTTAAAGAAACTCTTGGAGGTAAACTTTGCCCAATCCTTTACTCTACTCTTTTATCATCAACATCTTAGAATTATCCCTTCCCTTTTCAATCCCTTAGAAGGGTTTTGGAAGACTTCTCCCAAGGGTTATAATTGATAAAATTGATGATGCTAATACTAAAATATGACAAATCTAAGCCTAGTGATCATATATCTTTCACTTTTAATGTTGAATTTCAGATTTGGGGAATTAGGGTTCATACCCTATTTGGGGGTTTTCCTAGAAATCAGATTTGGGGATAGTTCTTGAGCTAAATAAACAATAAATAATTGGGTTATGATTACCTAGGATTCAATTTAATATTTTACCCCTGAATTTTTCATTTCGCCATTGTGGGCCCATTTCAACAATTTCTAGGTTTAAATTGGACCTAATTTATAACATAGCAATATTAGTATCATTATTCATGATTTCTAATTTAGAATTTGATTATGCTTAGACTACTTTGGTTTTGAGCTTCAGAGGAAGGGCAAGGCAATAGGGTGACTTGTTGGTGTTGCAGTTCGGCAGTCCAGGTAAGTTATGGTTTACCTTTGGTGAGACTTAGTATAGTGAATCACATATTTATATTATGATGTCGGAGACAGCAGGTGAACCTTCGGGTGTGAAGTTGGGATGGATATTGCCTTAGGTTGGGCCCTGATGTGTATTGGGACTAGCCACCCCGTTACATGTGTTTGATCGTTTAATAGTGTTGGCTTGATGCCAAGTGTAGTTGGTAGATAGCGAATGTCGCTTGTTGTCCTAATTGGGGACTAGATTGGAATACCCTTGTTGGTATTTGTACTATGATATATTATTGGCGTATCCGCTGTTGGTACTTGATTATATATGTTGGCATACCCACTGTAGGTATTGTGATGTGATATATTTAGTGGCGTACCCCGTTGAGGTACTTGTGATATTAAGCTTACTTGTTGATGATTTACGTATGCACTTCACGCATTCTCTCATATTATCATACATGGCTGATATCCGGTGATAATCCGGTATCATTGATTGATTGAAACTGATATTTGATAAAGTCTTTTACTTGAGTGATTGTGAAAAAAGACAATGTCCGAAGATCCATTTAGGAATCGTTGTTTATATGAAACTGATACTTGAGTGATTGTGAGGAGGCCGATGTCCAAGGTTCAATTCCGGAATCGTTGATTTATGAACTGATATTTGATAACTCTTTTGAGTGATTGTGAGGAGGCCGATTTCTGATGGTATATTCGGGCATCGCTGTTGCATGGCCATTGCCGATGTTATCACGGATTCGATTGTAGTGCATGGGCTCTGCGGGTCCCCTATAGTGGTGCCGGTGAGACCCCCCTTATGAGCAATTAGCCAGGGTCCCGTTTGTCTGTTTGGCGAAGATCCAGGATGAGTGGCACTCAGACTTCGTGAGTCCCACTGGGTTGTGCTGCCGAGACGTCGATATTTCCATCCGGAGTACATGTGTACATCTCATTTGCACAGCATGGCATGGCATCGCATTCATACCATTATTGCATTGCATTGCATTATGACTTGAGTGAGTTGTCGTGATGACTGTATTGTGGTGGATTGTGTTGTTGATTATATAGTGTTGATTGTTCCAGGAATTGATATACTCAGACTTATTATATTGGGGTTAGATTCTTACATAGGTGTTGATGGATACTCGGTTACGATTATATTGTTTCATGACTGATTGTTCTACTTGTTTATCTGTGTTATTCTCTTAATTGTGTTAACTATGCTTAGTCGGCGTATGATGCCAACCAATACTGTGTTTTGTACTGACTTGCACTTGTTGCATTCTTTTATGAATCCAGAGTATCAGGTCGGATCTACTTCTCTGACTCGTGGCTGATCGACTCCTCAGCTTCTACTTGAGTTTTCCCGGGTGGGCATGGCATCCGCTGACCGCGAAGACTCTTCTATTATTTATGTCTTACTCTCCTTTCAAGACATGATTTGAGACACTTATGTATTATTATTCAGACCAGAGTTATTCGGATTGAGATGCTCTTGTATGACCAGACCAGATACTGGGGTGGTTTCATTTACTTCTGCACTTTTTTATATTGTACTAGATTATGAGACTTACGTCATTTATTTCTTCCGCTTTTAATTATATTTATTGATTATGAACGTTGAGTTAAAGGTTCGCCTACCGAGGGGGGAATGATAGGTGCCCGCCTGACCTAGAATAAAATGGGTTGTGACAAAGCCTAAGTTCTAGATGTTCTCATGACATGATTGATCCTCCCATATAATTCTTGAATTCATTCATTACCATTGGCGTCGTCTTATGCTATTGTTTCTTTAAAGTGAGATAGAATGATGATGATGATTGTGATGATGATGTCAATTCTAGAAAGGCCAAAGTTTAACGTTCTTAATGTTCTCATGATACCATTGATCTTATTACATGATTTTCTTATTTTTGATCCTGTAGCGGTTCTATTTTTTTCGATTCGCATTTGCACTTGTCTCATTTAAAAAGGAAAGTGTCCCGGGGAAGTACGGTTGTCAATCGTACCAGGAAAAAGGAAAAAATATACTTCTACGTTATGGTGCTCTAAATGGACTTATTTTTTAGAGTCGCCACCTAATTTTTTAGGAAATTAGGAAAAACCGAGTCGAAAAGGGTTCATCTAAACAATTATGATTATTTTAAAAGAAACCTAATCTACACAGAGTCTAGGTAAGTGTTCTGGTGATCCCTCGGAGAAGGTGTTAGGCACCCCGTTATTAAGGATCCGCTCAATTGCGGTTTACCTACGGGTTCTAATAGTGTGTCAATGTAGATATAAATTGGTGGTGATAAAATATATATGCTTTATATTTCCGGAAATAGAATTTAGCCTTCCATGCAAAATGCATATTTTCAAGAATTAAGAATGGTAAAAATTTGCTCAAAATTAAGAGTTTAGGGTATCGGACTAGAAAACTTAGGCTAATACCCGAAAGCTCTTAGCCTAAGTAGGACTCTACGTAAGTCCACCGAAAAAAATAGTTTTTGGAAAAAAAAGTTTCAAAGTACAAGAAAATAGTTTAGATATACTATTATAGTCCATAATATATATATATATATACACATACATCTTTTATTTCTATGCTTTTAGTCAATTTTTTACTGTTTTAGCCTAAGTCTAAATATTCATGATTAGTCCTATCAGTGTTGATTATTGGTCCAAATCAGTCTATATTTCATAGGTCCACATGTTTTATAAATGTTCATTTTAGTCCCAAATTCCACAAACATCAGCAATTTTTAGTCCTTTTAGTCAAATCAGTCTGAACTTGTATTAAAGTCTCAAAATTAGTCTTGATTTTTGTATTAAACTCATTTTGGCGACTTTAAAATACGACAATCTCATAACGGTCCCAATTGACATAATAATTGCGCAAGTAATAATTTAAAGTGCATAATTAAAGCAGATCGAGGATTTGGGCCGACCATGCCAAAAAAGAAAAAGTTTGTGCAATCGGGTTGATCTTAATTCCAACGTATGCTCCATTTTACTCCAAGTTAGGTTGACTCGATCTAGATACGTTAGTGGGCCCCGTTGGGCCCCACCATCAGGTTTAGGATGGACCAAATAGACACGGGTATACATGACATTAGTACATATCCAAATTTAAAAGTAAACAATGAAATGTAAAGACATAAATATTACAAAGCCCCAAAAAATGAATTACAAATTTATCGGGCTAGGCCCATTAACAATAACTAAACAGTAAACGGTTATCAAGATCAAAACTGGGGGATAGGCCCAACTGTTGGCCCAAGCCTCCTTCCTTCCCTTTCCTTTCCATTTTTCCTAAGTGTTGAGGCACAATATACCCCCCATATACCATCAGTATACTTACGGGAAATGAAAAGCAAAACCACTTAAAGGCATGCCCTTCAACATACAACACAATTCTTAACTAAAAATAAGACTCCACACATCACATTTGCATCACATGAGCTCACAATATATATATATATATATATATATAGAGCTAGGCAAAACAGACTAACTCCCCAGATTCCCAAGCTCTAACTCAAGACATGGGCTAGTGGACACACATAAAGAGTGAAAATATCAGCAAGACCCATATTTATGCAATTTTAGGTAAGGTACAAACAAGGCAGAGGCAGGCGGAGAAAAGGGACACTCAAGGCCAAAGTTGGATCACTTAAAGCTTTGAGAAGGTTCATGACACTCATCCTAGGTCGATCAAGAGTTTTAATAGGTAGGCACCTATCTATATAAACTGGAAAAGCACATTGTTTGTCAAAATTTTCCAGAATTAACAAGTCTATATAATGGCACCAAGAAAATGTAATGATCTTAACCAATGGCGAATCTTATAAGCTAGGTCACATGGAGCAAACAAATGCAGGAAAATAGGTCATATAGATGTGGGTTGAGGTCCAAAATGGGGTGTTCAACATGTAGAATCATTTTCAGTTCTTAAGATATGCAGAAGTTGACAGAGGGAATGCATAATGCTAACATAGACATTCAAGATCCACAGTCAAGCAAAGGTTAAAACCACAAAATCACAGGAACAACCTATACTAAGCTAAAGGCGACATACAAGTCATCCCTAAGTCTAAAACATGTGTTCAAGTGTAGTATCCAGTCTAAATACACAACACACAAGCACATAGCCAAGTTAGGAAAATATAGATAGTGTTTCAAAGTTTAGGTCAGGTTTTAAAACAATTCAGTAGTTCTCAGAAATGCAAGGTTCATGATTTCTATCCTAGGCCAAAGAACTGATGTTCAAGATAGGGTCAAGTTCAAACACATAGCATATAAGCTTATCTGTAAGATAGTGTAGACAATGCAAGGTCCAAATCAAATTTTCAACGACACAAAGGACCTCAAATGGTATAAAAAGGGACATGATACTAGTTCCCAGGTTAATGCCAAGATTTAGGTATCAAGTCTTAAGTCATGGGACATGTGGATAATACACAGGTATTGACAGTAGCAAACATCGGCAGAAGACAATCACAGGATCCAAATTTACATCCCAATGTTAAGAACAAACAACTTAGAATTGAACTCCTCTAAAAAATACTCATTTTTTAGTTAAACCTAGATTTCTAGCTGGTTTTAGAGACATAGAAAATTGCAGAATTTAAAAAAGTGCTAGCATTAATCTAGTTTATCTTATAAACTCCATATAGGGGTAACAAGCTTCAACTAGCAGCTTTCCAGAGATCAACAAGGTGTCCCAAATTTTAAAGTAATGTCAGAAACAGGCGTAAATAACCCAACTAAGGTTCTATAGGGTGCATGACGACTACGCTAGGCTAGAGAAGTGATTCTGGGAACTAAACAGATCATAAGTAATATTAAACAAGTGCAAACATATCAAAGCAAAAAGAAAACAGTGTGCAAAGGTTTATCCAACAGAAGGGCTTGATGCAGGTTCTCATAAATACCCAAGGGCTCAGATAATACCAAAAGGGGACATGGTACTCTACTATGGGAAATATGTGGTCCATATTTTCAAGTTTTCAATGATCAAATAATGTCAAGCAACAGCAAAGATAGATTTCAGTAGGATTCCTGCTAGGGTCAAAGATGGTTCATGAGTTCTATCCTAGGTTGAAATTAGACTCCTAGGCATGGTTCCATATTCATTATTGATACCAAAGAGGGAAAATTGACAGACATGGTCTCGGATTGTACACAATGACAACAATAAACAGGACATTTAACTCTTCAAGTTGATCTCAAACATTTTGTATCTAAATTAGTCTAGGTGAACAGGGTGCTCATAATGAGCCTTAAACGGTCTAGGAGACACAAGAACAAGAAATAGTAAGCATATTGATTTAAAAAGAAAACAACAAAATAACCTATCTAAGTCAAAAACACATATTCATAGAGTCAAAACAAACTAAGCAATAAGCCAATCCCCTACATTATTCTTCATATCCCTTTTTTAGTGTCAAACAACATGTTAATAAAACTGGCTTAAGAATCAGTGTCTAAATCCTCCTTTTAAACATCAGTTCTTAAATAAACAATAAGAACCAAGCATCCATCTGATTAGTTTTATCAGAAACATATAAAACTATCAAGAATCAAATGACACAAGCCACATGCAAGCATTTCAAAGCATTATTTAGATGAAACTACCCTTTCATGTTCAAAAACCTAAACTAATACTTAAATAACAATGAAATTGATATAACTAGATTAAGACCTCAAATCACCATCACATAACTTCAAAACCGAAAATAAATGATCAAACTTGTGAGGAAAGCCTCCATATAGTGAAATGCCACTCAAAGATAACAAAATATCTAACCTAAGTGGCGAAATGTCACCCAACTAATAAGGAATTCAGTCCATACATATGCAAAACAAACTGAACACACCTTAAACAAATAATCCGGATTCAATCAAAGACTAAAATCATAACTTAAAACTGAAACAAGATTGAAAATGGATAGAAGTAGAGTATTACCTTTTGTAGAGGCAACCTAAAGGTCAAAGGGGAGATTGGATCAAGCTTCCACACCAAACACTAACAAAGACCGTAAACAGCTTCTTTTTGCAATTTTTTAGTGAAGTAGTTGTATTCTTTAGAATGATATATGCTTTATAAGATAGTATAGTAATCTTATTTCAGTCTATTAATGTAGTATATAGTGTTTTAATATTGTAGCTTAGTGCAGTAGTATTTGTAGGATTTTTAAACTTAGAGTTTTTTTGAGCAGAAATGAAAAAATAAAAAATCGGATCCCTCAAATGGTCACAAGACCTACCATTTGTAGCATTAAGAGTAGGGATTAGGGACAAAAGATGTAAAAAATCAATCCAACAGATTTTCCCCCATTAATATAAGGCTTCAATTAAAAAATTATTCAAAAATCAACAAAAGATAAGGGAATTTCTCAACAAAATTGTACAACTAGTACCATAGCCAATCAGAATTTGTACACCTCACATAATACAAAAAGGAATCCAGAAAATTGTACAAGAAAATTCAAATAAAAATCCCGTCAAACTAGGAATTAATAGAATAGTACGCCTAGTCATCAAATAGGACAAATATCAACAAATTTTAACAGTAAAATCGCACTGGGACAAGATAGAAATTCCTAAATCGTTCCCAAATTAGGAAGTTCCCCTAGGGTGTTTGCTTCCATGTGATAGAGTGCACAAGATGGCTAAGGACTCGAGGTCATGCCCATGGCAACTCTATCACAGCAAAACCCAAGTAACTTTCATAAAAATGAATAAATTGATCATATAAAAGTAAAATTTGAAGGAAAATAAATATGTAAATCACGAGTACTCATGATTTAGAACCAAACTCCTCCAAAGTCCGGCGAGAATGGCAGTGAAATGGCCTCCAATCGGCCGCGAGTTTGGGCGGAACCCTAATCGCCGCAATCGCCTCAAGGAAGAAGACGAGGTGTCGAGTGTAAAAGGAAAAATCTTTTGGGGGGAGTGGAAGTTTTATTAATTAAAAATTCTACCCATTTTTAAAATAAACAAAAAACCCCAAGTTTCAGAAAAGTTTAAAAGACCCCTCCATTTTAAAATATAAACCGTTTAAAACCTTGTACCCCCTTTGAAATAAATACATAATTTTGTAAAAAGATGTACCCCTCTAAAACACTTTCGTAAATTTATTTTTTACTAAAACAAAATTTGTAATACGCCATAAAAGCTTTAATATGATCCCAATATTGACATAGTTCCGGGTGATATTTAAGAATGTGAAAAATGCGGTAAAAATAAGCCGTAATTCATACGTCGGCTTGATTAACAATTTTTCCGAGCTAGACGGAGTGGGATACGTATTTTCTTTTTGAATTATATTTACGAAAGTAAATAACTCGTAATTTCCTGTAATTGCTGATTTTAGGCAAATAATAATTAAACGTCAATCCTTACAATTATCTCGGGATTTTTAAATTTTTTAAGGGTATCCTTACTCCGTCTTGGACTCGGAAAATTTAAAAATTAAAATACGCATTTTATGAGGTGAAAATTAGGTGTCAACAATTGCCCCTTCGAAATTTTTAAGGCCATCCTGGAGCTACGAGTTTGACAACCTAATTTTTACCGAATAGTAGAAATTACAACCCTTTTGCGCAAAATTTTGAAAGTATGGCTGGACTCCAGCTTCTGGGCTTCCTACATATCTCAGGCTAAATGAGAATCTAGGTCGTTTGTAATTATGACTCTATGAGGAGTACGAAAAATAGGAATTTTCTTTAAACTACCTCGAGGTGTCTCGAGGTAATTATAGGAACATGGCCGACCCTTGAATTTTGAGTAGCCTACATATCCCTGGCTTTGGGAATCAGGCCAATTGTAGTTCAACTCGATAGCCTAAAAAGGAATAACCCTTTATGTGGGAATCCCTTTGACTATTTCCGGTGAAAAACCCGATCGGAAGCGGTTTTTGTAAAGGACTTATTGGTGTTGATGTTTGAAGTGATATCCAATCCCTGGTGTATAAATCTTGACTCTCATACACGATTTTTAACCGGTTTCCCAAGAAAAAGTTCTACGTTTGCTTTGCATGTCTTGAGACTGGCCCTCGTGCTCCTATCTTGGCAGCTTTAAGCCATCCCCAAATATTGAGTCCTGCGTGTTAGCCTCTGATTTTTTTTTTATTTTAATGTAGTCATACCTGAATGGCGCTTTATCGTTTTGTTGACATTGAGGTCGTCTTCCAATATTATATCTGTCTTTTTGCAAATGCTTGTCCGTTTTCCTCTTCTTCTTTTTTCTTTTTCCTGTAAGTGTGTGTTTTTGTGTATATATATTTTTTGAAAAGGAGATCTTCTCTGGATAATAATCACGATACTTTGACCGGCTTTTTTTTTATCGTTTTCAGATATTTTCATCGTTCAATGATAACATCTGTTGGGATCTGGGTCGGGCTATACCGTATTTCTACGAACCTACACACCCCAGTCCGGTTGTCATTTTTGTAAGTCGATATGTCAATCATGAAACCCATGTTTTCTTGTGCGGGTCCGTTTTTGTTTCTTATGACATCCACTACCCTCAAAAATTTAGCGTCACATCATGTTTGCGTATCGCGATGACTGTCCAAATCTAGTTTTGCATGCCCGTTATCCGCATACGGTGACCCCGGTATACCAGTTGGTCTACCATTAACTAGAGTAAAAAAAACCCAAATGTAGACTGCACATTAGAGTGCAGTATCATATTCCTTTCATGATGACCGCTAACCCCTGTGTCCAGAATTACAACATTTAGTAAGAATTTTCAAGTTAACTACTGCATATTCAAGTGCGGAGCCTTTTCTCATGAATACCACTATCCCTGAACCATGATTTCGTTAACTTGAAATAGATTGCAATAGCGACTGCAAATCTTGATGTAGGAATCACATTCGTATTTCAACGATTGCGGACATCAACGTCGGAATTATGCTACCTATTTTTCGCTACATATATGGATAACAACTCAGGCCCTTCGGCACATAGTCGTTTAATCCATATCGTCATTTTAAGGAATGAAGCTTACCTTGGTGGCAAGACTTACACCTTCCTTTTTTGACTCCGGGGAAGAATACCCGCCTGTCGACAAGGTTCACATCTTCTAAAAGGACTAGACTCGATTGGGAATAACGACATTTCAATAATGATATCAACGCGTCATTTTAAATTTTTAGATATTTGGACATCCACTAAACAGATGCATCAAGACAAGCCATGCGACGTCTAGGCCGGGGTCTCAATACCCTAATACAATACTATTTAGTGGAGACCCAGCTTTTGGTACCGTGATTATATCTTTTAGTAGTCTTTAAAAAATTTCTTTTGTAAAAATCTTAGTGCTCTGCAAAAAATGAACAAACTTATCAGTGTAAAACGAACATTACTTAGGGAGGGATTCGTTACCCTTTTGTACAGTCTTTATGCCGCCATCCCTAAAGCTTCTTCTTCGCTTGGCTTGTTGTTGCTACCCTGTTTTAAACATTTTAGCAAATGAGTTAGTGTAAAATGTCCATGCTTGCTTGTTCTTTCATCCACAGAAAAATTTGTCAGTTTCCTATATGGTCGACCGCGCTCCCGGCGCATGGACTTCCTCCTGTTCACATTTTGGCAGGAAAGGATGCTCATTTTCCTTAAATTCTTTTGTTTTCTGACAGAGTTGGAAAAAGTTTTGGCGACAATTTTGGAAAATATGTATACTTTTGTACATTATATATCTTTTGAAAAATAATATTTTACATACGCCTCTTTTAATGTCATGACATTGGTTATTCAAACAAGGTCATCCGCCTCTTTCCTCCTTTTGATCTTGACTTGTGACATTTTTGAATTCTTTTCGAAAATTTTGCCCTAGTTTGTGTACATCTTTGTACTAACTCGAGTCTCGCTATGTCGAAGGAATTTTTGAGACCCTCTCAATAATTTTGCCCCAGTGTAAGTGTGTACTTGTTATTTCTTGATTTCAACGCGCTTGGGGGAACTTTGAGATCCTTCTCAAAAATTCTGCCCCAGTGTGGAAGTTTTAGTTAGTCCGTTCCTTTGAACTGATATATTTAAAGATTTTTTTAGGTCCGCCCTAGCTTCCTTGTGGGCTTATCTTTATCTGTCTCTTGCTAAAACATTTCTGAGGTTTCTTAAGGTTTATTGGGAATTTTGTTTGGAATGACTGAGCTCGGGAGAGCGCCTATGTATCTCGTTTCGGGTATCATGTAGAAACATATTTTGGGGTAAACATATTGAAATTTTTTGTGAGACCCGCAAAAGAGCACCTAGCATCCCAAAATGGGAATCAGGTCATAACGTAGTTCAACATACATAATTTTGGATTTTTGGGTTAAAACGACCCAACTTGGAAAAACGCCTACGTATCCCCTTATAAGTATAGGGAATCAGGTCCTTGCATAGTTCATACATAATTTTGGATTTGGTTTTTTATAACAATGCAAAATTACAAGCAAAGGATGTGTAATCAAAGCAACATAGACTATAAAAACTCTAGACCTTTGTAGTCGTCCTCTGCTTCACACGTAGTATCTCTTCATGGCATCTGAATTTATTGCTCTTGGTCACTCCTGACCACCCATTTTAGCAAGTACACGACAGCTCCTCCTGATAGTACCTTTCGCACCATATAAGGGCCTTGCCAGTTTGGTGCGATTTTTCCTTTATATTCTTCTTGATTAGGGAATATTCGTTTGAGCACCAATTCCCGATTTGAAAACCCTAACTCTCACATGCTTGTTAAAAGCCCGTTCCATTCTTTGTTGGTATAGTTGGCCATGTCAAACACCAATCATTCTCTTTTCATCTATCAAAGCCAATTGTTCACATCTTTTGCGGCTCCATTCTGCATCGTCCAACTCAGCTTCTTGTATTATTCGAAGTGAAGGGATTTCTACTTCGGCTGGTATCACTGCTTCAGTACCATACACCAACAGGTGTGGGGGGCTCCAGTCAAAGTCCTGGAAGTAGTGCGGTATCCCAGAAATGCATAAGGCAATTGTTCATGCCAGTCTTTGTAGTTATCAATCATCTTTCGGAGGGTTTTCTTGATGTTTTTGTTGGCAGCTTCCATAACCCCATTCATTTGTGGCCGATATGCAGTGATTCAAGTGGCTATTCAGATTAGCCCCATTGTATATTATGATTGATGCTGGGATGCCGAATCGACATATGATGTTGTTGCGCACAAAGTCTGTGACCACTTTCTTGGTTATTGATGAATAAGATGCTGCTTCCACCCACTTGGTGAAGTAGTCTATGGCGACCAAAATAAAACGACGTTTGTTTGACGCAGCTGGCTCAATTTGCCCTATGACATCATGCCCCAAGCGGCAAATGGCCAAGGCGACGTCATATCATTCAGTTCCATCGGAGGGACCTTTATCAAGTCTCCATGAATCTGACACTTGTGGCATTTCTAGAAAAATTTGCTACATTCATTTTCCATGGTCATCCAGTAATAACCTGTTCTCAAAATTTTCTTTGCTAGCACGAACCCATTCATATGAGGCCCACAGGTTCCGGCACGTACTTCTTCAATATATCTTGTAGCTTCAACCGAGTCAACACATCTAAGTAATCCCAAATTCGGAGTTCTTTTGTACAGGACGTTCTTGTTGGGGAAGAAAACATTCGCTAACTTCCTGATAGTCCTCTTTTGATTTAAGGTGATTCTTTCGGGATATTCCCTTTTTTCCAAGAACATTTTAATGTCAAAGTACCAAGGTTTTCCATCAGTCTTAGCCTCTACAAAAGCACAGTGGGATGGCTGATCTCTGATTCCAATTTTGACAAGATCAATGTAATTGATGTCGGGATGCTGAATTATGGATGCTATTGTTGCCAATGCATCAGAAAATTCATTCTGGGTTCTTGGCATGTGTTTGAACTTGACTTTTTAGTACCGATCTGCCAATCTTTTCACAAGTCCAACATACGGTATGATCTTTTCATTTTTAGTGGTCCACTCTCCTTGAACCTGATGATTTAACAAATCTGAGTCGCCGATTAGTTGAAGATCTTTCACATCTATATCGAGGGATAAACGTAGACCCAAGATACATGTTTCATACTCAGCCATGTTGTTGGTGCAATTGAAGCTCAACTTGGCCGCCACAGGATAATATTGGCCCGAGTCTGAAACCAAGATGGCTCTGATTCCTAATCCTTTAAAGTTGACTACTCCATCAAATTATATTTTCCATCCTAACTCGTCTTCACTTTCTTTGCCTTCAATTGTCATTATTTCCTCATCCGGGAAGTAAGTCCACAGAGGTACGGGATTGTCATCTATCGGAATTCCTACCAGTTAGTCTGGCAGTGCTTGACCTTTAACTGTTTTCTGCGCGACGTATTGAATGTCGAACTCACTTAACAACATTTGCCATTTGGCCAAATTCCCTGTGGGCACAGGCTGGGAAAAGATGTACCTTAGTGGATCCATTCTTAAGATCAAATGAGTCGTGTAAGTAGCCATATAATGTCTCAACTTCTGAGACACCCAAGTCAGAGCGCAACACGTCTTTTCCACCAAGGAATACCTGAATTCACAGGGTGTGAACATCTTTCTGATGTAATAGATGGCACTCTCTTTCTTGCCTATTTCGTCATTTTGTGCAACATGCATCCAAAAGCATTTTTTGATACTGACATATACAGCAACAAAGGGCTTGGCGAGACCAAAACAGGTGGATTTGACAGATATCTTTTAATCGTGTCATAGGCTTTTTGACAGTCCTCCGTCCATTTAATTGGAGCATATTTCTTGAGGAGTTTAAGGATTGGTTCTATGATTACTGTGGACAGGGGCAATAAAGCGTCCAACGTAATTCAACCTTCCCAAAAAGCTCATGACCTCTTTCTTTGTTCGTGGCGGAGGTAGTTCTTGGATTGATTTAATCTTGGTGGGATCCAATTCGATAGCACGATGACTGACTATGAATCCTAGTAATTTTCAAGCAGGCACTCCAAATGCACATTTTGCAGGATTCAATTTCAAATCGTACTTGTGAAGTCTATCAAAGAATCTTCTTAAATATTTGTGGTGGTCCTCACCCACTTGGGATTTGATGACGACATCGTCCACATATACCTCGATAACTCTATGCATCATATCATGAAAGATGGCGGTCATGCCCCTCGTGTAAGTAGCGCCGGCATTCTTGAGTCCAAAAGGCATCACCCGGTAATGACACACTCCCCATAGTGTGATGAATGCCTTCCTTTGAGCATCTTCTTCATCCATCAATATCTGATGATAGCCCGCGTAACAGTCCACAAAAGATTGCACCTCATGCTTGGCACAGTTATTAATGAGTATGTGAATGTTTGGGAGTGGGAAATTATCTTTTGGGCTGGCGCGGTTAAGATCACGATAGTCCACAAAAATCATTATTTTCCGATCTTTCTTTAGTACCCAGACTATATTTGCCAACCATGTTGGGTACGGTGTCGCCTCAACAAGTCATGACTGAATCTGTTTTTCTACTTCTTCTTTAATTCGGATCCTGGCATCAGGCTTAGGTTGCCTGATTTTCTGTTTTACCGGGGTAAATCCTTCAAGGATTAGTAACCTATGGGAAATAATATTCGTACTTAAACCTTGCATATCAGCGTATGACCAAGCGAAGACATCTTCATAATCCTTCAGCAGACTCCTATACCATTCTTTCTCATTTTCTATCAAATGCACACTTATTCTAGTTTCCCGAGCCAACTCCTCCTTTCCTAGATTAATTGCCTCTGTTTCCTCTAGATTTGGCGTTGGTCTGTTCTTATATTCTTCTTCGACATCTATCAACCCTTCTGGTTTAGTTATCTCTTCTTTTTGATCTTCATTTTGTTCGCCGTCATTTTTACTTGTTTCGTAACATGTCATGACATTATTTGTGGCCTCTGTATTTGTACTGTAAAAAAAAATATCATGGTTATTAATCATGTAAAAGCAATCTTTTATATATATATATATATATATATATATATATATATATATATATATATATATATATATATATATATATATATATATATATATATATATATATATATATATAAAACGTTAATAAAACGATTTTGTTTTATTGTAAACTTTGAGGAGTTTTCATTGAAATTTTAAAAGAGCAGTACAAACGGTGGTCCTGACTCAGAATAGAACATCGAGCCATTTCCGTTATTTAACAACACATAATAAAACATGAAAAGGTGATAAGCCGGGCCTATTTGTATGTGTAGATCTATTTCTCACATTGGGTCGCATGTTGCGCCATCATAAGCTTTTACATTTGTTCGACTCTGGCGAATTTTTCCAACACCATACTCGAGTTGTTTTAGAGTTGTCACAGGGTATAGATTCAAACAAGCCCCCCCATCAATCAGCACCTGAGGGATGATCTTGTCACGATATTTGACTATTATGTGCAAGGATTTATTGTGGGTCTTACCCTCTCTTGGTAATTCATCATCGGAAAGCGATAGTCTATGGACTCATACAACATATCCCATAATTTCAGCCAATGTTTCACTTGCAGTGTTGGCGGGCACTTGGACTTCATCCAAAGCTTTCATCAAGGCTAAGCGATGTTGAGATGAACTGAGTAGTAATGACATTACTGATATCCTAGCAGGAGTCTTATGCAGGTGCTCAACAATCAAATAATCCTTAACTGTTATTTGCCTCCACATGTTTTTAGCTTCGCCTTCAGTGATTGGCCTTTTCTGGGGGTTTTCGCGACGTGGTGCTTCGTGCATAGGTTCTTCTGGAGCAAAACACCTTCCTGAACTAGTCATACCGTCAACCACACCAGCTATTTCTTTTTCTTTATTGACCATCATTTGGTGCGGCACTTTGATCACAAAGGGTGCATTCTCAACTGGTCCTGATGTTTTGAGTATGAATGGTTCGTTATAAATTCGAGCGACTGTTGAGAGATATTTGAGCACGAAGGGCTCTTTCTTGGCTTTACCAGGTGTCTCGGATTTCTTTGTCAGAGGGCTTAACACTTCTTTTCGCTTTTGTAAAGACAACAAGACGACGATGCTTTCTAACCCTTCAATGTCTTGACGAATTATCACAGGGCTCTCTTCCCATTAGTCACCTCTTTCTATCATGTGAATTTGATTCCCTCCAAGGTTTAGGGTCGGATTTATGTTCATATTCGGAGGTGCTGGTTCTAGGATAAGCTCATGATTGTCAATCATATCCTATAATTTGTGCCTTAAGTTTATGCAATATTCGGTGGCATGGCCAACTTGGTTAGAATGATAGGTGCAAGTGAGATCTGGCCTGTACCATCGATCCGTGAGATTAGTAGGTTTTGGTGGGACAACGCTTATTTGCCCGACATCTCTTAGCTTGGCAAATAAACCCTTCCTTGATTCTGGCAAAGGAGTGAATGCCCTCATAGGTTTCCTTTGGGATGCCTTATAGTTTGTTGGCGGAGGCTGGTTCTGTAAAGTCTGGTTTTGTGGGGCTTGGATATTAGGTGGTGGCATTCGATAATTTGGTCGTGGAGCTCTGTTGCTTGGTGCGAGTATTTGATAATTTGGTTGTGGAGCTTGATAACCAGGTTGTGCGTAGCACACAGACATTGGGATATATTAGTGTGCAGTGATTATATAGTTGGTAGGTGGAGGTGATTGGTAGTTATCTGAATTTTTGTGGGACATCTCTTTTCCTTAGCTTTTCGGGTTAGTAGCTCTAGAAACATAGGCTATATCTTCTCTTTTCTTTTTTCCTCCCATGGCGCCAGATGCACATGATCTGTTTAGTGCACTAACAATTCTGCTGGTCTTTAGGCCATCCTCGATATCTTCCCCAACGGCAACTAAATCTGCAAAGGAACTCCATTTCATAGTTACCATCTTGTCAAAGCAATCAGCTTCTTGGTACCGTACTAATGCGGCTACCAGCTCAGCTTTAGTCATGGGTGATTGCACACACGCTGCTTCGTCTCTCTAGCGAGTAGCATGTTCTCGGTAGGTTTCAGTCGATTTCTGACGAATTTTCTCCAATGAGAAGCGATTAGGCACATTTTCCACATTGAAGCAGAATCTTTCAATGAATGAACTTGCCATTTCCTCCCATGTTTTCCATCGGCTAATGTCTTGAGAGATAAACCATTCCATAACCGTTCCTGACAGACTTCGACTAAACAACCTCATGAGCAAAGCTTCGTTTCCGCCATTTCCAACCAACTGGTCGCAGTAAGCCCTCAAGTGGACCTTGGGATTGCCCAACCTATTAAAGTGATCAAACTTGGGAATTTTGAAACCTTCTGGTAGACCCAGGTCTGGATATATGCATAAATCAGAGTATCATAACCCCTCTTTCTTTTTAAAGCCATGTTCCGGTTAAGCGATTTTCTTCCACATCTCCTTCTCGATTTTGTCTATTCTTGCTTCAAAGAACATTTCCATGTTCTCCAATTCTGGAGAAGAGTCAATATGGTGACATGGTCTTGAAAAGTGACATTTGGTTGTACGGGATGGGTCAAAGGAACTCTTGCTGCCCGAGGGGCTTGATAAGCATTTGTGTTTGTAGCGTGAGCTGGTGTTTGCAAAGATGGGTTTGGTGGGAGGAATTCCCCACATGGGTGGTATTTCGGCGTACCGGAGTTTGAAAAGTAACCTCAGTCTGGATTTGCGGGAAATGATCAGAAATTGGTAAATCCAGATTTGGGAAAGTCAGTGGAGATCTCCTAGCCTCAGCATTAGCAGTATTTTCCTTCTCGGCCCTCTGGCGGTCCGCTTCTTCTCTGGCTTAAGCCAATTGCCTCATCAGCAGGCTAACAGCCTCTTCCAAAGGCATTCCAGCTATGCCAGCTGTTGGGGTACCTTCGACTAAAGCATTTATGTTCGGTGGTGGAGTTTCAGGCATGTTTTCTTCTTGAGGGTTTAAGGATGTTGCGGTAGTTTTTGATCGAGTAACTGGTGCTAGCGAATCGACCCCTGTCTATAAGAGAAAACAACTCAAAAGCTTCTAAGTTAGCGTTAGATTTAAGAACGAAAGACAAGATATCACGTTGTTTGCAGTTTATAGCACATAAAATAATATATTTTATTTCAACTCTTGACTGATTCATATTCCAAGGGTATTTTGGTCTTTTGTATTTTTTAGAAATATTGGCTTTTTGGTAAGTGGTGTGTATGGTTGATTTTCTTCTACCCATCCTGTACTAAGGGGGATTTAAATTTTTTATTATAAAAGGACCGAGTCTTAAATAGACTACCTACGTATCCCACCAAAGGGAAATCAGGTCCATCCGTAGTTCAGGCATAACAGAAAAGGGTTTTTCCTATGCTACCTGAAACTTAGCTTTCTACCCTGACCAGGCCTTAAGTAGTAGGCTTCCCACGTATTCCTAATGGGATATCAGGTTCCCGTGGTTCCCCTTACATAAAAAGAACAAGGGATACTCTATCTTATTGAAAGCAGTAAAGGGATACATATATTTTTCTACCCAACCACACTAAGCAGATCTTCATTGTCTTCTCAATCTTCATCTTCTATTCTCGTCCTCCCGCGACAATCCAAACATGACCTTCATTCACGAGGAATTCCAGCTCAAGCTTGAAATTCACACATTCTTCAATGTCATAGCCGGGGTGGCCATGGTGATACTCACAAACCTTTTCTTTCGGAGATCCTGGGCGACCTTGATAGGTTTGTGGCACTGCTATTATCTTTCTTATGCTACATAGTAGGGAGTGAATCCTGGCGTACGACTCTTCGAATTTGGAAAAGTCGCTTCTCCATAACCTAACCTTTGATATCCTTTCTGGGTGGTGTCTTCCTTGGTCATGAGTCAGCAGAGAGTGGGGTCGCCATAGTTGGCTAATTCTCCCTTGGTCAATCCATTGGATAAGCTTCTTTTCCAATGCTCCACACTTATTAGCGGTATGACCTGACTGACTTTGGTGGTAGAGGCATTTTCTGTAAATCATAGAAGGAGCGTATGGTGGTAACATATTTGAGCTTTGCGCGTACTCTCCAAAGCTTCCCAAAGTCTCCAAAAGTTCTTGTTTAGACAACTCTACTAATGTACCCCAATTATGTGATCTCGTGCCTTTAAGAACAATTGTGCATAAAACAGGTAGTTCCTCTAGCTGAGATTAGCGCAGGTCTCCATAGTCTTTCCGATTGGGAATAAGTAGTTCATCATCTCCATATGGTATGGGGTCAAGCGCTTCTTGTTGCTTGAGTGGGACATAACTCCTCAGTGGAGCTTCAGGTGTCCTTCCCTATTTTACCCAATTGGCAGGGTGTTGCTTTGTTAGTTGTTCAACATAAGCTAGGAGAGTTTCTGCTTCTTTCATTTTTCATTGGCTGCCTTAGTGGTTTGTACAGCCTCTTTCATTCTAGCAGCGGCTAAGGCCATTCTGTTATCCCATTGTCGGTTATTCTCACTTGTTGCTTTCGCGCCATCGTCGTCACCGACTAGGTTGATGTAAGGTGAAGTTGCACTCATGCTGTCTCGAGTCTCCATTTCCTATTAGCAAATCAACCTTTTAAAAGTGGAGCTAATTTAGTTTAGTGGTTATTCTTTTGGGTAGTGACCGAAATGTGGGTCAATCAAGAGTTTCAACAATATATATGATTTTCACACAAAGCAGTTATATCAAGTAAGCATTTGGACAGTATATAATTCGGTTTCCTATACCTCGGTGCTCCGAGGCTACTAACGTATGAAGCAAAATTATGCCATATGTAAAACAAATGTATTCTTCCACAAAAAATAAAAATCCCAGTGCTTTTCATTTATAGTATTTTCCCAAGTGGGATTACAAGGCTTTTCAAAGTAAATACAATAATCAGAAAAAGTCAACTCCGCTGACAGTAATCTGCTCGCTATCATCTCGTGCCTTCTTGGCCTTTCGAAGGGCGATTTGAACGGCTACATGGGATGGCATCAATGTTGTCCAAATCCACTGACCCCTCTGATCATCAGTCAATGATGTCCCCGTATCTATGGCTACCTTAACAAAAGTTTCTAGCCATTCTAAACTCTTCAATGAGGCATCTGCCTCGCTTGTCAAACTCTTAATTTGTCACACCCTAACACTGATAGGGCATGACGGGCACCCGACTCTCATCAAAGTCGAGCGAACCCTTAGACATTCGTTTTATCAAAACCTGTCATTTCAAAAACTTTTATAAACATGAAACTTTTCCAAATAGAAATCATTATCTTTATAACGATTATGAAAACTTTCAATCAAATAAGTACTTTAAACCAATTGAATTCATCTAAAATACATACTCTTTTAAAATCCACAAATGACTCAACTGATATCATTTTGTCGACATCTAGACAAATATACCACAGGACACTGTCTGCAAAAGTCTCTAAGAAGTGAACTGAACATTATGAGTCAGGACAGGGCCCTGACATACCCATAATCATACATATCTATACATGACTCAACACAGCTCCAGAATGAGGTGGAACTTGCCAACCCCGGCTGAAGTCCAAGTATTCTAGCTATACATTTAACCTGCCAAACAATCTAGGGCTGCGGGCATGAACGCAGCGTCCCCAGGCAAAACGACGTCAGTACGGACAATGTACTGAGTATGTAAGGTGGTAACAAATCATAAACATAATTTGATTTAGGAGAAAATAAAAAATCACAATTTAACTCGATACCCGCAGCCTTCGCTGGAAGAAACATAAATGTGCACACGAAGTCTCAAGATAATCTTTAAGTAAATAATGCAATCCACACATATGCCGCTTCCGACATCTTAACAGAATAGTCCCTTCGGACAACCGCTTCCGGCTAGTATCACAATAGTCCCTTCGGACGGTCTCTTCCGGCATAATAATGATGGCCCCTTCGGGCAGCCGCTTCCGTCTTAATAATGATGGCCCCTTCGGGCAGCCGCTTCCGACTTAATAATGATGGCCCCTTCGGGCAGCCGCTTCCGGCTTAATATCACAATCATGTCAACACAAACTTAATCCACAAATATCAATACAAAGAGATGATTGTTATATCCCGCATTTTTGCGCATTCGGAAAAATTTGAAATTTTTTTGACTCACAAGGAATGAGGCTGTGATTTTATTTTACTTAATACATGTGTGATGTTCATAAAATATTGATGTGGAAATATGGAAGGAGGCCAAGGGTAAAATTGGAATTTTGGGAATTAGTTCCGTGAATTACCAAGTGTGATCCATCACTAGTTGGGCTCAAAAAAAATAAAAAGAAAAGAGGCCCAATTGTTAAGGGTGGCCGGCCATAGTCCATTAAGAGGAGCCCAAGCCCATGTTTTAATTCAAGTCATGTGATAATTAAATAAATAAAGGGATCATTGTTCATTCTAGACTATTCTTGAAAACAAAAGAAAAAGAAGGAGAGCAAGAACACCAAAGGCCATACGGCCAAGTGAAAGAAAAAGAAAGGGAAAAAGAAAAACAATTCTTGGAGCTCAATTCTTTGGTTCAAAAATCCATCTCTTTTTGAATTCCTACTAAGTTCAAGATTCTTTACAAAGTGGTATAATTATTTTGGCAAGAAAGTGACTTTGGTGGCAAGGAGAACTTATTGGAAAAAGGTAAGGATTTCTTGTTTCTTTTATGTTATGGAAGATTTATAGATGTTAGAGTGAGTAGAATTGAATGGAAATCATGGAATTGTGGTGTGGTGTGGTGTGTGTGAGCCGTGTGTAAGTGTGTGTATATGTGTGGCCGTGTAGTACCTTGTATGAAGGAAGATGATTAAATTTATTTAGTGTGTTAATTGTGTTGTTATGGCCCTGTGATGTAAATAGAAAGTAAATGGTTCTTGTTGTCATGGAAAACTTCGTTGTAAGGTTGTTGTAGGAAAATATGCAACTTTATTGTAGTTTATGTAAATATGGAAATGAAAGTGGTAAGGTGCAAATTATGATTGTTATTAATGAAATTGGAAGGTAAAAATGCATCGTGAATGTTTATGTCGAAGGTTGGAAGTTTGGATGAATTATGGTTTCGGTGGAATTTTTGTATACTTTGTAAGAATAATGTGAAATGCTTCCGAATTGCATTTGAATGGTTTTGAATTAGCGCATGAATATGAAAATGTTGATAATAGCTTGGAAGTATGAAGTTGGAGTAGAAGTTGTGGCATTATGAAGAAAGGAAGACTATTCATGTAAGAATGTGTTTTGTAGTAATTGTTGATGCTTTTGATATCGTTATGGGTGTTGTGTTGAGATTTTGAGCTGAGTTATATTCTCGGGGCGGCAAAATTATAGGGGAAATGCTGCCCAAATTTTTGTAGACAAGTGATGAATTAAAGATCTGAATGCTAAAAGTCTTACTATTGACAATTGGTAAATATGACCATTTGTAGATTTTGGGCGAAACGGGAATTGAATCTGGACGAGCGTAAGGCGTAACTAAGGTATGTAAAGTCTTGCCCTTCATTCTTTGGCATGTTCTAAACATGATAGGCTTGGACGTGAGCCTTAGATACGACTCTGTTCTTAGAAATCCAAGATTGGAATTGGCTCCATTTCATTCAGTAAGATTGAACTTGTTCCTTATAATTTGTCGTTAGAGCAACCTATGTGTGTGCAACTTTCCTAAATGGAGTCGGAATGCCTTAAGACGATCATGGACGACCTCACAAGGTCTATTATCCATAACTTACGTACGCCACCTCGATCTGGTCCGAGGTGGGCCCACAAGTCCTGATATTTTCCGTATGGCTTTAATTGACTTATTTCTGTCCGATCTTTACAGGCAACATCTGGGTTATTATTCTGTTTATTATACGACAAGTGTAATGACTATCTTTATAAGTCTTATAATATATTCTGGACATCTGGAACACTTCTGGAAATCCTATTCTGATGTAGTCTGTCGTGCCATCCCAAATGACATATATGCGTATATTATGAGTATTGTCCGATTGCTTTGATTTGACCCACCGTTTGGCCTACTTCAGTTTCATTGAGTCTGTATAATGATCTGTATGCATATGGTTTCTCATTAATCTGTTCGTGGATGCCTCAATGCTTCCTTCACTGCGCCCGGGCCAGGTTCTATTATTCGTGCACATTCCACTGCATTGTTCACCGCGTCCCTCGGTGTGCGGGCCGGGATCTGTTTACATCTGTATATGATCTGATGATGTGATGGTATGGGGATGGTGGCCAGGATGGCATATGATCTGATCTGTCTGTCCACCGCGTCCCGTACTAAGAGGGTCGGGATCTGTTACCGCGTCCCTCACTAGAGGGCCGGGATCTGATATATATATGCTATCTGTATTTTTATATGCTTATGATTTTGCATGCATGATTCTGTCGGTTACACTTCTGTATGTCTGATTTGGATTATGACTCTATCGGTTACACTTCTGGAAATCTGATTCCGATAATGATTCTGTCTGCTTCACTTCTGTATGTTTGATTCGGACTATGATTTAGTCTGTTACACTCCTGTACCTCTAATTCATATCATGACTCTGTCGGCTACACCCCGTACTTATGATACATATTGTGGTTCTGTCCGTGCACTCTGTATTTCTGTTTCAGCTTCGGGTTCGCTTTATATACTCGGTACATTTTCCGTACTGACCCCCTGTTTTTCGGGGGCTGCGTTACATGCCTGCAGGTACAGACGCACCCTGTGATACGCCGCCAGTCTAGGACACCGGTTCTGCTGTTTGGGAGTGCTCCTTTTGATCCGGAGCGTGTACTTTTGGTATATATATCTTCTGTTATTTACATATTCTGTATATATGGTAACTTGGGGTACGGCGGGGCCCTGTCCCGTCATCTGATTCTGTTATGTCCGTTAGAGGCCTGTAGACATGTATGTGGGTTATGGGTTGCTATTGTTCAGGTAGGTATGTACGAGTTTGTGACTCCGTCTGCTATGATAGCCTCAACGGCTTATGTGTAAGTATATGTATGTTCATGTATTTATATATTTTCGTGCGCTATATTAATATTGGTTTGAATCCGTGTACACCTAGTATGAATTAGCCGTTTGGTACGCCAACTCTGTTAGGTAAGTACGTACAGGTATCCAGTTAGGGTACCAGTCGCGGCCCACGGGGTTGGGTCGTGACAATGATACTATGGTATGTAAACATAAATCGTAAATGAAATGAAATAGTAAAATCTCGCACCCCCTTCGGAGTGGTTTTGAAAATCAAACTTTATGTTTCCTTTAGTATAAAACTAATTTCCTCGAAATCATTAGTAAAACCATATACACAACTCAACTGGCACCTTATGGGTGTTCCCTTCGGAACAGAATAGGAGTACAATATCAATAAGCCATCACAAGAAACGTTTTGACCTTACTCGTCTAAGAATTGAATCATATGGAGTACATATAGAATGAATAGCACAAGAATCATGCCAAAGGAAGAAAGGTTTGCCTTACATACCTGCTAGCGACTATTCATAAATCTGTTCGCCTCGTCGCTCTTTTAGCCTATTTAATATAAGAGTAACGTTATCGTTAGTAGGTATACTTTCTAGTTCACAAATCTATAGCCCATTGATGTAGGACTTATCCTTTAGCTTACACAACCTCGTTTAGGGTTTTCTATTAGTTAAAGACTTAGCGAAAATCGGGCAGCACTTCCCCTATATATTCGCCTATCCCAAATTTCCAATTACCCTCCTGTTAACACACAACTCCAACAACAACATATATACATAGTTATATCTTCAATCTTCTCAACTTAACAAGGACGACAATATGTTCACAACACCATAACTTTTACTTTAATTATCAAACCCCTTTACTTTCGTCACACGATCCATAACAACCATAGCGATAACCACGTCAAAATTAATCACCATTTTTAAGCTAAAAAAATCCATACTCACGGCCAACACAACAACCTAACATCATCACATACAACTCTTTATATTCAACACACAATTTCCTATAACATCGATTTCATGCATTTTCTTAATTCCAATTTCGTCCAATCCAACTCTAATAATTCCATTACAATGATATTAACACAATTACATCATAAAACAAGAAAATCCTACCTTAATTTTTATCGGAGGAATTTCTACTTTTAATTGCTCAGATTTCGCAATTTCTTCTTCCTCAATTCAATATCCAATGTTGCTATCACCTCGTTGGACTTGCAAACCACTTGAACTTCATCAACATGGCAACAATATATATTTTTTTCCATCCATGGCTGGCCGAGCAGCCATGGAAATTATTAGAGATTTTTGTTTTCTAAATTGCAATAAAAGAATGCATAGAATGAATAATTTGTTGATTCATTATTCAACATTTATATATGGTTCTCTTTACAATGACACGTTAGTGCCACTAACCTTGACCACATGCTGCCATATGGCAGCCTACTTGGTGCCATGTGGCAGCCCATTAATATATTTTTTTATTATTTTTCGAGTGGGGCCCACTTCTATTAATTAAATTAATTAATTTTAATAAATCATTAATCCTTACTTAATAATCTAATCACAATTAATTAGTTCCTAGTCTCCAATAATATTTCTATACTAAATAAAATTTATAAACAATTTATGTACTAATTTAAAATTGCAAATTAAAAGATTTCTATTTCGTGTCCGAAAATGATTCTTCATTTAACTTGGGTCGACTTGCTTGCGAATAATTTGACGTATGAACATACGGGGTATAACATTCTTCCCCCCTTTATAACATTCGTCCTCGAATGTTAAACTGATCCTGAATTCCCAATACTCTCTCAAGTGTTCTCTTAGTTAATTATGCCCTTCACATACCCCTTCGGTTTGTCGACTCGCTTTAGTGCATTATAACGCCTTCCATGTCTTTACATAGTCATTCTGGTAATATTTCCTCTTTCTGTTGCTTCTCGAGGTGATAACTCCACGTCATTGTCTTTACTCTCCTCTTTACTTCGCAGTCCGTTATCAGTTGTATTGCTCTTCCGCTGAAATCTTACTTTCTTCTTGTGCTTCTCCTATAGTTATCCCCTTAAGGTATCGTTTCTTTTATCTTACCTTTCAATCTTTAAATGAGCTTTTTATAACGCGTAGACGTCCCTCGTCGGTTTATTAGACCTTAATATCCCTGGAGTGTCGTATGACTCTGGTAACCTGTGGACCCTTCGCAGGTTCTACGAGTAAAACGAAATTTCCCAGAGGGTAACATTTTTTTCCACTCCAACATCCTTGCCTTACTCTGTTGTTACAGTCCGTATTCTGGAATCCTCAGCATCATGTGTCACTTTCTGACTTTCCATTAAAGGTTTTTAACTATCACTTGCTTTTAGTCCTTGATCTCGATCTTTAGGGTTGGCTATCAATTAGCGCTAGGGTTCCCCCATATTACAACTTCTAATCCTTACGATACATCTGTACCATCACTTTAACCACCTATAAGCTTGGGGGATAACCTCGTGTCCATTACTAATATCATTTAACTCGCACACTTTCCAACGCATGAGAATACGGGATGTAACATCCTTCCCCTCTTATGTCTCTTTTCGTAATCTTACCACATTATTCGAATCACATTAATCTTAATTCATCAATCTTACTTCTAATCCCCGAGAGAACTTAACTTAACCCTCGACTCACTTCTATATCCTCGAGTAATTTCAACCTAACTCTCAAACTCATTCTGAGTCCATCTCATAGGCCTCCTTTCAGCCGATTTACACTTATTATTAACCTTTCATCCTTCAGTTTACACTTGTGCATCTTACTGATCATAGCACACATATATATACTGATCACAATCAATTTTTAATCAAATTTTGGCAGAACCTCCTCTGTAATTTGTACTACCTACCTGTACACAGCTAACCAACAAGCCTCACAGGGCAACAATCAAAATATATCAACATGCCTCATAGGGCCGCAATCATATTGCAATGCCCTATACATACTTGTACAAATGCTCTTCACAAATGGCATTCTCAATTCGATAAGAAGCATACCTTTCTTACTGCAATCCTTAACCTGCAGCACTTACCTCACGTAGCAATCATTAATCATCAGAGAACTTTCCTTTCTTACGAACAATTCTAATTTCTCAATCATAGCTGCACTTTACAATCACTTAATCAAAATTCAAATCTTAAAGTTAGTGGCAAGGATTTAAGGTCTATAACACAGCTCTATAGCATAATCTATGATCTGAATGAAGGGAAACCATTTTAGATGCCCTGTAGCCTCCTGTTCATAAGTACGGTCGACAACACACCCATGAACAAGACTCTACCTGACACGACTTTGCAGACAACCCCTAGAACAAACTGCTCTGATACCACTTTTGTCACACCCTAACACTGGTAGGGCATGACGGGCACCCGACTCTAATCAGAGTCGAGTGATCCCTTAGACATTCGCTTTATCAAAACCTGTCATTTCAAAAACTTTTAAAAACATGAAACCTTTCCAAATAGAAATCATTATCTTTATAACAATTACGAAAACTTTCAATCAAATAAGTACTTTAAACCAATTGAATTCATCTAAAATACATACTCTTTTAAAATCCACAAATGACTCAACTCATATCACTTTGTCGACATCTCGACAAATATACCACAGGACACTGTCTACAAAAGTCTCTAAGAAGTGAACTGAACATTATGAGTCAGGAGGGCCTTGACATACCCATAATCATGCATATCTATACATGACTCAGCACAGCTCCACAATGAGGTGGAACTTGCCAATCCCAGCTGACGTCCAAGCATTCTAGCTATACACATAACCTGCCAAACAATCTAGGGCTGCGGGCATGAACGCAGCGTCCCCAGGCAAAAGGATATCAGTACGGACAATGTACTGAGTATGTAAGGTGGTAACAAATCATAAACATAATTTTATTTAGGAGAGAAGAAAAAATCACAATTTTACTCGATACCCGCAGCCTTTGCTGGAAGAAACATAAATGTGCACAGGAAGTCTCAAGATAATCTTTAAGTAAATAATGCAATCCACACATATGCTGCTTCCGACATCTTAACATAATAGTCCCTTCGGACAGCCGCTTCCGGCTAGTATCACAATAGTCCCTTCGGACGGCCTCTTCCGGCATAATAATGATGGCTCCTTCGGGCAGCCGCTTCCGGCTTAATAATGATGGCCCCTTCGGGCAGCCGCTTCCGTCTTAATAATGATGGCCCGTTCGGGCAGCCGCTTCCGGCTTAATAATGATGGCCCCTTCGGGCAGCCGCTTCCGGCTTAATATCACAATCATGTCAACACAAACTTAATCCACAAATATCAATACAAAGAGATGACACTATGGTATGTAAACATAAATCGTAAATGAAATGAAATAGTAAAATCTCGCACCCCCTTCGGAGTGGTTTTAAAAATCAAACATTATGTTTCCTTTAGTATAAAACTAATTTTCTCGAAATCATTAGTAAAACCATATACACAACTCAACTGGCACCTTTTGGGTGTTCCCTTCGGAACAAAATAGGAGTACAATATCAATAAGCCATCACAAGAAACGTTTTGACCTTACTCGTCTAAGAATTGAATCATATGGAGTACATATAGAATGAATAGCAAAAGAATCATGCCAAAGGAAGAAAGGTTTGCCTTACATACCTGCTAGCGACTATTCATAAATCTGTTCGCCTCGTCGCTCTTTTAGCCTATTTAATATAAGAGTAACGTTATTGTTAGTAGGTATACTTTCTAGTTCAAAAATCTATAGCCCATTGATGTAGGACTTATCCTTTAGCTTACACAACCTCGTTTAGGGTTTTCTATTAGTTAAGGACTTAGCGAAAATCGGGCAGCACTTCCCCTATATATTTGTCTATCCCAAATTTCCAGTTACCTCCTGTTAACACAGAAATACCAACAACAACATATAGACATAGTTATATCTTCAATCTTCTCAACTTAACAAGGACGACAATATGTTCACAACACCATAACTTTTTCTTTAATTATCAAACTCCTTTACTTTCGTCACACGATCCATAACAACCATAGCGATAACCACGTCAAAATTAATCACCATTTTTAAGCTAAAAAAATCCATACTCACGGCCAACACAACAACCTAACATCATCACATACAACTCTTTATATTCAACACACAATTTCCTATAACATCAATTTTATGCATTTTCTTAATTCCAATTTCGTCCAATCCAACTCTAATAATTCCATTACAATGCTATTAACACAATTACATCATAAAACAAGAAAATCTTACCTTAATTTTTCTCGGAGGAATTTCTACTCTTAATTGCTCCAATTTCGCAATTTCTTCTTCCTCAATTCAATATCCAATGTTGCCATCACCTCATTGGACTTGCAAACCACTTGAACTTCATCAACATGGCAACAATATATATTTTTTTTCCATCCATGGCTGGCCGAGCAGCCATGGAAATTATTAGATATTTTTTTTTCTAAATTGCAATAAAAGAATGCATTGAATGAATAATTTGTTGATTCATTATTCAACATTTATATATGGTTCTCTTTACAATGACACGTTAGTGCCACTAACCTTGACCACTTGCTGCCATGTGGCTGCCTACTTGGTGCCACGTGGCAGCCCATTAATATATTTTTTTATTATTTTTCGGGTGGGGCCCACTTCTATTAATTAAATTAATTAATTTTAATAAATCATTAATCCTTACTTAATAATCTAATCACAATTAATTAGTTCCTAGTCTCCAATAATATTTCTATACTAAATAAAATTTATAAACAATTTATGTACTAATTTAAAATTGCAAATTAAAAGATTTCTATTTCGTGTCCGAAAATGATTCTTCATTTAACTTGGGTCGACTTGCTTGCGAATAATTTGACGTATGAACATACGGTGTATAACATAATTATCTCTTGATCATATTCTATCTTTTCTTGATGATCCATTTCTCTTCCCTCTATTCGTCGTTTCATTCTTCTAACTTGAACTGCATTCGCGGCTTCCCTATCCTCGAGAAATTTGTACAGATATGGCCCTAGAGTTGCAGTACCAGCTAACTCAGTCCTAAGCTACTCGTAGTAGTTTTCATCGTGACTTGGATTGTTTGGATCTTCATCCAACTTATCTTCTTTTATCACATTCTTCCAATCTTTCTCAGCATCTTTTATACCTTCGATGCGACCTTCTTCATAATCTCGTATAAACTCTCCATACTACGCACATTCGGAATAACCTATCTCATACCAAACTGTCTCAGTACTCTTAATAGTGTGTAGGGTCTGATCCTCCTAATGCCCATAAGCGATAGATATGGATGTCTACGGCTTTTAACACAAATAGTCTTGGAATGAAAACTAGGTACCCTCTATCTGCTTTCAGTCTGGAAAAGATGTGAGCCCATCCTCTTTATTCTTGAACCCCACAAGGCACAGTAGTGACTCCTAAATAATTCTCTCTTAGGGTTGGGTCTCGGCGGGTAGATAAACTGCTCTTATCTAAATGCTTAAATATCCATCATTGGACTAAGAGGTTACAACCCTGGAAATAATAATAACTGTTGCGGCATTCCCCCAAAGCTCGGAATATATCTGATAGTATAATAGGGATGATGTCAAAATATTTGGTAAGCCCATTTGTTGTAACTCCCTTAAGAACAACATGGGCAACAAAGACAACTCAAGTATCAATACCTAGGGAGGCACTTAATGGAAATACCATGGTTCCAAGTAGATAGGTGCTAAAGGCTAGTGTTTGGTTGGCTTTCCAGGATTAGGTTGAGGAAAACTCAAGGATATAGTTCTCGTAGCCTTGTTTAGATGAATACCTCCCATATAACTCTCTAAAGGCTATAGTGGGTCCTTGTCCCCAATCGGCTTTATTGACAGCAAATATGTCTTTGATTTCTTTTGGGGTAGGTTTGTGAGGGATAAGGATATTTTGAGCTAATTTCTTTTTGGATCTGTTAGCGCTTCCTATGCTTTCCAAGACATCTCTAATTTCTTCTAAAGTAGGAGTCATTTCTATCTCTCTGAATCTGAGCACCATTTTGTCGTTGTCCCAATAACCAATAATAATCTCCAGTAAACTCGGATCCCCAGCCATATCCATCAGTGAAGTCAGATGCCATATACAACTCTTTATTTCTTTCTTCTGATCATTATTCAGACCTTCCCACCACATTACTAAACCTAGTGGTGGAGCCATAACCATATCAAACTGCACATCTGGAGACATCTGCAAGACAGAACACTGTTAGTTCCCCGACCCCAAGAACAGTAATTTATTTCAGACATGGCACAATAATTCTTCCAAATAGAAAATAGTGGGATGCAGTGCCTTCAGGTTTTTATACCATCTGGACACAGTAAGGTGTCTTTGCTGCCCGATTCAGGTGGATCTGAGATACCCAAACCGGTCTATGATCAGCATGTGCTATATCAATAGGGATTTGGTTCCGCTCTACGCTAATTTTTCTAGCGTGGTTTCCAAAAGAATGACACAAGTTACCCAAGCGGACAAGCTAGGGGTGGGCACTCTAAGGCAGTGGGATGACCCCATGCCCACTCGACCTTAGAGACCTCTAAAGAATATATTAAAGGTTTTTTAGTGAAGGTATGACTGCAGCTCATCCCGCGTCATCACCCTTAGAAAAAATTAAAAATAAAAGCCAGGAGTGGTGGAGTATGCATGCATGAATGACAGTTATATTTTGCGGAAATTTAAACACATAAATAATTTATATAACTTAAACAATTTATATCATAGAAACACACAAATAATTGGAATCCTTATGGTTAGAACCTTAAATTTTCTCCAGCAGAGTCGCCATCTATAGCGGTTCTGTGTTTTCCGATTCGCATTTGCACTTGCTTCATTTAAAAAGGAAAGTGTCCCGGGGAAGTACGGTTGTCAATCGTACCGGGAAAAAGAAAAAAATATACTTCTACGTAATGGTGCTCTAAATGGACTTATATTTTTGATTCGCCACCTAATTTTTATGAAATTAGGAAAAATCAAGTCGAAAGGGTTCATCTAAAACAATTATGATTATTTTAAAAGAAATCTAATCTACACAGAGTCTAGGTAAGGGTTCTGGTGATCCCCCGGGGAAGGTGTTAGGCATCCCGGTATCAAGGATTCGCTCAATTGCGGTTTATTACGGGTTCTAATAGTGTGTCCATGTAGATATAAATTGGTGGTCATAAAGTATTTATGCTTTATATTTCCTCAAATAGAATTTAGCCTCATGCAAAATGCCTCTTTTCAAGAATTAAGAATGGTAAAATGTTGCTCAAAATTGAGCGTTTAGGGTATCGGACTAGAAAACTTAAGCTAATACCCGAAGGCTCTTAGCCTAAGTAGGACTCTAAGTAAGTCCACCCAAAAATATAGTTTTTGGAAAAAAAAAAGTTTCGAAGTATAAGAAAAGAGTTAAGATATACTATTATAGTCCATAATCTATATATATATATATATGTAGTCCATCTTTTTTTTCTATGCTTTTAGCCAATTTTTTACTCTTTTAGCCTAAGTCTAAATATTCATGATTAGTCCTATCAGTGTTGAATATTGTTCCAAATCAGTCTATATGTCATAAGTTCACAGGTTTTATAAATGTTCATTTTAGTCCCAAATTCCACAAAAATCGGCAATTTTTAGTCCTTTTACCAAATCAGTCCCAACTTGTATTAAAGTCTCAAAATTAGTCTTGATTTTTGTAGTAAACTCATTTTGGCGACTTTAAAATACGACAATCTTATAAGGGTCCCAATTGACATAATAATTGCACAAGTAATAATTAAAGTGCATAATTAAAGGCCGACCAAGCCCAAAAAGAAAAAATTTGTGCAATCGGGTTTATCTTAATTCCAATGTATGCTCCATTTTGCTCCAAGTTGGGTTGACTCGATCTAGATACGTTAGTGGGCCCCGTTGGGCCCACCAACGGGATTAGGATGGACCAAACAGACACGGGTATACATGACATTAGTATATATCCAAATTTAAAAGTAAATAATGAAATGTAAAGACATAAATATTACAAAGCCCCAAAAAATGAATTACAAATTTATCGGGCTAGGCCTATTAACAATAATTAAACAGTAAACTGTTATCAAGATCAAAACTAGGGGATAGGCCCAAGAGTTGGCCCAAGCCTCCTTCCATCCCTTTCCCTTCCATTTTTTCTAAGTGTTGAGGCACAATATACCCCTCATATACCATCAGTATACTTGTGGGAAATGAAGGGAAAAACCTCTTAAAGGCATGCCCTTCAAAATACAACACAATTCTTAAATAAAAAGAAGACTCCACACATCACATTTACATCACATGAGCTCACATAAAAAATAAAAAATAGTAAAAATAAAAAATAAAAACAAAAACAAATATCTAGAGCTAGGAAAAATAGACTTACTCCCCAAATTCCCAGGTTCTAACTCAAGACATGGGCTCGTGGACACACAACAAGAGTGAAAACATCAACAAGACCCCATATTTATGCAATTTAAGGTAATGTACAAATAAGGCAGTAGCAGGCTGAGAAAAGGGACACACAAGGCAAATGTTGGATCACTTAAAGCTTTCAGGAGGTTCACGACACTCATCCTAGGTCACTCAAGAGTTTTAATAGTAGGCATCTATCTATATAAACTGGAAATGCACATTGTTTGTCAAAATTTTCCAGAATTAACAAGTCTATATCATGGCACAAAAAAATGTAATGATCTTAACCAAGGGTCAATCTTATAAGCTAGGTCACTTAGAGCAAACAAATGCAAGAAAACAGGTCACATAGATATGGGTTGAGGTCCAAAATGGGGTGTTCAGCATACAGAATCATTTTCAGGTCTTAAGATAGGCAAAAGTAGACAGAGGGAATGCATAATGCTAACATAGACATTCATGATCCACAGTCAAGCAAAGGTTAAAACCACAAAAGCACAAGATCAACCAATACTAAGCTAAAGGCAACATACAAGTCATCCGTAAGTCTAAAACATGTGTTCAAGTGTAGTATCCAGTCCAAATATACAATACACAAGCACATACATAAGTTAGGGACATATAGATAGTGTTTCAAAGTTTAGGCCAGGTTTTAAAACAATTCAGATGTTCTCAGAAATGCAAGGTTCATGATTTCTATCCTAGGCCAAAGAACTGATGTTCAGGATAGGGTCAGGTTCAAACACATAGCATATAAGCTTATCTGTAAGATAGTGTAGACAATGCAAGGTTCAAAACAATTTTTCAACAACACAAAGAACCTCAAATGGTTCAAAAAGGGACATGATACTAGTTCCCAAGCTAATGCCAAGATTCAGGTGTCAAGTCTCAAGTCATGGGACATATGGATAATACACAAGTATTGACAGTAGCAAACATAGGCAGAAGACAATCGCTGGATCCAAATTTACATCCTAATGTTCAAAACAAACAACTTAGAATTGAACTCCTCTAAAAAAACTCATTTTATAGTTAAACCTAGATTTCTAGCTGGTTTTACAGACATAGTAAATTACAGAATTCAAAAAAGTGCTAGAATTAATCTAGTTAATCTTATAAACTCCATATAGGGGTAACAAGCTTCAACTAGCAGCTTCGCAGAGATCAACAAGGTGTGCCAAAGTTTCAAGCAATGTCAGAAACTGGCAGAAATAACCCAACTAATGTTCTATAGGGTGCATGAAGCCTACCCTAGGCTAGAGAAGTGATTCTGGGAACTAAACAGATCATAAGTAATCTTAAACAAGTGCAAACATATAAAAGAAAAAAGAAAATAGTGTGCAAAGGTTTATCCAACAGTAGGGCTTGATGCAAGTTCTCCGAAATACCCCGGGGCTCAGATAATGCCAAAAGGGACATGGTACTCTACTATGGGCAATATTTGGTCCAGATTTTCAAGTTTTCAATGAACAAATAATGTCAAGCAACAGCAAAGACAGATTTCAGCAGGATTCCTGCTAGGGTCAAAGATGGTTAATGAGTTCTATCCTAGGTTCAAATTTGACTCGTAGGCATGGTTCCATATTTATTATTGACACCAAAGAGGGACAAATGACAGACATGGTCTCGGATTGTACACAATGACAACAACAAACAAGACATTTAACCCTTCAAGTTGATCTCAAACCTTTTGTATCTAAATTAGTTTAGTTGAACAGGGTGCTCATAATGAGCCTTAAACTGTCTAGGAGACATATGAACAAGACATAGTAAGCATATTGATTTAGATATAAAACAACCTGTCTAAGTCAAAAGCACATATTCACAGAGTTAAAACAAACTAAGAAATAAGCCAATCCCCTACATTCTTCCTTATATCCCCTTTTTAGTGTCATACAACAGGTTAATAAAACATGCTTAAGAATCAGTGTCTAAATCCTACTTTTAAACAACAGTTCTTAAATAAACAATAAGAACCAAGCATCTATCTGATTAGTTTTATCAGAGACATACCAAACTATCAAGAATCAAATGACACAAGCCACACGCAAGCATTTCAAATCATTCTTTAGACGAAACTACCCTTTTCAAGTTTCAGAAACCTAAACTAATACTTAAATAATGAAGAAGTTGACATAAACTAGATTAAGACCTCAAATCACCATCACATAACTTCAAAACTGGAAATAAATGATCAAACTTGTGTGGAAATCCTCCATATAGTGAAATGCCACTCAAAGATAACAAAATATCTAACCTAAGTGGCGAAATGTCACCCAACTAATAAGGAATTCATTCCATACATATGCAAAACAAACTCAACACACCTTAAACAAATAATCCGGATTCAATCAAAGTTTAAAATAATAACTCAAAATTGAAACAAGATTGAAAATGGATAGAAGTAGAGTATTACCTTTTGTAGAGGCAATCTAAAGGTCAAAGGGGATATTGGATAAGCTTCAACACAAAACATTAACAAAAACCGTAAAACAGCTTCTTTTTACAATTTTTTAGTGAAGTATTGTATTCTTTAGAATGATGTATGCTTTATAAGATAGTATAGTAATCTTATTTCTGTCTATTAATGTAGTATATAGTATTTGAATATTGTAGCTTAGTGTAGTAGTGTTTGTAGGATTTTTACACTTAGAGTTTTTTTTGAGCAAAATTGAAAAAAAAATAAAACGGATCCCTCAAATGGTCACAAGACCTACCATTTATAGCATTAATAGTAAGGTTTAGGGACAAAAGAGGTAAAAAAAATCAATCCAACAGATTTTCACCCTTAAATTTAAACCTTCAATTCAAAAATTATTCGAAAATCAACAAAAGATAAGGGAATTTCTCAACAAAATTGTACAACTAGTACCATAGCCAATCAGAATTTGTACACATCACATAATACAAACAAGAATCCATAAAATTGTACAAAAAAATTCAAATAAAAATCCTGTCAAACTAGGAATTAATAGAATAGTATGCCTGGTCATCAAATAGGACAAATATCAACAAATTTTAACGGTAAAATCGCACAAGGACATAATAGAAACCCCTAAACCGTACCCAAATTAGGATGTTCCCCCCGGGTGTTTGCTTCCATGTGATAGAGTGCGCAAGATGGGTAAGCACTCGAGGACCCGCCCATGGCAAATCTATCACAGCAAAACCCGAGTAACTTTCATAAAAATGAATCAATTGATCATATAAAAGTAAAATTCGAAGGAAAATAAATCTGTAAATCATGAGTACTCGTGATTTAGAACCAAACCCCTCAAAAATCCGACAAGAATGACCGTGAAATGGTCTCCGATCGGCTGCGAGTTTGGGCGGAACCCTAATCACCGTAATCACCTCAAGGAAGAAGACGAGGTGTCGGGTGTATAATGAAAAATATTTTGGGGGCAGTGGAAGTTTTATTAATTAAAACTTCCACCCCTTTTTAAAATAAACAAACAACCCCAACTTTCATAAAAGTTTAAAAGACCCCTCCATTTTAAAATACAAACCTTTTAAAACCTTGTACCCCTTTTGAAATATATACATAATTTTGCAAAAAGATGTAATCATCTAAACCCTTTCGTAAATTATTTATTACAATGACAAAATTTGTAATACGCCATTTTAAAATACAAGCTTTAATATGAGCCCAAAATTGAAATAGTTTCGGGTGATATTTAAGAATGTGAAAAATGCGGTAAAAAATAAGCCGTAATTCATACGTCGTCTTGACTAAAAAAAATTCTGACCTAGACGGAGCAGGATACATATTTTCTTTTTTATTTATATTTATGAAAGTAACTCGTAATTTCTTTTAATTGCTGATTTTTAAGAAAATAATAATTAAACGTCAATCCTTGCAATTTTCTCGGGATTTTTAAAATTTTAAATATTTTAAGGGCATCCTTACTCCGTCTTGGACTCGGGAAATTTTAAAATTAAAATACCCATTTTATGAAGTGAAAATTAGGTGTCAAACAGATCTCACCTTATGATAGTTGTTCCTTGAAGGTGAGATATAGCGACGGTGATTGTTTTGTAACATAAATTAGAGGTTACTAACCTTACATCACTCTGATAGAGCTGTAGCTTTTAATTGGGCTCTCATTCATGCTATGTATATGTATGATTACACCGTGCCTAAATGGCCGGGCAGAAACCACTACGGTAGACGGTTTATGGATGATGATAATAACACCGTGCCAATATGGCTGGGCAGACACCACTAGTGGGCAGCGTGAGATGATTACCCCCGACGCGGGAGGCCCGAACACGGGCTAATGATGATAACACCGTACCTATATGGTCAGGAAGTTTACTTATATATATTTATAATGTTGTTTTAAAAAGTTAATGTTAGCATGCATGGTATCCGCCTTAAGAGGCAATCAGATATACAAGTTATCTCTCTATCTCGTGTTTCTTTATTTATTGTTTATGTTGTTATTCATGTCTTACATACTCAGTACATTTTTCGTACTAACGTCCTTTCTTGTGGACGCTGTGTTCATGCCCGCAGGTAGGCAGGGAGAAAGATCTGATCCCTAGGAGCTTCTTCAGCGGAGATTCAGGAGCGCTCTACTTACTTCGGAGCCACAGTCTATTGGTATTCTCCTTTTGTGTATATATTTGGGGAATGGCGTGGTCCTGTCCCGTCCTTATGATTTCCAGTACTCTATATAGAGGCTCGTAGACATATGTAGATAGTTAGAAGTCTTATGACCTCACTAGTGTACATCTTGTATATCATTTTTGTAGCCTTGTGGGCTTGTACATATATATATATATATATATATATATATATATATATGTACATGAGATAAAGTTGATGGTTACCGTGTAAATAAGTTTTATTTGAAAATTTATGTTTGTACAGATTATGATTATAGCGAGTTAGATATGTGGCCCACCGAGATAAGATTGAAAGAAGCATGTTAGGTAGTGCTCGGTAGGTTAGCTCCGGGTATCCGTCATGGCCCTTGTATTGGGTCGTGACAACAGGAATGGCCCCCATGGTCCACATGCTGTGTCATGGCACCCTTTATTTGGAGGGTAGGTACTATGAGTCAAGCTAAGCTTGGTTCTTCCATGCCCCGTCTTTGAGGTGTCTTGAAAAGACCACCCTGTGCCAAGTGGTTCGAACTGTTTTAAGAGTACTCATAACATCCCCAAACAACAACAATAAGCCAATTTCAGCTTATCACTATTTCATTTTTTGGCGCAGACTTAGTGCTTAGTTATCTCATTTCCATAGTTCCTAACATGATAGGACTTTAAGCACACCAACAGTATAGAGACAAACCTTATTTAACATAGTACAACTTTACCGTTTCAATCCAAATTTACACTAAAATGCACATTAAAGTATTAAAGTCTAAATGTAACTGTTCAAGTTCAAGAGTAAGGATTCTCACCAACCTTATGTTAACTAACATGTCCTCTTCCCAAAGTCAAACAATGTCTACAACATAATATAGACTGGTCTAAACATAAAAGTATCATACAGGTTTTGAACATATTCATTCTTAAACAACACAAAGCAAACAAGTTAAACTCTGAAAACATGGAACCAAGCCCCGGTTAATAACTTACTCTCAGAACTTAGTTAATAACAATTTTTAATCCTTTAATTATGGCAGAAAATGTGACGGACCCTCACACTTTGTTTTAACTTGGTTTTAAATAGCATAACTCTCAAAGGTTCCCTTCCCGGCATGGTAAACTACTTATAACCAAATATAATGTCCCTGTGAATCCCATAGACATGGGAACAAAGTTCACAAAAAGAGGAAACCTCCGGGTCCTGAAAGAGAAACAACTTAGGCTGAGGTCATCACCTCCCCATCCCTGTCCCGAGTCTTGCTTTCATCAAAAAGGGAACAAAGGCCCCACTGGTCATTACCTTCAGTTCAAGCCTACGCTTACCCGTTACTCTCCCATGGTAACCTCAATCCTTTACCTCATCCTCATGCCTAATGGCAGCCTCCAAAACCTTGTGGTTTAAACTAGTTTGACACTTCCTTTAAATTAAATCCCATCTAAACACCCAGTTGACCATACAAGTTAACAGTTTAAATCAACTCAGTCTATGGTCTCAACTTATGCAAACTATTTTGAATTCCTTTTAGACATTACCACTTTAAAAAGATTTGAGCATCTTAATCATTTAAAACCTTAAGTTTATACTGAGCACCAAACCTTAGCCTCAAACTGCTCATTTTCACTAGTTGATTAATCACTTTTAATAGTCAATAGCATATTAGGACTTAATTACCCTTTTTTAACCGCATCTAGACCTCTTTTGGTGATTCAAGTAGGAATTAGACATGAAAAGGGGAGGGTCTGATAACATGAATAGCCAAGAATAGACTCTTCTTAAATGAATAAACATGACACGCAATCATCCTAGCTTTATCTAGGTGTCCTGATTCATTTTAGATGATTTTACAACTTTATAAATGTAACGACCCGTTTGGTCGTTATAGTGTTTTCGGCATTTTAGCCCTTTCCCGAGCATTGATTAGCTCAATTTTGACCTGAGGGAACCGTTGGCATGCTTGTCGAGGAGCCTAGACCGGATTCAGGCAACCTTTGTGAAGTATAGGCTTAAAGTGAAAAATGGTTGACCCAAAGCTGACTTTTGGGTAAACGAACCTTTTTCAAAATTTTGTCAATTTCGAGAGGTCTGGATGATCGTTTAGAACTTGGTTGTGTATCTGTTTTGGGTCCTAATGCACTTAGATGCATTTCGAGATTTGGGTTAGAAAATTAGAATTAAGGGATCGGGGGTTGACTCGGTCAACGAGATTTCAGTTGAGAATTTCGAGGCCACGGCCGCGTCCGTAGCACATTTTTATGTGTGTCTATATGTATGGCATGTGAGCAGATGGCCTCGGAAACTAGTTGGAAAATTGGATCAAATTGTGAAACTTGAGAAGTTTTCTAGTGTCTGGTGGCGGTTTGGCGGTATAAGCACTGCGGCAACGGCACAGCTAGAGCGGTAACCCTGCTGCTGTAGCAGCCCAAGCATTTTAGGCTTGACCGCTGAAGAGGCGCCGCTGGGGCTGTCTTAGTACCGCTAAAGCGGGTGACGAACAGTTTGTTAAATTAATAAAATGTTAAAAGCCCTTAGACCCTCATTATTTTCCACTTTCAAAATTAGAGCCTTGGGGAACAAATCTTGAAGATATTTTTGAGACATTCTTGGAGGTAAATCTTACTTGCTCCTTTACTCTTCCTTTAACCATAATCATCTTAGATTTCCCCCTTCCCTTTAATAAACCCATGGTGATGGAAGTTGAAAGAGGGTTTTGATGAACATTGTCCCTGGGCTTATTAATGATAAATTGATGATGTTTATGTTAGATTTTAATGAATCTAAGCTTGTTAATCATATATCTTTCCTTGCTAGTGTAGAATTTCGAAATCAAAGAGTTAGGGTTTATACCCAAATTGGGAATTTTGCTTGAAATTAGAAATTAGACTAATCCTTGAGTTCAATTAGGAATTAGTGGTTGGGTTATGACTATCTAGTACTTAATTTGGCATTTTGCTTCCGAATTTCAAATTTTGCCCTTATGGGCCTATTTTCCCAATTTCTAGGGCCAGAATTGACCTAATTTGTATAGTAACGATATTACTATCATTCTTCATGATTTCTAATCTAGAATTCGATTATGCTTAGACTATTTTGGTTCTGAGTTTCAGCGGAAAGGCTAGGCAAAGGAGTGAGTTGTTGGTGTTGTGGTTTGGCCATCCGGGTAGGTTATGGTTTACCTTTGGTGAGACTTCTTATAGCGACGCGCATATTTAGATTATATTGTCGAAGACAGCATGTGAACTTTCAGGTATGAAGTTGGGTTAGATATTGCCTTAGGTTGTGCCCTATTATGTGTTGGGACTAGCGACCCCGTTGTGTTATGTTTAATTATCTTATTGTGTTGGCTTGACATCGTGAATTGTTGATAGATATTGGATTCTTTTTATCGTCTGGGTTACGATATTGTTGGCATACCCACTCTTGGTATTTGTGATTCGAATATATTGTTGGCATAACCACTGTTGGTATTTGTGATTCTGGTATATCGTTGATGTGCCCATCATTGGTACTTGTGATATTGAACATGATTACTGATGTTGATACATGCATTGCACGCACTCTCATTTTCATGATACATTGTTGAGATATTGATGACATTGATGAAACACTTAATAAGCTAGGGTCAGTTTTACTTGAGTGACGTGAGATGCTGATGTCCGATGTTCATCCCAGAATCGTTGATTGAGTGAAATGGATACTTGATAAAACTCTTTTACTTGAGTGACCTGAGAGTTCGATATCCGATGATCAATTCAAGAATTGTTTATTGCATGGCCGATATCTGATTTTAGTTCTGAAATCGTTGATAGTGCATGGACTCCGCAGGTCCCCCAGGGTGGTGCCTTTGAGAACCCATCGTGGGCAAAGATCTGAGGTCTCGTCTATTTGTTGGGCAATGATCTGGGACGGGTGGCACTTAGAATTCATGAGTAACGCCAGGTTGTGCTATCGAGACGTCGATAATTTCGTCCGGAGTACATGTGTACACCTCAGTTGCATGGCATTGCATTGCATTCATACATTACTGCATGGCATTGCATTATGACTTGACTGAGATATTTGGTGTGTATTTCGATGATTGGGTTGGGTTGGATATGTTAGGACTTGGCACACTTTGGATCGGATACTTTATATAAGCGATGACAGCTACTTACATTGACTTATACTTGTTGATTTTTTTGCTTATCTGCTTTATTATCTGAGTTTTGTTAGCTATGCTTAGTCGGCCGATGATGCCTACTAGTACTGTTATTTGTATTGACGTGCACTTGCTGTATGTTTTTATGAATGCAGAGTATCAGGTTGGATCCACTAATGTGATGCATGGTTGATAGCAGCTTCAGCTTCCTCTTCGACTTCCAAGGTAAGCATAGTCATCTGTAGCCTTGAATACTTTTCTATCTTTATGTCCTATTCTATTCAGAAACATAGACACTTCATGTAGTAGTATTTCGGATTGTATTATTTTCTTGTTAGATGCTCTTGTGTTATTCAAACTAGACCTTGGGGGGCGATGTTACTATTCTGCACTACTCTACTACTTCTATATCTATATCGTGAGACGTAAGTAATTGGTCTATTCTGCTGCTTCATTTCATTCTTTTATATATTTATAAATTGTTGGGTTAAGGGTTCGCTTATCGAGGTAGAAAGGTAAGTGTCATCTCGACTTAGTGAAATTGGGTCGTGACAAGTTGGTATCAGAGCCCTAGGTTACCCGGTCTTTAACACAAGAACGTGTCTATTAGAGTCTCGTGGATCAGTACGATAAGCCCCGTACTTATTTACGGGAGGCTGTAGGACATTTAGAAAATCTCACTTTCTTTTCATTCTTCATGCTATTTGTTCAATTTGGTAACTGGAAGGATCAAATTGGTATATGACTCTATTCTCTTCTCTTATAGATGGTGAGGACTCGAGCTACGATGGCCCTAGGTCAGGTGCCAGAGCCCGCAGTTACCGTTGGCACTCGAGGGCGCGCTATAGCCAGGGGACGCGACAGAGCGAGAGGCCGTGGGCTGCCCCATCAAGGGGTAGAGCCCCTGCAGTAGTACAACAGCGACAGAGGTCTCCATCTACCAAGCCTAAGTATTTGTCGGAAAGAGACCAGGCCATAGAGGATGGTCTGGCTCCAACACGGACACAGCTGACGTTCCTTCTGACCACGCCGTGCATGACACTATGGCCAGGATTCTACTTTACCTTTCCTGCAGGTGGCAGCCGGTGTTACTACTCCTGGCAGGGGTTGAAAAACTAAGGGTGAGGCGCAGACTGCTAAGCAGGGGCCTACGCGGGCGACACATCCCGCTGCAGCTATGGCTCCTCGCATTGATGCGATACCCGGTTGTGGTGATAAGATTAGGCCCATGGAGGGCACTGTTATGACTGCTTCTGATCGGGACCTTATTGGGAGATTCAAGAAGTTAGAGCCACCGGGGTTCTTTGGCACTTCGTCTGAAGATGCCTATGAGTTTATTCTTAATATGCATGAGTTTCTGCACCATATGGGGATAGTGGAGACCCACGATTTTGATTATGTGTCCTACCAATTTTGTGGTGACGTGAAGACGTGGTGGAGGTATTTCGTGGCGTGCATGCCTGAGGGTTCCCCTCCTTTAACTTGGACTCAGTTTTACCGACCCTTCCTTGAGAAGTATATGCCCCGGTCTTTGAGAACGGCGCGCAGGGAGCAGTTTTTACCCCTTGAGCAGAGAGGCATGTCTTTGGAGTCCTATGTGACCTGTTTCCTTTATCTGGTCCGATATTCTACTCCGTTGATCCTTATTGAGGCTTATAGGATCAGGCGCTTTGTGGGAGGACTAGTGGGCTCTCTACAGATTCCTTTTCTTCAGATAGAGTCTATAGGGGCTTCCTTCTATTCTATTATCTAGCATGCTTCTATGGTTGAGGGCGTTAACGCTCGTACTTTTTGTGGTAGTCACAAGAGGCAACGACAGACTGGCAGTATTAGAGGTCGTGGTTCGAGGGGTGCCAGACAGTTTTTGAGGCCACCTTAACCATATTTTGGCCTTCTTGTGCATTTGATGCTATAAGCTTCCCCTAGTGAGCCACCAAGGCAGAGAGCTCTTGAGAGTTCATTCTCGAGACAAACAGACAGAGCTGCTTCATCAGGGTCTTTAGCTTTCGTGTTTCAACATTTGACCCTTTTTACCTATTTTTCTTGTGGAGAGGTTGGGTATGTTGCTAGGAGATATCCCACACCCAGGCTGGATTATCAGCCGTCGAAAACTCTTATACCATCTGGTGGTCGAGATGGGACTTCTCAGAGAGACAGTGCTCAGTCAGGCCGCGGTACTTCCTATGGTTCTAGAGTTGGTTCCCAGCCAGCTAGAGGTGGTACTCAGTGTACGAGAGGGGGATCTCAGGCGAGGCATGGTGGAGCCCATTTTTACTCATTTCCTGGTAGGCCCGAGGCAAAGGCTTCAGATGGTGTGATTTCAAGTAGTATTTTTGTCCGTCATAGAGAAACGTTTGTGTTATTTGATCCTGTATCCACTTATTCATATGTATCTGCATTTCATGTCGTTGGTTGGGATTTAGCTTGTGATAGCATAGATATACCTGTTTATGTGTCTACTCCGATCGGAGATTCTGTGATTGTTGATCGAGTCTACCGGTCTTGTCTAGTTACTTTTATGGGATATGATGCTTGGGTAGTTTTGATGATCCTAGATATGGTGGACTTTGATGTTATATTGGGGATGTCCTGGCTCTCTCCCTATCACGTAATCTTGGACTGTCACGCCAAGATAGTCACCTTAGCCATGTCGGGCACTCCTAGACTTAAGTGGAGGGGTACTCCTAGTCCCACAGCGAAGAAGATCATTTCCTTTCTTCGGGCAATGAAGTTAGTAAGTGAGGGGTGTCTAGCTTATTTAGCTCATGTTCATGATACGACTGTTGCATCTCGATGCCTTGATTATATCCCTATTGTGAGCAAGTTCGCGGAGGTTTTTCGTCAGATCTTCTGGGTATGCCACCCGACTCTGACATTAATTTCTGTATTGACGTGGATCCGGGCACTCGTCCTATCTCTATTCCACTGTATCGGATGGCACCTGCTGAGTTGACGGAGCTTATAAAGCAGTTACATGATTTGTTGAGCAAAAGGTTCATTAGACCGAGTTTCTCCCCTTTTGGTGCTCTTGTGTTATTCGTGAAGAAGAAAGATAGGACCATGAGGATGTGTATTGATTACCGCCAGTTGAACAAGGACACTATTCAGAACAATTTCCCTATGCCTTGTATTGATGATCTGTTTGACCAACTTCGGGGTGCTTCGGCGTTTTCGAAGATTGATTTGCATTTCAGCGATCACCAGTTGAAGATCAGGACAGAGGATATTCCGAAGACAACATTTTAGATAAGATATGGCCACTATGAGTTTCTAGTGATGTCTTTTTGGCTTACTAGTTCCCCGGCTGCATTTATGACCTTGATGAATGGCATCTTTAGACCATTTATTATCCTTTGTAATTGTGTTCATTGATGACATCTTGGTGTATTCAAAGAGTAAAGAGGAGCATGAGAGCCATCTTCATACTTTTCTTGGGTTTTTGAAGAAACATATCCTGTTTGCTAAGTTTTCTAAGTGTGAGTTCTTGTTGGAATCTGTAGCATTCTTGGGCCATGTAGTGTCCAAGGAGGGGATTATGGTTGATCCACAAAATATTGAGGCTGTGAGGGTTGGGCAAGGCCCACTACTGTTACTGAGATTCGTAGTTTTATGGGTTTGGCCAGTTAATACCATCGCTTCGTGAAGGGTTTTGCTACCATTGCTTCGTCCTTGACCAGATTGACTCAAAAGGATGCTTCTTTCCAGTGGGCGGATGATTGTGGGGAGAGCTTTTGAAAGCTCGAGCTCCTTCTGACTACAGCCCCAATCTTAGCATTACCCATTGACAGTAATGATTTCACTATTTATTATGATGCCTCCCGTATGGGCTTGGGTGATGTGTTAATGCAGGAGGGTGGAGTGATAGCTTATGCTTCCCGTCAGTTGAAGGTTCATGAGAAGAATTACCTTAACCATGATTTCGAGTTGTTGGCCGTGGTCTTCTCTTTGAAGATTTGGAGGCATTATCTGTACGGTGTTCATTATGAGGTTTTCACTGATCACCGTAGTCTTCAGCAGGTGTTTACCCAGAGAGATCTTAATTACAGGTAGCACCGGTGGATGGAGCTCCTGAAGGACTATGACATCTCTATTCTGTATCATCCTGAGAAAGCCAATGTGGTGGTTGATGCCTTAAGCCGCACGGCAGTGAGTAGGAGAAGTTTAGCTCGATTAGTTATTTTCGAGCGTCCGTTGGCCATGGAGGTTCAGACTCTGGCCAACAGTTTCGTCCGTCTTGATATTTCAGCCCCGGATAGGATTTTTTATTGTAGAGAGGCGAGGTCGTCTTTATTGGATCGGATCAAGACTCATCAGTTTGAGGATGATCAGTTGAGCAAGATTCGAGATAGAGTTTTAAGAGGTGAGGCCAAGGAGTCCATGATTGATTCTTAAGGCCTTTTGAGGATTAGAGGACGCGTATGCATTCCTCGTGTAAGTGATTTGGTCTAGTTGATCTTGTTTGAGGCTCATAGCTTTCGCTATTCCCTTCATCCGGGGGCGACTAAGATGTATCATTTTTTGAGACAGCGCTGCTGGTGGCGTCAGTTGAAGAGAGATATAGTTGATTTTGTAGCTAAGTGTGGAAATTGTCAACAGGTAGAGTATAAGCACCAGCAACCCGGTGGGTTGCTTCAGAGGATGCCCATTCCCGAGTGGAAGTGGGAGAGGATTACCATTGATTTTTTGTCACGGGTCTTCTGAAGACCCTTGGAAAGTTTGATTCTATTTAGGTGATAGTTGATCGGTTGATTAAGTTCGCTCACTTTGTTCCAGTTCAGGTTCCCTATGTTGCGGAGAAGTTAGCCAAGATGTACATTCGGGATATTGTGAGATTGCATAGGATTCCTATTTCTGTCGTATCCTATAGGGATACTATTTTCACTTTCCATTTCTGGAGGGCGTTTCATGATGAGTTGGGTACCCGATTGGATATTAGTATAGCTTTTCATCCCCAGACCAATGGACAGCCCAAGCAGACCATTCAGGTGCTCGAGGACATGTTGAGAACGTATGTTATTGATTTTGGTGGTCATTGGGATCAGTACTTGCCCTTGCTTGAATTTGCATACAATAACAGTTATCATTCTAGTATTGGTATGGTACCTTTTGAGGCCTTGTATGGTAGGAGATGTAGATCTCCGATTGGTTGGTTTGATAGGTTGTACCTCGGCCTTAGAGTAAAGATATTTTGAGAGAGTCCCTTGATAGAGTTAGAGTTATTCAGGCTAAGCTTTTAGCAGCTCAGAGTCGGCAAACGATGTATGCGGACCGGAAGGTCCGAGATTTGAAGTTTGCTATTGGTTACCAGGTTCTGTTGAAGGTTTCATCCATGAAGGGTGTTATGAAGTTCGTTAAGAGGGGCAAGTTGATCCCCAGGTATGTTGGCCCGTTTGAGATTGTGGACTATATCGGTGATGTAACTTATGAGTTAGCATTGCCGCAAGGCTTGGGGGGAGCTCATCCGATTTTTCATGTCTCGATGCTAAAGAAGTACCATGCCGACGGTACATATATTGTCTGTTTGAGAATTTGACTTATCAGGAGGAGCCTATCGCGATCTTGGATAGATAGGTTCGAAAGTTGAGGACGAAAGAGATTGCTTCGGCGAAGGTGCAATGGAAGCACCATCTTGTTGAGGAGGCAACTTGGGAGACCGAGTTTGACGTGCGTAGCCGATATCCTCAGTTGTTGATTGATTCAAGTATTTTCCTGCTTCCTTTATTTTCTTCGCTCGAGGACGAGCGATGATTCAATTGGTATCTGATGTAACTACCCGTTTGGTCGTTATAGACTTTTTGGCATTTTTGCCCTTTCTCGAGCATTGATTAGATCAATTTTGACCCGAGAAAACCACTGGCACACTTCTCGAGGAGTCTAGATCGGATTTGGGAAACCTTTATGAAGTATAGGCTTAAAGTGAAAAATGGTTGATCCCAAAGTTGACTTTTAGGTAAACAAACCTTTTTCGAAAGTCTGTCAATTTTGAGAGGTCCGGATGGTCGTTTAGAACTTGGATGTGTATTTGTATTGGTTGCAATGCACTCGGATGCATTTCGCGAGTTGGGTTGGGAAATTAGAATTAAGCCATCGGCGGTTGACTCGGTCAACGAGACCTCCATTGGGAATTCCTAGGCCACGGGAGCCTGCATAGCACGTTTTTATGTGTGTCTATGTGTATGGTATGTGAGTAGATGGCCTCGGAAACTAGTCAAAAAATTGGATCAAATTGTGAAAATTGGAAAGCATTCTGGTGTCTGGTGCCCGCTTTGGTGGCACCAACACTGCGGCAGTGGTACCGCTGGGGCGGTAACCCTGCCGCTGTAGCAACCGAAGTTTTTAGCCTTGACCGCTGAAGCGGCGCCACTGGGGCGGTCCTAGTACTACTAAAGTGGGTGACAAGCAGTTTGTAAAGTTAATAAAGTGGTAAAAGCCCTTAGACCCTCATTAGTTTCCATTTCGAAATTAGAGCCTTAGGGAACAGTTCTTAGAGATATTTTAGAGACATTCTTTGAGATAAATTTTACTTGTTCGTTTACTCTTCCTTTAACCATAATTATCTTAGATTTCCCCCTTCCTTTTAATAAACCCATGGTGATGAAAGTTGAAAGAGGATTTTGATGAACATTGTCCCTAGGCTTATTAATGGTAAATTGATGATGTTTATGTTAGATTTTAATGAATCTAAGCTTGTTAATCATATATCTTCCCTTTCTAGTGTTGAATTTCGAAATCAAAAAGTCAGGGTTTATACCTAATTTGTGGGTTTTGCTTGAAATCAGAAATTAGACTAATCCTTGAATTAAATCAGCAATTAATGGTTGGGTTATGATCATCTAGGTGAGTCTTCTTATAGCGAAGCGCATATTTAGATTATATTATCGGAGACAACATGTGAACCTTCGGGTATGACGTTGGTTTGGATATTACCTTAGGTTGGGCCCTGTTGTGTGTTGGGACTAGCCACCCCTTTGGGTTGTGTTTGATTATTTTATTTTGTTGGCCTGCACCGTGAATTGTTGATAGATATTGGATTCTTTTTATCGTCTAGGTTTCGATATTGTTGGCATACCCACTGTTAGTATTTGTGATTTAGATATATTGTTGGCATACCCACTGTTGGTATTTGTGATTCTGGTATATCGTCGATGTGCCCATCATTGGTAATTGTGATATTGAGCATGATTGTTGATGTTCATACACGCATTACACGCACTCTCAATTCAATGATACATTGTTGAGATATTGACGACATTGATGAAACATCTGATGAGCTTGGCTCAGTTTTACCTGAGTAACGTGAGAGGCCAATGTCGGATGTTCACCCTGGAATCGTTGACAGAGTGAAATGGATACTTGATAAAACTCTTTTACTTGAGTGACGTGAGAGGCCGATGTTTGATGTTCATCCTGGAATCGTTGATTGAGTGAAATGGATACCTGATAAAACTTTTTTACTTGAGTGATGTGAGAGGCTTATGTTCGATGTTCATCTTGGAATCGTTGATTGAGTGAAATGGATACTTGATAAAACTCTTTTACTTGAGTGATGCGAGAGTCCGATGTTCGATGATCAATTCTTGACTCGTTGATTGCATGGACGATATCCGATGCTATTTCCGAAATCGTTAATAGTGCATGGACTGCCGGGGTCCTCAAGGGTGGTGCCGGTGAGAACCCCCCGGGGGCAAAGATCTGAGGTCCCATCTATCTGTTGGGCAAAGATCCGGGACGGGTGGCACATAGACTTCGCGAGTCACGTTGGGTTGTACTGCCGAGACGTCGATATTTACACCCAGAGTACATGTGTACACCTAATTTGCATGGCATTGGATTGCATTCATACACTACTGCGTTGCATTGTATTATGACTTGATTGAGATGTCTGGTGTGTATTGCGATGATTGGATTGGGCTGGATACGTTCGGACTTGGCACACTTGGGATCAGATGCTTTACATAGGTGATGGCGGATAATTGGATTTTATTACATTGACTTATACTTGTTGGTTTATTCGCTTATCTGCTTTGTTAACTGAGTTGTGTTAGCTGTGCTTAGTCGGCCGATGATGCCTACCAGTTCTGTTATTTGTACTGACCTGCACTCACTGCATTCTTTTATGAATGCAGAGTATCATGTTGGATCCACTTCTGTGACGCGTGGTTGATAGTCGCTTTAACTTCCTCTTTGAGTTCCAGGGTGAGCATGGTCGTCTGCTACCTTGAAGACTTTTCTATCTTTATGTCCTATTCTATTCAGAGAAATGGACACTTCATGTATTAGTATTTCGGATTGTATTATTTCCCTGTTTGATGCTCTTGTGTTATTCAAACTAGACCCTGGGGGGCGTTGTCATTACTGCGCACTATTCTACTACTTCTATATCTATATCGTGAGACATACGTATTTGTTCTATTATGCTACTTCATTTCATTCTTTTATGTATTTATACATTGTTGGGTTAAGGGTTCGATTACCGCGGTGGGAAGGTAAGTGCCCGCACGACTTAGTGAAATTGGATCGTCACAAGTTGGTATCAGAGCCCTAGGTTACCTGGTCATTAACACAAGAGCGTGTCTAGTTGGGTCTCGTGGATCGGTACGATGAGCTCCACACTTATCCTCAAGAGGTTATAGGACATTTAGGAGATCTCACTTTCTTTTCATTCTTCGTGCTACTTTGTTCAATTTCGTATCTGGAAGGATCAAATTGGTATCTGACTCTATTCTCTTCTCTCATAGATGGTGAGGACTCGAGCTACAATGGCCCTAGGTCAGGTGCAAGAGTCCGCAGTTATGGCTGGAACCCGATGGCACACTATAGCTAGGGGACGCGGCAGAGCGAGAGGCCAAGGGGCTGCCCTAGCCAGGGGCAGAGCTCTATAGTGGGACGGTAGCGAGAGAGGTCTCCATCTCTCGACCTCGATTATTAGCTGGATAGAGACCAGGCCGGAGAGGATGGTATGCTCCCAGCAAGGAGACAACCTGAGGATACTTCTGACCAGGCAGTGCATGAAACTACGGCCAGGATTCTACTTCACCTTGATGCCTAGCTGGCGGTAGTCAGTGTTAATACTCCCGGCGGGGGTTCACAGACTAAGGTTGGGGCCCATACCCCTAAGCAGGGACCTACACAGGCAGGAAATCCCGCTGCAGCTATGGTTCCTTGCATTGATGCGATACCCGCTCCTGGTGATGATATTAGGCCCATAGAGGGCGCTGTTATGACTGCTTCTAATCAGGACCTTCTTGGGAGATTCAGGAAGTTAGAGCCACCGAGGTTTTCTGGTACTTTGTCTGAGGATGCCTATGTGTTTATTCTTGATGTACATGAGTTGTTGCACCGCATGGGGATAGTGGAGACCCACGGTGTTGATTATGTGACCTACCAGTTTTGCAGCGATGCGAAGACGTGGTTGAGGTATTTCGTGGCGTGCAGACCTGAGGGTTCCCCTCCTTTGACTTAGACTCAGTGTTACCGGGCCTTCCTTGAGAAGTATGTGTCTCGGTCTTTGAGAGAGGCGCGTAGGGAGTAGTTTTTATACCTTGAGCAGAGGGGCATGTATTTGGAGTTCTATGTGACATGTTTTCTTTATCTGGCCCGTTATTCTACTCCGTTGATCCCTACCGAGGCTGATAGGATTAGGCGCTTTGTGGGAGGACTAGTGGGCTCTCTACAGATTCCTTGTCTTCAGATGGAGTAGTTTATGGGGGCTTCCTTCAAGTCCATTATCGAGCATGCTTCTATGGTTGAGAGTGCTAAGGCCCGTGCTTTTGGTGGTAGTGACAAGAGGCCACAACAGACGGGCAGTTTTATAGGTCATGGTTCGAGAGGCGACGGATAGTTTTCGAGGCCACCTCAGCCATATTCCGGCCGTCCTGTGCATTCAGCACTACAGGCTTCCCCTAGTGAGCCACCTAGGCAGAGAGCTTCTGAGAGTTCGTTCTCCTGATTAGCAGATAGAGTAGCTTCATCCGGGTCTTCAGCTTTCGTGTTTCAGCATTCGACCCTTCTTACCTATTTTTCTTATGGAGAGGTTAGGTATGTTTCTAGGAGATGTCTTCGACCTAGGTTGGGCATGTTTCTAGGAGATGTGCTTGACCCAAGTGGGATTATCAGCCGCCGAGGACTCTTGTATTAGCTGGTGGTCGATGTGGGAGTTCTCAGAGAGGCAATGCTCAGTCAGGTCGCGGTACTTCCGATGGTTCTAGAGGTGGTTCCCAACCAGCTAGAGGTGGTACTCATGGTACGAGAGAGGGATCTCAGGCTGGGCATGGTGGAGCCCGTTGTTACTCATTTCCTGGTAGGCCCGAGGCAGAGGCCTCAAATGCTGTGATTTCAGGTACTATTTCGATCCGTCATAAAGAAGCGTCTGTGTTATTTTATCCTGGATCCACTTATTCGTATGTATCTGCATTTCATGCCATTGGTTGGGATTTTCCATGTGATATCATAGATATACCTGTTCATGTGTCTAATACGGGTCGGAGATTCTGTTTTTGTTTATCGAGTCTACCGGTCTTGTCTAGTAACTTTTATGGGATATGACACTTGGGTAGATTTGATGATCCTAGATATGGTGGACTTTGATGTTATATTGAGGATGTCCTGGCTTTCTCCCTATCACGCGATCTTGAACTATCATGCCAAGACAGTTACCTTGGCCATGCCGGGCATTCATAGACTTGAGTGGAGGGGTGCTTCTAGTCCCGCTCCGAAGAAGATCAATTTTTTTCTTCGGGCAAAGAAGTTACTAAGTAAGGAGTTCCTAGCTTATTTAGCCCATGTTCGTGATACGACTGTTGCATCTCCATCACTTAATTCTATCCCTATTATGAGCAAGTTCGTTGAGGTATTTTCGTCGGATCTGCCGGGCATGCCACCCGATCATGACATTGATTTCTGTATCGACATGGATCCGGGCACTCGTCCTATCTCCATTCCACCGTATCGGATGGCACCTACTGAGTTGAGGGAGCTTAAGGAGCAGTTACAGGATTTGTTGAGTGACGTGAGAGGCCGATGTCCGATGTTCATCTCGAAATCGTTGATTGAGTTAAATGGATGCTTGATAAAAACTCTTTTACTTGAGTGATGTGAGAGGCCGATATCCGATGTTCATCCCGGAATCATTGATTGAGTGAAATGGATACTTGATAAAACTCTTTTACTTGAGTGACGTGAGAGTCCGATGTCCGATGATCAATTCCGAAATCGTTGATTGCATGGCCGATATCCAATGTTAGTTCCGAAATCGTTGATAGTGCATGGATTCTACGGGTCCCCCAGGGTGGTGCCGGTGAAAACCCCCCGTGGGCAAAGATCTGGGGTCCCGTCTGTCTGTTGGGGGGAAGATCCGGGATGGGTGACACTTAGACTTCGCAAGTAACATTGGATTGTGCTACCGAGACGTCGATATTTCCGCCGGAGTACATGTGTACACCTCATATGTATGGCATTCCATTGCATTCATACAGTATTGCATCGCATTGCATTATGACTAGATTGAGATGTTTGGTGCGTATTGCGATGATTGGATTGGGTTGGATATGTTCGGACTTGGCATACTTGGGATCAGATGCTTTACATAGGCGATGACGGATTCCTGAATTTGATTACATTGACTTATACTTGTTGGTTATTTGCTTATCTGCTTTATTATATGAGTTGTGTTAGCTATGCTTAGTCGGGCTATGATGCCTACCAGTACTGTTTTTGTATTGACCTGCTCTTGCTGCATTCTTTTATGAATGCAGAGTATCAGGTTGGATCCACTTTTGTGACGCGTGGCTAATAGTTGCTTCAGCTTCCTCTTCGAGTTTCCAAGGTGAGCATGGCCATCCGCTGCCTTGAAGACTCTTCTATCTTTATGTCCTATTCTATTAAGAGACATAGCCACTTCATGTATTAGTATTTCGAATTGTATTATTTCCCTGTTAGATGCTCTTGTGTTATTCAGACTAGATCCTGGGGGGTGTTGTTATTATTCCGCACTATTCTACTACTTCTATATCTATATCGTGAGACTTACGTATTTGTTCTATTCTACTGGTTCATTTAATTCTTTTATGTATTTATACATTATTGGGTTAAGGAATCTCTTACCGAGGTGGAAAGGTAAGTGTCCGCACGACTTAGTGAAATTGGGTCTTGACAATAAACCTATATTAGCTTCTAATGGACCATTTGGGAACCTATTACCAAATAAATGAACCTTAATCCCAACCTTCATTTTAAAACTTCTATGTCATATTCTAGAGTGTTATTGCTTCCATTTACCTTTAATGTATAGCATACAACTACTCAAAGTTATTTTAGGCTAAACCAAACAGACTTAGGTAGACTCAAACCCAATCAAATGCAAACAGACCCCTTTTAATCTTACTCTAGTGCCTTAATCACATCATGAGACTCCTACAAGTATTCCTGGACTCTTTAAGCCTTATTTCAGCCTAATCATGATCCTTTATTTTATCCTAATCATAACTCATGCTATCGAATTGACATATAAAATGTATACAGACTTATGAAAGGAGATTCAATAATCAAGATTCAAATTTGACATAGTCTTATCCAAGAAATCGCAAATGCCTTAAATGATTCAAGATAGATCATCATAGTACCTTAGCAATCTATTACATTCAAATAGGATTAGTATTGGTACAAAAGTTCACTTAATTACTAATATGAATCGTGTAATCATATTTTTTGTCATGTTTAAGGTTTGAGCAGCCAAACAGGAAACTTCAACATCTAATAAGGCACACAACAATCTGTTCATCCATATCTATAGGACAACATCAATACATTATCTAATCTCATACATTCAGTCCATCTTAGCAACCAATATTAAGGTTTAAGCAGGTATATTTTGAAAATAAGGAAGTAATTTTCAAAACATCTAATGAACATCAAGCATCATTCAAAACTGCACATTACCACCTATCACATAAACAAACTACTAAATAATAAAAATAAGCAAAAAGGATAAAATGTTACCTTTTTAAAGTGCATCTGCGGTCAAAATTGAACTTGAAAGCCTTTTGTGCTTCCAAAACCGCACTCAACCACACCAGATTCGAAAACAAGAAAGAAACAAAAAAATTTAGAACTAAGGAAACCTCAGCCTAAGTTGAAGTCTTGAAATTTTTATACTAAGAGGCTTGAATTTGTAGTTTCTAGCATTTTTAAATTTTTTCCCAATTTTTCCGACCTCTTTTCATGGTAAGGGTGGGGTTCTAATTATTGGACCCCAAAAATTGTTCAAACCCTCAAAGTAAGGATGTGGGACAACCAATTCTTCCCAGAAAATAAACTTGTAAAATAAATCTATGGCTTAAAACGACTTATCAACGCATGAACGGTCAGATCTGAGCATTATTCGAATCGATCCCAACCCTTCATCCCCAACCAATGGAAATCAAGTGAAAATGAACACAATAAAATAAAAATCAGATAGCAATAATCAACCTTTACTAAAAAAATTCGCAGAAAAGGAAAAGGTAAAGGAACTGTTACCGATTTTGGAAAATGTACGTAAAAACAACCTTTGAATTAATTCTTTGCACCTAAATAACACTGCAAAAGTTGTTCACTTCACACATGCTTTTTGATTTTTCCATTTTTAGGGCGAGAGAGAGAAGATAGAGCAGGCGGCGGCTTAGGGATTTTGCGAGAAAGAGGAGGATATAGGAAGGGGAAGGCGAAGAGGAAGGGGCTGTTTGGAATGGAAATAAAAAGGGGGATTGTTACACCTCGGAAAAACTTTCCGTTGATGTACAGCAAATAGACTAAAAAAGAGCACGAGTATACGATATTTCAATAAGTAAGGAATGACATTTTATGACCCTAATTAAGATTTCAAAGACGTTCGAGATAGGGAAAGAAAATTTGCCAAGAGAAGGCAAGGCATACGATAGGTATCGAAAAGGAATTACAAGTACCAAGTTAACGAGGATTTAATGATTCTTTGGAGAAGATTTATAACTCCCCTTATATTGTTAATGAGGTGATAAACAAGTGCTAAGAAGGTTCCATAAGGATTGGAGATCAAACGAGTCGACGAAAATGAACTTCAGGAAACTGGGGATTATACGGCCAAACATACTGGCCGTATAAAACATACGGACTGTATGTTGGACCATATAATCAGCCCAGAATAGCACCCCTCTCTGGACCAAATCTACAGCCAGACATACGGTCAGTATAATTTATACGGACCGTATGTTGGTCCATAGAAACTGGTCGGGACAGATTTGTATTATTAATCAGGGATCAAATTTCATTTTATTTCATTTCCCTTTCACACCCCTTCTCTCTAAAACATCTCTCTACACTTCTCCCACAAGAATTCAAGATATATTAGTGATCAACAACATTAAACTAAGTGAGTCAAGTGTAAGAAACCCATTAAAGTTCATCCAAGGCAAGGAATCCAAATGAAGGTGAAAGTAGGGTTTTGCTCAAGTGAGGTGTTTCCACCCAAGGTTCATCCCTACATAATCTAAGGTAAGATTTATGATATTTCCATGTTATTTAAGGTATTTAAAAGTTGAAACACTTGGATTGTAGAAGGATATAGAAAAATGGGTCATGAATGTGGGAGTAGTATCATTGTGAGTAATAGCTTGAATTGAGTCATGATTCTTGATGTGTTGTGATATGGTTATGTTATAAATGATGTTAGGAACATGGGATAGGCATTGTATATGAATGAACGTAGTCGTGTGTTATGACCATGGATATAGATGATTGGAAGTGAATTAAGAAATGTAGATAATGTGGATGAGTAAAGACTATTGTTATGATATTGTGAATGTATTATTGACGTTTGGGAGTTGATTTACGATATGGGAGAATGTCGTATAAATAAAGGAGATGTTGTCCAATTTTCTCTAGCTTTAGTCATGAATGCTAGCTATCGGTTTTCTAATGATAGTATAACTCTAATGAAGGTAGAAGCGTGAGCATTGAAGGAGAACTTGCAAGTGTAGAATAGTTGAACGGGAAGGTATGTAAGGCTAACCCTTCTTTCATAAGGCATGGTTCTTTAGCCAAATATCTATTCTTCTATGTGCCTATGATGCTCTCCAAATGATTCCATCTTCGAAAAAGCTACAAAGCTTATAATTCTTGATATGTATTACGATTGTACTAAATTCCTCGTATGACGAATAATCCTATAAGGATAGATGTAATGAACGACGATAATGATAAAGACGATAATGGTAATGATGATAATGATGACGACGATAATAGTGATAACGATAATGATGACGATGATGGTAGTGATAATGCTAAAGATGCCGATGAGCTTATATGTATGTGTGCCTATGTATGGCTATTATGAAACCCCGAGCTTATATGGTCGGGTAGAATATATAGATGTATATATATATATATATGACGATGCGCGTGCACCACTGCAATTGGGTACGGATAACACTAAGCCTTGGTTGGCCAGGTATGTATGATCACCGAGCCTAACCGTGGCCGGGTACGTGAAACACCGAACCTTCGTGGTCGTGTATGCTATGTGAATGATATGTATATGATATGGATATGTATATGATATAGATATGAGTATGAATACGAGCATGATACGAATACGAATAAGAATATGTATATGAATACGATTATGGATATGAAATGTAAATGAGTACGGATATGAATACGGATACGGATATGGATGTATGTACACAATCACACATTAGAAATGGAAAGTCCCCATGAAAGGCAAGTAAGTGCTTATGACGATGACACTACTATCTTCCATATTATGCTATCTCTTATGTTGCTTATTATGCTTCTATAATGATATTGATCATGCTTTACATACTCCGTACATTCTTCGTACTGACTTCCTTTTGTTTGTGGTCGCTGCGTCATGCCCACAAGTGGCCAGGGAGACAGGCTTGATCCATAGCTATATTTCTCAGGGACTGCATAGCAGAGCTCTATTTCATTCGGAGCTATAGCTTTTGGTATTGATTCTTTTGTGTACATATTTATGGGCATAGCGGGGTCCTGTCCCGCCTATATGATATGGCATACTCTCCTTAGAGAGTTTCGTAGACGTGTGTATATAGTTAGATGTGTTTAGCCTTGTCGGCCTATATTTTGGATATCATTTTGTTAGCCTCGTCGGCTTATGTACATTGATATGGGCATGGTTGCAAATGAAGATATAAATGTATTGATTGTCCAACGGGATTAGTACGATTGATGAATAGAAAGTATGATTTGATATGTGGCTCACCTAGATGTAAATGAAAAGATATGCTAAGAGGTGCCCGGGTGGGCTAGCACTGGGTGCCCGTCGCGGCCCTCCGGTTGGGTCGTGACAGGGATATACCCCTTTATCTGTATTGAGGGGGTTGGGCTGGGTCTTGGCCTGTTTTGGGTTAGACTTGGTCTAAGTCTTAATAATAAGACTGGCCCCTTTGTTTTATATATGATATATATGTATGTGTATACCTGATGCATACGCATGTATATAGAGAAAGTAGATAATTTAATATACAGATGAAAATTAACATATTGATTATTGGTAATAATATTCCAATTAAAACAAATTAGGGCATAATTAACCCATTAAAATAAATTAAAAATGGCTAACTATGTAAATGGGCTTAAAATTACGAATATGGCCTTAATTGATTCTAATCCAACTGATTATTTCAATTATGGCCATATTTGGCCTAAAAAGCAGATTTAAAAATTAAATTGCATTAATGACCTTGATTAACTTAAGCTAATGAATTTGGTTATTTCAATTAAGGCCATTAAGAGGCTAATATTACAAAAATGACCCCAAGTTCCTCAAACCATGAATTGGTTAAATTAATTGTGGCCATAATTAAATAATTTAAACATCAATTTGCAATAATGACCACTTAATTGACTAATTAAAACATTTATAGATAATTATAAATAATTTTTACAAATTATACAATTATGCAAAATTAAAGATTAAAGGATGAAATGGTTAATTATTTAAATTACTCAAACTCCATGGATTAAAGGGAATAAAGTATTTTCTAATTTTTATTTTTTGACAATTTAAACAATTAAATAATGATTATTATTTTAAAACAAAATGCCCTTTTTCTTTGATTAAATATAACAAGCATCTCATAAACGTCATAAAAGTACCAATTAATTTCTAAATAAATTTGTGATGTCATGAAAAACCTTTCACCAATTTAAAGGAGTAAAATATTGGTCTGAAAAATTTATAAAATTTATTTTAACCATTTAAGGTGCATAGCTCATTTTATTTATTTTTCAAGGACTCTGAGTAATTAAAATAAATTACAGGAGGTCAAAAATTAGGTGTCAACAATTGCCCCTTCGGTATTCGGGGATGGCGAGACTATCCCTGAGCAATGAAATATGACTAACCCTAATTTTTAACTGACCCGACTCATTTCTCCCTTTATCTTTGCAATTTTCAACTATGTGGTCGGACCCTGGTTTCTGGCTTCCCTACATATCTTGGGTTATATGAGAATTTAGGCCACCTGTAGTTTCACTCAACTAAGGGCTTTTAAGTGATTTAGAAGGAAAGTCCTGAGATCCTCAGTGTTATGACTGGGGGTTCTTCCAGACGATTGTTAGAATGTGACTGATTCCCTGGTCTTACGCCCGCCTACATATCCCTGGTTTCTAAGAATCTGAAGGTATTCCTGCATAAGGTACGTAGTTTGACTCGCTGGAGAAGAGTATGCCCCTTATGCAGGAATACCTTCAGATTTCCTAGTGTTTGTCCGACCGATCGCCATTTTTAGTAAAGAAAAAATGAAAACAAGACAAATTGTGGCTGAGTCTAATATCAAATAGCTTCCAAATCCTGCTTGGAGAGCATGACTCTCATGGGCACCCTATCATGACTGACTGCGTAAGAAAAAGTTCCACGTTTGCTTCGAAATTTGTCTGGATCTTGTTTAGCAAACCGGCTCCTTTCTGGCATCTACGTGCCTTTTCCTAGATTTGACAACATACATATGTTCTTTGTGGAGTTTTTAAATAAAATGGCCCTCTTGGCTATTTGAATGAATGGCCCATTTAGCTTGTTTGAATGAATGGCCTTCTCGGCAGTTTGTATGAATGGCCCTTTTGGCTTGTTTGAATGAATGACCCTCTCAACGGTTTGAATGAATGGCCCATTTGGCTTGTTTAAATGAATGGCCAATTTGGCTTGTTTGAATGAATGGAAATGTTGGCAGTTTGTATGAATGGCCCTCTCGGCGGTTTGTATGAATGTCCTTTTTGGCTTGTGTGAATGAATAGCCCTCTTAGCGGTTAGTATGAATGGCCCTCTCGGCAATTTGTATGAATGAATGGCCCTCTCGGCAATTTGTATGATTGGCCCTCTTAGTAGTTTGTATGAATGAATGACCCTTTTGGTTGTTTGTATGAATGGACCTCTTGGCAGTTTGATGTGAATGGCCTTCTCGGCAGTTTAAATGAATGGCCCTCTCGGTAGTTTGTATGAATGAATGTCCCTCTCGACAATTTGTATGAATGACCCTCTTGGCAGTTTGTATGAATGAATGGCCTTTTTGGCTGTTTGTATGAATGGCCCTCTTGGCAGTTTGATACGAATGGCCCTCTCGGCAGTTTGTACGAACGGATGGCCCTCTTGGCAATTTTATATGAACGGATGGCCTTCTTAGCATGCAGATGACAGATATGGCCCTTGTGACTGATAATCTTTCTTTCATCTGTTGTATAGGTTGTTGACCCTTGTGGTCGGATATGCCCTTTTGTCCTTGTCATGCCCCTTTTGGTCGTATATATCTTTGTGCTCATTGATCCTCTTGGTCTGATATATCTTTGTTTTTCACTCTTTGTGTGACCTTTCTGGTTAGACTTATCTTTACGCTCATTTTCTTTGTGACCCTTGCGACCAGATGTGTCCTTATTACCCATTTTTGTTGTTACCTTTTGGCCCTTCTCCCCTTGGCTGAGCTTGCATTTCGGCTTAGCAGTGAGTAAGCCGGTTGGTGGCGTGCCTGCTGTCCTGTTAAAAAAGAAAGAGTTGCATCCACATAAAAATTGTGTGTTTTCTAAGAAGCTAATTAGCGTCATTGTCTTCCCGTCTGGTGTCTCCTCTTGATGCTCTTTCGAACCCTCTTGGGCCGGTATTCGAGAGATGTTTCTGGGGATGTAATTATTTATTTATTTATTTATTTATTTTTGAAAATTCAGAGTAAAAAAAACTTATAAAATGCACGTTGACTTTCCTAAAAAAAATGTTTGTTTCGTTTTTATGTGTCATGATGTATGTTTTCTTCGAACGAAGTTTTTCGATTCTTCCCGGAGGTATGATTGCTGACTTTCGCACTGGTGGAAATTTTGAGATCTTTCTCAAAAACTCTACCCAGGTTTCAGGATTTGCTCTGAGCGATACTTGCTTTGTCTTGCTATGCAAACAGTGTGTTGCTTTATCTTGTCTTTTTCCTTGTTGACTATTTTTATAGGTTCCCTAAAAAATTCTACCCCAGTGTAGAGTTGATGCTGTCTAATTCCGGTGCTGGCCCTCACAAGAATGATCTTATTGATTTCTCCTGCCTTATTGTCTCCGAGGTTTCCTAAGGTTTTTTTGGTTTTTCGTTTATGACGACCGACCTCGAAAGCGCTTACGTATCTTGTCGCCGCCAGGATTCAGGTCGGACCTAGTTCGGGATAAAATAATTGCATTTTGGTTTTACTAATAATGTGATCGGATTCGATATGGACTGCCTACGTATCCCACAGTGGGGGCCATGTATGAATGGTTGTGTGATACTCACCGAAGAACGATCAATTGCACTTTAGGACACTTGCACTCCATTATGACAATGAAAGGTCGCCCGGAGCTGATAGAGGTATTGGCGGAGTATTGGGATGATAAAGAAATGTTGTGCTGTTTTAAAGATATTTAAATGACTCCTATCCTAGAAGAGATTATGGATGCCATAGATAGGAATGGAACCTATATGAGGAGGCGACACATGTCGGGCGACAATATTTTATTTCTACATAAGCCCACCGTCAGCCAGATCATGAGATTTCCTTCTTTGACTGAAGCGCCCTTTGCGCAAGGGCCCATTATAGCCTTCAGAGATCTATACCGAAGATTCAAAGATGTCACCAGCTACACCCTATATCAAAGAGAATTTAAGAGCTAAGAATAGTGGGAAACCACCAGACCTTTAGCCTTCGCCATAGCCTTATTAGGCACTATGGTTTTCCCACAGGACGGGTCACAGGCCATAGACACCCGGGTGATATACTTGGCCCATGCAATCTTCCACGACATAACCAAAGATCAAGAGACAAGGTATTTCGACCTAGCACCTATCATATTAGCCGACATCTTTCGAGCTCTAGACAAATGTCAAAATTGTTTCCGATACTTCCAGGGATGCAATATGTTGCTGCAATGGTAGATCATCAAACACCTTAACATGGCCAAAGAAGTTCAGGGTTGGAGTTGACAGAACCGGGTGGATCGCCTCATGAATTACTGTCCGAATCTCGGGTTTATGTCCAAAAATGATTGGATTGAATTCGTCACCGACTTGACCGAAGAACGGATCCATTAGATATTCCCTGATTTTATATCAAAGGCTGTGGTAGTCCGAGGCAAGACTTACCAATTTGTGCCGCTAGTTGGGGTTCGAGGGATCCGTCTTGACTATCCATCCAGGGTTTTGAGACAATTCGGCAGGAGACAAGTGATACCTTAGGTAGGAAACTCTGTGCAATTCATCATTGAGCACACCGAACAAAAAATAAAACATGCTGGGGTGATCCTCAGAGAATGGAATAGCTGTGTGAGTTAGGGCCCAGATACTCTAGCTCCAAATAGGCTTAAAGCAGGGTGCGACCCGGGGTATCGTGCATGGCTACAGGGACACTTGGCTCTCATGCCTTCACCAGAGCCCACACCTCCCCAGGAAACTCCGGAATAGAAACATATGAAGGAATGATTGGAAGGTACAGACGAGCATTTGGCCAGGATCTTAGAAGAAACAGACCCGGTGATTGTCAGGATGGAGTTGTATCAGGCATGCCTTCATATCTAGACCACTCTTTTAAGGGTCAAGAAGGCCAGGACGAGCCAAGCCTCGAAATCGGCCACCGGAGGACCTCCTTGATTGCTGATTTTCCTTTTTTATATATATAAGCTCTATGTCGGCTTTGTCATCTCTTTTGTAATCTCTTTGGGAAAAATATTACTATTATTAATTATGACTAATTTTTCGGGGCAATGGTTCACCTTCACAAATGGCACCTACATGTTTCAAACGACTAGGAAAGCCTTGACTCGAGAAGCCTTAGGAACACGAGTAGTAGAAATACCTATAAATTACGTGCTTACCTGCTACGTGTTTCGCATGCTTACCGGCTATGTGTAGGATCATATGTTAAGCTTGAGTACTATTGATCCGATAATCTAAACTAAATACCCAAAGGAAAAATCATGGGGCTTAAAACTTACCTGAACTTATCTCTAGTAAAAATTGACTTACGGTGACGAGCTAAGAAGGCAGGAAGCGTGGACTCTAAGGGTGACTGTCACGACTACCAACCAGAGGGCCATGATAGGTACCCGGAGCTAGCCTACCGAGCACCACTTTTCATGCTTCTCCCAATCTATCTCGGTGGGCCTTGTCTTTATTTCTCAATTAACACAACCAGAATATATGTAATTCTCAAAATAAAGCTCATTATGAAACAATCTTCTATTCCACCTCAAAACATATATATGAACAAGCCCACGAGGATACAATATGTATGCTAATAAGGTCACAAAACATCTACTATCCACATATGTCTACGAGCCTCTAACTGGAGTATTGAATATCATAAGGAAGAGACAGGACCTCTCTCTGTCTAACTGTGGGCATGAACGCAGCGTCCACAAAAGAAAGGACGTCAGTACGAACAATGTACTGAGTATGTAAGGTATGACCAATAACATAATAAAGAAGTAAAGAAACATAAGATAAAGGGATAACCTGTGACTGATTGTCTCCTAAGGAGAAATAATGCATGCTAACTTTTTTTTTTAAAACAACTTCACAAACTGTATATATATATATATATATATATATATATATATATATATATATATATAATTCCCGACTATATAGGTACGGTGTAATCATCATTAGCCGGCGTCCGGGCCTCCCACATCTGGGGTAACCATCTCATGCTGCCCACTAGTGGTGTCTGCCCGTGCCATAAAGGCACGGTGTTATTATCATTATCCGTAAGCCGGCCACTATACCCACCGTAGTGGTGTCTGCCCGGCCAAATACGCACGGTGTAATCATACATAAAAATAAGCATGCATGAGAGCCCAATTAAAAGCTACAACTCTATCGGAGTGACGTAAGGTCGGTGACCTCCAATTTACATTATGGAACAATCATCAGCACTACATCTCACCTCGAAAGAACAAGTAACATAAGGTGAGATCATAACAATGAGTGAAATCAAGAAAATCATAGAATGAGCTCAACCATCTCATAATAGCTTTATAACCATAAGCTCTAGAATTTCTAGCTTTAAAATCATCATCATCATGTTCATCATAGAAAACATCTCATCATTGGTATCATAAGAAGCTTTTAAGAATCATGAACTTCTAACTTTTGGGCATGAGGATGTTAGGGAAAATATGGGTAGAATCATAACATAGAAATTATGCCTTTGAAAGAAAGGGACTAGCCTTAACATACCTTCACATCTCCTTAACGACTAAACGTTCTCCTCTCAAGCTAGTGACTCTGCATTCAAGAGAATTCGTACTAAGATTAGGTCATTGAAAGCATGATTAAGTTTAAACAGAAGCAACTAAGAGCTAACGGAATTTGGGCAGCATTTCCTTTGTTTCATTGACTTTCTCCACTTAATAAACAACTCCCAAAAATCAATAGCAACATCCATAATATCATAATCAAGAGGCTTCTTTCAATTTAAGAATTTTTCAATCCTCGATATCCCTTTTTAAGGTCATTCATAAGAATAGCTACAACACAACACCATGTTCATTCACATACAATACTTCCTCAACATCATTAGTACCACACTAAACAATATTATACTCATAGCATACTAAGAATCATGACTCAAGTTAATTTACTACTCAAAAATATCATTAAATCCATATTTGAGCTTCATCTCCTACTTTTTCTTCTCTCATACAAGTTATTCAACAATCAAACACCCTCAATAACATGAAATGGATGTAAAACTCACATTTTATTGCATAAGGATGAACTTTGGATTGATGTATTTCACTTGAATGAAATACCAACTTCAACACCAAAAGAAATCTTGAGCTTCACAAACCCTAGTGAATCTCCCCACACTTGGTTTTCTTGATTCTTGCTATTTAATCTTTGATTTCTCTTGGGTTTGAGTTAATATGATAGGGGGAAGGTTCTAGAGCTTTCATGACTTGGGGAAAATGTGGGAAATAAAAAATATGAACAAGGGTCATCTATATATAAAAAGAGAAAAAAATGACCCGACCCGATTATACGGCCACCTATACGTTTGTATAATTTTATACGGTCCGTATAAATGGTCGTATAATCCCACCATGAGATGAACCCTCTCTGGAATGGTTATACGGACCATTATATGGACTGCATAAGTTATATGGACCGTATAAGTGGTCATACAACCCTTTTTTTCCTAACTTGCTCTCGTTGATTCATTTTACTTCCAATCCTTGTGGGACCTTCTTGGAACTTATATAACACTTCATTAACCATCTACGGAGTCCTATAGCCCCTCCTCAAGACATTACTAAATAAACATTAGCTCGATTGTTCACCGTAACCTTGCGTTAGTCTATTTACAGTGCAACAACTCAAAATTTTCGAGACGTAATAGAGACAGTTTAGAAGCTTCGAAGCAAGGTGCTGCAAATGGAAAAACACCTCCAAGTGATAGGGAAGAAGATTGAGGAGATAGACGGATTACTAGGCATGGTTGGGAACCCGCCGGAAGGCATACCCCAAGAACAGTACTATGAAAATGTCCCTGAAGAGGTGAGGGAGTTTGTACTATACAACATACTGCTAGAGAGAAGGCTTGTAACACCCAGAGAAGGAACCCAGAGAGGGAACCGATGAGGAACAAAGGGCCGGTTTGGAACCGTGGGTGTTCGCGCTAGACCCACCGGAAGGAATAGAGTCCTAAAAAAGGATCCCAAACCCATTGAGAAGGAACAGCCGGAAGAAGAAGAAAATACAGAAGAAGAAAAGGAACAACCTGAGGAGGAAGAGGAAGAGCCTCAGGACATGGAAGAAACAAAGCTCGTCAACATAGGGGCCGAAGGTGGGGAGAACCCATTTGAGATGTTTCTCGAATTTCAAGGGATTAATGCAAATGACGAATCTAGTTATTATTCCTCCACAGAGGAGGGAACGGATTTCTATGCACCTTCATCTATGCTAATGCCTGCCGCCTCTACTGTGGCTTCAGAGAACTTTGGAAAGGCGAGTCTCCCTACACCGGCTCCATAGAGCACAGCTTCCAAAACCCAATCTTCCTCATTCAGGGTGGCCCCGTTGCCAGTCACTTGTAAGGAAGTATTCAGGAAGATGATGGTTACTAGGATGGATTGCACCACTAGGGCTAGACTGCCGATCTCTGACTTGGTATAAGCTTACAAAAGATGCCCGTTTCACCTCAATCAGGTAGGCCACACCTTAAATGAATGTTTGGCGTTAAGGAGAAGGATTGTTAGTTTAATTAACGATAAGGTAATCGAAACTTTATGGGGGCCGCATACCTTGTTGGTCAATGACCCCATCACCCCAGGAGAGGAAGTTTTTCACGACCCAATTGGTGGGCCGGGATGGGTACTCGGAGTTGACTACCGAGAACCACTCCTCATGCTAACTATCGCCCAACCTGTACACACATAATCTCCAAGGCAATACGCATATATATATGTACATAAGCCCTCACGGCTACAAAAATGATATACAAAATATACACTTATGTATTCATGAGTCATCTACTACCCACGCATATGTATCTACGAGCCGCTAATGGAGTACTGAGACATAAGGACGGGACAGGTCCCCGTCATACCCAAATATGAACACAAAACAATGCATCAATGAGCTGCCCCTCTGGAGTACTGGGGTGCTCCTGTAGAAGATGATGTAGCTCCTCAGAATCTGGGCTGCCTCCCTGTCCGCCTGGGGGCATGAACACAACGTCTATAAAAGAAAAGACGTCAGTATGAACAATGTACTGAGTATGTAAGGCATACACGATAACATGATAAGGGGATATAAGAATGCAAGATAAAGAGATAACTTGTAACTGATTGCCTTTTAAGGCGGAGACATGCATGCCAACTTATATAATAAATTACATCATACCATATAAGCATATATATATACTGCCCGACCATATAGGTACGGTGTTATTATCATTAGCCCACGTCCGGGGTGAACATCTCATGCCGCCCACTAGTGGTGTCTGCCCATACCATCTAGACATGGTGTAATCATCATCATAGCTGCCTACTACGCCTATCGTGGTGGTGTCTGCCCCGCCAACTAGGCACGGTGTACTCTTACATATACATAATCTAAAGCATGCATAAGAGCTCAAGTAAAAGTTATATCTCTATCGGAGGGACATAAGGTCGGGAGCCTCCGATTACATTATGGAATGATCCTCATCGCTATGCCTCACCTTAAAGGAACTAATATTGTGAAGTGAGGTATCAACAAGAAATGACATCAATGAAATCATGAGGCTAAGAATATCAAGCTCATCATAGCATCGTTATCATCATCAATGTCATGGAATATAGCAAGATATCATAATATAGAAGTCGTGCCTTTGAAAGAAGGGGACTAACCTTACATACCTTTACGTTGCTCTAGCTTTATCGACTGATTGCTTCCATCCAATACACACAATTCTACATTCAAGAGAATTTGTACTGAGATTAGATGACCGGAACATACTTTAGGTCTAAATTAACAATCTAAGAGCTAATGAAAATTGGACAACATCTCCTCTGTTTCAATGACTTCCTCCACATGATAAACAGCTCCCAAACATCAATAATGACACCCATAATATCTTTATTAATAACTTCATCAAGCTAGACAATATTCGATTCTCAACATTCCCTATCAAAATCATTCATAACCTTAACTATGGCACAATATTGTATCCATTCGCATATAATGCTTCTACAATATCATTAATACCATTCATAGAAAGATTATACTCATTACGTATCAAGAGCTATGGTTGAAGTCAAGTTACTATTCAAGAATAGCAATATTTCCATATTTGAACTCCATACTCGACTTTCTTCCATAATCCAAGTCTTTTAACCACTCAATATTCTTAATAACATGGGATGAACACAAGACTCACCTTTAATGATGTAGGAATGAGCTTTGGGTGGCAATACTTTACTTGAAGAGAAACGCAACTTCAATCCCAAAGATATGCTTGGCTTGTAGCAACCCTAATGAACATCCAAACACTTGATTTCCTTGATTATAGGTGTTTGATCTTTGATTTCCCTTTGGTTTGTGACAATAGGATGTGGGGAATATTCTAGAGCCTTCATGACTTAGAGAGAAAATGAAATCTGAAAATTTTGGACAAGGGTCATCTATTTATAGCTGGAACTAGAAAATTTCAAAGAGTCGGATCGACGGCCTGGTCGATGGCCCATAAACTTGTCTACGGTCCGTCGACTTGTTTTGTCTACTTACACCTGTAATTCCCTGATTGCAGAAACATGTTGATGATTAGGTCGACGGTCCCGTCGACGTGTCAACGGTCCGTCAACTTGGCCCGTCGACTGGCGCCTGTAGGTCTTAGCCTGCAGAAACAAGTTAACGGTGCACAGTGACGGTCCGTCGACATGTCGACGGCCCGTCGGCACTAACTAGTGTCTGCCGAATTTCCTGAATCTGTTCAGATTGTGTCGATTCGAATTATTCAACTTTTAACCCCGTAAATCACCAGGAATACCTGCTGGTACATTTGTATACGGGGTAAGAAACTCTCTACCTTACTTTCTCCAACAAGCTTTCTTCCCTTTCCCCAAATGTCTTTGGAATCTTAATTAGAATCATTAAGTATCCCTTCTTACTAGTAGGGACATCATATACACCTTAACTTTTGTTGGTCTATTCACCGGACAACGACATGAAATTTTTTGAGGTGTAACAGAGTTACCCCCTAGACCCAAGTGTGGCGGTACGATTTCATAGTTTTTGAGGAGTCGTGAGCTAGCATTTTCTCAACTTTGGTTTCACTGAACAAAATTAGGCTTGTGGAACCTGTTTACGAGCCCGAACTGTTGGGGCTCAACAAAAACAAGTTCTGCCTATACCATACTGGAGCCAGGGGGCATGATATTAAAGGATGCCACGCCTTTAAACCTGAGCTCGAAAATATGATCAGGACCGAGCAGGTCTTAGTCCTATTCCCACCATGGTACTAAGAGAAAGAAAGATCCGACATGACAAAGAAAGCTCGTAAAGTGGCTTGCAGAAGCTGTAATTTTGGGTAGGTATTAGGTGTCCCGTCTTTTGCCCAAATGTTACCCCCACCCTCATAAAAATGTCAAGGAACTGCGCCGGCCTAATGTCCCAGTGTAGGGATACGCGGGAAGCCCTAGGGTTAGTCAAAGGATATTTAAGAAGAAATGTATATCCTTCTTTTGTAATCAAACTACGTAGGGCCTGATTTCCCCCGACGGGATACGTAGGCAATCTACGTAAGACGCGGTCCCTTCCTGATTCAAATTATAAATTCCCCCGTTTGCTTGAATGACAAGTCTAAAAGGTTCACCGTGGTAAGTCAACCGCGAGACTACCAAACCAAGATTCACCCGAACATAATAGACCGTGATATACAAGACATTAGAACATCGGATCTAGGGCACTCAAGCATTAATATGCGACTTTGTGTGCTACTTGCGCTTTAAATACCCATATGTGATATTTTGCCTTTATATTTGGTGTCTGGAAACTAACTTTCTTTACCGTTGAGTTATTCTTATCTTATAAAAAGGGGCCAATTAGTGTGACATCAAATGCTGGCATACTTCACAAAATCCAAGGCCGCATTAGCATCCCTCCCCGACAAAGAAAAGGAAAAATTGACTAGTAACCAACGCCGAGGAGACAAGAAATGAGCTCGCTTTCTGCAATGGAGAAACCCAGGACTCGCAAGAAGTAGTATCCTGGGAGGATGTGATTGCGACATTGTTAACTACTGTCGTTAATCTCCAGGAAAAGGTAGCCAGGAGGGAGGTAGCTGATGCAGAAAAGAATGCCTCCACCGAAGGAATGAGGCCCCCTCCTCCCTTTCCCTCATTAAACTCTCCAGTGCTCGATCACTTTCCCGTCTACCCGCCAGGAACCATACCCCTTCCACTAAACACTGCCAACCCAAACCACATAGGCCTCCTCTTACTATACACCATCGCAAATTAAAAATGCTCAAATCCCAGGGACCACCCTCTAAGTCCCCTCGTACCAAGTCTTTCAGCCGATATTTTTCAAACCGAAGATCCAAACACATGGACCAGCCCCATCCATTGGGTAAACCACTACTATCCGATTTAACCATACAACCCACCAAGCATCATTCTTCACTCCCAAAATACAAAATGAATCCTCCTCCGGACACAAGGAGTTGGATTATTACGAGGAGATGGAAAGGGCTTAGAGAGCTGAACAGTACAGGCACGAGAAAGACATAGAGATGAACATGGAGGAATTGTTGGAAAAGTCCAACAGGTCCACGAGAAAGGCCACAGGCCTGAGGTACGACGACTTGTGCATGCACTGAGATTTGGACCTGCCAGAAGGGTTCACAATCCCAAAATTCAAAATGTTCAACGGGACAGGAAACCCCAAGACACACCTCTGTTCATACTGCGACAGCCTAGTCAGAGTAAAAAGGAATGAGTACTTAATCATGTGACTATTCAGTCGTAGCCTGACCGGTCAGGCGGCCGAATGGTTTGCCACACAAGACATGCCCCAATGGATTCATTGGGAAGATATGATGGAATCCTTCATAGAAAGGTTTCGGTTCAATGTCGAGACCGTACCAGATCGTTAATACCTCGAAAAGGTCAAGAAAATGTAAACAGAAAACTATAGAGTATTCGCAACAGATGGAGGGCCGAAGCGGCCTGTGTGCAGCCACCAATGTGCAAAAAAGAACTCATTTCGATAATCATCAGGTCACCGTAGCCGAAGTTCTATGATAGGATGTTGTCCATGGCCGGGAAGCCATTCTCCGAGTTGGTAAAAATGGGAGAGGCCATAGAAGATGGTCTCAAATCTGGAAAGATCATCAATATCTTTAACAAAGTGTCTGGGCAGGCCGCTGCGGGAATCTTCCACAAAAGGAAAGAGGATGTGGCAAGTATATCCCACATTTCAAACCAAAATAAAAAAGGACCCTCACCTTCCCACAAAGCTCCACCCCTTTTAAATTAGTCGACCCCTCCATACAGCTCAGCACCCATGTATTACACACAACTAGCCCTTACCACTGCTGTGCCAGCATACGCGGCTCCGCCAAGTGTCTGAGTATCCTCTCCTGCTTATCAATCACCACCATAACTAACGTACCGGCCACCACCCCAGCAAAACTACCGCCCACCGCAAAACAACCCTCCACAAGCCTATCAACCCTAGACTTACCAAAATAAGCCGCCACCCCTTACATATAATGCACAATGTCCAACTTTTGAGAAAAGATCTATGAGGGAATTCATGACGCTTCTCGAATCGAGGGCTCGACTACTTGAGAGGCTACTGACGGCAGTGTTAATTCAGAAAGCCCCGCCAAAGACGATTAATTCAGAAAGCCCCGCCAAAGCCGGCCCAGCCCGGATGCAGGTTCTATAGGGCCGATCATACTTGTGCCTACCATTCAAGAGGGAATGGGTATAACACGGAGGATTGCATAAACCTGAAGCACAAAATCTAGGATCTGATCGACAAAGGGGAAATCATTTTTTAAACTGCTGCTCCTAACGTAAACACAAACTTGTTGCTAAATCATGGAAATGGTACAGTCCACATGATAGAGAGGGATAAAGATTCGGAGGCTTGTGGAACATTGTCCCACAAAAATACCGAGCCTCTTGAACAGACGGTTGCTTTCGTCACACTCCAGGCGGCTATGATCCAAGGCATGACTCATTCAGGAAGATTCTACACTCCTGAAGAATCGGCCCAGAACGTCGCAAGGAAGGAGAATGCTCAGAAAAGGGCAATAACAGAAGGGGAGGCCGAAGATTTTTGGCGGCGCATGCAGCAAAAAGATTATTCCATTATTGAGCATTTAAAGAAGATGTTGGCATAAATCTCAATGCTATCATTGTTGTCGAGCTCACCGTCGCATAGGAATGTCCACATGAAGGTATTGGATGATGCACACGTACCAGCAGGTACGAGTAGTAAAAATTTAGCCGGGATAATGTCCTATATCATTGGGGAAGATAAAATATGCTTCTCCAAGGAAGAGCTGCTCGTAGAAAGGACATCCCATAACAAAGCCCTCCATATCTCCTTGTAATGCGGTGACAAAGCCTTAGGAAGGGTACTAGTGGATAACGGGTCAGGCCTCAAAATTTGCCTCGTAACCACCCTGACACAGCTTGGCTATGACATAGGCAAGACTCGCCAGAGTAGGACTAACATTAGGGGATTCGATGGATCCCTAAGTGATTCCTTAGGAAAGGTCGGTCTACAAATCAGGGTCAGAGCTGCCTCCTTCACAGCAGAGTTTCAGGTCATGGCAATCACTGCCAATTACAACATGCTCTTAGGAAGACTCTGGATCCACTCCGCCGGTGTGGTACCATCAAGTATACACCGGCCATAAAACTCGAATGCAAGGATAGAAAATTGTAGTGGCAGTGAAGAGGGATATTCAGAGGTATCCTTACAACACCATTCCTGTGATCGAAGGGAGTCCTCATTTCTCAAACTTTCATATAGTGGAATACGTGGAGGCCACATATGTGAAGAAAGAGGTCGGTAGACCTATGATGGCAGTCTACAAAATGATTGCATCTACCATGCTAAGGAACGGTATTGAACCGGGAAAAGGTCTAGGAAGGGACCTCGAGGGGATAACAGAGCATGTACCAATCTCGAAAGAAAATTACCACTTCAGTCTAGAGTATACCCCTAATGAAGACGAGCTCACTAGGGCAACCAAAAGAGAGCCCAGAACAAGGACTCTACTTCGTCCAATTTCGGGTCTTTACCAGTCATCCTAGAAAGATGCCGATGCTGAATGAAGAGGAAGCGCATGGGAGTCTCGAGTAATTGTTCCAAAAAGAGGGATGCTACGCAATCGCTGAAGAAAGTCAGGAGACACCCAATATACATAGTCTGAGGCCAGATGAGCGCCTGAACAATTAGACATCCACCTTCTCTTGGCTCTTCAGTAGAGAGATGGATTTTGCTTAAAAACCCCTTTTGCTAAAACCGGCGATATCGGCTGAGGCCCAAATAATTGTCTTTTCTAAATTACTTTGTGATGTTTAAAAATGAAAATGGTCCGATGTTGTTCCGAACTAGGACCATAGTTGTAATCAATTATTTTTGAATTAATGAAAGCCTCGATCCACGCAAAATTGCTATCTTTACCGGTCAATAATAACAAAGTTTTCTTACTAATTGTGCAATAACGATCAATAATGAAACTAATTTTACTTTACCTCAATTTTTCAGCAGTAATCATAATAAAACGACCAAAAATGCCATGATGTGTCACAAAATGAATGAGAAAAGCAACCAACAGGAATATGAGGAGTACGATGAATCGACAATGATGCCAGAAAGGGTGGTAGAGGAGTTGGAAGAATTAGAATAGGAAAAGAAGCCGAATATGGATGAAACCAAGGAAATCAACCTCGATGGCGAAGAGGATGTCAAGGAGACACGAATCAGCGCTCACTTGGGGGCCACACAAAAAGAAGAGCTTGTAGCTCTGTTAAAGGAGTATGTGGACATCTTTGCTTGGTCATACACAAATATACCAGTATTAAGCACAGAAATAGTGGCCCACATATGACCCATCAAGGAGGGTTCTCCCCGAGTCAAACAAGATACGCAAACATTCAAACCAGATATGAGTAACAGGATAAAAGACGAAGTAGAAAAACAAATCGAGTCAAATAAGAGACGCAAACATTCAAACCATTCTTTAATTCCTTTCAATTCATTCATACATGCTGTCGAGAGGGTCATTGCACATTTACTTTCCTCCTGCCGAGAGGACCATTGCACTTATACTTTTATGCTGCCGAGAGGGCCATTGCACGTTTACTTTTCTTCTGTCGAGAGGGCCATTGTATGTTTACTTTCCTGCTACCGAGAGGGATATTGCACATTAACTTTTCTGCTATCGAGAGGGCGAGGGCACGCTTACTTTCCTACTGCCGAGAGGGCCATTCATTCATACATACTGCCGAGAAAGCCATTCATACATACATACTGCCGAGAAAGCCATTAATTCATACATATTTCTTAGAGGGCCATTCACTCATACATACTGCCAAGAGGACCATTCATTCATACATACTACCGAGAGGGCCATTCATATATACATACTGCCGAGAGGGTCATTCATTCATACATACTACCGAGAGGGCCATTCATACATACATACTGCCGAGAGGGCCATTCATTAATACATACTACCAATAGGGCCATTGAATGTTTACTTTCATGCTGCCGAGATGGCCATTCATAAAGATATTTGCAATATTGTCAAATTTCGGAAGCAGGTGCGCAACCTCCAAGAGAGAGCCAACTTGCTGAACCAGATCCAGACGAATTGAAGAGTAAACGTGGACCTTTTTCTTATGAAACTTGTCAAGCTAGGGTGCCCATGAGAGTCAAGCTCTCCCGCCAGGACTTGGAAGCCGTCCAATCTTAGACTCAGCCACAATCTGTCTATTTTGCTAAAAAAAGAAAACGCGACCGGTCGGATACACATCGGTAAAATCCAAAGGTATTCCCGCAAAAATCGGGATGCTCTTCTCAAGCAAGTCGAACTACATGCGGCCTAATTCCCAGAGACCAGGGTTATGTAGGTAGACTCAAAACCCAAGAGTCGGCCACACTCTAACCACTATCCAGGGAAACCACGGTCACAACACCAGAGTCTCAGGACTTTCCTGCTCAATCACTCAAAGTCTTTAATTAAAGTCAAACTACAAATGGCCTGAATTCTCATACATCCCGAGATGTGTAGAACTCGAAAGCCAAGGTCCGGCTACATATGTGTGAATTGCTTGAAATTTAAAGGGCTAGATGAGTCGGGTCTATAAAAAATTAGGGTTAGTCAAATTTTGTTGCCCAGAGATGGTCCTACCGTCCCTGAACACAAAAGGGACAGTTGTTGACACCTAATTTTTGACTTCCCATAATTTATTTTAAGTGTTCCGAGTCCTTGGACAGTAAATAAAATCAGTTGTGCACCCTAAAGGTACTAGGTAATTTTTCATGAATTTATTTGAGATAATACTTCACCCCTCTAAATTAACAAAGAAATCCCCAGGATATTTTTCAATTTTATGGAAATTAATTAGGATTTTTATGACATTCAAGGACTATTTTTATTGAGTTTAATCAAAGGCAAAACCCTTTTGGATAATTATTTACTTAATTAATTAGATCAAGGAAAATTAGACTAATAGGTAATTTTATTTCATTTTATTGTCCAAGGCACTTTGGGTAATTAAAAGAATTGACCATTTTACCCCTTAAACCTTAATTCTGTGTGTGTTTCTGCAGTTGCTTAATTTTTTTTATCTGTTTAATTAATTTAGAACCAGTATCTACAAAATGATTTTTTTAGTGAGTCATGTTTTAAATAGGATAATAATTGGTTTTGATTTATTTGGGATATTCATCCCCAACCCTCCATACATATATATACACTCACCATGTACATACAAATATACATGGTGCATATATATATATATATATATATATATATATACCAGGGCCAAATCTAATACGGACCAAACCCGGCCCATTAAAGGAGGGGGGGAGGAGGCAGGGAATAATATACTCCTCCCCCTTCATTTATTTTCAGACCCTAGGGGTCATGTGGCAAAAGAGAAGAGGGGGAGGGAGCTAGGGGCAAAACCCTAGCACCGCCCACGGCCCTTCAACCACCCCTCCTACTTTCGATCTTGTCCCATCACGTAAGGGGTGTGTAACATGAGGGAGAGGATGAAGGATTAATGGCTTCGTCTTTCTCTCCACGAAATCTAGCCAAACAGGCCTCTAAAGGTGCAACCCCCCCTCCCCTTTCTTTATATTTTCGTCAATATTGTTAGTGTTGAAGCATTTTTAGCCGTTGATTTTTATTTATACCTTGAATCTGAACCGTGTGTTGGATTGTGAGTAAGGAATGGTATAAATCTACAAGTCCCACATCGATGGTTGGGATTCTAAGAGGTATTCTGGGGTTTGTATAAATAGAACCCCATTTTCTCAAGGAAAAAAGGGTTTTGGAAACCAAAAAAACGGCTGGAAAATTATGATTTTTAAGTCTTAAAAGTTCCATCAGTCAAAAAATTTAAGTTGAACCTAAGGGTTTCATTTTTAGTTCTAAAGTTCTATCTTTTATTGTGCTTGTGGTATTGGTGGCCTGAGTTTGGCATTGGAAGCATAAAATCTCCAAGTCTATCGTTTTCCCCTAGTTGCACTCGCAAAATTTAAGACCTTTTATTTTATTGCCTTTCTATTTAGATTTCTGTTTATATTGGTTTAGTTAATGTGATTATGTGTGGTTTAGGCCAAAGTTTAAGCTAATATGTTTGTTTGATTTCTTTCCTTTTTAGATTATGTATGTATTATGCTTACTTAAGATGCTTTTTATGTGTGGTTAGGATGTAGTTTCAAGCTAATATGCTGGTTGATTTAGTTTTTTCATTTAGGATTTTTGTTTATATCCTGTTTGTTTAATATGACTAGGTGTTTTTATATGTAGTATTGACTATAGGTTAAGCTCATGAGTTTGTTCGAGTTTACATTTCCGTTTAGATTTTCAGTGTACATCATGCTTGTTTAATTGTGATTTAGAACATTAAGTATGGTTTAGACTATTGTTTAAGCTGATGAGTTTGTTTTGGCTTGGATTTCCATTTAAATTTCATGTTTCTATCATTGCTTGTTCAATTGTGATTAAGGGTAATAAGTGTGGTCTGGACTACAATTTAAGCTGATGATGTCTGTTTGGTTTGGACTTCCATTTAGATTTTTTTCTTATCATGTTTGTTCAAATATAATCATGTGCTTTATGTGGGGTCTAGAAGGAGTTTAAGTTAATGTGTTATAAGGCTTGTGCTTTGGATGAGAGTCAAAAGGACATGTCCAATGTCATGATGGTTTTAGTCCTGGGTGTTCCATGTAATAGGCTTAGTTTAAGGGGTTGGTTTGAAGTTACAGGGCCTTTGAGTGATTTACTTGCCTTACTTTCATGATTGTGTCCATTTGGAAATGTGTCTTGGTCTGAAGGTCAAGTAAAAGAGGGTTAAGAGGTTTGTTTAAAGTGATTCGCTTGATCTAGTGCTGAATGATCTATTTGGGCAATGGGTTTCTTTTCTTGATATTGTTCATAGGTTGAAGATAGGTCATGTCTGGACTTAGTCTAGTCCTGTGTGGTTTTACTTGATCACATGTCTAGTTGGGAGGTTGATGGTTGACATATATTGGACCTAGTCCAATCCTGTTAGGGTTTGCTTGATTAGGTGTTTTGGTGTGAAGACTGAAGGTTTACTGTGTGCTCTGTGGGGTTTATTTGTTTTATTTGAATATGTTTGGCCTTAAGGGTGTTGGTGGCTATGGGTAAGTCAAATATCTTGGTTGGCCTGATCTCCGTTGCTTCATCTAAGTACTATCTATTTGATTGAAAACTTGTATTTTAGATCACATTGGCACATGCTTGAGACATCATTTTAAAATAATGACTCTGGGAGTGAAAGGGACTTAAACTTGGTAAAAAATATTTCACTTAGCTTGCCTTTGACTGATTGTCTTACTTATGGTAAGTGTGAGAACTTGCTGAACCTACCTCTGAGTAGAACTTGTGGAGTGTGCAGTTGTGTTGTGTTGAGTCTAAAATGTTTTAATGTTGCTATAATAAGCTAAGTTCAGAGTAGTCTTAAGATGGTTTATGTTTTTTGCTAAAATGGGCAATCATTGAGTTAAGTAGCTTGTCAAGGAAGTAATTGTCATGTTTGCCTTAATATAACAATAAGTTGTATCCGTTTTGAAAAAATGGCATTAAAAGAAAGGGCTTAAAGATTGATAGTGTGACAAGGAGTATGTGTACATGTGTGAGTCTGTTTGGTCCATCTTATGTAGAAATTGTCCATGAATTGTGTTTGTGTGAAGAAAAACCTTATTTTGAGGACTGGTCACCTAGTTATGCTAACTGTAAAGATAAAGAACAAGAGAGGGAAGGGTATTGGGAACCTTGTCATAAATTTTGCTTAGTTTGCCTTTGTGTGGCTTTCCTGGATGCTTTTTGTATTCCCCTTTAGATGTTGTGACCTAAGTTCTCTTAAAAGGAGTGATGATACAGCCAGAATAATGGATTGAAGTCTGTTATTTTTTCCCACTGTGTGATTTAATCTTGGTGGTAAAAGAAATATGTGCTTCTTTAAAAATGCAGTGTGGTTAAGAGTAAAGATCCCTTCATGATTATAATTTGGCTTAAAGTTACTCAGAAACACCAGTTTGTTATTGCTTGTTGTATGTTGAGGGTGGTCTGTTCCTAGTTCATCATGTTTGAACTTGGCAATATAGGTCTCTAAATTTTGGACATAGTTTTCATGAGTCAACTAGTTTGTTATGGTTGTCATATGTTTGTGATGGGTCTGTTCCTAGTGTATCATGTTTGGACTTGGCAGTAAAAGTCTTTAAAAGCTGGACCTAGTTTCATAAATTCATTGTGGGAGTTGTGATAGAGTTGGTTTGTTTTGAACCTGCCTAGGACCTCTAGTGTTGTCACTAGAAGATTAGGATGAGGCCATACGATGGGGGAAGAGTTTTAGGAGAGGAAAAGGTGAGCCTAGGCATGAACTGGAGGTAGTGGCCAGTGGGGCCCAGGATCCCTTTTTGCTGAAAGGAGACTAGGGAAAAGGAGATGGGGAGGTGATAACCCACCCTATCCTGTTTCCCTTTCAGGGGCCTAAAACTTTTTCTTTCATCCTTTTGACCTTCTCTTCATGATCTTGGGACTTAGAAAGATCTCAGGTAGGGAAGAGCGGTTTAGCCATGTCTAAAGAAAGGGGAAGATACACCTAGAATCAAATGAATTACTATTAATATCTTTGAAAAGTCTAAGTATGTGTGATTTCTACCATGTCTCTTGAAAGTGTGCCTATGTGTGGTTTCTACCATGTCCCTTGAAAGTGTGTCTTCCTTTATCTATGGAGTTTGCTTGTCTCGAGTGTTATTGTTTAAACCTGTTGTGTGTAAGAAAAATGGGGGTTTTTAAGTGTAGTGTAGTGACATGAGCCCATACCATGAGAAACTGAGTGTCAACTAGTTACTTGCCATTTGCTTTTTCTGTTGGCCATGGTTCATCTATCCATCTCTGTTTAGCTTGTTTATCAATGACTAATGTCTGAAACTTTGACACTTTGGTTTATTGATTGAGACTTTCCCCCTCTGTGAGGATTGAATCCCTTGTTTGCTAAACTATGATCATGCCTTGAATCTATTTCTTGCTTCCTTTTCCTTCCCTTTTGTTCTTTGAGAAGGACTCTTGGTTAGTCTAACTATGTTGAAAGGTCATCTCTAAGAGTTAAAACTGTTTTAAGGCTGTTTGGCTAAGTGTCCATATAACTTGCCCATTGGGAATCTCTTTTCTTTAACAAAGGTCTTCAAAACTCATTTAATTGTTAACAACTAACCCTGATTAACGAACCAGTCCGTTATATGCTTGAGTTAATAAAAGAGAAGCAAGTTTTAGAAGATGCCAGTTTTCTGAACATATGCCTTAAAGTTATAAATGATGTCATGAGCCTTGATTGTTTGTAAGACCTACCCTAGCCCCCCCCCCCCCTTTTCTGGGAAAGCTGTGCCTGTTTTGACCGTGATTTGGTCATGTGTACCCTAAGGTTTGTTGGGATGAGGTGTATGCTGTCACCTGATTTAGTTTAACAATGCCTTGTCTTCTATAGGAAAAGGCTTGGACCTTAATAAATAGATAGGTCTGCCTATTTGGACATGTGCATTTGGAACCCTTTTATAATGAGTCTTAGGCTAGGTATATCTGGAAGGAAACAAATCTACATGTAACAATAGAGAAGGCTAAAAAAGGCCAAGTACACATGACTTAAGAAAGACCTTTTAAAGGGGCCTTAAGGAAATGAGAAGAGTAGAGTCGGGCCCAGCCTGGTTCACAACAGTCTCCTTCAAATAAGAGGTCTTATGGCATTTCTAGAGTCTGTTGAGGCTGAGGGTTATTGCCAAGAATCCTAGAAAAAACAACCATCTAGATTCTGCCCCCTAAGCCTAGTGAGACTCCCCTTCCTAGTATAGAGTTAACATTTGAACTAATATGGATGATTTTGTCTTTGACCTGAATAAAGAGTAGTTGTACACATGAGTTCAAAAAATAAGAAGTAAAGAAGGGAGGTTAGACAGAGGTGCAGATTTTGATTGCTTTCTTTCCCTTGTCTGGGTTTTGTTTTCACTTATCCTTGAGAGTACATTAGTTGCCCCCCTTTCCCTGTTATGACCCTATCTTTATTCTATTCTATGTGCTCTTCTCATTTGTGAGAAGAAAAGATGCTCCAATTATTCCATGGTGGTATGTTTGGTACTGGTTCCCCACCCCCACCCCCTCCCTTTTTTATTTTTAAGTATCACATCTTGTGTGACGTGGTCATGATCATATGTCCTCTATTTATCTGTCCAAGCTTATTCTACATTTGATATGTTGGCTATGTCACCTTTCTCTCTATGGCTGTGTTATTTTTCTTGTCCAATTTTTAAGTCTATGGGCTGCAGTTGTGCCACCTGGTGAGTGTGGGCTTGGCTTTGTATTTCATTGACTTATTTAGCTTGTTTTGGGACCTTCCCCATAAGTGTGTGTATGGCGATGTTCCACTACTGCAAGTCCATGAATTTATTTGTTTGTGGAAGCATATTATGGGTGAGTCTGGGCAGCTGTGTAGTGGTTCATTCTGGGTTCTAGTTCTGTTTGGTATGGCTGAATTGGTATGGGATAAGGAAATTTGGGGTGAGGCTTAGTCTTATCCCTCCCTGGTGACCAGCCATGCCTGGGGTTCGTGAAACCGCTTGGAACTTGTGCGGCATCAGGAATACGGGGGCGACGACTTACCTTTCCTCCTCATTGTCCAAGACCAGCCAATAGGGCTGGTGGTGTTCACATATAAGCTTGGCATAGCTCCCTAGCATGGCCTGTAGAATCTGTTGTGACATACCTATATATTCTTGATGTATATGGCCTTCCTTCTTAGTATACTTGTGATAGTTTGGGCCTGCCTTGATATACGTTTATGTGTTTGATGTATATTTCTTTTTTGATTATTATTTAGTATAATAGTGATAAGTTCAAAAATTATAATTAACCGGCTCCCCTTTTTTCTCTCCTCCTTCACCACATGACTACTTTGTTCGAGTCAGCCGGCAGCCCAACAAGGAAAATTCTTTCCTCGGAGATATCGAGTCCGCAAACACAGAGAAAAAGCTTGGCATGCAAAAGGCCCACCCATGAGTGAAAATGGCAGGCTAGGGGCTTGGTACGCCCCTAGTCTCTACATTTACTTGCTCATTACTGTTATTTAATTTATTTACTTCTATGTATTTGCAAAATGTGTATAAGCTCATGTTATAGTGGAATCTTTGTCGTGCGAACTAGTAGTCTTAGGAAGACGGTGCTCATGCCGTCTAGATTCACTCTAAGTCCTAAAACCATTTGAAAAGACGACGATGCTCATGCCGTCAAGATTCACTCTAAGTCCCCAAACCATTTCTTTCAAAACCCGGATTTAGCATAACAATTTTTGATACCTTAAATTGAGATTAGTCAAACTACTCGACATGGTTTTAATCTTTAAAACAAGGAAATAAAAAGAGTATTTCAAAAAGGTTTTAAGTATTGCAAGTGCATTGAACGAATTGTATTTTCCATAAGCTAAAACTAAGTTTTATTTTTCAAGAACCAATGAATAAAAATAGACAACTATTCTTATAATTAGCTTGGTAAACTTTGGGGCCAAACCCCACTGATGTTTGACAAGAAACGGATAATGGGTGGCCATTTACAAGAGAAATAAATGGGGAGGATTTAAACCCTCCTAAAGCCCTCTCTTAAATTCAATTTGGCCCCAAAATAGGCAGACTTCTTTCAAAGCCCAAATGTTGGCTATAAAACCCTAAAACACAAAAACCAATTTCATAAATTATTTTAAATGCATTTTCCTAAAAAATAAAATACATTCGTATAAATATTAGTTCTCGGATAAAGTGTTTCAAACGTGTTATGCGGGTCGAACCAAACAAAGTATGAGTCAAACATGGACAAAAGGGGACATTTCAAAAAATATAAAAAGTTAATATTTTTCCTATACTTTATTTTTCAAACAAAATACGCCACCTTTTGTATTAAAAAAAGGGGGAATTATTTTACCCGGATATTATAAATCCGAACTTATATACCATATACATAAAAGGAATATTTTCAAAATCCCATTTTAAAATGATATGCAAAGTGACTGATTTTTGCGAGAATAAACACTAAACAGACAGTTCATGCAAATACTCAAACTTTGGAATTTTAAGGTCAACTGTATAGTACGGATCCTTAATACTGGGGTGCCTAACACCTACCCCAGGGGATCATCAGAACCCTTACCCAGAACTCTAGATTACGAAGGTATTTTCACGGTATTTGAATAAACCCTTCACCCCTGGTTTTCCTACTTTCTTAAAAATTAGGTGGCGACTTTTTTTAAAAAATAAGTACAAAAGAGCACCAACGAGTTCGAAGTAGCCCTGTATGCCTTAACACCACGTAAAAAATGAACTGTTACAATCGGTGACTGCACATGGGCTACCTCGGCCCTCCACCTGCTGGGAAACTCCCTGTAATTTTCTGTTGATTTTTGCCTGACCTTTTCAAGGTAGTAACGATCGGGTACCGTTTCGAAAATTAAAGCTAAATCTCTCTGTGAAGGATTTTTCCATGTCCTCCCAGGTGTGCCATTGGCGTATATCTTGAGTTGTGAACCACTCAGTAGCTTCTCCGGTCAGACTACGACTAACGAGTCACATAATCAGATGTTCATTTTTCTTCACTCCGACCAATTGGTCACATAGGATCGAAGGTATGCCTTGGGATTCCCTATCTCGTTGAACATTTCAAATTTTGGGATTTTGAACCCTTCTATTAAGTCCAAATCCAGATGTATGCACATGTCATCATATCTTAGCCCTGTAGCCTTCCTTGCGGACCTGATGGATTTTTTAAGTAATTCCTCCATCTTCTTCTCCATATGTTTCTCGCGCTTATCCTATTCGGCTCTCCAAGCCTTCTCCATTTCTTCATAATGATCTAGCTCTTTATGCCCTGGAGAGAATTCACTGGGGATGTTGGGAGTGAAGTATGATACTTGGTGGGTGGTATGGTTTAGCGAGCCAGTGGTGGTTTTCCCAATTGGCAGGGCTGTAGCACGTACTTGGTTCGCCGGATTGATGAAAACCGGCTGAGAAGCCTGGTAAGAAGGGACTGACTGAGTGGTCCCTAGGATTTGATTGTATTTTGCTTGTGGTAGAGTGCGGTAGGAAGGACTAGTATGATTTGGTGTCACGACCCTAACTACCGATCGTGCGGGCACCTACCTTATTATCACTAGTAGGCGAACCCTTACCCATTAATCCATTACTTATTAGCCAATTTCAACTTCTTTAATCTTTTATACTAAAACAATCAATGAACATGTAAATGAATATATAGTCTACCAATTCATAATTAATAAATGATACAAGTGCGGAAGTGTAACTATTACACCCCCAAAATTTGAAAGTCATCGTACAAGGACTCTGACTAACAATGTCTAAAGAATGAAACAATGTTTAAAAAATGAAGTATATCTCAAATATAATAACAAAGAATGTCTGAAATAAAAATAGACATCTGGAAAGAGAGATCTTCAAGTGGCATGGCATGGATAGAAGCTCACCCTCAGATCTAATCAAGCAAACTAGCTTCAAGCTAGAGAAGTAGCCTGGAGGAAATCTCTGGAACACAATCTGCACTCAAAAAGGGTGCAGCAAGGTAATATCAGTACAAACACTATGTATTGGTAAGCATCATAGGCCGACTAAGATTAGTTCATGTATATAAGCATAAAATTAACAAGATAAACAGATAGGCACTTAATACTCAAATCCAAGCCACAAAATATCCCATAACAGAGTCACAACCTAAGATGAAGATTTTAAACCACAAGTCTGTCAAATTTCAATAACCTCACTTGATAATCACAAGTCCAAGTTCCTTTCCTAGGTAGAGTCACTAATCCACAATTTAGCTCAGTCAATGATCATATCAATACCACAACAGCCGTTTCAGCAAACATACCAAAATCATAAACAACGAGCCATATAATAATGTAGAATAAAGCATAATGATGTGTAATGCAAAATATGATGACGTGCAATGCAATGTAACGCAATGCCCTGGCCAAATACACATTGTACACACATGCTACTGATGTCATCGCTCAGTAGTCATGACCTACAGGGGACCAATGGTGTCCATGTACCACTCATTCCGGAACACTCCTCGGACCCTAGTCACTTATTGCCCCCCGCCTGAAATTTACCTCGAGCTCGAGCTTATACACCCTCCGTTCCGGAAAGAGCCTCAGACCCTCTGTCATAAGTTTATATCACAATTCAATCCTAAACGCATTATCCTTCCTTTCTTCGATAATATGTGTCACAGTAAAAGAAAACAGAGTATAACATGACAATTTAGGCATTAAGTCAAATCGCAATAACAGGGCAACAAGCCACCATCTACAACAATCAACCTAATAGAAATTCATCCCGAATCGCCACAGTATGAATACAACTACACCTGATATATCAGTAAATAAAGTAATGGCAATGAGCCTACAAAATCAGAATTCATACCAACCTAGCTGATATCCAGCCAAACACCGTGTCCGAAGACCTAATCATGCTTTCTCCCGTCAATTCTACACAATACATACTTTTCGCTAATCAAAGTCTAACTAAAGTAAGCCATAACCTACCTCGAATGCAGAACAGGAGCCACGACCTACTCCACACGAGCCTTCTATTTCTGAAGCACCTCATAACGGTCAAAATCTAACAATATGATGCTAAGTAAGCAGAAAACCGTGTATTTAAACAAGACCAACAATTTGGGGAAGAAGGCCCACTTACTTCTACCCTTTTTCAATGGATGAAACCATCCTTTAATGGTGAATTTATCATAACTTCTATGCCTACGATCATTAACCTTCAATTCATGGGTTTCTAATCAATTTTACCCTTTTCAAATAGATTTTAGAACAAAGCATCCATTTTTATTAGATCCCTAAGTCTCAATTCACTTAGTATATGGTTCTAAGGACTCAATTCATGATTAGGAGGAGTTTGTCACGACCCAGCCCCGTGGGCCGCGACTGGTGCCCTACTTAGGCACCTCAAACAAACTCACAACCCGATCATCGTATTCAAACCCAATCAAACTCAGCATATGTTGTTCGAGCTGAAGATTTATAACAGACGTCACGCGAACACTTACCGAACCCTTATCTTAAGCGGTCGCCCGTTCAGATTAGTCAAATCAAAATCAGAAAGGTGGCGGAATATACGTCGCCCAAATGCACACACACATATACAAACTCAGAGGCCGACTTGGCCATAGTAGCGTACGGGCCGCTTAAGAACGCAAAACAGAGTCACACACAAACACACCGGACCCACGACCCACAAATGTGACTACAGGCCTCTAGACAAAACAGAACATATGAACATATGACGGGACAGGGCCCCGCCGTACCCACACATCCACAAATGTACCAAACACACACACAACAGAAGGTATGTACCAAAAGTAGGCTCCGGATCAAGGGGAGCTCTCCAACACAGCAGAATGAGTAGCCTAAACTGGAGGACCACCCAAACGAGCTTCTGTACCTGCGGGCATGAAACACAGCCCCCGAAGAACCGGGGGTCAGTACGGGAGAAGTACTGAGTATGTAAAGCAGAAGGTACAGGATTCACAAACACAACTGGAGTTAGAAGAAACAAACACGAACGTCAACGCAGCAAAGCAAACCTGTGCGGAAGGCAAATGTACAAATGCAAATCAAATCATGTATAGGGTTTAGGAACGTGGTCACCCCCGACGCTGGTGCCACAACACATCATAACTCCAGAAGTTTTCAAATCTCCTTACAGTCTCCAGACACATCATATCACACACACATCACATCATCAGAACATATCAAATGCCATATCACATCATAACTCCATAAACGGTAACCGGCCCTATGGCGAGGCCTCGGAAACCGTAACACATCATAACTCCCGAATATGTTATGGCGCGCACGCTCACAAAGTCGGCCCGGGTACCGACGAACGAAATCATAGTAAATGGCACGAACGGAGTAGTGCAGAAACCATATGCAAATTAAAAGTAAATTACCGAACTCAACACATGATTAACCATGGCATATACTTGACGTAAAAGGCTCGGAGTAGGAGTCAGGAAAATAAAAATTTAGTAGGTAATAGTTACGGAGTTCCAAACTGCAAAGTCTTTGAAAAATAATTCACAAGTCATTTTCCGAAAATCTAACATCATTCAAAGTGCAAAACGTTCAATAACGGCATCGGGAATTTCAAACGGACCCTTAAGTCATAAACAAACTATTGCCTTTTATATCGGACGAAAATGAGCCAAACGAACCAAATAAGGGAAGCCTCGGGGCTTGCGGGCCCACCTCGAGTCAAATTGAGGCGGCGGACACAAATCACGGACTTTAGGCTCCATAGAGTCATCCACGAAGGTTTCGGAGAGTTTCGGACACAACAGCAAAAGTTACGAAGGTTCGAACATTCTTTTAACTAAATGCAACAAAAAGGGTTCAATTGCACTGGATGAATAGTACCCAAACTTGAACCTAGATTTCCAAGAGCAGAGTTATCCCCGAGAGTCCGATCTTAACCTAGTATGACTAGGACATGCCAAAAGAAGGATAGGTAGGCTTTACATACCTGGTTGGCGCCTTACGCTCGTCAAATCGGAATTCCCGTTTCGTCCGAAAACTGCAAATGGTCACTTTTACCAGTTACTATTCATGAGAGTTAACATTTTCATCTTTGGGGCTATACTTGGCTACCGAAATTTCGGCAGCACTTCCCCTATAAATCTAACACCCCCGAGACTTGGCTCGGCTCAAAATACAACAACAACAACAATCCCAAACATCATTACACAATACAAACCACAATCAAACCGCACTAGCTTCAAAATTTCACCTTATTTCATAAGTTGGTAATTCTATATTCAAACTTCAAAATTCCAAATCTATTTCCACATTAGTGTATTCATTCATTCAAGATTATTTCACCACATAACATACAAGTTCCAAACCATATACAAAGTTTCTCAAAATCCATTACTTTCCCTATTTCATTCAAAACACCAAAAGTTACGAAGAATATTCTAACTTGCGTCGTTTCATTCCAAATTCATCAACATCAACTATAAATCATATTTAAAGTCCTTAGTATCATAAATATACTATGATATACACAAATATACCAAAGGTATACACTTTCCGATAACGTCCGAAATCATTTTCTAATGCCAACTCAATTCTTTAATCAATCATTTACAACATAAAGATCACAACAATACAACTAACAAGCTTAAACGAAATCAATTCACATGTCCTTCCACCCCATATAGCTCACGGCCAAACACACCCCTCACACACATACACGCCATGTACACACCCACCACACTTCCATAATCTTCATGCTAATCCAATCACTAACACATATATATCCATTTCATAGCATAAAACATAGAAATCTTACCTTGATCTTAAGATTCCGATTCGCCGCAAACGTCGCCCTTTCGTCAAACTAATTGTACCACAACGAAGAGCACCTCGAACTCATCAATCATTCCAAAAGAAACTAAGTGTTTGGATTAGAAACAAAGCCAAGTTAATTTTTTTTTCTTTCCAATGGTTCTCGGCCGAGAGCCTTATGTTGATGCTCCTTCTCTTTTTTTTTTTTTTTTGTTTTGATCTTCATAGCTAGCAAGACCACTTGAACTTGATATATATCCACAATTAAGAGTCATGTGCATAGCATATGACATTAAAAATGGGTTGGGCCATTCACTATGGCCGGCCACCTCAAGATTTTGGGCCTAAATTCTTATCAAATTTTTCTTGGCCCAATTCATTAAAAGTCCCGCTTTGTAATTCCCGAAACTAATTTCCGAAATTCCAAATTTACCCTCGGCCTTCCCCGAGGTCTTGACATTAATGATTCCATAACCAACATAATCATAACAACTCGAATCAAAATATTTCCTCAACTCACACAAGTCTTCTTTATTTCTCAATTTCCCGTTATACGAAAACACGGGACATAACATTCTCCCCCCCTTAAGAACATTCGTCCCCGAATGTTAAATTGATCTCATGGGGCGTCACCCTACTCTGGGAGGGTTCTCTTTATAGTTGTCCTTTACTGATTTTTCTGACACGGCTTCTTTACCAACATTAGAGGGCAAATTTTTCACATCACCGATTCAAATGCCTTCATAATCCCTTTTCTCATACCCTACGTAATCACCGCACCATACGCTATATCCTTGTAAAGGACGAACGCTTTCCAGACATCATAGTCAATATCATTTTCTTGTCACACTCCTGAGTTTCCTTACCGCATCGTCGTAATCTCACTTTACTTCATATCAGACACTTCATGCCAAACAGATTCAGAACTAAAGACGGACGCACATAACCATATCGGACGGATCCATAATCGGAGGCAGACATACTCAACCATGGTGGACGGATTCGTAGTCGAAGTCAGGGGTACAAAAGTGTGTCAAACAAATCTGAGATCAGGGTCAGACGTACGAAATCACATCGGACAGATTCGAAATCAGAATCAAATATACAGAATTGTTTCATACAGAGTCGTGATCATACAAACCGAAATGTATCAAACACACGCGCGGTCAAAATCAAACGCATAGAAGCATATCAGACGGATTTATATCCAGAGTCGGACATATAGAGGTGTGCCAAACAAAAACGTATTCAGAATAAGACGCACAAAGATTCCTCAGACGGGAACATAATCGAGCTCAGCAATACAGAGGCGTACTAAACAGAGCCTCATCGGAATCGGAAGTGCAGGAGCACCACAAATAGAATGTCAATTTAGAATAGAATCGTTCATATTAAGGTTCCAATGGTCCGCGAGAAATTCCCCGTTTATTTGCAAACTTATTCGCCAAGTTGTCACACAAATTACCTTGCGTCTCGCGTATCGATTCTTTCAAAGGTTCTATTTACTCACACTGCTTACCTTTCATCTTTCACAACATTAGTTGCCGGGGCTCGGCTCTTAACCCACATGACACAAAATGAAAATCATGCACACACATACACATACACATACACATATACACACTTATTCAGACCTTACTGGCGAACATCTCTGGCTGTTATTCAGATCCATTCACTTTCCCAAGCGATGGTATACCCTTTTCTTCTTGGCCGTTTAGTCCGCCTCGTTCCGCGCGACTCCCGAAAGGGCATTAATTACTCCACACACATTCTATTTACCTCTTGGTTACCCCAAATTTCCATTTATTTTTATCATATTCTCACTTATGAAGAACTTTGCATTACTTCCCAGGGGGGTCACCCATCCCAGAATTGCTCTGGCTTGAGCACGCTTAACCCCGAAACTTTCACGCATTTTGACGCGTTAGGACTGATATAATTTCGTCAATTGCCCCGCACGACCTTTGTCACATAATCTTAGGGCCAAACGGGGTCTTAGCAAAATTTTTTCGGAAGTTTTCGTAGCGGGCCCCACTCTGACCCGAAGAGGTCGTTTGCTCTTCTGGCTCTGTGGTTTATCGTTCTAGCCTTCCAAATTCCATATATTCGCCTCCCACGTATACAAATAACTGCCTCAAATATTTTCATTAATTCGGATTCTTACCCTACTTTTACTGACACACAAAAAGAGAATATCACATAATACTGAGATACAGACCTATTATTGCACATATTCATTCAGAAAAAGGTTAGTAATATACCTGGGTCTGCGTCTGGGGATGCCTCTGGGTCCCGCCGACCAGTCAAAGCATAGATGCGGTTCGAGGGACCGCTAGAATCTGAACCCCCACCACGGCCTCTACCGCGGCCCGCCGGTGCTGGCATACCTCGCCCCGTGGAGCGCGTGGCCGAAGGGGTAGATGACGAACCAGCAACGGATCTCATTGGCGGTGCTGCGCTACCGGAACCGCCTGCCCACGGACAATCCCGCATGATGTGGCCCTGGCGGCCGCAAGCAAAACAGGCCCCTGTGGCCCTGAAGCACTCACCTGGGTGCGATCTTCCACAATACGAACACGGGGGCATAGGTGGCCTAGTCTGACTGGGACCCCTGCTCGCCTGAGGACCTGGGGCTCTGGAACTCTGGTCTGCCCTGGACGGTCCTGCGCCATCAAACCTCTTACTAACAAACTGTGTGTCCCGGTCTGACGGAGGGAAGTACCCACTGGACTGATACTGAGGCTGCCCGCCCCGAGAATCTCCAGAATACCCCGCTGATCTGGCCCTCTTGGGCCGTCTCCCATCATACTCTCTGCTGGGCCGATCTGCTCGGTGCCGGTTCTCCATCCCCTGGGCGTAGGCCTGTAGACGGGCAATGTCCATATCTGTCTGCAATGACACCGCCACACAGCCGTCAACCAGGTAACGATCCAACCCCATAACATATCTATGCATCCGATCTGTCATATCTGCCACCACGGCAGGGGCATACCGGGCCAGGGAATCAAACTCCAAATTATATTCACGAACGCTTCGACCCCTCTGCTGTAGATGTAAAAACCGATCAGCTCGCTCCCGTCGTAACTCTGGGGGCAGAAAGTGGCGGGTGAAAGCAGTCACAAACTGATCCCATGCAGCTGGAGGAGCACCCCCACCCCTGGATAACTCCCAAGTCTCATACCAATGTGCGGCAACATCCCGAAGTCTATGCGAAGCCAGCTCAACCGACTCGGTCTCTGAAGCCCTGACCAAGTCTAATGCACGCCGCATCCCCCGAATAAAGTCATGGGGGTCCTTGTCGGGCTTAGACCCGAAAAACTCTGGAGGGCCACATAATAAGAACTCCCGAACTCTCAGGCTGTCCCGCCTATCCTCATCATCATCGTCCCTCCGCCCGCGTCTGCGAGCCTGCCCCGCTACTATCGTGGTTAGCAACTGTACAGCCTCCCTCAGGGTCCTATCCTCCGCCCCTGGCTGGCGAGCTGGAGTCTCAGGAGCGGGTACACGGACCTCTGGAGTTGCTGAAGGTCCTGCTCCAGGCTGTACTAATGGGGGTGTAGCAGACCCCTCAGAATGAGGTGCAACCTCAGGCAAATCATAGACACGAGCCCGGGTAGCTCGCTGTGCCTGACTGGTCTCTCCCACCTTCTCCTTGCCCTTCTGGGCCGCCGTTGCCTTCTTCGGAGGCATCTCTGCAAACACAACAACGGGTCAGATCAGAATGACCCTAATAGCACAGCTCTATCGCACGATCTAAGATTCCAAAGAAAGTAACATCCTAAATGCCCTGTAGCCTCCTGTTTATAGATGTGGTGCACAACACATCGATAAACAAGACTCTACTAGACACGGCCTATAGACATTCCGAGGACAAACCGCTCTGATACCACTTTTGTCACGACCCAGCCCCGTGGGCCGCGACTGGTGCCCTACTTAGGCACCTCAAACAAACTCACAACCCGATCATCGTATTCAAACCCAATCAAACTCAGCATATGTTGTTCGAGCTGAAGATTTATAACAGACGTCACACGAACACTTACCGAACCCTTATCTTAAGCGGTCGCCCATTCAGATTAGTCAAATCAAAATCAGAAAGGTGGCGGAATATACGTCGCCCAAATGCACACACACATATACAAACTCAGAGGCCGACTTGGCCATAGTAGCGTACGGGCCGCTTAAGAACGCAAAACAGAGTCACATACAAACACACCGGACCCACGACCCACAAATGTGACTACAGGCCTCTAGACAAAACAGAACATATGAACATATGACGGGACAGGGCCCTGCCGTACCCACACATCCACAAATGTACCAAACACACACACAACAGAAGGTATGTACCAAAAGTAGGCTCCGGATCAAGGGGAGCTCTCCAACACAGCAGAATGAGTAGCCTAAACTGGAGGACCACCCAAACGAGCTTCTGTACCTGCGGGCATGAAACACAGCCCCCGAAGAACCGGGGGTCAGTACGGGAGAAGTACTGAGTATGTAAAGCAGAAGGTACAGGATTCACAAACACAACTGGAGTTAGAAGAAACAAACACGAACGTCAACGCAGCAAAGCAAACCTGTGCGGAAGGCAAATGTACAAATGCAAATCAAATCATGTATAGGGTTTAGGAACGTGGTCACCCCCGACGCTGGTGCCACAACACATCATAACTCCAGAAGTTTTCAAATCTCCGTACAGTCTCCAGACACATCATATCACACACACATCACATCATCAGAACATATCAAATGCCATATCACATCATAACTCCATAAACGGTAACCGGCCCTATGGCGAGGCCTCGGAAACCGTAACACATCATAACTCCCGAATATGTTATGGCGCGCACGCTCACAAAGTCGGCCCGGGTACCGACGAACGAAATCATAGTAAATGGCACGAACGGAGTAGTGCAGAAACCATATGCAAATTAAAAGTAAATTACCGAACTCAACACATGATTATCCATGGCATATACTTGACGTAAAAGGCTCGGAGTAGGAGTCAGGAAAATAAAAATTTAGTAGGTAATAGTTACGGAGTTCCAAACTGCAAAGTCTTTGAAAAACAATTCACAAGTCATTTTCCGAAAATCTAACATCATTCAAAGTGCAAAACGTTCAATAACGGCATAGGGAATTTCAAACGGACCCTTAAGTCATAAACAAACGATTGCCTTTTATATCGGACGAAAATGAGCCAAACGAACCAAATAAGGGAAGCCTCGGGGCTTGTGGGCCCACCTCGAGTCAAATTGTGGCGGCGGACACAAATCACGGACTTTAGGCTCCATAGAGTCATCCACGAAGGTTTCGGAGAGTTTCGGACACAACAGCAAAAGTTACGAAGGTTCGAACATTCTTTTAACTAAATGCAACAAAAAGGGTTCAATTGCGCTGGATGAATAGTACCCAAACTTGAACCTAGATTTCCAAGAGCAGAGTTATCCCCGAGAGTCCGATCTTAACCTAGTATGACTAGGACATGCCAAAAGAAGGATAGGTAGGCTTTACATACCTGGTTGGCGCCTTACGCTCGTCAAATCGGAATTCCCGTTTCGTCCGAAAACTGCAAATGGTCACTTTTACCAGTTACTATTCATGAGAGTTAACATTTTCATCTTTGGGGCTATACTTGGCTACCGAAATTTCGGCAGCACTTCCCCTATAAATCTAACACCCCCGAGACTTGGCTCGGCTCAAAATACAACAACAACAACAATCCCAAACATCATTACACAATACAAACCACAATCAAACCGCACTAGCTTCAAAATTTCACCTTATTTCATAAGTTGGTAATTCTATATTCAAACTTCAAAATTCCAAATCTATTTCCACATTAGTGTATTCATTCATTCAAGATTATTTCACCACATAACATACAAGTTCCAAACCATATACAAAGTTTCTCAAAATCCATTACTTTCCCTATTTCATTCAAAACACCAAAAGTTACGACGAATATTCTAACTTGCGTCGTTTCATTCCAAATTCATCAACATCAACTATAAATCATATTTAAAGTCCTTAGTATCATAAATATACTATGATATACACAAATATACCAAAGGTATACACTTTCCGATAACGTCCGAAATCATTTTCTAATGCCAACTCAATTCTTTAATCAATCATTTACAACATAAAGATCACAACAACACAACTAACAAGCTTAAACGAAATCAATTCACATGTCCTTCCACCCCATATAGCTCACGGCCAAACACACCCCTCACACCCCTCACACACATACACGCCATGCACACACCCACCACACTTCCATAATCTTCATGCTAATCCAATCACTAACACATATATATCCATTTCATAGCATAAAACATAGAAATCTTACCTTGATCTTAAGATTCCGATTCGCCGCAAACGTCGCCCTTTCGTCAAACTAATTGTACCACAACGAAGAGCACCTCGAACTCATCAATCATTCCAAAAGAAACTAAGTGTTTGGATTAGAAACAAAGCCAAGATAATTTTTTTTTCTTTCCAATGGTTCTCGGCCGAGAGCCTTATGTTGATGCTCCTTCTTTTTTTTTTTTTTTTGTTTTGATCTTCATAGCTAGCAAGACCACTTGAAATTGATATATATCCACAATTAAGAGTCATGTGCATAGCACATGACATTAAAAATGGGTTGGGCCATTCACTATGGCTGGCCACCTCAAGATTTTGGGCCTAAATTCTTATCAAATTTTTCTTGGCCCAATTCATTAAAAGTCCCGCTTTGTAATTCCCGAAACTAATTTCCGAAATTCCAAATTTACCCTCGGCCTTCCCCGAGGTCTTGGCATTAATGATTCCATAACCAACATAATCATAACAACTCGAATCAAAATATTTCCTCAACTCACACAAGTCTTCTTTATTTCTCAATTTCCCGTTATACGAAAACACGGGACATAACAGAGTTAATCCAAGCCATTAGAGGATAAATACCATAACCCATCAAGTTTACACAGTTTATAAATTTCTAGGGTTTCTATTATAATTCCACCATTAAAGACCCACAAAAGGGATGACAATCATGAAAGAGAAACGGAATGATAGAAAGGGATAGATGAGACTTACCTCTCAAGAGTTTCTTGCCCTAGCTTGGAATTTCACCCTAGGTGTTTGTTGAGAGCTGTGTTGGTGTTTTAGCAATTAAGAATGGGAGACTAAGTCTTTCAAAAATGGGCTACTATTTTTCACCGACAACTGCAGTGGTCTCGCTATAGCGGTCTGCACACCGCTGTAATGGTGCCGCCATAGCGGTCCACCGCCCACCACAGCGGCCACCGAGAACATGGATGGCCGCTATAGCGATCAAACCGCCGCTACGGCGGTACCACCGCAGCGGTATCCCCACCGCTATAGCGGTCCATTTTAGGCAGTGAGCTCGGCTTTTGTCCAACTTTTCCCCGTATCACCCAACATTTCATCTGAGGCCTCAAAAACACAAAACAAACATGTACATATATATAAAGATGCCGTATGAATCCTCCCATGGCCTCAAAATTCCCAACGGAGTTCTAATTCCTATGCCACCCCCCCCCCTCCCGACGGACTCGATAAAATCAAACAACAACCACAAACAAGTCAAGTTTTAGCTCTTAGGCTTACACAGTCGGGTTTCTATTAGCTCGTTCTACCCTCAAAGAGATATTTGGTGGGGTGATCCTACATTTTCCATAACGACCGGAAGAGTCTTTACATTTAGGTTGGTGGAGCTTAGTGGAGGTGGGATGGTCCCTGGTGGGTATATAGGAAAGTGATCGGGCATTGGGGACCTTAGCGAAGTGAAGGGAGGAGGAGGCCTCCTTGTCCGCATTGGTTGCCTCATTCCTAGCCACCTTTTCTTGGAGGGCTCTAACGGCAGTCAGCAATGTTGCGATCACATCATCTTAAGATGATACTTCCTGTGCGCTTTAGGTATCTCTGTCACAGAGAGCGAGCTCATTTCCATTATTGGGTGTACCAGTCATCTTTTCCTTTCCTTTATCTGAGAGGGATGATAACGCGGCTTTGGATCTCATGAAGTATGCCAGCTTTCGGTACTACGCTAATCGACCTCGTTCTATAATATAAGAATAATGCAACAGTAGACAAAGTTAGTTGCTTAACACAAGATATAAAGGCAAAATATAACCTATTGATATTTAAAGCGCACATAGCATATAAAGTCATATATTAAAGATCGAATATTTTTTATCTTTGTTCTAAAGTTTCGGATGTTTTATGGGCCTTTGATGTTTGGGTGGATCTTGGTCCAATAGGCTTTATGGATGACTTACTCTGGCAAACCCTTTCCCACTACAGAATTAAATGGGTGGGGAGGGGGGGTCATAATTTATATTATATAAGGCCGAGTCTTACGTAGACTGCCTATGTATCCTACCGGGGGAAACCAGGCCCTATCGTAGTTCGTTTTACAAAAGAAGGATATACACTTTTCCTAAATATCCTTTGGGCTAAACCTAGCTAAAGACATCCCCAAACTAGGCATGGCTAGGGCCTCCCGCGTATCCCTCCATAGGGACGTCAGGTTGGCGCGATTCCTTACAATATTTATGGGGAGGAGGGGTAACTTTTTATGTGCAAAAAATGGGAACACCTAATATCTACCCAAAAATATAGTTGCACGGTACTTGATTTACTATGTCCCTTTGATGAGGAGTTCCCGTATGATGCACATAATTTGTTCTATTCTATTAATAGTGAATCTTAATTGGTATTGAAATGGATAAAATGTACCAAAGATCGCGAATCGATTCTAGATTGGATATTAGTGATGTCTTGTGAATAGAAAGTGAAACTATCATCTATTAATGTTGATAGAAAGTAAAAGAGCGTGGTAATATTGTTACGTGACTTGTCCGCGTTGATTATTAGAGAATACCGGTACATCTTGTTCATGATATTATGGTATCTCACCTGTTGGTTCTTGATATGAGGATAGTATTCTACATGACGTATGTAGCCTTTCCATGATATTGTTAGTTTATCCATGCTTACTACTTATGTTATTAATCTGATCATTGATGCTAACTCATACTATCACGACCCATTTATCCTAGGCCGTCCGGGCACTTACCTTTCCTCCTTGGTAAGCGAACCCTCATCCCAATCACGAATCAATACATAAATTGAAGGAAATTATGTAGCGAAAATAACAGATACGTAAGTCTCACGATATATATAGATAGATAGTACTAAAATGTGCGAAAAACAGAAGATACCCCCAGGGTCTAGTCTGAATAATACAAGAGCATCTAAGGAGAATAATATAGTCTTAAAGTACTAATACATAATAACTATGTCTCTGAAATAAAGTAAGACATGAAATAGGAGAGTCTTCAAGGTCAGCAGACGCCATGCCCACCTTGGGAAATTCGAATGGAAGCTGAAGAGTCGATCAGCCACGGGTCAGAGAAGTAGTCCAACCTGGTACTCTGCATTCACAAAAGAATGCAACAAGTGCATGTCAGTACAAACCACAGTACTGCTAGGCATCATCGGCCGACTAAGCATAGTTAACCTAATTCAGAAAATAAAGAAGATAAGAAAATAAACCAACCAAGCACGAGACAATATAATCGCAATCGAGTATCCGTCATCACCTATGTAAGCATCTAAACCCAAATATGATAAGTCTGAGTATATCCAATCCAATCCAATCACCAAAAAAGAATTAATACAATCCAATCATCACAACGGAAACATCACAATCCAATCATCACCACACCTCAATCAAGAAATAATGCAATGCAGTGCAATGATGGTATGAATGTGATGTTGTGCCATGCAAATGAGGTGTACACATGCACTCCGGACGGAAATATCGACGTCTTAGTAGCAGAACCCAGCGTGACTCACGAAGTCTAATTGCCACCCATCTCGGATCTTTGCCTAACAGACAAACGGGACCCTGGCTAATTGCTCACAGAGGGAGTCTCACCGGCACCACCCTGGGGACCCGCGAAGTCCATGCACTAACAACGATTTCGAGATAACATCGGCATCGGCCATGCAACAACGATTCCTGAAATAGCTCATCGGACATCGGTTTCCTCACAGTCACTTAAATAAAAGAGTTTATCAAATATCGGTTTCGCTTAATCAATGATATCGGATCATCACCGGGTATCGGCCATGCATGAATATGAGAGAATGCCTGGAATACATATGTCAATCATTAACAATCAGGTTTAATATCACAAATACCACAACGAGGTATGCCAACAACGTATCGCATCACAATACCACAGTGGATATGCCAAATTCTATCAAGTCAAGTACCAACAGTGGGTACGCCAACGTATGTCAATAACTCAAGTACCAACAGTGGATACGCCAATGTATATCGAGAACTCAAGTACCAAAAATAGTATGTCAATTCTATCTAAATTAGGATGACAAGCAGGACTCGATATCTATCAACTACACATGGCATCAAGACAACACAACTAATCAATCAAACACACAAAATGGGGTGGCTAGTCCCAACACGCATGAGGGCCCAACCTAAGGCAATATCCATCCCAACTTCATACCCAAAGTTTCACATGTTGTCTCTGACCTCATAATCTAAATATGTGATTCACTATACGAAATTTCATCAAAGGTAAACCATAACCTACCTGGACTGCCGAACCATAACACCAACAAGTCACTCTTTTGCCTTGCCCTTCCTTTGAAGCTCAGAACCAAAGTAGTCTAAGCATAATCGAATTCTAAATTAGAAATCATGAAGAATGAAACTAATATTGATATGATATCAATTAGGTCCATTTTAACCCTAGAAATTAGGGAAATGGGCCCACAAGGGCAAAACTGGAAATTCGCGGGTAAAATATCAAATTAAGAGTGATCATAACCCAACCACTTATTGTTGATTTAGATCAAGGATGGGCCTAAATCTTATTCCAACTAAAAATCCCCAAATTGGGTATAAACGCTGAGTCTCCAAATTCGAAATTCAACGTTAAAAGTGGAAGATACTTGATTAATAAGCTTAGATTAGTCAATATCTAAAATGACCATCACTAATTTATTCATTAATAATCTAGGGAGATGTTCTTCCAAAACCCTCTCTCAAATTCCATCTGTAAGGGATTGTTAAAGGGAAGGGGAAAATCTAAGATGCTTGTGATTAAGAAAGAGTAAAGGATTGAGCAAGTTTTACCTACAAGAATTTCTTCAAATTATCTCCAAGAACAGTTTCTACATGCTCCAATGTCGAGATAGGAAATAATGAGGGTCTAAGTCTTATTTAAGACACATTTAATGAAAAATAACTACTCGTCACCGCTGTAGCGGTACCTTGACCGCCTCAGCGGCGTCACCCCAGCGACCACCTGGCCGCTTCAGCGGTAATGACTAAAAGTCATTGATAGCTCCAGCGGAAAAGCTACCGCTCCAGCGGTGCCGCTGTCGCGGTGCTACTGCCGCCAAAGCAGGCACCATACACCAGAAACTTAACCCAATATTTCCTTTCAATCTGATTTTCTGACAAATTTCCGAGGCCATCTGCTCGCATACCAGATACATAGTCCCACGTAAAAATGCGCTTCGAACGCACCAGCGGCCTCAAAATTCGCTATGGAGGTCTCATTTACCGAATCAACCTCCGGTGCCTTAATTCCAAATTTCCCTCCCAAGTCCTTTGGGAATAGAACCAAACACATACACAATTTATAAACGACCATCCGGACCTCTTGGAATTGATGAAATTCTGGAAAAGGTTCGTTTGCCCAAAAGTCAACTTTGGGTCAACCATTTTTCACTTTAAACCTATATTTTCACCAAAGTTGCCCGAATCCGGTCTAGACACCTCAGGAAGCGTGTCAACGGTCCCCTAGGGTCAAGAGTGAGCTAATCAATGCTCGGGAACGGGCAAAAACATCAAAAATACTATAACGACCAAATAGGTTGTTACATCATATACCAATTGAACTGTTGCTCGTCCTCGAGCAATGGAAAGAAGGAAAGTAGGGAATTACCTGAATCAGTGAACAACTGGGGATATTAGCTACGCATATCGGACTTGGTCTCCCAGGTAGCCTCCTCAACAGGACGGTGCTTCCATTGCACCTTCACAGAAGCAATCTCCTTTGACTTCAACTTTTGAACCTGCCTATCTAAGATCGCGATAGGCTCCTCCTCATAAGTCAATTCTCATCAAGCATTATGGAACCCCAACGGACAATGTAGGTACCGTCGGCATGGTATTTCTTTAGCATCGAAACATGAAAGACCGAGTGAACTCCCCCCAAACCTAGCAGCAATGCCAACTCATTAACTACATCACCGATACGATCCACAATCTCAAACGAGCCAATGTATCTAGGGCTCAACTTGACCCTCTTTCCAAACCTCATAACACCTTTCATGGGTGAGACCTTCAATAGAAACTGGTCACCAATAGCAAACTTCAAATCCTGGACCTTCTGGTCCGCACACATCTTTTGCCGACTCTGAGCTGCCACGAGTCTGGCCTGAATAACTGTCACTCTATCAAGGGACTCTCACAATAGATCCTTGCTCCCAGGTCGAGCCTCGAACGCATCGAACCAACCAACCGGAGATCTACACCTTCTACCATATAAGGCCTCAAAAGGCGCCATACTAATACTCGAATGATAACTGTTATTGTACGCAAACCTTACCAAGGGAAAGTGCTGATCCCAATGACCACCAAAGCCAGTAACATATGCTCTCAACATGTCCTCGAGCACCTGGATGGTTCTCTCTGACTGGCCATCGGTCTGGGATGGAAAGTTGTACTAAAGTCCAATCGGGTACCCAACTCCTCATGAAATACCCTTCAGAATTGGGAAGTGAAGATAGTACCCCGATCAGATACAAGAGAAATAAGGATCCCATGCAACCTCACAATACCCTGAATATACATCTTGGCTAACTTTCCCGCGGTATAAGAAACCCGAACGGTAACAAAGTGAGCGAACTTAGTCAATCGATCCACTATCACCCCAATAGAATCAAACCTGCCAAGGGTCTTCGGAAGACCCGTGACAAAATCCATGGTAATCCTCTCCCACTTCCACTCGAAAATGGGCATCCTCTGAAGCACCCCACCGGGTCGCTGGTGCTCATACTTTACCCGTTGACAATTTCCACACTTAGCCACAAAATTAACTATATCTCTCTTCATACGGCGCCACCAATAGTGCTGCCTCAAGTCACGGTACATCTTAGTCGCTCCCAGATGAATGGAATGGCTTAGATAAGATCAACTGAATCACATCACCAACACAAGGAACACACACATGTCCTCTAATCCTCAGAATGCCCTCAAAATGAATCACGGCATCCTTAGCCTCACCTCTCGAAACCTTATCTCGGATCTTGCTCAACTGAGGATCCTCAAACTGATGAGCCTTAATCCGATCCAATAATGATGACCTCTATACAAGCCAAAATCCTACCCGGGGCTGAAATATGGAGACGGACGAAACTGTTGGCCAGAGTATGAACCTCCATGGCCAACGGATGCTCAAAAACAATTAATCGAGCTAAACTCCCCACACTCACTGCCTTGCGACTCAAGGCATTAACTACCACTTTGGCTTTACCAGGGTGATACAAAATAGAGATGTCATAGTCTTTCAGGAGCTCCATCCATCGGCCCTGCCTGGAATTAAGATCTCTCTAGGTAAACACATGCTGAAGGCCACGGTGATCGGTAAAAACCTCACAATGTACACCGTACAAGTAATGCCTCCAAAGCTTCAAAGCGAAGACTACGGCTAGCTACTCCAAATCATGGGTAGGGTAATCCTTCTCGTGAACTTTTAACTGGCGGGAAGCATAAGCTATCACTCTACCCTTCTGCATCAACACCGCACCCAAACCCATACGGGAAGCATCACAGTAGACCGCGAAATCTTTACCTTCCACAGGCAAGGCTAGGATCAGGGTTGTAGTCAAAAGAAGCTTGAGCTTTTGGAAGCTCTCCTCACAATCATCCGTCCACTGGAAAGGAACATCCTTTTGAGTCAATCTGGTCAAGGATGAAGCAATGGCAGCAAAATCCTTTACAAAGCGACGGTAGTAGCTAGCCAAACCCACAAAACTACGGATCTTAGTAACAGTAGTGGGCCTCGCCCAACCCCTCACAACCTCAATCTTCTGGGGATCAACCATAATCCCCTTCTTGGACACCACATGGCCTAAGAATGCTACAGACTCCAACCAGAACTCACACTTGAAAAATATAGCAAACAAGCTATGTTTCTTCAACAACCCAAGAACGGTATGAAGATGACTCTCATGCTCCTCCCTACTCTTGGAATACACCAAGATGTTATCAATAAACACAATCACAAAAGAATCAAGGAACGGCCTAAAACACTATTCATTAAAGTCATGAATGCAACTGGGGCAATTGTAAGCCCAAAAGACATCACTAGAAACTCATAGTGGCCATATCTCATCCGGAAGGCTGTCTTCGGAATATCCTCCGCTCTGATCTTCATTTGGTGACTGCCGGAACGCAAATCAATCTTTGAAAACACCGAAGCACCCTGAAGCTGGTCAAACAGATCATCACTACGAGGCATAGGGCAATTGTTCCGAATAGTGACCTTGTTCAACCAGCGATAATCAATACACATCCTCATGGTCCCATCTTTCTTCTTCACGAATAACACTGGAGCAGCCCAAGAGGAGACGCTCGGTCTAATGAACTCTTTGCTCAGTAAATCCTGCAATTATTCCTTAAGCTCCTTCAACTCAACAGGTGCCATCCGATATGGTGGGATGGAAATAGGGCGAGTGCCTAGGTCCACATCGATACAGAAATCAATGTCGCGATCGGGTGGCATACCCGGCAAATCTAACGGAAATACCTCCACAAACTCGCTCACAATAGGGATAGACTCAAGGGGTGGAAATGCAACTATCGTATCGCGAACATGCGCCAAATATGCTAAACACCCCTTACTTACTAATTTCTTCCCCCGAAGGAAGGAAATGATCTTCTTCGGAGCTGGACTAGGAGTAGCTCTCCACTCAAGCCTAGGAATACCTGGCATGGCTAAGGTGACTGTCTTGGCATGACAATCCAAGATCGCATGATAAGGGGAAAGCCAGGACATACCCAATATAATATCAAAGTCCACCATATTAAGAATAATCAAATCTACCAAAGTCTCATACCCCATAAAAGTAACCAAACGAGACCGGTAGACTCTATCGACAACCACAGAATCTACGATCGGAATAGACACATGGATAGGTATATCTATGCTATCACATGGAAAATCCGAACTAACAGCATGAAATGATGATACATATAAATAAGTGGATCCAAGATCAAATAATCATAGTAATAGACTGCCCCCGAACAGAAGTAATACCTGCCGTCGCTGCATCAGGGATCTCCATCCGGAGGCCTAGCTGTTCTCACCCTTGAGGCCTCAACTGTCGTTGCACAGTCAACAATGACCCAGAATGAAGCGCCCTCATCCTCAAGCTGGATACAGGGTAGCTGGAGAGGACTATACATCCCTCTAATGAGCCACCGTATCCTGTCGACCTCCGTCAGGATTAAAGGGTAGGAGTAACGAGCTAGATAGGAGAAGGATAGTGCATAGGTAGCAACTGGTATGCCTTCCCGACAGAGATCAAGAAACTGACCCTGATGCTCGTCTCTCCACGAACGAGGCACATACCTCTCTAGGAACAATCCATGGAACTGCTCCTAAATAAGCGGATGCGCACCTGCTGGCTTGCTAGCTTGGTAGCCTCTCCACCATGCCCTCACACCACCGCTGAGCCGAACGGTAACATACCTAACTCCGAGGGTATGCATAATCCTTGCTGCATGGAGTAGCTCGTGCATAATCATGATGAACTCGTAGGCATCCTTATCAGGGGCGCTAGTAAAAATAGGTGGCGTCAACCTCATACACATCCTCCATGCAGGCGTGTCGCGAATCCTCACTATCTGTGAGGGAAAAGATAAGTCAGATACCAATTTGATCTTTCAAGATACCAATTTGAATGAAGTAGAACGACGGAAAGAGGGAGTGTGAGATTTCCTAAATGTCATATAGCCTCCCGTAGATAAGTACGGAGCTCATCATATTAATCCGCCAGCCACTACTAGACACGCTCTTGTATTAAAGACCGGGTAACCTAGGGTTCTAATACCAACTTGTCATAACCCATTTAGCCTAGGTCACGCGAGCACTTACCTTCCCACCTTGATAAGCGAACCCTCATCCTAATCACGAATCAATACATAAATTGAAGAAAATTAAGTAGCGGAAATAACAGATACGTAAGTTTCACGATATATATAGATAGATAGTAGTAAAATGTGCGAAAAACAGTAGATACCCCCATGGTCTAGTCTAAATAATACAAAAGCATCTAAGGAGAATAATATAGTCTAAAAGTACTAATACATAATAACTATGTCTAGTCTAAATAATACATAATAACTATGTCTCTGAAATAAAGTAAGACATGAAATAGGAGAGTCTTTAAGGTCAGCGGATGCCATGCTCACCCTGGGAAACTCGAATGGAAGCTGAAGAGTCGATCAGCCACGGGTCAGAAAGGTAGATCCGACCTGGTACTCTGCATTTATAAAAGAATGCAGCAAGTGCAGGTCAGTACAAACCAAGGCACTGGTAGACATTATCGGCCGACTAAGCATAGTAAACATAATTCAGAAAATAAAGCAGATAAGCAAATAAACCAACCAAGCACGAGACAATATAATCGCAACCGAGTATCCGTTATCACTTATGTAAGCATCTAAACCAAAATATGATAAGTCTGAGTATATCCGATCCAATCCAATCACCACAATTGAATCAACACAATCTAATCATGACAACAGAAACATCACAATCCAATCATCACCACACCTCAATCAAGTAATAATGCAGTGTAGTGCAATAATGGTATGAATGTAATGTCGTGCCATGCAAATGAGGTGTACAAATGTATACCAGACAGAAATATTGACGTCTCGATAGCACAACCCAGCATGACTCGTGAAGTCTAAGTGCCGCCCGTCCCGAATATTTGCCCAACAGATAGACGGGACCCTAGCTAGTTGCTCACAAGGGGAGTCTTACCGGCACCACCCTGGAGGGTCCGCGGAGTCCATGTACTAGCTCATCGGACATCGGCCATGCAACAACGATGCCCGAAATAGCTCATCGGACATCGACCTCCTCACAGTCACTCAAATAAACGAGTTTATCAAATATCAGTTTCGCTCAATCAACGATATCGGATCATCACCGGGTATCGCATATGTCAATCATCCACAATCAGGTTTAATATCACAAATACCACAACGAGGTATGCTAACAACATATCGCATCACAATACCATAGTGGGTATGCCAAAGTCTATCAAGTTAAGTACCAACAGGGGGTACCCCAACGTATGTCAATAACTCAAGTACCAATAGTGGGTACACCAACGTATATCGAGAACTCAAGTACAAATAACGGTATGTTAATTCTATCCAAATCAAGATATCTATCAACTACACATGGCATCAAGGCAACACAACTAATCAATCAAACACACATAACGGGGTGACTAGTCCCAACACGCATCAGGGCCCAACTTAAGGCAATATCCATCCCAACTTCATACCCGAAGGTTCACATGCTGTCTCCAACCTCATAATCTAATTATGTTATTCACTATATAAAGTCTAATCAAAGGTAAAGCATAACCTATCTGGGCTGCCGAACTGCAACACTAACAAGTCACTTTTTTGCCTTGCCCTTCATCTGAAGCTCAGAACCAAAGTAGTCTAACCATAATCGAATTCTAAATTAGAAATCATGAAGAATGATTCTAATATTGCTATGATATCAATTATGTCCATTTTAACCCTAGAAATTGGGAAAATGGTCCAATAAGGGCAAAACGGGAAATTCGCGGGAAAAATACCAAATTAAGTATTAGGTGATCATTACCCAGCCACTAATTGTTGATTTAACTCAAGTATTGGCCTAAATCTGATTCCAAGTAAAAACCCCCAAATTGGGTATAAACCCTAAGTCTCCAAATCTGAAATTCAACGTTAAAAGTGGAATACACTTGATTAATAAGCTTAGATTAGTCAATGTCTAACATGAACATCACTAATTTGTTCATTAATAATATAGCGAAATGTTCTTCCAAAACCCTCTCTCAAATTCCATCTCTAAGGGATTGTTAAAGGGAAAGGCAAAATCTAAGTTGCTTGTGATTAAGGAAGAGTAAAAGATTGGGTCACTTTTACCTCCCAGAATTTCTTCAAATTATCTCCAAGAACAGTTTCTACAAGATCCAATATGATGGTCTAAAAATTATTTAAGACACACTTAATGAAAAATAATGCTCGTCACCGTTGTAGCGGTACTTTGACCGCCCCAGCTGTGCCGTCCCAGCGACCATCTGGCCGTTTCAACGGTAATGACTAAAAGTAATTGACCGCTCTAAAGGCCGGGCTACCACTTCAACGGTGCCATTGTCGACGTGCTGGTGCCGCCAAAGCGGGCACCAGACGCTAGAAACGTAACCCAAGATTTCCTTTCGATCCGATTTTCTAACTAATTCCCGAGGCCATCTACTCACATACCAGACATATAGTCCGACGTAAAAATGCGCTATGAACGCACCTGTAGCCTCGGAATTTCTAACGGAGGTCTTGTTGATCGAGTCAACCCCCGGTGCCTTAATTCCAAATTTCCCTCCCAAGTCCCGAAATTCACCCAAGTGCATTAGGAACCAAACCAAACACACACAAAAGTTATAAACGACCATCCGCACCTCTCGAAATCAATGGAATTTTGCAAAAGGTTCGTTTGTCAAAAAGTCAACTTTAGGTCAATCATTTTTTAATTTAAAACTATATTTTAACCAAAGTTGCCCGAATCTGATCTAAACACCTCGAGAAGCATGTCAACGATTCCCCCGAGTAAAAAGTGAGCTAATCAATGCTCGAAAAGGGGCAAAAATGTCAAAAAGACTATAACAATCAAACGGGTCATGCACATACATTGCACGCATTCTCATCATTCATGAGATACTGCTGATACATTGATGATACTTGAGGAAACATTGTGATGAGCCGGGCTTAGTTTGGATGAGAGTGGCGTGAGGTCCGATATCTGATTAGTTTTTCGAAATTGTGGTTGAGTGGTTGCAGTGTCTAGGCTGTCGCCGGATCGGGAGATACATACACTCTATGGGTTCCCTATGGGTTGTGCTGATGAAAAGCCTCCGTGGGTAAGATTCGGAGTATCGTTCAACAATTGGGCATAGATTCGAAACGTGTGGTACATGGACTTCGCGGGTCCCCCATAGGTTGTGCTATCATGACGTCAATACTTCCATCCGAAGTAGATGTGTACATAGAATTGCATTGCATTGCGTACATATTTTATACATCATTGCATTTCATTGCACTTGGCTTCTATTGTGATATTCTTGTGATGTACTTGTGCTATATGGATCGGATCGGGTATATTGAGACTTGACATAATTGGGTTTAGTTGCTATACTTATAGGCCGTGATCTTGGATTACATTTGTTGATTGTTCGTTGGTCCATTTTTATGAGTTGTTTCCTAAAATTAGGTGAATACTGAATATCAGAATGGCGAGTTGACTTCGATACTAAGATTGGATAATGTAATAATGCTTGACTTGTGATACTAGTGTGAAATCACCAAGTGTATAGTAGATGAGATAAAAGAATGTATAATGTAAGTTGGGTAATCAAATCACTATGGAAGAGTTAATGATATTAAGAATCTTGATGTGATGACAAGCGGTAGGCAATGTGCGTTGTTGATCTAGTTTACCTACCATGCTTATTTGCCTTAACTCTTTTACTTATATGTTCTTCTAACAATTATCGGCCTATGATGCTTACTCAGTACGTGTTGTTTTACTGATACTACTATTGCAATATCCCTTTGGGGTGTAGTGTTTTCAGGTTACTGGTTGATTGAAATATTCGAAAGATGCACAGTGCCTATCTCGAAGGCCTTCATCCACTTCATTCCGGGATAGAGGTTGGGTCTTAGAGTTATTATTGTATTCCAGATCAAATTTAGTCGCCCTTGTACTAGTCTAGGCCAAGTCATGGGAATAGACATGAGTCATTGTATTTATTTAACTGTTGTAATACACTTCCGCTATTAGTTAAATATATTATTTTGATTTCCGTTGTTATTGATTCATATCTTGAAACAAAATGAACTTTGTTGTTACTTGAAAATATTTTAGTTTTGATCCAGGGTTCACCTACCAAGGTGGGAATGCTAGGTGCCTACGCGATCCTAAAAGGTTGTGACATTAACAGGTTTACTGAGACCCCCCCCCCCCCCCCCAAAAAAAAAAATTTTATTCACCTATTTTGACTAAGTGTGAACATGGACTTTATCTATTAAACTCAAGACGGGCTAGGCCCAATTACCTACTAAACTGAGATTTTAAACTAAGTGTTGAAGCCTAAATGGGTTCTCTACTCCCTTTGTCATTGAGATATACTTCCTAAGGCCCTATATACACATATATACATATACAATATCTTAGATGATATACCATATATGTATATACACCTTGCCATCACTACTTCGTTTACTAGTATCGGCGTATATCCCCGTGTATATTTCTTCTTAAACTTAGGCTAAATCTTAAACTTGCTTTAGTCATTAACCTCCTAATTATCTTTCAATTTTTAAGCCATGAGATCAACCCTAAACTAAAGCAAGCTTAATTCTCAAAGTAATCAACTAAACACTAGATAAGTTATTCACACAGATTTAACATAGCCTTAATGCTTTAGTAGTTTGCAGAGCAAATACAGAAAAATCAAATTATGCACATTAACTGCTCATAACTTAGGGCAATTTCAAATAGAAATAATATATTCACCCAATGAGCCATACACTAACAAGAAAGGCCACAAGAGAAAATAAACAAAACATAATACAAAGAGCATAAAGCCTATCAGTTTAGGCAAACAGAGATAGCACAAGAAGGACAGGATTTTGATAGGTTCAAGTGACCAGAGATAACACAGGGGTGATCCTTTAAGCCCCAGTCAAATTCAATAGAATAAATGAAGTACACAAAAAAAAAAATATAGAGTTCAGATATAATATAATTTAGATGAAATGAATGAAAGAAGAACAACTACGATCTTTAGTTTCAACATAATTTGAAGCAAGACGGATAACACAAGAAATTCAAGCAGATCAAATGATTTTACTGACTTGGCATTCATTCCAAAATAAAACTTACTATCCATACTTCAACTTAATCAATTTTTTCCCTTTTTCCTGAAAATCAATAATATTCAATGGACAGACTTCTCCCTTAAATATGTCAGCCTGTTTGATCACTTAGCAAGTTTATTTTATTATAAACCCTTTGGTCCAATGATAAGAATGAAGGACCAATGGTATAAATATTCAAAACAGACATCCCATAGACTTATAAGGCATGCCATGGCACCTTTTATTTGGAGGAGAGATACTATGAGCCAAGTTGTACTTGATTCTTCTCAATACCCTCTCGAAGGTTCCTTTAAAAGGCTTCCCTAGGTCAAGTGACTTATAGTTTGCATATGCACACCTATGGCCTTTTCTCCTTATCATTTAACCAAACCAAGTGCTCCATCAATAATGACAACTAACATTTACAGTTAAGTTAGCCTAGAATTCTAATCATGATATGGCTTTTAATCCCTTTGTCTGTAACAGAGTTCCAATTAACTTAGATGTTCTACTTTAAAACTGATTTTTACATGGGACAGATCAGGACAAACTTGGTGAAATGTGGACCTCAAAAGACAAGGCAAAACATAGCATGATTCTAGTAGAAGATCAGTTTTAACTTGTTACCCCATTATCAGTCATGCCAATTGAACACTAAACAAGTCATTTCAATCGTAAGCTTAAACAGTTTAGCAAAGAAAGAATAGGCTTTTAGAAGATTCCATTTACAACCTTATACTTTATGTATAAACTGTGCAAAATCACTAGACCATACATATGGGACATTAAGGGTAGAAGGATAAGAACAAACATAGACCTCCAACAACCATGTCTTCTTCAGCTTTAAAAAAAATATTAACTATCCTATCCAAAGAGATTAGGTTTAAAGTATAAAAGAATCAAAAACAAGATTACTATAACCTTCATGTTTAGGTTGACTAATTATGCCAAAGGATTGACCACTTATGACACCTAATCACCAAATCAGTTCTGTTATAGCCCGTGTTTTGAACGTTTGGAAATTCCAAAGCCGTCGTGGAAAGTTAGGGGCGAGATCATTTTCAAAATTATTTCAATGTACGAGTGGTTGAAGACATTGTTTATGACTATTATTAGTATGGAAGTATTGTGAGAGGTTGAGGGCGAAAAAGGAAAATTTGCAAAATGGCCCATGGAAATATTGGAAGAGGCTAGGGGCAAAATGGTCATTTCACAAGTATTGGAAATTTGAACAAAAATCTAGTAAATAAAAAGAAGAGGAAAAGAGAAGAAAATTCTAGAAATGGAAAAAAAGGAAAAATCTAGAGAGGGGCATGTGCCCCTCACATGCCACTATATATATATATATGTATAAGTCTTGAAAAAAACAAGACAATTCATTATTTGTCTCTAGAGGATTCAAGAAATAAAACAAGAAAGATGAAGGAAAAAAAAGGGGCCATATTCGGCCCTAGCCATGGAAAATTGGCTCCATGAAATCTTGCCCCAAAAATTATTTTCTTGTGGTATTCCTACTAATTCAAGGGCCCTCTACAACGTGGTGTAATTGTTTCGGAAGATAGGCCATCCGTTTCATTGTTTTCCGCACTTTGGTTGAGTAAAGAAGTTGGGAGGAAAAGGTAAGAATTAATCCTCTTTTATATGTTATAAATGGTTTGTGTATGTTGTGGTATGTGGAAATGGAAGAGAAGCATGAAAACATGCATGTTGGAAGCTTGGCCGTGTGTGTACATGTTGTGTAGGAAAAACATGGAATAATTTTTATATGGTAATTTGATTGTTGTTGATAAGTATCCTATAATGAAAATGGGAACTTGATGATTCAAGTTGGAGTTGAGATTATTGTGTGTAGCCGTGTGTGTGTGTGGTGTGTAGAAATGATGAATTAAGTGTATTTAGCATGATTATGTGTTGTTGTGATGTGCAAAAAATGGATGAAAATTATGGAATGTGTGTGTTGAAGGGCTGGCCGAAAATGGACTGTTTTGCATGTCAAAGAATGAACTAATTTTATTTAGTATGTTTGGGTTGTTGTGCTGTGGATTATGTGATGTAAATGAGAGCTTAATGATCTAAGATGGTGTCGTAATTGTTGCGGGCTGTTTTTGGAAGCCAATTTGAATCAAATGTAGTTTCTTGTAACCATGATAATAATGTTATTAAAGTGTGGTTTGTTGGTGTAGTTTGTGAAGTTTGAAGAAAGAAAAGTGTTGTGATGGTTCCTATGGAAGTTGGAAGATTTCGGGTTCCATGGTGCATTGTTGGGTTGTTTGAAAAATTGTGTCAATTGTTTAAAGCATTCGTGAATATTGTTTGAATGGTCTTGGATTAGTAATCGAATGCATAAACGTTGATATTAGTAGGAATATTGTGGACGTTGTCGGATTATGTAAAAAGAGCGTTTAATGTTAGAATGTATTCTTGAATTGATTATTGATGCCATAGCTTGGTTGTTGGTTGGGTTGTTGTTGAATTGGACCGAGCCATATTCTCGGGGTTGGTACATTTACAGGGGAGATGCTGCCGAAATTCCGACAGAATATAAGTGAATGTGTTTGAAAGATTAGGGCAAGTATGTGACAACGAATCTAATGAATGAATGAATCCTCTTGAATGTAGATTAACAAGTTGGAGGCACAAGCGTAACTAGTTGGTCGCGGCGCAGGTATGTAAGGCTTACCCTTTCATTCTTTTGGCATGTCCTAGAGCTAAGTAGGGTATGACATTGATATATACTTTGGGTTATTCTATTCTTTGATCCCGAGTCTATTTGTGATCTGTATGTTCTCTCTAATATAGGCAACTAATAGCCTGGATAGGTGAATCCTGACTTAAGCAAATCTGACATCCGTATTCTGACATAAGTATGTTGGTCTGAACATTCTGATATAAATATGCTGATGAGAGTATTTGGTATAAGTGTTCTGATATGAGAGATTATGCTACAAGTAATTTGGAATATGTATCCTGATTGAGTAAAAGCGATATAAGTACTTTGATAGAAATATTATGATAAAAGTAATTTGACATAAGTATTCTGTAACAAGTAATCTGTTATGGATATTCTGAGAATATGTTTGATTAATTTATTGAGTCTGAATTATGTGCATTCGGTTTCTCACTATTCTGCTCGTGCATATGTTATGATTTCCTTCACCGACTCCCGGGCCGGTATGTATCGTGCGGATGGTTCGCCGAGTCCTCTGTTGAGGGTCGGGTTCCATATATGAATTCCAAAGTATGATGTGTCCGGTTCCGGGGTACTGTGTTATATGTCCGTCCCCGGTTACCGAGGATATATTATGAAGTATGATGTGTCCGGGTTCGGGGTGCTGTGTTATCTGTTCGCCCCCGGGTACCGTGGTTATGTTATGATGTGTGACGGAGATCGTAGCAAATTTTCTGAAATATGATGTGTTGTGGCGCCAAAGGTAGGAGTGGCGACCACGTTCCTATGTTATCGTGCGCATCCCTTGGCATTGTTCACCGGTTCCTCGGCGTGTTATCTGTCCCCGAGGTTACCATGTATATGATAGGATGTGACCGGTCCCTCGACATGATATTTGTCCCCGAGGTTATCGTATGTATGATATGGTATTTGTCCCGGTGTGGTATATGTCCCCGGGGATTACCGCGTATGTGATATGATATCCGACTCCGATATGCATGACTTGTGTTGGAGAGTAAGCATTCTGACCTTCCGTATATTCTGTATTCCGTTTGCTATATGACATCATTTGAGTAATTTGTACGTTCTGTAATCCGTCTGGCATACGAGATGAGTAAGTATGATTCGTGTCTGGAAAAGAAAAATAATAAGTGTTTGGTATTCTGGATAAGCTATTTGTATGTTGTTGTATCTGTCTCAGTCATGGTTTCGTTTTTGTACTCATGCCTTACATACTCAGTACATATTCCGTACTGACCCCCTCTTCTTCGGGGGCTGCGTTTCATGCCGCGCAGGTACCCACAAATGGATAGACGAGATTAGCTGAAGATGATCCAGTGGATTGGCGGACTCCATTTCCTCCAGGAGTGCTGCCGAGTCAGAGTATGTATGATGTGATGTCTGATCAGTAATAGAGACTTTGCAGACAGCGTCGTGGGTAATGATAGTCAGTCTGTAAGCGGCTCCATCAGCCGATATGTCATTTTGTGTTATATAGTGAATTTTATATAATTACAGATTTGTTAAATTCTGGAAATAGTAAGCAGAAAATTTTGAAAGCTCAACATGTATTTTATTTGTAATTGACTTTCAGAATTCAAAAACAAAAAATTAGGTGTGTAATCAAGTTCTGCGGGTTCGCTCGGCTCTGTATGTGGGGTCGAGTGCCCATCATACCCTAATAAGGTTAGGGTGTGACAAAGTGGTATCAGAGCAGGTCTGTCCTAGGGGTTGTCTGCAAAGTCGTGTCCGGTAGAGTCCTGTTTATGATGTGAAGCGCGCCACATTTATAAACAAGAGGCTACGGGGCATTTAGGCATTGTTGACCTTCCTTCTGTCATAGATCGTGCGATAGAGCTAGGCTATAGGAAATAAAATTTCTTATGTAAGCCTTACGTACGACGGAAAAGGTGAGTGGTGACATGGAAAGTCACAGGGGTAAGTACTGGTGTATTTGATCCGTTACCTAAAATTGGCAGTCCCAGATGGCCGGAATGTGGTGTAGCTGTGTGTTCCGCAAGGTGTTATTGGTATTTGCAATGTACAGGAGGATGGTATAAGAAAAACAAGGTCGGATGGGGGATTCAGAAAGTTGACAATTAATTTTGCCACAGGTTACTATGTAAAAGCGGTGAATAAGGAGTTCGAACAGACTGATATCGGGGCAGCCATAAAATAATTGCAACGGAGGTGTATCTATGATCACCAGGGGCCTGGGAACCTAGGATGAAAAGTAGTTATACACGGAAGCGAAAGGTGAGCACGGAGGACCGAAAAGGGTAAGATGGTAATTATGGAAGAAAGACGTACCACGAAGGTGTCCCGGGATCTGTAAGACGTCGATTAGTCCCGAATCATGTAGTAAAGGTCATGCGAGAAAGTGGACCCGAAAATACCAACATTAAGGCATCAGATTGCACTAAAGATTCGAGGTTAAGCGTGCTCAGGTGGGAGCAATTTCAGGATGGGTGACCCCCCTGGGAAGTAATTGGGAAAATTTTGCAAAATTAAAATTTAAGGGAACAAATGGAAAACTAGAGTAACCTGAGTGAGACTATGGTGTATGGGGTGGTTGGAGACCATAAGAAGACGCAGAGAACGAGGCAGGCCAGCCTGGTGAAGAGGCAAAAAGTGTGTCACAGCTCGGGAATTAGGATAGGCTTGAATAAAGTTTGGAAATATTTTGTGGGTTAATTGATAATAACTATATGTGTCGGTGTGGATGCATACGTTATTTTATATACGATGGTATCAGTGGACACGTGTGTCCCAATAACCTATGCTACGGTAACAGAGACCTCAATCGAGTAAAGGGACACCGAAACCTGAATAGTAGTGAGAAAACAAATGGTGTAAATGTTATAAGTAAGACGCTATTTTCACTATGGGTCAAGGACAAAAAGGTCTTAACAGTTCGGTATTTGAAAAAGAAGTGAGTGAGTACATGAGGAGTAAGGAAATCAAGATATCGGAAAAATAAAGGGGTAAGAGACAAGAAAACCTCTGAGAGGAAATTTCCGGCGAGGTATGAGATTATCAGATAAAGGTTTAAATACAGGCATGGGGCGAGAATAAAGTACGATAATATGGAACAAAGGAGGAGTGTGTGAGGTTCGAGGATTAATTTTCATAAGCAGAGATGGAAGGGAATGAAAAGGTGAGCAAAACGACGACATAGGTAGGAAGTAAAGGGGGAGAAACTTGAGCTGGGAAGGTTTCGATACGTTAGGTATAGTGTTAGAAAGAGAGACGAGGGGTGAAGAATATCTAAAAGATAAGAGTACTTGAAGATCGTGATATATGAGGAACCCCCCTTAAAGGGGGGGAGGCCATATTGGGCTTACAAGGAAGGATGAGGAGCGAAATGAGCACCAACACATGAGGTCAAAGACAAGTATGCTTGTATCGAGAGATACGAGAGGAAAGATTAAGGAGGAGTTTTGGTAAAGATCTAAAGGTATGGCTTTTGTTGAGATATGGTTACAAAATAGTAATAGAAAGGAGATGATCCAAGGAAGACAAGTTGGCCCAGCACTTAGGAAACCCATGAGACAGAATAAGGACCCATATGAGGACGGAAAGGCTCGATTATGTGGAATAGGCATGGAGAAACGGGCAACTATGAAAGAAACCCCTCCCGAAGTGCTACGAGTCCCTATAAGGTCAGTTGAACATTCGAGGACGAATGTTCTAAAGGGGGGGAGGATGTTATAGCCCGTGTTTTGAACGTTTGGAAATTCCAAAGCCGTCGTGGAAAGTTAGGGGCGAGATCATTTTCAAAATTATTTCAATGTACGAGTGGTTGAAGACATTGTTTATGACTATTATTAGTATGGAAGTATTGTGAGAGGTTGAGGGCAAAAAAGGAAAATTTGCAAAATGGCCCATGTAAATATTGGAAAAGGCGAGGGGCAAAATGGTCATTTCACAAGTATTGGAAATTTGAAGAAAAATCTAGAAAATAAAAAGAAGAGGAAAAGAGAACAAAATTCTAGAAATGGAAAAAAAGGAAAAATCTAGAGAGGGGCATGTGCCCCTCACATGCCACTATATATATATATGTATAAGTCTTGAAAAAAACAAGACAATTCATTATTTGTCTCTAGAGGATTCAAGAAATAAAACAAGAAAGATGAAGGAAAAAAAAAGGGGCCATATTCGGCCCTAGCCATGGAAAATTGGCTCCATGAAATATTGCCCCAAAAATTATTTTCTTGTGGTATTCCTACTAATTCAAGGGCCCTCTACAACGTGGTGTAATTGTTTCGGAAGATAGGCCATCCGTTTCGTTGTTTTCCGCACTTTGGTTGAGTAAAGAAGTTGGGAGGAAAAGGTAAGAATTAATCCTCTTTTATATGTTATAAATGGTTTGTGTATGTTGTGGTATGTGGAAATGGAAGAGAAGCATGAAAACATGCATGTTGGAAGCTTGGCCGTGTGTGTACATGTTGTGTAGGAAAAAAATGGAATAATTTTTATATGGTAATTTGATTGTTGTTGATAAGTATCCTATGATGAAAATGAGAACTTGATGATTCAAGTTGGAGTTGAGATTAGTGTGTGTAGCCGTGTGTGTGTGTGGTGTGTAGAAATGATGAATTAAGTGTATTTAGCATGATTATGTGTTGTTGTGTGTGCAAATAATGGATGAAAATTATGGAATGTGTGTGTTGAAGGGCTGGCCGAAAATGGACTGTTTTGCATGTCAAAGAATGAACGAATTTTATTTAGTATGTTTGGGTTGTTGTGTTGTGGATTATGTGATGTAAATGAGAGCTTAATGATCTAAGATGGTGTCGTAATTGTTGCGGGCTATTTTTGGAAGCCAATTTGAATCAAATGTAGTTTCTGGTAATCATGATAATAATGTTATTAAAGTGTGGTTTGTTGGTGTAGTTTGTGAAGTTTGAAGAAAGAAATGTGTTGTGATGGTTCCTATGGAAGTTGGAAGATTTCGGGTTCCATGGTGCATTGTTGGGTTGTTTGAAATTTTTTGTCAATTGTTTAAAGCATTCGTGAATATTGTTTGAATGGTCTTGGATTAGTAATCGAATGCATAAACGTTGATATTAGTAGGAATATTGTGGACGTTGTCGGATTATGTAAAAAGAGCGTTTAATGTTAGAATGTATTCTTGAATTGATTATTGATGCCATAGCTTGGTTGTTGGTTGGGTTGTTGTTGAATTGGGCCGAGCCATATTCTCGGGGTTGGTACATTTACAGGGGAGATGCTGCCGAAATTCCGACAGAATATAAGTGAATGTGTTTGAAAGATTAGGGCAAGTATGTGACAACGAATCTAATGAATGGATGAATCCTCTTGAATGTAGATTAACAAGTTGGAGGCACAAGCGTAACTAGTTGGTCGCGGCGCAGGTATGTAAGGCTTACCCTTTCATTCTTTTGGCATGTCCTAGAGCTAAGTAGGGTATGACATTGATATATACTTTGGGTTATTCTATTCTATGATCCCGAGTCTATTTGTGATCTGTATGTTCTCTCTAATATAGGCAACTAATAGCCTGGATAGGTGAATCCTGACTTAAGCAAATCTGACATCCGTATTCTGACATAAGTATGTTGGTCTGAACATTCTGATATAAATATCCTGATGAGAGTATTTGGTATAAGTGTTCTGATATGAGAGATTATGCTACAAGTAATTTGGAATATGTATCCTGATTGAGTAAAAGCGATATAAGTACTTTGATAGAAATATTCTGATAAAAGTAATTTGACATAAGTATTCTGTAATAAGTAATCTGTTATGGACATTCTGAGAATATGTTTGATTAATTTATTGAGTCAGAATTATGTGCATTCGGTTTCTCACTATTCTGCTCGTGCATATGTTATGATTTCCTTCACCGAGTCCCAGGCCGATATGTATCGTGCGGATAGTTAGTCGAGTCCTCTGTTGAGGGCCGGGTTCCATATATGAATTCCGAAGTATGATGTGTCCGGTTCCGGGGTACTGTGTTATATGTCTGTCCCCGGTTACCGAGGATATATTATGAAGTATGATGTGTCCGGGTTCGGGGTGCTGTGTTATCTGTCCGCCCCCGGGTACCGTGGTTATGTTATGATGTGTGACGGAGATCGGAGCAAATTTTCTGAAATATGATGTGTTGTGGCGCCAAAGGTAGGAGTGGCGACCACGTTCCTATGTTATCGTGCGTATCCCTTGGCATTGTTCACTGGTTCCTCGGCGTGTTATCTGTCCCCGAGGTTACCATGTATATGATAGGATGTGACCGGTCCCTCGGCGTGATATTTGTCCCCGAGGTTACCGTATGTATGATATGGTATTTGTCCCGGTGTGGTATATGTCCCCGGGGATTACCGCTTATGTGATATGATATCCGACTCCGATATGCATGACTTGTGTTGGAGAGTAAGCATTCTGACCTTCCGTATATTCTGTATTCCGTTTGCTATATGACATCATTTGAGTAATTTGTACGTTCTGTAATCCGTCTGGCATACGAGATGAGTAAGTATGATTCGTGTCTGGAAAAAAAAAAAAGTGTTTGGTATTCTGGATAAGCTATTTCTATGTTGTTCTATCTGTCTCAGTCATGGTTTCGTTTCTGTACTCATGCCTTACATACTCAATACATATTCCGTACTGACCCCCTCTTCTTCGGGGGCTGCGTTTCATGCCGCGCAGGTACCCACAAATGGATAGACGAGATTAGCTGAAGATGATCCAGTGGATTGGCGGACTCCATTTCCTCCAGGAGTGCTGCCGAGTCAGAGTATGTATGCTGTGATGTCTGATCAGTAATAGAGACTTTGCAGACAGCGTCGTGGGTAATGATAGTCAGTCTGTAAGCGGCTCCATCAGCCGATATGTCATTTTGTGTTATATAGTGAATTTTACATAATTACAGATTTGTTAAATTCTGGAAATAGTAAGCAGAAAATTTTGAAAGCTCAACATGTATTTTATTTGTAATTGACTTTCAGAATTCAAAAAAAAAAAAATTAGGTGTGTAATCAAGGTCTGCGGGTTCGCTCGGCTCTGTATGTGGGGTCGAGTGCCCATCACACCCTAATAAGGTTAGGGTGTGACAAGTTCAAAACTTAAAACCAACTAATTCCCGTAGTTATGCATATAAAGAAACCTATATGATCAAATTTATATTCAGATTTGTGACTAGGGGGCACCACTTTGTGATCCTGGGCCATTAACTAGCAACCATTTGACTTGCTCCCACATTAAATAGTGAAGACCACATTACAAAACTTCTTCCAAATCCCAAATTATGTTGTTTAGCCACTAGAAGTTCAATTCACACACAAGTCTACAATGTCATTGCAAACAACCTTTAGTTCATTTTAACAGTTGACCACTAAAGAAACAACTTAAGGTATTTAGATTAGCATGCATCAACTAGTAGGCTTTCAAATCTTTAAGGTTTAATTTAGATGAACCATCACAACTCTATCTGATCTAAGCTATTAATGTTGATGATTAGATTACATATGCATCAATGATTTTATGTGTTCAACAGGGTTAAATAGCTTCATCAATGGTCATTCAAGACATTACTGTCAAGTTCCACAACCATATATCATCACATTATGGGGTATAAGCAGATAAACAATGACTGACCTAAGTATCCTTTAAGAAGTATCCAGATTTACAACACTTTTAAAACAAACCACCAGAATTTGTACTTAAACAAATATACATTAATCCATTAATTATTAGAATAACAAAACAACTAAGGCTGGATTAGAGACCTAATTAAGATAAATATAATGTTTAAACAGATCATCTGAAACTCAATATCATCATCGCAATTCCAACCATATGCTAGGGCAATAAACATGCTCATAAACTAATATTTAAACTAAACACTAAATAGCAAGCAATCTACACTATAATCAAGCAAGAAACTAGCTAAAAAAATGAACAACAAGATATAAGAATTACCTTTTATATGTGCAGCCTAGTTCAAGCTTGAATTTGGAGCCTTTGTACTTCCCAAATCGAGAGCTCAGCCACGCAAGAGAAAAAAAAGAGACAATTTTTAGAACTAGGAAGACTCAACTTTCAAAGCTTCTAAAATTTTTACTCGTGGCCTTAGTTTTGAGTCTAATGCTCATGATTCAGACCTTTGTTCGTATTCCCACCCCTCCGCCCCCCTCCCTCCTTTTTTTTTTTTTTGAGAAATGGGGTTTTATTTATAGAACACCAAAATTCATGCTAAACCCTAAACTACCGATGTGGGGAAAGTGAATAATTTAGAGTTTTACACCCAACACATGAATCTACGGCTATGAACTAATGGGGAAAAAAATATACAGCCAGATCTGGACCCATTTTGGTCGATCTAGTCCATGACCTCTTGAACTAATAGAATTTGAGGATTTTAAATATAATACAACAAAACAAATAAATAGCTCAGTTTGTTTGACCGTGGATTCAACAAATAAAGGAAAATAGAGAGATTAGTACCGTGTTTGGGTTGAGTTTGGTGAGAATGAGTGGATATAGGATGGATTGGCATTAATTGCTACTCAAAATGAACACACACTCGCTGGCAGGAGCTGTTTGCTCTGAAATCTTTCCGTTTCCGACAAAGATGATGTAGGAGAGAGGGTAGAACCCCATGGCGGCACTAGGGTATTCCAAACCCTAGCCGTGTTTTTCACAAATGACCCTTTAGGGTGTCACGACCCAATTTTGTTAATCGAACCCTTATCCCAACAATCGTAAAGACATAAATGAAATAATAAATAAGCGGAAGAGATAGAACTATGTAAGTCTAACGATAATGATATAAGAAAATGCGGAAGTAAGGAAATACATCAAAGCCACCCCAGTAAGGACTATTATGCTAACAGAAATCTAAGGTGATTAAGGTCAATGGAATATTAAAGAAAATAGAAAAACTTACCACTAAGAGTTTCCCTCAAGAACCACCATGAAAAGCTTTCAAGAACTCTAAAGTTGAAATAATAAAGAATGAGGGGCTTAGGGATTTTAATACTTAGTTAATGAAATAATCAACCCGATACCGCTTCTGTGGCAACGGGACCACTACAGTAGTCTCGCCTTGACAGCCACTCATACCGCTATAGCGGTGCCGCTGATGCGGTAATGGTGCCACTATAGCGAGCACCAGAAACAAAATTTCCCTAAATAATCAAAATCTCAATCCTGAAATCCCGTCTATCACCTGAGGCCAGCTGCTCACATATCACATACACATATACACATAAAAACACCCTACCAATGCACTGGTAGCCTCGAAATTCCCAACGGAGGTCTTGTTGACCGAGTCAACCCCCGATGCCTCAATATCAACTTTCTAACCCAAGTCCCAAAATGCACTGGAGTGCATTGGGAACAGAACCAAATATATGCACAAGTTCTAAAGACCATTCAGACCAATCGGAATCGACAGATATCTAAAAAATGTCTGTTTACCCAAAAATCAACTTTGAGTTAACTCTTTTTCAATTAAAGCCCAAATTCTCAAAAAGACTCCTAATTCCTATCCAAATACCTCGAGAAGTGTGCCAACGATCCCCTCGGTTAAAGTGTGAACTAAACAAGCTCAGGAAATGGTCAAAAGTGCTTGAAAGACTATAACGACCACATCATATTCTAATTAAACCATCGCTCGTCCTTGAGCGACGAAGGAAAAGGAACAGAGAAGTACTTGAATCGGCAAACAACTAAGGATATCAGCTACACATGTCGAACTTAGTCTCCCAAGTGGCTTCCTCAACTGGATTATGCTTCCATTGTACCTTCACAAAAGCAATCTCCTTAGTCCTTAACTTTAAAACTTGCCTATCCAAAATCGCAATAGGTTCCTCCTCATAAGCCACATTCTCATCATGCAATACAGAGTTCCAACGAACAATAAAAGTAACATCAGCATGGTACTTCTTCAGTATAGACACATGGAATATTTGATTAACTCTCGTCAAGCTTTGCGGCAATGCCAACTCATAAGAAACATCGCACACACGGTCAAGAATGTCAAATGACCCAATATACCTCAGCCTCAACTTACCTCTCTGCCCAAACCTCATAACACCATTCATGGGTGAAATCTTCTATAGAACCTGATCACTAGTAGTGAACTCTAAATCTCGGACCTTCCGGTCCGCATACATCTTTTGTTGACTATGAGCTGTCAAAAGCTTGGCCTGAATGACCCTCACTCTCTCAAGAGTCTCTCTCAAAAGATCTGTACCCCAAGGTCGAACCTCAAATGCATCAAACCAACCAATCGGAGATCTACATCTCCTACCATACAAAGCCTTAAAAGGTACTGTTACGGTTCACATTTTGCAGGTGGTGTTAGCGCTCTGAGAGCTACTTCAAACTTTTTGGTGCTCTTTCAGACTTTGTTTTAAAAGAGCCACCACCCAATTTTTAGGAAATTAGAAAAACCAGTTTTGAAGGGTTTATTCATGCACCGTAAAAACTCCTTCGTAATCTAAAGTTCTAGGTAAAGGTTCCACTGATCCCCTAAGGAAGGTGTTAGGAAACCTAGTATTAAGAATCTGTACTATGCAGTTGACTTTCAAATTCCAATTTATGAGTATTCGCACGAATTGTTTATTTAGTGTTTATTCCCGCATTTATAACATTTGTCATTCGCATATCATTTTGAAAGAATTGAATATATCTCCTTTACATATAGGGTATTTTGGTTCAGAGTTATAATATCCGAATAAACAATTTCCTTTTATATATAAGGATAGTGTATGTTAGTTATAAAAGGATATAAAATTGTAACGTTTTAATAACAAGCGAATATAATTTCATTCATGCTCAACTCATACTTGGCTCAGGTCGGTCCATTTACAATGTTTAGAATGCCTTATCCAAAATCTTTACGTTTACGAACGTCTCATTATATAAAAATACTGCATTTAAAATAGTCCCATTTTATCCAAACTCTCGGGTAAGAATATACAGTTTATTTGGGTTTCTTAAAGGCAACACAATTTGTAAAAAGGAACATGGCTTTCTGTTTTCTGGGCTAGGCCCAGATTCTGCCTTTTTCTTTTGAAATCTAGTTAGGCTTAGCCCATTTCTATCAACTCTTTGAAAGAACAATTAATGGGTCTTTGGCCCAAAACATAGAAATTCAATTTGTTATTTGGGCCTTGGCCCAAAAAAACAAGTTTTGGAAAAATTTTGTTTGTTCATATTCGTCTGTTTCTAAGCTGTATTAAACAAACAGTTTTTTCCATTTTTAACTTGAAAATCTATCTATAATAAGCAGTTTTTGAAAATTTGTTTTGGCGACCTAAAGTCTACTAAACAGACGGACGACGAAATGACAACCAAAAACGGACGACGAAATGACAACCAAAAAGTGAGCCTAACTGGCTCTTCTTAATAGTAGTAATATTAGCTTCCCTTTCTTTGCTGGACTAGATCAAAAGTGCGAAGAATTGCCTATTGGGCCTTGGCTCAATAGGTTGGCTTTGTACTCGGCCCAAATGGCCAAGCGGCGAAGATGATGAAAAAGAAAAGGGACCCGATTAGTTTATATTTACTGAACTTATCACACACACATATATAATTCTTAAATACAACAGCATACACGCACACATGTACACTGCTGAGCTTTGACTGCCCAAGATAAAATATAGAAGCAAAGTCCCTTTTCCACCTTGGGTTTTCTTAAAGCTAGGCTATTGTTTACTAAATATAGATTAGGCTAGGCCCATTTATCCCCTTACAATAAAACTAAGTCAAAGTTAAGCCCTGATGAGATCCTTCCTATTTCTTTACCCACTTAATATACAAGCCCTATATGTCACTACCTATTTTATCCCTATACAGAATATACCCAAGATATACACATCATGATGTGTATATCAGATCTATATCAGTTGCATATCAAACCAAACTAAGCTCAAACCCATCCCAACTAAACTAGATATAGGACAGGCCATTCACATAGATTCAGCATCAAATTCAGGCCTTTGGCAACTTTTATGACTAATATAGGGATGAGTAAATAAATCAGGATAACTACATATATTCTTAACCAGGTAGGAAAGATGTGTTCACAACAAAAAGGGGACAATGAGAAGAGTTGTTCTCATCAATTGAGCAAGGTCAAACAACAAGTACAGGACCTCTGGTTAAATAAACAGGTTTATCATAGGCTGAACAAGAGGCAAGCAAGCTCAAGTATTCAAAGATGGCACCAAATCAATCCTTAATACACGTCAACCTTCTTAGAAAATGATGGAAAATACATTGACAGATATAGGGGATTTATGTTTTACTTTAACAGAAGGGACCAACAGTTAACATAACACACATGACATCCAATTTCATATATTGACTACTTTGTGAGGAGAATAAGGATGGCACATTCATGCAAGGGATCATATTCAAAGAAAGCACAAGGGTAAGTCATGGGGAGGAGTGTGCCATTTTAGTCGACAACAGAAATCAAAACATGAAGTCTATGACTTGAATAGGGAGGTACAACATCATACATCACAAAATTTAAATTAAACTTTAGGTGTTTAGAGACAGGAAGCTACAGTTTGGGATCTATAATTTGAACAGGTAAATGCAACAAAAGTAGAAACAAAAGGCATGCAAACCTAAGTTCTCCAAATGGCACAGAGATGATCTTTAAGGCACAGTCAAGTCTGAGTGAATGAAAGAGAATGCATAGAAACATATTCAGAGCTCATACATTCTATAGCTCTCATGAAGTGTGAGGAAAAGTAGAAACAACCACATTCTTAAATTTCAGCAGGATCTCAAAGAAAACTAGATAACATAAAGAATTCAAAAGGATTTTTACGGTCTTTAGCCATCTAGCCTTCATTCCCAAATAAATTCAGTATTCAGGTTCCAATTTTAGTTAAACTCTCCTTCTTTAGTCTAAAATTAATTTGTTCTACATCCACAGATTTCTTATTAGGTTTGGACAAACAATTTACACAAAACAGATTTAGTCTCAACTTTTATCCATTGGTCTATTGATAAGAGTGAAAACCAGAAGGGCATACGTAGTAAACACATATCCCATAGACCATTAAGGCATGCCATAGCACCTCTTATTTAGTGGGAAAGGTACTATGAACCAATTTTTCCCTCATTCTTTTCCAATCCCCACTACAAGGTGCCTTTAAAAGGCTTCCCTAAGTCATGCAACTTGGAGTTCACACATACATCTAATCTGACTGTCTTCCCTGACCATTCAACCAATTTAGGCATTAACAGCAAAGACAACTAACATTTACTAATTAAATACAACTTAGAGGGCATGGTTAAATCATGGTTTTAAGCTTTACTGTTCCAAACAAAATACTGTTTAATCTAGGTTTTTCACTCTCTAGAGTTGATTTCTCTTTAGCTTTGAACTAAGTCAGGCTAATCTTTAGATAAAACCGAGACCTCCACATCATGCTTTTCTAATTAAATCAGTTTGCATCTATTAACCTACCATTAATCATGTTTGTTATCAGGTTGGAATGTTATTGCAATCAACATGATCTAATGAGGCATGTCTGGACCAAGGCAAATTTAAAGCTCTCAGATGAATATGCTTTGAGCAATAAACCCACAAGTCTACTTCATTAGCTTTAAAGAAATATCCCACTGGGTCTAGCCTAAACGAACAAGGTCGTATGACCAAACAACAATGATTTAGAAGTTCAAACAAGATTAAACAGTGCCATTAGAGACTACTTAAGTCATTATTCCCCAGTTTCAGAGTTAAACATCATCACATTTAAGGGCAAGACAATTAACCAGGGATTCAATCAAAACTTAACAGATAAATCTAGGTTCAAGGTAGTCATCAACAAGTCATATAGCCCTAAACAAATACTCCAACAGTCATATAATCATATGCTAATCAGCTAAACAACTAAATAGGTCTCCATTCAAATATATTATCAGAATAAACTATTCAATCTTCAACATACACCAGGGCTAGAATCACACTTAAGCAACTAATATCTAAAAAATTATCAACAGAACATCTACATTACAATTAAACAAAATAGGAACTAAAAGAATAAAAGCAAGATAAAGTATTACCTTTTGTTTGTGCAGCCTATCTCAAGAATGGATTTTGAAGCCTTGTGCTTCCAATCCCAAACTCAGTAATACAAGGATAAGAAAACAAAGTATATAAAAATTTTAACTGAGAGACTCAAACCCTTTTGAAGGCTTAAATCTAAAATTATAATAAATAGCTCGGATTTCAAGTTTGAACTTAAAACTCGAGCTTTTTAGGTTTTGAAAGCTCTCTGTTTCTTTTTTTTCTGTTGAGGGTTGGGGTTCTATAAATAGAACCCCAAAGTCCATTCAAAGACTTTAAATTTTGATGTGGTACAAACATATTTTAAGATGCAAAATGTGACACTATGAAATTAACGGCTATATTCTACAACAAATAAGTGTATACGGACAGATCTACCTTGTTTTGTGTTGATCCAAACTAAGCCTTTCTGAACCAATAAGAATCGAGTTCATACAGTACAAATAAATAAATAAAATGTAAAATCGTGTTTTTGATTCAGAAAATAAGAGGGAAAAGTAAAAGAGGAGAAGATTAGTATTGTGTTTGGGGTGATAAAGGTGAAATTTAGATTGCAACATTGATTGTTTCACACAAATAGATGTACAAAGCCTGTTAGAACTCTGCAAATTCTGATCTTTTGCCATTGTTGGACAAGAAAGAGAAAGAAACCATGGTTTGCGTAGAAAAGGAAAGGGAGGAGAGAGAGAGGGAGCATAGGGGTTTGTTTGGGATGAAAAATAAAAATGTTGAGGGGTATACTCCCTTATCAGATGAGAAACTGGGTCGGGTTGCGCCTGTTTAGGCTTGACTCGGTCCAAATTTTGGACATGTTCCTTCCCCCATTTTTCATATTTGTATGTTATATATGCATATGCATAACATATTTACATATATCTAGCTGTATGTACGCGTATACGGGTAGGATGGCGAAACATTTAAAACAATCAATCATTGACAAATTATGCGCACATAGAATTAGAGCTTGAGGGGTAAAAGTGATCAATTCTTTTAATTACTCTGATAAATAATTATCCAAAATTGTTTTTCTTTGGTTAATTCTATCAAATATAAACGTAATAAAATGCATCAATTAATTCCTAAATAACTTGTAATTATTTTATTAATTTAAAAACGAAGGGTATTGACCTTATAATTTTATAAAAATCATTTTAATCCTTTAAAATGCCTGATTCACCTTATCTATTATCCAAGAATTCTGAGTAATTAAAATAAATTATAGGAGGTCAAAAATAAGTTGTCAAAAACGTCCCCATCGGTGTTCGGGGATGGCGGGACCATCCCTGAGCAACAAAATTTGACTAACCCTAATTTTTTACTGACCCGACTCATTCTATCTTTCATTTTCATGCGATTTTCACATAAGTGACCGAACCCTGGTTTCTGAGTGTAACAACCCATTTGGTCATTATAGTCTTTCCGGCACTTTCGACCATTTCCGAGCTTGGTTAGCTCACTTTTGACCCGAGGGGACTGTTGACGCGCTTCCCGAAGTGTTAAGATTTGATTCGAGCGACATTTTGGGAAAATTGGGCTTAAAGCGAAAAAGAGTTGACTAAAAGTTGACTTTTGGATAGACATACCTTTTTCGAAAATTCATCGATTCTAAGATGTCCGGATGGTCATTTAGAACTTATGTGTACATCTGGTTTGATTCTCAATGCACTCCGATGCATTTTGGAACTTAGTTTGGGAAGTTGAAAATGAGGGGGTTGACTCGGTCAGCGAGATCTCCGTTGGAAATTTCGAGGCCACGAGTGCGTTCGTAGCGTGTTTTTATGTGAGTCTATGTATGTGGTTTGCGAACAGATGGCCTCGAGAGCTGGTCGGGATTTCGGTTGAGACTTGGAAACATATTTGGAATTCTGGTACCTGGTGTCCGCCAAAGTGGCACCGCCGTGGCGGTGAGATGGTTGCTAGCGCAGCCAAGCATGTTTTGCCCAGATCGTCCCGACGATCTGAGGGGATGCCCGGAGGGTGGGGCCATGGCGGTCCCGATGCCGCTGTGACGGTATCGGGCCAGTTATTTTTCATTAAGTGTGTATTATAAGCCCTTAGTCAATCATTTATTACCATTACGACAATTGAGTTCTTGGGAACTGTTCTAGAAGATTCTTGGGGAAAATACTTTGTGGAAAGTCTTGCTAATCTCCTTATTAATTCCTTAATTAATCATCTTAGAGTCCCTCTTTCCTTGATTCCTTATTAATGGAAGATAAAAAATGGATTTAATGGATATTCTACTTAGTATTTTAAAAGATGAAATTGATTGGGTTTATGTTAGATTATGATGTATCTAAGGTTATTAATCATAAATCTTCCATGATTAGTGTTGAATACTTGAATTCTAAGAGTTAGGGTTGATACCCAAAATTGCGGGTTTTGCTTAAATTTCAAAATTGGATGAATCCTTGAGTTATTTTAGCAATTGGTTGATGGGTTTTGTTCACCTAGTGTTTAACTGGATATTTTACCCCTGAATTTCCCGTTTGGACCTTGTGGGCCCCGTTTCCCCAAAATTCTAGAGTTGGTTTTGACCTAAATTGAATGGTAGCAATATAGGTATCGATCTTCATGATTTATAATCTAGATTTCGAATATGCCTAGACTTCTTTGATCTTGAAGCTCAGCGGAAAGGCAAGGCTAAAGAGTGATTGTTGGTGTTTTGTTGTTCGGCCATCCAGGTAGGTTATGGCTTACCCTTGGTAAGACTTCGTGTAGTGAAGCATATATTTAGATAATATTGCCGGAGACAGCATGTAAACGTTCGGGTATAAAGTTGTGTTAGATATTATCTCAGGTTGGGCCGTGTTGTGTGATTGGGGTTAGCCACCCCTTTGTGTTGTGACTTGATTGTTCTATTGTGTTGGCTTGATGCCATGCGTTGATAGTAGATATTGGGAATTGTTGTTCAATCGTGATTGAGATATTGTAGTACCTTACTTGTTGTTGTTGAAACGAGGTTATAGTTCTATATGACATGTGTAGTCTTTCATGATATTATTAGCATACCCATGTTTGGTAATTATGATATTGATTCAATTATTGATGTTGATACATACATTGCACGCATTCTCATCCTTCATGATATACTGTTGATATATTGTTTCGTGAGTCCCCTAGGGTGGTGCTGGTGAGATCCCTCCGTGGGCAAAGATCCGGGACGAGTAGCACTTAGACTTTGCGAGTCACCTTGGGTTGTGCTACCTAGATGTGGAAGTATTCCGTCCGGAGTACATGTGTACACAGCATTGCATGGCATTGCATAACATTCATACATTATTGCATTGCACTGCGTCATGGCTTATATTGTGATGATCTGGTGTTTTACTTGTGATATTGGTTTAGGATTGGATATATTGAGACTTGGCACAATTGGGTTTAGATGCTTCTACCTAGGTGATGACGTGTCCTTGGTTCTGATTATGTTTGACTTATACTTGTTAATTTATCTGCCTATCTTGCTTTATTGTCTGAATTATGTTAGTTATACTTAGTCGGCCTATGATACCTACCAATACTATGGTTATGTATTGACTTGCACTTGCTGCATTATTTTATCAGTGCAGCGTTCCAGGTTGGATCTTTTTCCGCCTCCCGTGGCTGATAGTCGCTATCAGGACTGCTTCGATTCTACAGGGTGAGCACAAGACATTCACTTCCTTGAAGACTCCTCTTATTATGTCTTATTTTTCCATTCTGAGATATAGACAGATTTGATGTATCATTACATTGCTGACTTGTGTATTTTCAATTAGATGCCTTGTATGGCTTAGACTAGACCTTGGGTGTATTTCTTATTTCCGCACTTTCTTCTATATATTATCGTATGACTTTCGTGATTATCTCTTCTGCTTAATTGATTTAATTACTTATGCTTTTATTTTCATTGGATTAAGGGTTCGCTTACCGAGGTGGAAAAGGTAAGTGCCCGCATGGCTTAGCCAAATTGGGTCATGACAAGTTGGTATCATAGTCCTATATAGGTTACCTGGTCTATAATACAACAGCGTGTCTAGTATAGTCTCGTGGATCAGTACGATGAGCTCCGTATTTATCTGCGAGAGGCTACAAGGCATTTAGGAAATCTCACTTTCTTTCATTCTTTCGTGCTACTTTAATCAAATTGGTGTCTGATTCTTATCTTTTCTCTCACAGATGTTGAGGACTGGAGCTACTATGGCTTGAGGTTAGGTGCCATAGGCCGCAACTACGGCTGGCACCCGAGGATGAGCGGTAGCCTGAGGACACGGCAGAGCTAGAGGCCGCGGGGCTGCCCCAGACAAGGCCAGGGCTCCTGCGGTAGGACAACGACGTGAGAGATCTCTGTCTTCAGAGCTTGAGTATCAGCAGGATCGAGACCAGGCCGCAGAGGATCGTGTGGCCCCAGCATGAACACAGCCCGAGGTTACTTCTGATCAGACCATGTAGGATACTATGGCCACGATGTTACTTCATCTAGATGCCCAACAGGAAGTTAGATGACCGTGTCTGGTCAGGATCTTGTTAGAAGGTTTAGGAAGTTAGAGCTGCCGAGGTTTTTGGGTACTTCTTCTGAGGACGCTTATGAGTTCATCCCGGATATGCATGAGTTGCTAAGTAGGATAGGGATTGTGGAGACCCATGGAGTTGCCTACACGTCCTACCAATTGTGCGGCGCTGCGAAGACTTGATGGAGGTATTTTTTGGTTTACAGACTCAAGGGTTCCCCTTCCCTGACTTGGACTCAGTTCTACTGGGCCTTCCTTAAGAAGTGTGTGCCTCAATCTTTGAGAGAAGGGTGTAGGGAGGTGTTTCTACATCTACAGAAGAAGGGTATGACGGTGGAGGCCTATGTGACTAGTTATCTGTATCTGACCTGTTAGTCCACCCTATTGATCCCTATTTAGACTGACAAGATTAGGCATTTGTTAGTGGGTTGGTCGGTCCTCTTTAGATCCCTTGCCTTCAGATGGAGGCCATGGGGGTTTCCTTCCAGTCCATCATCAAGCATGCATCTTTGGTTGAGGCTGCTAATGTCCGTGCATTTGGAGGTAGTGGTGACAAGAGACCGCGTCAGACTAGGAGTTGTGGTGGTTTTAGTTTAAGGGGTGCCGATCAGTCTTCTAGGCCGTATCAGCTATATTTCGGCCCCCTGTACATTCAACCTTGTAGGCTACCTCTAGTGAGCCATCTAGACAGAGAGCTCATGAGAGTATGTTTTCTCGACTAGTAGACAAGGTTGTTTCATCCGGGTCCTCAGCTTTAGTTGATCAGCCTTCGTCCCCTCTGATATGTTTTTCATGTGGAGATGTTGCACATATTGCTAGGAGCTGTTCCGGACCTAGACGGGATTATCAGCCACACAGCACTCCAATATTGTCTTGTGGTCGAAGTGGTGTTTCTCAGAGGGGCGACGCTCAGTCAGGCCGAGGTGGTTCTCAAGGTTCTAGAGGTGGGTCCCAGAGTGAGAGAGAAGGGTCTCAGACTGGGGGTGGTGGGGCCCATCGTTACTCATTTTTGGGTATGCCCGAGGCGGAGGCCTCAGATGTTATTGCAGGTATCATTTCTGTTTGTCATAGAGCAGCATCTGTGTTGTTTAATCCCCGATCTACTTATTCCTATGTATCTGCAAATCATGCCGTTGGTTGGGATTTTCCTTGTGATAGCATACATATACCTGTTCATGTGTCTACTCTGATTGGAGATTCAGTGATTGTTGATCGAGTCTACCGGTCCTTTTTGGTTACTTTTATGGAGTATGACACTTAGGTAGATTTGATGATTCTCGATTTGGTGGACTTTGATATTATATTTGGGATGTCCTGCCTTTCTCCTTATCACACAATATTGGAATATCACGCCAAGATAGTCCCCTTAGCCATGCAGGCATTTCTAGGCTTGAGTGGAGGGGTACTCCTAGTCCCGCTCTGAAGAAGATCATTTGCTTCCTTCTGGCGAAGAAGTTAGTCAACAAGGGGTGTTTAGTTTATCTGGCTCATGTGCGAGACACGACATTTGCATCTCTACCCCTTGAGTCCATTCTTATTGTGAGCGAGTTTGCAGAGGTATTCTTGTCTGACCTGCCGGGTATGCCACCCGATCGTGACATTGATTTCTACATTGACTTGGATCTGGCACTCGCCCTATTTCTATTTCACTAAATCAAATGGCACCTGCCGAGTTGAGAGAACTTAAGGAGCAGTTGCAGGACTTATTGAGCAAGGGATTCATTAGACCGAGTGTCTCCCCTTGGGGAGCTCTTGTATTATTCGAGAAGAAGAAAGATGGGACCAAGAGGATATTCATAGATTATCACCTGCTGAACAAGGTTACCATTCGGAAAAAGTGCCCTATGCCTCGTATTGATGACCTATTTGACCAGCTTCAGGGTGCCTTCGTATTTTTGAAGATTGACTTGCGTTCAGGCTAGAACTAGTTGAGGATCAGGGCTGATGATATTCCGAAGATAGCTTTTCGGACGAGATATGGCACTATGGGTTTCTAGTGATGTCTTTTGGTCTTACCAATGCCCTGATTGCATTTATGACTTTGATGAATGGCATCTTTAGGCTATTCCTTGATTCCTTCGTGATTGTGTTTATTGATGATATCTTGGTGTATTCCATGATAGAGAGGAGTATGAGAACCATCTTCATACTGTTCTTGGGTTGTTGAAAAAGAAAAGCATAGCCTATTTGCTAGGTTTTCTACGTGTGAGTTCTGGTTGGAGTCTATGGTATTCTTGGGCCACATTATGTCCAAGAAAGGGATTATGGTTGGCCCACCAAAAGATTGAGGCTGTGCGGGTTGGGCGTGGCCTACTACTGTTACTAAGGTTCGTAGTTTTGTGGGTTTGGCTAGTTATTACCATCGCTTTGTGAAGGGTTTTACTGCTACAGCTTCACTTTTGACCAAATTGTAGAAAGATGTTCCCTTCCAGTGGTCCGATGATTGTGACGAGAGCTTTCAAAAGCTCAAGCATCTTTTAACTTCAGCTACGATCTTAGCATTACCCATAGAGGGTAAGGATTGCGTGGTCTATTGTGATGCATCCCGTATAGGTTTGGGTGTTGTGTAGATGCAGAAGTAGGGTGATCGCTTATGCTTCCCGTTAGTTGAAGATTCATGAGAAGAATTACTCTACCCATGACTTGGAGTTGTTGGTCGTGGTCTTCACTTTGAAGATTTTGAGGCACTATTTGTACAGTGTCAATTGTGAGGTTTTCACCTATCACCGCAGTCTTCAGCATATGTTTACCTAGAGAGATCTTAATTCCAGGAAGCGCCGATAGATGGAGCTCCTGAAGGAATATGACATCCCTATTCTTCATCATCCCGGGAAGGCTAATGTGGTGGCTGATGCCTTGAGTCGCAAGGCAGTGAGTATGGAGAGTTTAGCTCGTTTGATTATTTTCAAGCTTCTGTTGGCCATGGAGGTTCAGATTCTTGCCAACAGTTTTGTTTGCCTAGATATTTCAGCCCCAGGCAGGATTTTGGCTCGTGTAGAGGAGAGGTCATCCTTATTTAACCAGATCAGGGCTCATCAGTTTGAGGATGCTCAGTTGTGTAAGATTCGAGATGAAGTTTTGAAGGGTGAGGCCAAGGAGATCGTGATTGATCCTGAGGGCTTTTTGAGGATTAAAGGGCACGTGCGCATTCCTCGTGTTGGAGATATGATTCAGTTGTTCTTGTTCGAGGCTCATAGCTCTCGATATTCCATTCATCCGGGGAAACTAAGATGTATCATGATCTTAGGCAACACTATTGGTAGTGTTGGATGAAGAGGGATATAGTTGATTTCATGGCTAAGTGTGGGAATTGTCAGCAAGTAAAGTATGAGCACCAACGACCCGCTGGTGTACTTCAGAGGATGCCCATTCCCGAGTGGAAGTGGGAGAGGATTGGCATGGATTTTGTTGTGGTTCTTCCGAAGACCCTAAGCAAGTTTGACACTATTTGGGTGATATTTGATCAGTTGACTAAGTCCGCTCGCTTAGTTTTAGTTCAGATTTCTTATACCACGAAGAAGTTAGCCAAGTTCAACATTTGGGACATTATGAGATTGCATGGGGTTCCTAATTCTATTGTACCTGATCAGGGTACTCTTTTCACATTCGAATTCTAGAGGGCTTTTCACGAGGAGTTGGGTACCCGATTGGATCTCAGTATAGCTTTTCATCCCCAGACCGATGGCCAGTCTGAGCGGACCATTCAAGTACTAGAGGACATGTTGAGAGCGTGTGTGATTGACTTTGGTGGCCATTGGGATCAGCACTTACCATTTGCAGAGTTTGCATACAACAACAATTATCATTCGAGTATTGGCACGACGCCTTTTGAGGCTTTATATAGTAGGAGGTGTAGATCTCTGGTTGGCTGGTTTGATGGGTTTGAGGTTTGACCTTGAAGTACAGATCTGTTGTGTAACACCTCGTAAATTCGGGTTAGGTGTGAAAGTGTAAAACTAGTAATAAGATGATATTTTAGCTATATTAATCCATTCAGGATGAATTTGGCGGATAAGCAGTCATTTTGAGGTCAACCCAAATAGTGAAGTTCGTAAGAGTTCTCAAACTCGTCTAAATTTCATTAGTTCTGACTTCTAAGCCAGTTTCGTCAGCATAGGTTTGTAATTTAAGCAAACTTTCTCAAAAAAAGTTGTTGGTCTTCGAAATACCTTTCCAACGATAGGTAGCCCAGCTCCAACGGAGCTCTATGCTAGGAGTTATGCCCATTTTACTAAACATCATTTGTGTAGTGTAAAAATTAGGCGAGCGCGGTGCCGTAGGCTGTGCCTCAGGCCAAACTTTCAGGAAATTCAAAATTTTGATGTTGTTGAAATAGATACACTATGTGCACCGCCCAGGGCGACGCCCCAGGCGACGCATTAGGCCATTTTATGCCTGAAGCAATTTTTCCGAAATTTATAAAAGCCTAACTTCTATTCATTCCTATTTCATTTTGGCCGACCTTTTAAGAGGAAACAACCCTAGGGTTTCCTCAAAACATATAAGTAAGTTATTGATTAATTCCCATCATTACTTCATCAATCTATCATCAAATTAGCACTAGTTTATCTTCCAAAAACCCTAGATTCTTGAAACCCAGAAAGAGAAGAAGAAAGGGACATTTGAAGACGTTGAGATTCCTTAAATAAGGTATGATCCTTGAATTTTCTGATGTTATTGAAAGGGTTTAGGCTAGTGTAGGTTATCCTATGGGATTAGAATCCATGATTGATTTGTAAAGTGTTCAAGAACACGTTCTAGACATGAAAACCTTGGTTTTTCTATAAAGGGGATATATAGGTAGAATTAGATTAAAGCTCTAATCTTTCTCATCTAAAACCATTGTAGTGCGGTTGTAAAACCTTGGGAATTACGTTTGAGCGGGATTTGAGGTATGTTTATATTTCAAAAATTGTTTTTCAAGTATGTCTACTTTTGAAGTACGGTTATATTGTGAAAGCATGATTTGTATTTGAGAATCCTTCCTCGACTATTTGTATAATCTAGAACTCTTGTTTAGTGGAAGTTCTTTTGGAATTAAAGACGATTTCTTTTAGACAAGGTCATGCGTGTGTAGGGTAAAGCTCGCATCGAACCTTATATGAACTACACTACTTTGTGAAACTCGTTTTTCCTATTATTGGATGATTGAACTCTGTGAAACTCATTTTTCCCATTATTGGATGATTGAACTCATTTTTCTAAAGGGTTGACCTTAAACACATTTTGCTATTGAGTGGATTCCTTGAACTTGAAAATTGAATAAGATTCTAAATATGCTATGACTTGAAATGCCTCTATTTTGTGATGATGACTTGAGAAGTGAGATTCAGCTCTAAGCCATGATTGATGATTCGGTAATATGCCATGATTTTTATTTTGTTGATGTTTAGGCATGTATGGCCAAGCTGTGCTAGTCCAGAGGATGATTAGCCGTTATGGATCCTAACGTATTGATATGAGTATTATTGTGTTAGTCCAGAGGATGATTGACCTCCGTTGCTTCATAGCCCAGAGTATCTATTACTATGTCAGTCCAGAGGACGACTGACCTCCGAGGTTTGTCGCCCGGTGCATTTGTTGATGTGCTAGTCCAGAGGACGATTAGCCTCCGTTGGAGTATCTATTGATGTGCTAATCCAGAGGACGATTAGCCTTCGTGGTTTCCTAACCCGGAGTATCAATTGATTGATTTGCCTGTGAGTGTCCTATTTCGTATCTTATTGCCTGTGAGTGGCTTGCGGTGATAGTGAATTCGTAAGTGAAATACTTGACCTAGTAAATGGTAAGGAGTTACGTTAATGTGTCCGTCATTGTTGGATTCTTTGATGACTCTTTAATGTTGCTGACTTACTTTATTCCTGGATTTGGAACTACTATTTTTATTGATATCATTTTATTGATTTTATTCATCATATCATGTTTTGTTAACTATTGCCCCTTTGACACACTCACTGAGTACCCAGTACTCAGGCGTACTGTTGTTGTTTTTGATGGTATGTTTGGTATCATTTAAGAGCAGGTTCGTGATACGCCTACGACTTAAGAGAACTGGTTGCTTTCGAGACTATTCGGTGAGCCCACATGATTGCTCGTGGGGCACCATTCTATCTTTATTGTTTTCGTATTTTATTTTCAGGCTGCATCCCGATGTTTTTAGATACTCTTTATTATCTTAGAAGCTCTATAGATAGTATACATTCTTGTGGGTAGTTGTCGAGTTATTTAACTCTTGGGCACGTGACACGTTTGATTTAGTTTTATAATATTAAAGACTTCCGCTAATTTAATTCGTATCTCATGATTCGTTTGAATTTATTTTATAAACTGGTTAGGGTGATTATTGAACCTGTTGGGTTCAAGTGTTATTATTGCATCTTTTAGGTTCTTCCGATATTATTCATGACGTTAGATTCCAGTCACGTCTAGGGTGGGTTTTGGGGAGTGACAAGCTTGGTATTTGAGCCTAGGTTTAAATACGTCCTAGGATTGTCGTCTGTGTCTGTGGAGGTATGTCTTGTGGAGTTTTCCTTGTGCAGCCTGATCACCTGCATGGCTGAAAGACTCCCAGGACATTTATAGGTGTTTCTGATTCTTCTTGATTCTAGATTGTGCTATAGAGCTTGAACTTCCTTTAGGATCGTTCCGATGCGTTCGTTACTGATGCCATATGGAGATGGTTTTAACTCGTGCCGCAATTTCTAACCTAGTGAACGATGGTGCTACGAAGTAGTCACGACCCAAATCAATGAGACGTAACGATTGCCTGACCTCAGATGATCAAGAACCCATCTACTAGTACCTGGGCTAATTGAATAATAGAGTGGCCCATATACAACCCTTCTCTGGACTACGCTAACTTGAAGGAACAACATCATAACCTCGTATCCAGAACTCATGACCAACTGTATATATGTACTATAAGTACTGAAAATAATAACGCGAGCAGACTAGGTTGCTATACATGCTGTACAACAAAATAGGAGCCGTCATGGCTACATAACATCCCAACCATATACATTTGTCTGCAGACCTCTAACGGAGTACAACCTATAAGGAAAACGGGACAGGGCTTCCTTTATACCCATATACATAAATCGGAATAGCATACCAAAAATCAAACTGTAGCCTCGAACTAATTGGAGCGTATTGACAACTGAGGGGTGGAAGTCCTACCGAGCTATACCGCTTCTCTGCTTATCTGAACCTGCGGGCATGAACACAGCCCCCCAAGCAATAGGGGAGTCAGTACAAATATTGTACTGAGTATGTAAGCCATAAAATAAGCATGTACATAAAATAATGGAAGACATTCGAGACGTGTCAATGAATGTGCAAAGATAAATAAATCAGTATGGCTATATCAAGAAAACACATATATCTATAGAAATGCCACAACATAGGCCACATCGTCACCCCTAAAAACATCGCAACATAGGCCACAGTGTTACCCCCTGTCAACTGTGCGTTATATTTAAACATCACATCATAGGCCACAGTGTCACCCCTTGTCAACTGTGCGTTATATATAAACATCGCATCATAGGCCACAACATCACCCCCTGTCAACTGTTCCTTATATATAAACATCACATCATAGGCCACAGCGTCACCCCCTGTCAATTTTACCTTATATATATAAACATCACATCATATGCCACAGTGTCACCCCCTATCAACTGTGTCTTATATATATAAACATCAAGAATAAGAATGAGTGCAATGCAATAGCAAAATGAAATAATAAAACTTGTTAACGTCGCAAAATAGCCGTATACATATATTATACTCATAGCACGCATGAGAGTTCAAACATAAACTACCACTTTAGAGGAGTGACATAAGGTCGATAATCTCCGATTTGTATTATGGAACAACCATCACCGCTATATCTCACCTTGAAGGGACAAGAATATGAGGTGAGATCAATCAACAATGAGTGGCATCAAGGAAATCATGAAGTAACTCAATAATCTTATAATATTATCAAACCATGAACATGAAATTAGGATAGAATCATCATCGACGTTATCCTCATAAAAGCATACTCATCTTTGGCATCATGAGAAACTTTCAGAATCATGAATCTCTAGATTGTGAAAGTACGGACATTTTGGAAAACAAGTATGAGTTCACAAGATACGAATCATGCCTTTGGAAAGGAAGGGACTAGACTTAACATACCTTTTCAATCGCTTTAACCTTAACTACTTAGCGCTTGTTCTCCCAAGCTCGTAAATATACATTCAAGAGAATTCACACTATTGCTAGGCTTATTGTCACTTGCTTGTCTCAAGCCTTTAATTAAAATCCTTTTAGAATCTACCGAAATTCGGGCAGCATCTCCCCTGTTTATATGCCTAGCCCGAAATCGCAATATAGCAACCAACCAACAACAACAACAATACCATCATCAACAACAATATTATCAATTCCAATATATTCCATAAGCAGCCCATACGATGTTATATCCAATTTCTTCGGTAAGTAAGCTTAAATCTATATTTATAAGGGAAGATTCATATCTCACTTCCACTAGAACGACACTCTCCTCAATATTCACCTTGAATTCAAGCCAAGTTTCACCGCAATACGATATTATAATCACAACTATACGCTGTTCGGACCTAAATCCGGAGATTTCACTTAATTTGCGCTAAAATTCTACAGACAGAAGTTGGGGAATTGTTCTAGAGATTTTGGGATATTTTGAGAGGTGTTTGGATGAAAAATGAGGGGTAAAACCCCTTTTAAAACGTTATAGAGTCGGTTCGGGAACTGTAGCAGCGCGACTACTGTAGCAGCTCAGTTACTGTAGCGTGCGTTTCTGCTTTGTCAGCCTAACTTGTAACGTCCATAATTCTCTACTCCGATGTCGTATTGGCGAGGGATTTGTTGTGTTGGAAACTAGACTCGATGAACTTCACTTTAGGATTATGAAACACCTTAAAACTCCTAATATACTAGGATATGTACCCCTACAAAGTTGACCAAAAATTCTACCAATTTTCAAATTTTCGACAAACTTATTTTCTTCAATTTGCTTGGTCCCGGAAACTTTAGATACTTGCTTAACACTTGTTAAGAGTATTCATTAACCTTATAAGGGTTCCATGGCCTCATCGAGCTTACGTTAATTTACTTACAATGCAAACGACGCAAAAAAAAATTCGAGGTGTAACATTCCTTCCCCCTTAGGAACATTCGTCCTCAAATGTTAAGCCTTTAGGGATTTGTACAAAAATTTTGCCAAAGTTTCCCCTGTAATTGTACCACTACCATCCTGTCACAACAACCCAAAATATATAATGCCTCACAGAGCTACAACATCAATACCCATATTGGCCACACACGACCAGAAAATCATTCAAAGAAGCACCACATACCTGAGGATAATGGTGTCTCTGGCTGGAGGTCTTTTGGGAGTTAAAACAAATGAGGGTACCTGGACTTCATATCTTCCTCAGCTTCCCAAGTCATTTCTTCCCTATTATTATTTCTCCACAGGAACTGAGGCTACGTCTTTGGTTCTGAGTCTATGAACCTGCCTATCTGGAATAGCAATGGGTGCTTCTTCATAGGACAATTTCTCAATGACCTGTACATCAGTCACAGGTGCAATTCTGGAAGGATCCCCAACACACCTGCGAAGCATGGACTCGTGAAACACTGGGTGGACCGATTCTCAATCTGGAGGCAAATTCAACTTGTAGGCTACTTGGCCTACCTTGCGTACAATCTTATAAGGCCCAATATACCGGGGACTAAGCTTCCCCTTCTTACCAAATCTCATTACACTTTTCATCGGTGACACCTTCAAGAATACCCAATCGTTAACTTTCAATTCTAAGTTTCGCCAACGATTGTCCACATAGGATTTCTGGCGACTTTAAGCTGCTAGTAGTCGATCTTGAATAAGCTTGACCTTCTCTACTGCTTGTTAGATCAGATCTGGGCTTACTAACTTTGGCTCTCCCACTTCGAACCATCTAATAGGCGATCTGCATTTCCTCCTGTATGGGGCTTCATATTGGGCTATTTGAATATTTGAGTGATTGTTATTGTTGTAAGCAAATTCAATAAGTGGCAAATGATCGTCCCAATTTCCTCCAAAATCTAACACGCATTCTCTCAGCATGTCTTCAAGGGTTTGGATAGTGCGCTCAGCCTATCCGTCAATTTGTGGATGGAACGCTATACTAAGTCTTACCTATGTTTCCAAACCTTCTTGGAAGGATCTCCAGAAATTAGCTGTAAATTGTGTTCCTCGATCAGTAATAATAGATACTAGAACACCATGTAGTCACACTATCTCTTTGATGTACAACTTCGCATAATCTTCTGCTTCGTACGTAGTCCTGACTGGCCGGAAATGAGCTGATTTTGTGAGTCTATCTACGATCACCCATATGGAAACATACTTATGCCGGGAATGGGGTAAGCCTATAATGAAGTCCATATTAATCGCTTCCCATTTCCAAGTTGGAATCTCTATAGCTTGTAGCAATCCTCCGGGCTTATAATGCTCCATCTTAACCTGTTGACAATTAGGACATTGGGCTACAAACTCTGGTATGTCTTTCTTCATTCCATCCCACCAATATATACATTTAAGATCATGGTACATTTTTGTCGCTCTTGGATGGACGGAATAACGAGAATGATGAGCTTCCTCCAGAATCTGCCAATGTAGCCCTGCAACATCAGGAACACATAATTTACCTCGATACCTAAGGACTCCATTCGCATAAACGTCAAATTGTGACTTTTCCTTCTGAGGAAGTACATCTCTATAGTAAAATTGTCACACCCTGATTTCCCTAGGGTGTGATGGGCACCCGACCCCATATCCGGAGCCGAGCGAACCCACAGACTCTTATTTCACACATGATCTTTCCGGACCTGTTAAGTCAAATAAGCATGACATACATATTAAGGCTCCCAGATTTTTTTTTTCTCTTTACTTATCAAAGTCAACAAAATCTATAATTATATTGTCATGACCCGACTAGGGGCCGTGACGAGTACCCGATACTTGTACCAAGCACCCCTTATCTATCATATTACCCTTATCTCTTAGCAAGCCGTATAGACAGTGCCATTTTTTTTTTCGAACATTAATGAACATTAATATTAGCAGCGTCATTATGAACATAGACTAGTAAACTTCGTTATCACTTTATACAACAACCATGCCAAACACCATATATCTAACTGTACCTGACTGACTGCATATATCTGTCTACGAGCCTCCAGACATAGTACACTTATACATAGAAAAGGCCGAGTACTGTCGTGCCCGAATATACATACACAAAATAGTACCAGTGGAGTGAGGCTCTGAAATAACTGGAGCGCTGTCAAGTGCGGCTGGTAGGGCTTCTAAGGATCACGTCCACCTATCTGCTGACCTGCGCGGCATGAAACGCAGCGTCCACAAGAAGGGACGTCAGTACGAATAATGTACCGAGTATGTAAGGCATGGAAGATAATACAAGTAGTAGCATAGAGTACAATTAATAGTATCATGGAGTCGTAGGACGTACAACGAGGTAAAAAAGTAACCTGCACTTAGGGAGGCCCCTTTTCAGGCTGGCTGTCATGTAGGCTTGTCCTTTCTTTTCTCTTTTGTTTTCTTTGAAACATTTCTTTTTCATAAACATGGAAATGGGGTTTAAATCATGTTATGTTTTTATCATATTACATTCTGCACTATCATAGCATGTCGTATCATATCATATCGTAGCATATCATGTCATGGAAGTATTATATCCTAGCGTATCATGTCACAGCATAGCTTGTCATATCATAGCATGGCTTATCATATCATAGCATGGCCTGTCATATCATAGCATAGCTTATCGTATCATAGCATGTCATGTCATGGCATATCATAGCATATCATGTCATAACATAGCTTGTCATAGCATTTCTTATCATAGCATCGCGTTTCATAGCGTATCGTGTCATATCATAGCATAGCATGTCTGGTCATGACATGGTAGGTCATATCATAGCACCGAACAATGTCGGCTCACCCATATAGCGTCGATGTAGATACGCACCGGCTCACCCATATATCCCGCGTCCGGGCACCCCGCGTCCGGGATGATAAGCCAACTGATCAGGTGGCAGTGAAACATATTTCCCTTCCCATTCCCCCATGTATCACTTCCCCCCAGCCCAGGTTCATATGCATAGCTTGCATATATGTACTCTGTATGCATATACACATCTTTTATATGTACACATATTTTTCTATTCATATACATAGCTTGTATACATATACATGTCTTATATACCTTTACTTATCTTATATACATATACATATTTTATATACTTATACATATCTTATATACATATACATGTTTTATACATATATATCATGTAAGCACACAAGGGAGCCCAAGGAAAAATCATGTAGCCATCGGAGTGACGTAAGGTCGGTGACCTCCGATTACATTATGGAATACTCGTGATCGCTCTTGTCTCACCTCGAAGGGACGAATAATTTAAGGTGAGATGGTCAACGGAGAATAGTAATAAGGTAAACGTAGAATGAAATCGTGGGCGTCGTAGATGACAGTTCATAGGTTTGGGAGTCTTTAGAAAATAAAGTCATAGCTAGGGGATATAAATAAGATTCAAGAATTAGTTTATCACTTTCATATTCACATAGAGTACTTAGCTTATAAATCTTAGTCATAGGATCGTTCCGGTAATACTTATCATTGGCATATCCTCTTGTCTAACATCATTGTTATCATTATCATCATGGAAGTCTCCTCGTTGGAGTACTTATAGTACTTATCATTTAGTAACGAAATCGGGATCAAAAGATTCCCTTGGATTCAACTTCTAGTAAGTACAACAAGACTATAAGGAAAATCCGAGAGTAATGGGCCCACCTCGGGCCGGATGAGGTAGCGTATACCATTTGTATATGATACATGTCGTAACGTTACCTGTGAGGGTTCTAGGGTAATCGGGTCCCATTTGTACAGGTTCTAAGGGTGTAGGAGGTTTTTCCAACAATTGGCACACTTTCTAGTTCAATTCTAATGAACAAAAAGTGGAAAACTTTAGGTGCGGATTCCGGGAAACCGAGTTGTACCCGAGGCTCGTACCCAACTTATTACAACTAAGACATGCCATTGAAAGAAAGGTGAAGCCTTACATACCTCTTTCCGCTCCTTTAGCTATTCCAAATTCACGTTGCAATCTCGTCGAAATCTGCAAATTGGTCATTTTTACCCAAAACTCTCATTAGCATACTTAGAGTACGAATCTTAAGGAAACACTTGGCTACCGAAATTTCGGCAGCATCTCCTCTGTACATACACCATCCTCAACATTCAACATAGCCAAATTCTCAACCAACACAATCCGGGAATTCAAACCCGGCCAAACTATTAACATAATCAACAATCGCACTAACAATTCACATATTTCCTTCAATATACATAATCTCCCAATTATCAATACTTCACCAAAGTTATCAAACCTTTATTTGCGATATGAAATCTACGATGATTACAACTTCATTTTTATTATGGAATCCATGACAACAACAATCAAACACTACATAAAAATCAATTCGATCGTCCAACACAACAACACTACATTCGGCCACCATTATCAATCAACACAACAACCAAAATACTAACTAGCACTTGCTTACCATTTCTTCATGCTTCAACACATATACACTACTATACATACAATATACACGGCCATACATCATGTATACACGGCCACATATACATGCCACAACTCACAGCCACAACATGCATACACCACTACAATCTCTCCAAACTCATTAAACTTCCATTTTCCACATATCATTCACAACAATAACAACCAAACACTAGTTAAAACAATTGAAGCATGGCTCCTACACATACATATATGTACACGGCCATATATTATATTCTTCTACTTCATGAATTTCATCTATTTAAGCATAATACAACACATATAAACCATGTATAACATATAAAACAAGATTGAAATTCACCTTTCTTCTTCAACTTCTTCACTTGTCTATGATTGGAAACTTGTATAATTATGAGTTGTTATTGCTCCAACAACAACTCTACCTTGTTAAGCACCCTTCACTTGGTAGGAAATGATTTTTGGAGAATTTTTGCAAATTGTTTTGGCAATTCTCGCTCTTGGCCGAATGTCCTTTGAAGGAGCTTCCTCTTTTTTTTTTTTTTTTTGAAGTCTTGAATTCTCTAGAAGTCCATGGGATTAAGATGACTATTAAGTCATCTTATTAGCTAATCATTTAATCCCATATGGGCTCAACCCATAGCATGGCCGGTTGGGCCCTATTTTTTTTTTAAAAAAAATTCAAGCCCAATTACATTTTGGGCTAGTTCTTGTTGTTCATGAAACATGTTTCCAACTTCCAAATTTGTCCTTCGTCTTTCTCCATTTTTTTCCACTTCTAAATTTTTATAACAACTTGTACACCAAACAAGATCAAAATTATAATCTTGCCCTTAATCTCCCGCAATTGCCTTAAATTATCCGAATGCGAAAAATGCGGGATATAACATATATAGAATTCTTGTTATAATACAGACTGACACATCGGCTGATGTAGCCGCTTACAGAACTGACATACTATACCCACGACTCTGTCTGCAAAGTCTCTAACATTAACCCGAAACCATATCACATATACTTCTGACTCGGCAGTCCTCCAGGAGCAAATGGAGTTTGCCATCTTCGCTGGAACGTCTTCTATAATGTCTTCAACTCATCTGGGAGTACTTGCGCGACATGAAACGCAGCCCCCGACGAAGAGGGGTTCAGTACGGAATATGTACTGAGTATGTAAGGCATGAATACAGAAAATATAACCATGACTGAAATAGACAGAACAACATTCAAAAAGCTTATCCAGAAATATCAAACACTTATCGTTTTTCTTTTCCAGATACGAATCATACTTACTCATCTCGTATGCCAAACAGATTACAGAACGTACAAATTACTTAAGTGACATCATACAGCAGACGGAATACAGAATCTACGGAAGGTCAGAATACTTACTCTCCAACGTAAGTCATGTATATCAGAATCTGATATCGTAGCACATACACGGCAGCCCCGGGGACATATACCACACCGGGGCAAGTACCATATCATATAGACGATAACTTCGGGGACAAATAACACGCCGAGGGACGGTCACATCATATCATATACATAGTGGCCTCGGGGACAGATAACACGCCGAGGAACCGGTGAACAGTGCACCTAAGGATCTAAGGATCATGTCCACCTATCTGCTGACCTGCGCGGCATGAAACGCAGCGTCCACAAGAAGGGACGTCAGTACGAATAATGTACCGAGTATGTAAGGCAAGGAAGATAATACAAGTAGTAACATAGAGTACAATTAATAGTATCATGGAGTCGTAGGACGTACAACGAGGTAAAAAAGTAACCTGCACTTAGGGAGGCCCCTTTTCAGGCTGGCTGTCATGTAGGCTTGTCCTTTCTTTTCTCTTTTGTTTTCTTTGAAACATTTCTTTTTCATAAACATGGAAAATGGGGTTTAAATCATGTTATGTTTTTATCATATTACATTCTGCACTATCATAGCATGTCGTATCATATCATATCGTAGCATATCATGTCATGGAAGTATTATATCCTAGCGTATCATGTCACAGCATAGCTTGTCATATCATAGCATGGCTTATCATATCATAGCATGGCCTGTCATATCATAGCATAGCTTATCGTATCATAGCATGTCATGTCATGGCATATCATAGCATATCATGTCATAACATAGCTTGTCATAGCATTTCTTATCGTAGCATCGCGTTTCATAGCGTATCGTGTCATATCATAGCATAACATGTCTGGTAATGACATGGTAGGTCATGTCATAGCACCGAACAATGTCGGCTCACCCACATAGCGCCGATGTAGATACGCACCGGCTCACCCATATATCCCGCGTCCGGGCACCCCGCGTCCGGGATGATAAGCCAGCTGATCAGGTGGCAGTGAAACATATTTCCCTTACCATTCCCCCATGTATCCCTTCCCCCCAGCCCAGGTTCATATACATAGCTTGCATATATGTACTCTGTATGCATATACACATCTTTTATATGTACACATATTTTTGTATTCATATACATAGCTTGTATACATATACATGACTTATATACCTTTACTTATCTTATATACATATACATATGTTATATACTTATACATATCTTATATACATATACATGTTTTATACATATATATCATGTAAGCACACAAGGGAGCCCAAGGAAAAATCATGTAGCCATCGGAGTGACGTAAGGTCGGTGACCTCCGATTACATTATGGAATACTCGTGATCGCTCTTGTCTCACCTCGAAGGGACGAATAATTTAAGGTGAGATGGTCAATGGAGAATAGTAATAAGGTAAACGTAGAATGCAATCGTGGGTGTCGTAGATGACAGTTCATAGGTTTGGGAGTCTTTAGAAAATAAAGTCATAGCTAGGGGATATAAATAAGATTCAAGAATTAGTTTATCACTTTCATATTCACATAGAGTACTTAGCTTATAAATCTTAGTCATAGGATCGTTCCGGTAGTACTTATGATTGGCATATCCTCTTGTCTAACATCATTGTTATCATTATCATCATGGAAGTCTCCTCGTTGGAGTACCTATAGTACTTATCATTTAGTAACGAAATCGGGATCAAAAGATTCCCTTGGATTCAACTTCTAGTAAGTACAACAAGACTATAAGGAAAATCCGAGAGTAATGGGCCCACCTCGGGCCGGATGAGGTAGCGTATACTATTTGTATATGATACATGTCGTAACGTTACTTGTGAGGGTTCTAGGGTAATCGGGTCCCATTTGTACAAGTTCTAAGGGTGTTGGAGGTTTTTCCAACAATTGGCACACTTTCTAGTTCAATTCTAATGAACAAAAAGTGGAAACCTTTAGGTGCGGATTTCGGGAAACCGAGTTGTCCCCGAGGCTCGTACCCAACTTATTACAACTAAGACATGCCATAGAAAGAAGGGTGAAGCCTTACATACCTCTTTCCGCTCCTTTAGCTATTCCAAATTCCCGTTGCAATCTCGTCGAAATCTGCAAATTGGTCATTTTTACCCAAAACTCTCATTAGCATACTTAGAGTAAGAATCTTAAGGAAACACTTGGCTACCAAAATTTCGGCAGCATCTCCTCTGTACATACACCATCCTCAACATTCAACATAGCAAAATTCTCAACCAACACAATCCGGGAATTCAAACCCGGCCAAACTATTAACATAATCAACAATCGCACTAACAATTCACATATTTCCTTCAATATACATAATCTCCCAATTATCAATACTTCACCAAAGTTATCAAACCTTTATTTGCGATATGAAATCTACGATGATTACAACTTCATTTTTATTATGGAATCCATGACAACAACAATCAAACACTACATAAAAATCAATTTGATCGTCCAACACAACAACACTACATTCGGCCACCATTATCAATCAACACAACAACCAAAATACTAACTAGCACTTGCTTACCATTTCTTCATGCTTCAACACATATACACTACTATACATACAATATACACGACCATACATCATGTATACACGGCCACATATACATGCCACAACTCACGGCCACAACATGCATACACCACTACAATCTCTCCAAACTCATTAAACTTCCATTTTCCACATATCATTCACAACAATAACAACCAAACACTAGTTAAAACAATTGAAGCATGGCTCCTACACATACATATATGTACACGACCATATATTATATTCTTCTACTTCATGAATTTCATCTATTTAAGCATACTACAACACATATAAACCATGTATAACATATAAAACAAGATTGAAATTCACCTTTCTTCTTCAACTTCTTCACTTGTCTATGATTGGAAACTTGTATGATTATGAGTTGTTCTTGCTCCAACAACAACTCTACCTTGTTAAGCACCCTTCACTTGGTAGGAAATGATTTTTGGAGAATTTTTGCAAATTGTTTTGGTAATTCTCGCTCTTGGCCGAATGGCCTTTGAAGGAGCTTCCTCTTTTTTTTTTTTTTTTGAAGTCTTGAATTCTCTAGAAGTCTATGGGATTAAGATGACTATTAAGTCATCTTATAAGCTAATCATTTAATCCCATATGGGCTCAACCCATAGCATGGCCGGTTGGGCCCTATTTTTTTTTAAAAAAAAATTCAAGCCCAATTACATTTTGGGCTAGTTCTTGTTGTTCATGAAACATGTTTCCAACTTCCAAATTTGTCCTTCGTCTTTCTCCATTTTTTTCCACTTCTAAATTTTTATAACAACTTGTACACCAAACAAGATCAAAATTATAATCTTGCCCTTAATCTCCCGCAATTGCCTTAAATTATCCGAATGCGAAAAATGCGGGATATAACATATATAGAATTCTTGTTATAATACAGACTGACACATCGGCTGATGTAGCCGCTTACAGAACTGACATACTATACCCACGACTCTGTCTGCAAAGTCTCTAACATTAACCCGAAACCATATCACATATACTTCTGACTCGGCAGTCCTCCAGGAGCAAATGGAGTTTGCCATCTTCGCTGGAACGTCTTCTATAATGTCTTCAACTCATCTGGGAGTACTTGCGCGGCATGAAACGCAGCCCCCGACGAAGAGGGGGTCAGTACGGAATATGTACTGAGTATGTAAGGCACGAATACAGAAAATATAACCATGACTGAAATAGACAGAACAACATTCAAAAAGCTTATCCAGAAATATCAAACACTTATCGTTTTTCTTTTCCAGATACGAATCATACTTACTCATCTCGTATGCCAAACAGATTACAGAACGTACAAATTACTTAAGTGACATCATACAGCAGACGGAATACAGAATATACGGAAGGTCAGAATACTTACTCTCCAACGTAAGTCATGTATATCAGAATCTGATATCGTAGCACATACGCGGCAGCCCCGGGGACATATACCACACCGGGGCAAGTACCATATCATACAGACGATAACTTCGGGGACAAATAACACGCCGAGGGACGGTCACATCATATCATATACATAGTGGCCTCGGGGACAGATAACACACCGAGGAACCGGTGAACAGTGCCAATGAATGCGCACGACAACATAGGAACGTGGCTGCCACTCCTGCCTTTGGCCCCACAACACATCTCACTTCCAGAAGTTTTTCTCCGATCTCCGTCACACATCACAACATAACCACGGTACCCGGGGGCGGGCAGATAACACAGCACCCCGAGCCCGGACACATCATACTTCGTAACATAACTTCGGTAACCAGGGACGGACATATAACACGGTACCCCGGAACCGGACCCATCATACTTCGGAATTCATTTATGGAACCCGACCCTCAACAGAGGACCCGACGAACCATCCGCACGATACATACCGGCCCGGGACTCGGTGAAGGAAATCATAACATATGCACTAGCAGAGTCGTGAGAAACTAAATGCACATAATTCAGACTCAATAGCTTAATCAAACATATTCTCCGAATATCCATAACAGATTACTTATTACCGAATACTTTATGTCAAGTTACCTTTATCAGAATATTTCTATCAAAGTGCTTATATCGCTTTTACTCAATCAGATTACATTTTTCAGGTTACTTGCATCAGATTCCTTATAACCGATTACTTAGGTCCGAATACATATATCAAAGGATTATGACAGAATACTTATCGACATATGAAGGCCCAGAACAAGTCTCGGGTCAATCGGAGTTAGTATACAAAAGTTACGAGCTTCCGAAGTACAGAACGCTCTACAATCATTTCAGAAGCTTTTCTTGGAAAACCAGAGCTGTAATCAGGTTAACTACCTTTTAGACATGATTATGGATCAAACCAAATAGAACCCTTGGAATCATACGTACGTCGAAATACTTAAGTCATGATTTACCCATTAGAATTATTTGACACTTAAGTTAGGGAGGGCATACAAATCACAAATGGACTCAGAACCACAGAATGGAATAGCCTCAAGTTACATACTACATCATATCCTACGTGGCTCTAGGGCATGCCAAAAGAAAGAAAGGTAAGCCTCACATACCTGAGTCGCGACCAACTCGTTACACTTGTTCATCCAACTTGTCAATCTACGTCCAAAAGGATTCATCCATTCGTTAGACTCGTTGTCACATACTTGTCCTAATCTTTCAAACACGTTTACTTATGTTCTGCCGGAATTTTGGCAGCATCTCCCCTGTAAATGTACCAATCCCGAGAATAAGGCTCGGCCCAAAATCAACAACAGCCATCCGGGAATTTAACCCGGCCAAACCAACAAAGATACTAACAACACCAATAAGAGATTCAAAACACATTCTAACATTAGTAGCTCTTTTATATACTATTCGACAATATTCTGTTTTCATTCAAATCAACCGCATACAATCGAACCAACATCAATATTCGTACACTCAAGTACTAATCCAAAACACTTAAACAAGATTCAAAAACACTTCGGACAACCCACAAAATGTTCAAATCAGCCCATCCAATACACAAGCAATTCCAAAATCTTCCAAGTCCAAGAAAACATCAACAATACACTTCTTTTCTTCCAAATTCATCAACTACACTAACAATCCATAATTTAACAACATTAGTCTTACAAATACAAGAAACCATATTAAGATCACATTAGGTACCAAAACAGCCCACATGATTTCAACTCCACTTTGAACCGTTAAGCCTTCATTTTACAACATAAAATCTACAACACAACAACCCAAACATACTAAATAAAATTAATTCATCCTTCCTTCAATAAACAACATCACACGGCCTCCACATCTACACACATAATCTCATGCATTTCATTTATTTTCCACACATTACAACAACACATAGGCATACTAAATTCACTTAATTCTCCCCTCCTACACAACAACACACCCACGGCTAGCCTTCAACATACACATATATTTCAAAACTTTCATTCATTTCCACATATCACAACATGAATAAATCATTCATAACTTCATGAAAATGGAGATTAAACTTACCTTCATTCTTTAACTTCTCCACTTGGTTAAGACTTATGAATCATCCATATAAGCGTTCTATTTGCTCCAACAATTCCACCATGTTAAAGAGCACCTTCCACATAGCAAGAAAACTAAAAGAAAATAATCCCCCATGATCAAATTTGAGGGGCTGGTTTCGGCCAGCCCCTAGCCGAACCCCTCCCCTTTTTATTTTTTTGTGTTGCTCTCCTTTTCTCTTGTCTTGAATTAGTTAGGCACTCATGTATATATATGCATATAATTCAAGCATGTGAGGGGTACATGCCCCTCTCTAGAAGGCTATTCTTTTTTCTTTACTTTTCTTGAAAATTTAAAAAAATTGACTTAAACCCTTCTTGCCATGCAAGCTTGTCCACATGCATATTTTTCCTTCTATTTTCGGCCAACATGGCCCCTTTTATGACCTCTTTGTGAAATTACCATTTTGCCCCTACGTTCCCACATTACTTCCATTGATCACTTTGCAAATTTCTCTTTTTGCCCTTAGTCTCTCACAATATTTTCATACTAATAATGGTCATAAGTAATATTCGTAACAACTTGTGCATTAATATAGTTTTCGAAAATGGTTTCGTCCTTAACTTCCCACGACGACTTTGAAATATCCAAACGTTCAAAATACGGGCTATAACATCCTCCCCCCCTTTAGAACATTCGTCCTCGAATGTTCAACTGACCTTATGGGGTTTTATAATACCTTGGGAGGGCCCCTTTTTTACAGATGCTCTTCTCTTTATTCCTGTTCTTTATCCTTTATCTTATCCTCCTTGACCTTTTCACGCATCCTCATTTCACATCGTAGGTTTCTTTTTATAATGCTTGAAAATGTTGCGACCCCTTGTTGTCCTAAGATAATATGGTCTCCCCCCCCCCCCCTCCCTTTTAGGGATTCCTTATATGCTAACAGTTCCTCTCTTCATCTCGGTACATCACATAGCAAAATCCCTTAACATAATTTTCCCTTTTATTTTCTGTCGATACCATCCTTCTTGTCGGCATTCCTACATCTTTCCATCCTTTATTGGTCCTTTCGCACATTTAGCTCGCTTACTTACTTGTAAATTTTTCTTAACCGTGCTTTTGTGTCGCAACGGCGCCTCCGTATTTTGAGCATTCCACCGCTCTTGTTTCCAGCACAAAATCTTTACGATTGGTATCTTCTCCTTTCTTATTATTTATAGCATCACCTTGAAGTTCAGAAAATGCTCTTTCTAGGGTACAAGTCTGTCCTATCCTTAAATCATCTTTTTAGGAGAGTTCTTCCACACTCGAGGAGACCGTATTAATGTAGCTACTCGTTTGTTCCCTTTTATACCTTTCAAGAGCCGGGATCTCCTAACATCGTCACCGGACCTAATCATTCTTTTCTCTTACTTCACGTTCCTTGTCGTGGCCGCTATTCTTTTGGCTCTACTTATTCAGATCGGTCTTCAACCCTTATCTTGTTCTTTTTTTTTTTTTACGCACCTATGCTTGCAATTTCACCTCAGATAATTCCGTGTTCTTCCAGTTATTCCCCCTTTTTGGAGGTCTTGCCCATTCGTGTTTCTTACCTTTCACTCCTTTCGGATATTTAATATCTTTAACTTCCACCTACTTACTCATTTTATTCTTTAAACATCATAGTATTCGGACTTTTCTATCCCTAATCCATGACGAAAATAGCGGCTCATCTCGCGGCGCTTACACCATTTGTTCTACTACCGTTCAGGTTCCGGTATCCCTCTTTCTGCTGTAGCATAGGTCGTTGGGACACACGTGTCCACTGATACCTTCACACACGAGATATCACACATACTCATATACACATACACACATAATCAATACCACTAATCCACAAAACACTTCCAGACGCTATTCAAGCCTATCCAAATTCCCGAGCTATGATGTGCTCTTGTCTCTTCCCTGAGCTAATCTGCCTCGTTCTACGCACCTTCTTAAGGTTTCCAGTCATCCTATATACTATAGTTCCACTTAAAATATTCTGATTTTCCATTTGTCTTTTATGCCAGAATATGTTGAATTTCTTGTAAACTTCTCAGGGGGTCACCCATCCCAGGATTGCTCCCACCTGAGCACGCTTAACCTTGAAACTTTGCTGGGATCCGATGCCTTAATGCTGATATTTTCGCGTCAACTTCCGCGCATGACCTTTATTACATAATCTGAGGCTAGTCGATGTCTTACAGATCCCGGGACACCCTCGTGACACGTCTTTTCCTTCATAATTACCATGTTACCCTTTTTGGGCCTCAGAGCTCGTCTTTTACTTCCGTGTATAACTACCTTTCATCCAAGATTCCTAGATTCCAGATGGTAATGGTTATGGCTTCGTTGCCATTATTTTATGAATGCCCCGATATCAGTCCGTTCGAACTTCTTACTTACCGTCTTTTCATAATAATCGACAGCGGGATTGATTGTCAACTTTCTGAACCCTCCATCAGACCTTGTCTCCCTTATACCATCTCCCTGTATATAGCAAATATCAATAATGCCTTACAGAGCGTATATATAGCATATCCCAGTCACCCAGAATTTCTGACTTCAGAAAACAGAACAATTACTTCAATACATACCCCTGCGACTTTTCATGTCGCCACTTACCCTTTCCTGTCGCATGTAAGTCTTACATAAGAAATCTCATTCCCTATAGTTTGGCTCTATCGCACGATCTATGACAGAAAGAAGGTCAACAACCCCTAAATGCCCTGTAGCCTCCTGTTTATAAATGTGGTAGGCTTCACACCATAAACAGGACTCTACTGGACACGACTTTGCAGACAACCCCACGGACAGACCTCGCTCTGATACCACTTTGTCACACCCTGATTTCCCTAAGGTGTGATGGGCACCCGACCCCATATCCGGAGCCGAGCGAACCCATGATCTTTCCGGACCTGTTAAGTCAAATAAGCATGACATACATATTAAGGCTTCCAGATTTTTTTTTCTCTGTACTTATCAAAGTCAACAAAATCTGTAATTATATAGAATTCATGTTATAATACAGACTGACACATCGGCTGAAGTAGCCGCTTACAGAACTGACATACTATACCTACGACTCTGTCTGCAAAGTCTCTAACATTAACCAAAAACCATATCACATATACTTCTGACTCGACAGTCCTCCAGGAGCAAATGGAGTTTGCCATCTTCGCTGGAACGTCTTCTATAATGTCTTCAACTCATCTGGGAGTACCTGCGCGGCATGAAACGCAGCCCCTGACGAAGAGGGGGTCAGTACGGAATATGTACTGAGTATGTAAGGCATGAATACATAAAATATAACCATGACTGAAATAGACAGAACAACATACAAAAAGCTTATCCAGAAATATCAAACACTTATCGTTTTTCTTTTCCAGATACGAATCATACTTACTCATCTCGTATGCCAAACAGATTACAGAACGTACAAATTACTTAAGTGACATCATACAGCAGACGGAATACAGAATATACGGAAGGTCAGAATACTTACTCTCCAACGTAAGTCATGTATATCAGAATCTGATATCGTAGCACATACGCGGCAGCCCCGGGGACATATACCACACCGGGGCAAGTACCATATCATATAGACGATAACTTCGGGGACAAATAACACGCCGAGGGACGGTCACATCATATCATATACATAGTGGCCTCGGGGACAGATAACACGCCGAGGAACCGGTGAACAGTGCCAATGAATGCGCACGACAACATAGGAACGTGGCTGCCACTCCTGCCTTTGGCCCCACAACACATCTCACTTCCAGAAGTTTTTCTCCGATCTCCGTCACACATCACAACATAACCACGGTACCCGGGGGCGGGCAGATAACACAGCACCCCGAGCCCGGACACATCATACTTCGTAACATAACCTCGGTAACCGGGGACGGACATATAACACGGTACCCCGGAACCGGACCCATCATACTTCGGAATTCATTTACGGAACCCGGCCCTCAACAGAGGACCCGGCGAACCATCCGCACGATACATACCGGCCCGGGACTCGGTGAAGGAAATCATAACATATGCACGAGCAGAGTCGTGAGAAACTAAATGCACATAATTCAGACTCAATAGCTTAATCAAACATATTCTCCGAATATCCATAACAGATTACTTATTACCGAATACTTTATGTCAAGTTACCTTTATCAGAATATTTCTATCAAAGTGCTTATATCGCTTTTACTCAATCAGATTACATTTTTCAGGTTACTTGCATCAGATTCCTTATAACCGATTACTTAGGTCCGAATACATATATCAAAGGATTATGACAGAATACTTATCGACATATGAAGGCCCAGAATAAGTCTCGGGTCAATCGGAGTTAGTATACAAGAGTTATGAGCGTCCGAAGTACAGAACGCTCTACAATCATTTCAGAAGCTTTTCTTGGAAAACCAGAGCCGTAATCAGGTTAACTACCTTTTAGACATGATTATGGATCAAACCAAATAGAACCCTTGGAATCATACGTACGTCGGAATACTTAAGTCATGATTTACCCATTAGAATTATTTGACACTTAAGTTAGGGAGGGCATACAAATCTCAAATGGACTCAGAACCACAGAATGGAATAGCCTCAAGTTACATACTACATCATATCCTACGTGGCTCTAGGGCATGCCAAAAGAAAGAAAGGTAAGCCTCACATACCTGAGTCGCTACCAACTCGTTACACTTGTTCATCCAACTTGTCAATCTACGTCCAAAAGGATTCATCCATTCATTAGACTCGTTGTCACATACTTGTCCTAATCTTTCAAACACGTTTACTTATGTTCTGCCGGAATTTCGGCAGCATCTCCCCTGTAAATGTACCAATCCCGAGAATAAGGCTCGGCCCCAAATCAACAACAACCATCCGGGAATTTAACCCGGCCAAACCAACAAAGATACTAACAACACCAATAAGAGATTCAAAACACATTCTAACATTAGTAGCTCTTTTATATACTATTCGACAATATTTTGTTTTCATTCAAATCAATCGCATACGATCGAACCAACATCAATATTCATACACTCAAGTACTAATCCAAAACACATAAACAAGATTCAAAAACACTTCGGACAACCCACAAAATGTTCAAATCAGCCCATCCAATACACAAGCAATTCCGAAATCTTCCAAGTCCAAGAAAACATCAACAATACACTTCTTTTCTTCCAAATTCATCAACTACACTAACAATCCATAATTTAACAACATTAGTCTTACAAATACGAGAAACCATATTAAGATCACATTAGGTACCAAAACAACCCACATGATTTCAACTCCACTTTGAACCGTTAAGCCTTCATTTTACAACATAGAATCTACAACACAACAACCCAAACATACTAAATAAAATTAATTCATCCTTCCTTCAATAAACAACATCACACGGCCTCCACATCTACACACATAATCTCATGCATTTCATTTATTTTCCACACATTACAACAACACATAGGCATACTAAATTCACTTAATTCTCCCCTCCTACACAACAACACACCCATGGCTAGCCTTCAACATACACATATATTTCATAACTTTCATTCATTTCCACATATCACAACATGCATAAATCATTCATAACTTCATGAAAATGGAGATTAAACTTACCTTCATTCTTCAACTTCTCCACTTGGTTAAGACTTATGAATCATCCATATAAGCGTTCTATTTGCTCCAACAATTCCACCATGTTAAAGAGCACCTTCCACATAGCAAGAAAACTAAAAGAAAATAATCCCCCATGATCAAATTTGAGGGGCTGGTTTCGGCCAGCCCCTAGCCGAACCCCTCCCCTTTTTATTTTTTTGTGTTGCTCTCCTTTTCTCTTGTCTTGAATTAATTAGGCACTCATATATATATATGCATATAGTTCAAGCATGTGAGGGGCACATGCCCCTCTCTAGAAGTCTCTTCTTTTTTCTTTACTTTTCTTGAAAATTAAAAAAAAATGACTTAAACCCTTCTTGCCATGCAAGCTTGTCCACATGCATATTGTTCCTTCTATTTTCGGCCAACATGGCCCCTTTTATGACCTCCTTGTGAAATTACCATTTTGCCCCTACGTTCCCACATTACTTCCATTGATCACTTTGCAAATTTCTCTTTTTGCCCTCAGCCTCTCACAATATTTTCATACTAATAATGGTCATAAGTAATATTCGTAACAACTTGTGCATTAATATAGTTTTCGAAAATGGTTTCGTCCTTAACTCCCCACGACCACTTTGAAATATCCAAACGTTCAAAATACGGGCTATAACAAAAACAACACATTGTCTTCATATTGGCGCTTCTTTACTTCCTCTACTAAGAGCGAAACAGCCGAGTCCGGAATGGTGACTCCCACACCGCCCGAGTCCATCAAGCGAACTCCAAGGCCGGCTAACTATTGGAGCTCTCGAGCTAACTGCCTCTTCTCTGGCTGAACATCACATAAACTGCTCATGGATTTGCAGCTAAGAGCATCAGCTACTACATTTGCCTTTTCTGGATGGTATAGAATGCTCACATCATAGTCCTTCAATAGCTCTAACCACCGTTGTTGCCGCAAATTCAATTCTTTCTGCTTAAAAATATATTGGAGACTCTTGTGATCTGTATAAATATCCACATGAATACCATATAAATAATGCCTCCACATCTTTAATGCATGAATAACCGCAGCGAACTCTAGATCATGAGTCAGGTAGTTCTTCTCATGTTTTCGCAACTGCCTTGAGGCACAAGCAATAACTTTGCTATGTTGCATCAACACACAACCTAGCCCAATACCTGAAGCATCGCAATAGATAACATAGCTCTCCGACCCTTCTAGCAATGTCAGGACCGGGGCCGAGGACAACCTAACCTTTAGCTTCTGAAAGCTGCGCTCACAGCGTCTGTCCACTGGAATTTGGCCGATTTCTGGGTCAACTTTGTCAATGGTGCAGAGATAGAAGAAAATCCTTCGACAAATCTTCTATAGTAACCGGCCAACCCAAGGAAACTACAGACCTCTATAGGCGTTGTAGGCCTTGGTTAATTCTTCACAGCTTCAATCTTCTGAGTATCTACTCGAATGCCATCAGCCAAAATAATATGCACCAGAAAGGTTACAAAATTCAGCCAAAACTCACATTTTGTAAACTTGGCATATAGTTCCCGAGTTCGAAGAACTCCAAGGACAGTACATAAGTGATCCGCATGCTCCGCCTCCAATCGAGAATGTACCAGAATGTCATCAATGAACACGATTACGAATAGATCTAGGAAAGGCCTGAACACATTGTTCATCAAATTCATGAATACTGCTAAGGGGTTAGTCAATCCAAATAACATCACTCGAAACTCGTAATGGCCATATCTAGTTTGGAAGCCTCTTTTTGGGATATCCTGTTACTTAACCCTCACTTGGTGGTACCCTGATCTCAGATCTATTTTTGAGAACCACCTGGCACCCTGCAACTTATCAAACAAATCATCAATCCTTGGAAGTGGACATTTATCCTTGATAGTCACCTTATTCAATTATCTATAATCAATGCTCATACGTAGGGATCCATCTTTCTTTCTTACAAACAACATAGCGCTCCCCATGGCGATGAATTGGGTCTAATAAAACCCTTTTCAAGCAAATCCGTCAATTACGCCTTTAACTCTTTTAATTCTGCAGGGGCCATCCGATAAGGGGGAATAGATATGGGATTAGTATCTGGTAACACATCAATGGCAAACTCAATCTCCCATTATGGTAGAAGACCTGGAAGATCGTCTGGAAAAACATCCAGGAACTCATTCACAACTGAAACAGATTAGAGGGTTGGCGGCTTTGCTTCTGTTGCCTGAACCAAGATTAAATGATAAATACAACCTTTAGCAATCATCTTTCTTGCTTTGAGATAGGAATAAACCTACCTCTCGGGGACGCCGTATTGCCTTTCCATTCTAACACTGGTTCTCACGAAAACTAAAATCGAACCACCTTTGTCCTACAATCAATATTTGCGTAACAGGCAGCTAGCCAATCTATATCAATAATAACACCAAAGTCTAGCATCTCCAACTCGTGTAGATCAGTAGTAGTATGACAGTTGCAAACTACAATCACACAATTTCTATATACTCGTCTAGCTACCACTGGGTCCCCTACAGGTGTGGCTATCTCCGAAGGTTCGACTGGCTCAAATTTCACCCCAATACGATTAGTAATATAAGGAGTAATGTATGACAGAGTAGAACCTGGATCAATCAATGCATGTACATCATAAGAGGATACCCACAATATACTTGTAACAATGTCAGGAGAAAACTCACGATCCTGTCTACCAGCTAATGCATAGATGCGGTTCTAAGGGCCGCTCGAGCTAGGTATTCCACCTCTCCCTCCACCACGTCCTACTGGTTCCTGAGGACCCTGTCCTGCAGGGCGTACTAAAGAAGAAGAAACCAGCTATGGACTCTCCTGTACGCTGAGTAGTACCTACACCACCTCCCAACGGATAATTCCTCATCAGATGACCTGGTCGGCCGCAAGAATAACAAGCATTTGATCCCCATCTATATTGCCCTGTGTGTTGCCTACCACACTGAGCACACCGTGGCAAGGGTGGGCTCGTCTGTCCCAACTCCTGTCGATACTGAGAGCCGGAGGCTCTAAAACTCTATTATGCTCCTAAATAAGAAGGTCGATCGAATCTAGGACCTGAAAACCGCGGGGGCACAATTCCCACTAAATAAAATGGGTACCGGGAATGCTGCTGTCTCTGTCTTCCCTTAAGCTCACCCTCAGTGTCTAAAGATCTAGCCCTCTTGTCACGGCCCTGGTCACGCTCACGCTCGATCCATACGTGGCTGCAACGCGGCTGTCGTACACTCATCGATCAAATGTGGCCCTAGACCAGCGACGAAACGATAGACCCAATCCTCTATCTCAGCCACCATAGCTGGGGCATATCTAGCCAATGAGTCAAAGTATACACCATACTTCTAAACACTCATATTGCCCTGCTTAATACGCAAGAACTTATCTGCTCGGGCCCGTCGGACTTCAGGTGGTAGATAATGGCAAATAAAAGCATCTGAAAACTCTTGCCAAATGGCTGGAGGGGTATTCTCTCCCCTAGAAAACTCCCACGTTCGATACCACTATACTGCAATATCACGGAACTGATAAGAAGCCAACTCCATGGACTCGACCTCGTCGGTATGCATAACCTTCAAGGTCCTCTGCATATCATTAATAAAGTCCTGAGGGTCTATATTTTGGTTCAACACAGAAAAATCTAAAGGGTCTAGCCCAAGAAAAGTCTTAACCCTCGCACTACTTGCTCGACCTGCCTGGTCAACATCAACTCCCTGCCACTGAGCTTGAGCGGCTACTAATCTAGTCAATTGTTGGATAGCATCCCGTACATCTTGGCCTGGTGCATCTGGCTGAGGAGCTGGGGGTGCTGGAGGTGGAGTATGTGAAGTCTAAGACGGGCTCTCACTTCGAGACTCGCTTCGAGCTCTGGTAGCATGCTATGTGTGGCTAGTGGCCTCACCAGCCACTTTCTTGCCTTTCTGGGTGGCTGTAACCTTCTTGCGAGGCATTGCTGAAATCAGAACAAATTGTTAGAAGGCAAACTCCTAACACATGGTTCTATCGCACGATCTAAGAGAGGAAGAATGACAATTTCCTAAATGTCCTGTGGCCTCCTATTTATAAGTGTGGTGCACGAAACACCCATAAACAAGACTCTACTAGACACGGTCTGTAGACAACCCTTGGACGGAACCGCTTTGATACCACTTTTGTCAAGACCCAAATCGATGAGTCATGACGAGTGTCTGACCTCAGATGGCCAAGCACCCATCTACTAGTACCTGGGCTAACTGAATAATAGAGTGGCCCATATACAACCCTTCTCTAGACTATGCTAACTTGAACGAACAACATCATAACCTCATATCCAGAACATGAACTCATGACTATCTGTACATATATATATATATATATATATATATATATAACAGTACAGAAAATAATAACGTGAGCAGACTAAGTTGCTATACATGTTGTACAACAGAACAGGAGATGTCATGGCGACATAACATCCCAACCATATACATTTGTGTGCAGACCTCTAACGGAGTACAAGCTATAAAGAAAACGGGACAGGGCTCCCGTTATACCCATATATATAAATTGGAATAGCATACGAAAAAGCGAACTGCAACCCCCGACTAATTGGAGCATATTGACTATTGAGGGGTGGAAGTCCGACCAAGATAGACCGCTTCTCTATTTATCTGAACCTGCAGGCATGAACACAGCCCCCCCAAGCAATAGGGGAGTCAGTACGAATATTGTACTGAGTATGTAAGGCATAAATTAAGCATGTACATAAAATCATGGAAGACATCTGAGATATGTCAATGCATGTGCAAAGATAAATAAATCAATATGGCTATATCAAGAAAACATATATATATATCTATAGAAATGCCACAACATAGGCCACATCATCACCCCTAAAAACATCACAACATAGGCCACAACGTCACCCCCTGTCAACTGTGGCTCTTATATATATATATATATCACATCATAGGCCACAACATCACCCCAGTCAACTATGCCTTATATATAAACATCACATCATAGGCCACAGCGTCACCCCCTGTCATCTGTGCCTTATATATAAACATCACATCATAGGCCACGGCGTCACCCCCTGTCAACTGTGCCTTATATATATAAACATCAAGAATAGAAATAAGTGCAATGCAATAGCAAAATGAAATAATAAAACTTTGCAATGTCGTAAAATAGCCTTACTCATAGCATGTATGAGAGTTCAAACATAAACTACCACTTTAGCAGAGTGACGTAAGGTCGGTAATCTACGATTTATATTATGGAACAACCATCACCGCTATATCTCACCTTGAAGGAACAAAAATACGAGGTGAGATCAATCAACAATGAGTGGCATCAAGGAAATCATGATGTAACTCAATAATCTTAGAATGTTATCAAATCATCAACTTGAAATTAGGTTAGAATCATCATCATCATAGTTATCCTCATAAAAGCATACTCATCTTTGGCGTCATGAGAAACTTTCGGAATCACGATTCTCTAGCTTTTGAGAGTACGACATTTTGGAAAAGAAGTATGGGTTCACAAGAAACGAATCATGCCTTTGTAAAGGAAGGGACTAGCCTTAACATACCTTTTTAGTCGCCTTAACCTTAACTACTTAGCGCTTGTCCTCCCAAGCTAGTAAATCTACATTCAAGAGACTTCACACTATTGTTAGGCTTATCGTCACATTCTTGTCTCAAGCCTTTAATTAAAATCCTTTAAGAATCTACCGAAATTCGGGCAGCATCTCCCCTGTTTATATGCCTAGCATAAAATCACAATCCATCAACCAACAACAACAACAATACCAACATCGATAACAATATTATCAATTCCACTATATTCCATAAACATCCCACACGATGTTCTACCAAATTTCTCAACCAATAAATTCGTTATATGATCATTTAATAACTTTTCTTTAGTAAGTAAGCTTAAATCAATATTTCTAAGGGAAGACTCCTACCTCACTTCCACTAGAACCGCACTCACCTCAATATTCACCTTGAAGCCAAGCCAAGTTTCGCCATAATACGATATTATAATCACAACTATAATACGATATTATAATCACAGCTATATGTTGTTTGGACCTAAATCTGGAGATTTCAATAAATTTGTGCTAAAATTATATGGACGGAAGTTGGGAGATTGTTCTAGAGAATTTGGGATATTTTGAGAGGTGTTTGGATGAAAAATGAGGGGTAAATCCCCTTTAAAAAGGCTCTAGAGTCGGTTGGGGTACAGTAGCAGCGCGGCTACAGTAGCAGCATGGCTACTGTAGCAGCTCAGTTTGCACACGTTTCTACTCTGTCAGCCTAACTTGTAACGTCCATAATTCCCTACTCCGATGTCGTATGGACGAGCAGTTAATTGCGTTGGAAATAAGAATCAACGAACTTCATTTTAGGCTTTTGAAACAACTTAAAACTCCTAATATATTAGGAGATATACTCCTTCAAAATTGATCCCAAATTCAGCAAAAAATTCTACCAATTTCCGAATTTTGGACAAACTTATTTTTTTCAATTTGCTTGGTCCTGGAACCTTTAGTATCACGACCCAATCCCGTAGGCCGTGACTAGTGCCCGATCTGGGCACCCAAACCCATCTATCAAATGCATTCAAGTATATAGCAGAAGCCGACAAGGCTGTATTTACGAATTTAGATAATCCCCAGAAAAATTTCGGCAGAGTCTCCTTTGTTTTTCGGACTATCCAGAATAACCCTGTACACAGCAAACACCAACAAAGGCCACACAGGGCTAACAAAGAAACGTATAAACATATGCGGGCCGGCCGCCTCGGCGTATGGGATCGCCCAAACACGACATATACACACATCCATACAGAAAGACCCTAACCCACAGACATGTCCACAGACCTCTAAATAGACCAACAGAATCATATGGCGGGACAGGGCCCCGCCGTACCCATATAGTCAAATATACAGGAATATATACATAGCAAAAGATATATGTACCAAAAGTGGACTCCAGATCAAAAGGGAGTACTCCGAACTAGCAGAAAGTGGAGCCTACAGTGGTGGATCACCTGTGTGTGCACCTGCGGGCATGAAACGCAGCCCCCGAAGAAAGGGGGTCAGTACGAAAGATGTACTGAGTATGTAAAGCATAGAGTGCAGAAATATAGACCACAACTAAAAGCCAACAGGAATACAAAAGGGGAAAATATCGAGCAGTATATCAAAATCAGTATCAAAATCATATATACATAATGCAAACGAAATCATGCAAAGCTCAGGAACGTGGTCACCACTCCGACGCTGGTGCCACACACATCATAACACCAGAAGGTTCAAATCTCCGTACATCTCCGAGCACACATATCAGCATAACATATCACCAGCCATATCACAGCATAACTCCAAACGGAACCCGGCCCTATGGCGAGGTCTCGGGAACCGTAACACAGCATACGGCCGAAATTATCATAGCGCGCACGAATCATAACCGGCCCGGGAACCGGTCAACAAAGTCATAATAAGGCACGAGCGGAGTCGTGAGCAAACAATGCAATTTATAAGTCAAAATATTCTTTGGAACTTGATAAAATCATTAGTCAAATCCTTAGTCAAAGTAGTCGAACAATTAGTTAGTACGGAGTTCATTTCACAAAAATGTTCCTGAAATGATATTTATAGTCCAAAATATAGTTTAGCATATTATTTTAATCGAAACATTATTTTATAACAAACAATTTCATAAACAAAGGTCCCTTATCAAAAATTTTCAAAAAGAGAGCCTAATAGAGCAGACGAATGCATCTCGGAGTTAGCGGGCCCACCTCGGGTCAAGTCGAGGTGGCGGATATGAATCACGGACATTTGGGGTCTATGGGATCATACATGGAAGTTTCGAAGCGATTAGATTACATTTGCATAAGTTTCGGACATTTGGTTACTTTCCAACCAAAATAAGAACTTTAAGGTTCAATGCGATTGAATGAATAGTGCACATTTTCTAATTTGGATTCCGAGGATCAAGATTGCTCCCGGGACCCCGATATTGACCTAGCATACTTAAGACATGCCAAAATAAGGAGTGGGTAGCCTTACATACCTTGGATGCGTCTTACGCTCGCCTAAAACTCAAGTCCCGTTTCGCTCAGAATCTGCAAATGGTCAAAGTTACCAATTAGGGATTTCAAGGCTTAAGAATTTACTTAACCTCATTTTTGTCTACCGAAATTTCGGCAGCACCTCCCCTATATATATAACACCCCGAGACTTAGCTCGGCTCCATATACAACAACAACAACAACCCACAATATCACAAACATCACAAGTCATAACAAAATCACTCTAACGTCAATATTCTTTCTTTCTACATAATTTAACAACTTTCGTCTAAACTTCACAACATCAAACTAACATCCACATTATCATATTCATTTACCCATTAAAGTTATTCAAACACATTCCAATAATATTCCAAGCGATATACATGAATTCAAGTATGCTGCCAATTTCCATATTCTATCCAAAACTTCACAAATGCGACAAACTACTAACTCGCATTATTTTCATCCAAAATTCATTAACAACGACCAAAATTCACATTTAGAATCTCACTTCTATAATTATATAAAAATTATATAAAATTCACATAATTTCCCATATCGACATACAACCAACTTCAATGCCAATTCAACTCGTTAAACATTCATTTGAATCATAAATGCCACAACGACGCAACTAACAAACTAAACAAAATCAAATTCACCTTGCCTTCACCATGACATGGCTCACGGCCACTTCACCACACACACACACACACCAACGATTTCACACACACACCAAAACTACGAAATTCTCGTCTATTCTCAATCCTCATAATATTCTTACAAATTCCATAACACAAAAGTGACAAAATTCTTACCTTTTCTTGAAATTCCGACTTGCCGCAAACGTGATTCTTCCGCCAAACAAATTGTATCACGTCGGAGAGCGTCTTGTACTTGCTACAAATATGAGAAGACCAAGATTTTTAAAGATAGAATCAAAGCTTGAAAAAAAAAATTCTCCTCTTTCTATAGGGTTCGGCCGAGACCCCTATTTTGAGCTTAAGATTTTAATTTTTTTGGTTCTTGAACATTCTAAGGTACAAAGGATATATATATATATATGATCCATGGTCACATGTAAGTCACATGACCATTTAAAATGGGGCTTGGGCCAAGGCTTATGGCCGGCCACCCCTCACTTGGGCTTCAAAATTTTTGTTCAAATTTTTCTTGGCCCAATTCGTTAAAATTCTCGTTTTGTAATTCCCGAAACTAATTTCCAAAATTCCAAATTTGCCCTCAGCCTTCCCCGAGGTCTTTGCACCAATACTTTCATAAACAACATAGACATATTAACTAAAATAAAAAATATGGCCTTATAACATACAAGTCTCAATTGTTTTCAAGATTTCCAATTATGCGAAAACACGGGACATAACATTCTCCCCCCTTTAGAACATTCGTCCCCGAATGTTAAATTAATCTTATAAAGTCTTATGAGCATAACGGGGGAGTCCCTCTCATATAAGTAGTATACATGATTCATACATCGATTAATACAACAAGTTTAAAAGGTTTAGATTACCTGTGGGTGTAGGAAACAAGTGGGGATATTTCCTCCTCATCTCCTCCTCCGACTCCCAGGTCATCTCTTCCCGGTTGTTGTTGCGCCATAAGACTTTAACAGAAGGCACTTCTTTAGTGCGCAGTCTCTTTACCTGACGATCCAGAATAGTTATAGGCTGCTCTTCATAAGACAATTGCTCCGTTACTTGAATATCATCTACTGGGAATATTCTGGAAGGATCACCAATACATTTTCGCAGCATGGACACATGAAATACCGGGTGTACTGCCTCCAAATCGGATGGTAAGTCTAGCTCATAGGCGACCTCGCCTATCTTCCGAATGATCTGATATGGCCCAATGTATAGCGGACTTAACTTACCCTTTTTACCGAATCTCATAACACCCTTCATAGGCGACACCTTCAGAAATACCCAGTCGCCAATCGGGAACTCTAACGGTCGACGTCGTCTGTTTGCATATGCTTTCTGCCGACTCTGAGCAGCCAATAATCGCTCCCGAATAAGTTTTACTTTATCCACTGCTTCCTGGATCACATCTGGTCCAATTAATCTGGTTTCGCCCACATCGAACCAACCAATAGGAGATCTGCATTTTCTGCCATAAAGAGCTTCGTACGGTGCCATCTGAATGCTGGAGTGATAACTGTTATTATAAGAAAATTCAATAAGCGGCAAATGATCATCCCAGCTACCCCTGAAATCAATAACGCAGGCCCGCAACATATCTTCCAGCGTCTGAATAGTGCGTTCGGCCTGCCCATCGGACTGAGGGTGAAAAGCTGTACTGAGGTTCACCTGAGTCCCTAATCCCTCCTGAAATGACCTCCAGAAATTTGCCGTAAACTGGGCACCTCGGTCTGTAATAATAGATACAGGGACTCGTGAAGTCTGACTATCTCTCTGATGTATAATCTAGCATAGTCCTCGGCCGAATAAGTAGTCCGGACTGGGAGAAAGTGGGCTGATTTCGTCAATCTGTCAACAATAACCCAAATAGAATCATACCTGCGTAGAGTGCGCGGTAACCCAACAACGAAATCCATATTAATCATCTCCCATCTCCAGGCTGGGATTTCCATCTCCTGTAATAATCCACCGGGCTTCTGATGTTCAATTTTCACTTGTTGACAATTCGGGCACTGACTAACGAACTCGGCAATATCTTTCTTCATACCGTCCCACCAATACAAACATCTGAGATCATGATACATTTTAGTGGAACCAGGATGAACAGAATACCGTGCATTATGCGCCTCACCCATGATTTGTCGCCGTAAGCCTGCAACATCCGGTACACAAAATCTGCCTTCATATAATAACACCCCATCCGGCGAAATCTCAAACGGAGTCTTTTCTTTATTAAGAGCCACATCCCTGTACTGAACTAGAATAGGATCTTCGAACTGTCGCTGCTTTACGTCTTCTATAATAGATGATTCGGCAACTGCACGAACAGAAATCACAGAATCTCCAGAATCTGCCAAACGAACTCCAAGGCTGGCCAACTGATGAATTTCACGAACCAAATATTTCTTACCAGGTGGTACGTCAGCCAAACTGCCCATAGACTTGCGGCTAAGTGCATCCGCTACCACATTGGCTTTCCCCGGATGGTACAGAATATCAACGTCATAATCTTTCAATAATTCTAGCCATCTTCTCTGCCGCAAATTTAGTTCTTTCTGTTTAAAAATATACTGGAGACTCTTATGGTCCGTATAAATATCAACGTGGACCCCATATAAATAATGCCGCCAAATCTTCAAAGCATGAATCACCGCGGCTAACTCAAGATCATGAGTGGGATAATTCTTCTCGTGCGGTCTGAGCTGCCGGGAAGCATAGGCTATGACTCGACCGTGCTGCATCAATACACAACCTATCCCAATACCAGAGGCATCACAATAGACAACATACCCGTCTGATCCTTCTGGAAGAGCTAAAACTGGAGCTGTAATTAATTTTTCTTTCAACATCTGAAAGCTGCGCTCGCAGGCATCGGTCCACTGAGATTTCGCCGCTTTCTGAGTAAGCTTCGTCAGTGGTGCCGCTATAGAAGAAAAATTTTCCACGAACCTTCGATAATATCCGGCTAACCCTAGAAAACTGCGTACCTCTATCGGTGTAGTAGGCCTGGGCCAATTCTGTACAGCTTCAATCTTCTTCGTATCGACCCGAATACCATCTACTCCGACAACATGCCCCAAGAATGCCACAGAAGTTAACCAGAATTCACATTTGGAAAATTTAGCATATAATTTTTGCTGCCGAAGGGTGCTAAGTACTGTCCTCAAATGATCCGAATGCTCCTCTGCTGATCGTGAATAAATCAAAATATCATCGATAAACACAATCACGAACATGTCCAGGAAAGGCCGAAATACCCGATTCATCAGATCCATAAATACTGCTGGAGCATTAGTCAACCCGAAAGACATGACTCTGAATTCATAATGCCCGTACTGGGTCCTGAAAGCAGTCTTTGGGATATCAGATTCTCGCACTCGCACCTGATGATAACCTGAGCGCAGATCCACCTTTGAAAAATATTTAGCACCCTGCAACTGATCAAACAAATCATCATTCCGGGGGAGGGGATATTTATTCTTTATAGTCACCTTATTTAATTGCCGGTAATCGATACACATGCGCAGTGACCCGTCTTTCTTTCTTACAAATAATACCGGCGCTCCCCAGGGTGATGTACTAGGTCTAATAAAGCCTTTATCCAACAAGTCTTTCAGCTGTTCTTTCAACTCCTTCAATTCAGCCGGTGCCATTCTGTACGGAGGAATAGATATAGGCTGCGTATCTGGCAACAAGTCTATAGTGAAATCTATCTCCCGTTCAGGCGGAAGACCCGGAAGCTCATCTGGAAACACATCTGGGAATTCATTAACAACCGGAACAGACTGAAGAGTAGGTGTCTCGGCTGTAGTATCGTGCACACGAACCAATTGATAGATATAACCCTTTTGAATCATCTTCTTAGCCTTGAGGTACGAAATAAACTTACCCCTCGGCGATGCTGTAGACCCGAACCACTCTATAACCGGTTCCCCTGAAAACTGAAAATGGACTACCTTTTTCTGGCAGTCAACATTAGCATAACAGGAAGCTAACCAGTCCATACCCATAATGACATCGAATTCCAGCATATCTAATTCTATCAAATCAGCTTTAGTGCAGCGATCACATATAGTCACAGAACAATCCCTATATACCTGCCTCGCTATAATACAATCCCCGACCGGTGTAGCGACCTCAAATGGCTCTATAGGCTCAAACACTATCCCAATTTTACTAGCAACGAGCGGGGAAATATATGATAAAGTAGAACCAGGATCAATCAGTGCATATACAGATCAGGAAAAAACCAGTAATGTACCTGTGATGACATTCGGTGAAGCCTCCTGGTCCTGGCGACTGGCTAATGCATATATGCGGTTCGAGGGACCGCTAGAACCTGAAGCACTGCCACGACCTCGACCGCGTCCCGCCGGTGCACGCATACCTCGGCCCGCAGGGCGTGCAACTGATAGAGCAGATGATGAACCAGCGGCTGATCCCATCGGCTGAGCTACACTACCAGAACCGCTCGCCAACGGACAATCTCGCATAATATGGCCCTGACTACCGCATGAAAAACAGGCTCCAGTAAGTCGATAACACTCTCCCGGGTGCGACTTCCCGCAATGGGAACAACGGGGCCTGGGTGGTCTGGGCTGACTGGGACCTCTGGATACCTGTGAACCTGATACTCTGGAGCTCTGACCGGCCCCAGACTGTCCTGCATTGTCAAATCTCCTACCGGCTAGCTGTGTACCCCGGCCTGACGGAGGAGGATGTCTGCCTGACTGCTGCTGCTGAGGCTGTCCGCCTCGAGAATCTCCAGAATAACCTGCGAATTTGGCCCTCTTGGGCGGCCTCCTATCTCGATCTCTGCTGGAATAATCAGCTCTATGTCGGTCTTTCATACCCAGGGCATAAGCCTGTAGTCGGGCAATATCCATGTCTGCCTGCAATGCCACCGCCATACAGCCATCAATCAAATAGCGGTCTAACCCCATCACGTATCTGTGCATCCGATCGGCCATATCTGCTACTATGGCAGGTGCATACCGGGCCAAAGAATCAAACTCCATATTATACTCACGGACGCTCCGACCCCTCTGCTGCAGATGCAAAAATCGGTCAACCCGCGCCCGCCGTAACTCTGGGGGAAAAAAGTGGTGAGTGAAAGCAGTCACGAACTCGTCCCAAGTAGATGGGGTAGCACCCTTACCCCTGGATAGCTCCCAGGACTCATACCAGTGAGCAGCAACATCCCGTAGTCTATGCGAAGCCAACTCAATAGACTCAGTCTCTGAAGCCCTGACCAAGTCTAGTGAGCGCCGCATCCCCCGAATAAAGTCATGGGGGTCCTCGTCGGGCTTAGACCCGTAAAAATATGGAGGGCCACATAATAGAAACTCTCGAACCCTCAGGCTGTCACTCCTGTCGTCATCATCATCATCTCTCCACCCGCGTCTGCCAGCCTGTCCCGCTACCAGAGTGGTCAATAACTGCACAACCTCTCTCAGTGTCCTGTCCTCCGCCCTTGGCTGAGGAGCTAGAGGCCTGGGTACGGGTACTCGGGCCCCTGAAGCTGCTGATGGACCTGCTCCAGGCTCCGCCGGTGGTGTAGCGGATCCCTCTGAATGGGGCACAACCTCGGGCAAATCATAAACACGAGCCCGGGTTACTCGTTGTGTCTGACTAGTCCCTGCCATCCCTGCCTTGCCCTTCTGGGCCGCCGTTGCCTTCTTCGGAGGCATCACTGCAAACACAATAACGAATCAGATCAAAATCATCCTAATAGAACGGCTCTAACGCACGATCTAAGATTCCAAAGAAAAGTAACACCCTAAATGCCCTGTAGCCTCCTGTTTATAGATGTGGTGCACAACACACCGATAAACAAGACTCTACGAGACACGGCCTGTAGACATTCTGAGGACAAACCGCTCTGATACCACTTTTGTCACGACCCAACCCCGTAGGCCGTGACTCGTGCCGATCTGGGCACCCAAACCCATCTATCAAATGCATTCAAGTATATAGCAGAAGCCGACAAGGCTGTATTTACGAATTTAGATAATCCCCAGAAAAGTTTCGGCAGAGTCTCCTTTGTTTTTCGGACTATCCAGAATAACCCTGTACACAGCAAACACCAACAAAGGCCACACAGGGCTAACAAAGCAACGTATAAACATATGCGGGCCGGCCGCCTCGGCGTATGGGATCGCCCAAACACGACATATACACACATCCATACAGAAAGACCCTAACCCACAGACATGTCCACAGACCTCTAAACAGACCAACAGAATCATATGGCGGGACAGGGCCCCGCCGTTCCCAAATAGTCAAATATACAGAAATATATACATAGCAAATGATATATGTACCAAAAGTGGACTCCGGATCAAAAGGGAGTACTCCGAACTAGCAGAAAGTGGAGCCTACAGTGGTGGATCACCTGTGTCTGCACCTGCGGGCATGAAACGCAGCCCCCGAAGAAAGGGGGTCAGTACGAAAGATGTACTGAGTATGTAAAGCATAGAGTGCAGACATATAGACCACAACTGAAAGCCAACAGGAATACAAAAGGGGAAAATATCGAGCAGTATATCAAAATCAGTATCAAAATCATATATACATAATGCAAACGAAATCATGCAAAGCTCAGGAACGTGGTCACCACTCCGACGCTGGTGCCACACACATCATAACACCAGAAGGTTCAAATCTCCGTACATCTCCAAGCACACATATCAGCATAACATATCACCAGCCATATCACAGCATAACTCCAAACGGAACCCGGCCCTATGGCGAGGTCTCGGGAACCGTAACACAGCATACGGCCGAAATTATCATAGCGCTCACGAATCATAACCGGCCCGGGAACCGGTGAACGAAGTCATAATAAGGCACGAGCGGAATCGTGAGCAAACAATGCAATTTATAAGTCAAAATATTCTTTGGAACTTGATAAAATCATTAGTCAAATCCTTAGTCAAAGTAGTCGAACAATTAGTTAGTACGGAGTTCATTTCACAAAAATGTTCCTGAAATGATATTTATAGCCCAAAATATAGTTTAGCATATTATTTTAATCGAAACATTATTTTATAACTAACAATTTCATAAAAAAAGGTCCCTTATCAAAAATTTTCAAAAAGAGAGCCTAATAGAGCAAACGAATGCATCTCGGAGTTAGCGGGCCCATCTCGGGTCAAGTCGAGGTGGCGGATATGAATCACGGACATTTGGGGTCGATGGGATCATACATGGAAGTTTCGAAGCGATTAGATTACATTTGCATAAGTTTCGGACATTTGGTTACTTTCCAACCAAAATAAGAACTTTAAGGTTCAATGCGATTGAATGAATAGTGCGCATTTTCTAATTCGGATTCCGAGGATCAAGATTGCTCCCGGGACCCCGATATTGACCTAGCATAGTTAAGACATGCCAAAATAAGGAGTGGGTAGCCTTACATACCTTAGATGCATCTTCCGCTCGCCCAAAACTCAAGTCCCGTTTCGCTCAGAATCTGCAAATGGTCAAAGTTACCAATTAGGGATTTCAAGGCTTAAGAATTTACTTAACCTCATTTTTGTCTACCGAAATTTCAGCAGCACCTCCCCTATATATATAACACCCCGAGACTTAGCTCGCCTCCATATACAACAACAACAACAACCCACAATATCACAAACATCACAAGTCATAACAAAATCACTCTAACGTCAATATTCTTTCTTTCTACATAATTTAACAACTTTCGTCCAAACTTCACAACATCAAACTAACATCCACATTATCATATTCATTTACCCATTAAAGTTATTCAAACACATTCCAATAATATTCCAAGCGATATACATGAATTCAAGTATGCTGCAAATTTCCATATTCTATCCAAAACTTCACAAATGCGACAAACTACCAACTCGCATTATTTTCATCAAATTCATTAACAATGACCAAAATTCACATTTAGAATCTCACTTCTATAATTATATAAAAATTATATAAAATTCACATAATTTCCCATATCGACATACAACCAACTTCAATGCCAATTCAACTCGTTAAACATTCATTTGAATCATAAATGCCACAACGACGCAACTAACAAACTAAACAAAATCAAATTCACCTTGCCTTCACCATGACATGGCTCATGGCCACTTCACCACACACACACACACACCAACGGTTTCACACACACACCAAAACTACGAAATTCTCGTCTATTCTCAATCCTCATAATATTCTTACAAATTCCATAACACAAAAGTGACAAAATTCTTACCTTTTCTTGAAATTCCGACTTGCCGCAAATGTGATTCTTCCGCCAAACAAATTGTATCACGTCGGAGAGCGTCTTGTACTTGCTACAAATATGAGAAGAACAAGATTTTTAAAGATAGAATCAAAGCTTGAAATTTTTTTTTCTCCTCTTTCTATAGGGTTCGGCTGAGACCCCTATTTTGAGCTCAAGATTTTTTTTTTTTTTTGTTCTTGAACATTCTAAGGTACAAAGGATATATATATATGATCCATGGTCACATGTAAGTCATATGACCATTTAAAATGGGGCTTGGGCCAAGGCCTATGACCAGCCACCCCTCACTTGGGCTTCAAAATTTTTGTTCAAATTTTTCTTGGCCTATTTCGTTAAAATTCTCGTTTTGTAATTCCCGAAACTAATTTCCAAAATTCCAAATTTGCCCTCGGCCTTCCCCGAGGTCTTTGCACCAATACTTTCATAAACAACATAAACATATTAACTAAAATAAAAAATATGGCCTTATAACATACAAGTCTCAATTGTTTTCATGATTTCCAATTATGCGAAAACACGGGACATAACATTTAGGCACTTGCTTAACCCTTGTTAAAAGTATTCATTAACCTTACAAGGGTTTCATGGCCTCTTCGAGCTTACGTTAGTTTACTTACAACGCAAATGACACAAAAAATATTTGAGGTGTAACATAAGTGCGCGCTGGTTGTGATGAAAAATTTGATGGATGTTCTAGAGTCACTTGGAATTTTATAGTAGATGTTGGTGGTAATTGTAAGGTCTGATTATTGATGTTTCGAGGTAAGTATTCTCACTATTTATTGTTGATGTTGCGAGGTAAGTATTATCACTATATGTTCTTTTGAAGCGTATTCGCTGATCGATTCGAGTTCGACTCTTTCTTATATAACTAAGTATCTTGCCCTTGATTTTGGTGTGGAACTCAAGCCATTGTTAGAACCCTATACTATGAATACCCCTGCTGTATTCTCGTTATTGCTTCTAGAATCTATTGAGATTGTGTAGCCATAGTTAAGGGCCGTGAGACTACCTCTGAATTGTTAGAAATAGAAATGGTGAACTTTGAAATGATTATGAGGATAGACTGGCTTTCGAAGTTTCATGCAATTCTAAGCTTCCGATTAAAAATAGTTAGGCTTGTATTTCTAGATGAACCCTTTATGAATGAAAGAGTAATATCGTTAAATCTCGAGGTAGACTACAGGTGTAAATTCCTTATTCCATGCTTAGGCTTGTTTGGTGTAGTTGCGGGAGTCTCGGTGAGGGCCATGTGGTTATTGTTATAGTATTATATGAGTTTTGTTTGAGAGAGCTTGCAATACAAAGGAACACAAATGAGAATTTGAAAGACTTAAGGTTTCGCAAATATCTTAGGCCATGACTTTCATTCGGGGACGAATGATCCTAAGGGGGGGGGGATAATGTAACACTCAGTAAATTCGGGTTAGATGTGAAAGTGTAAAAATGGTAATAAGATGATAATTTTAGGTAATATTAATACATTCGGGATGAATTTAGGTGATAAGCAGTCATTTTGAAGTCAACCCAAATTGTGAAGTTCGTTAGAGTTCTCAAATTCGTCTAAATTTCAGTAGGTCTGACTGCTAAGACAGTTTTGTGAAAATAGATTGGGAATTTGGGAAAACCTCCTCAATGATAGTTGTAGGTCTTCGAGATAAATTTCGAACGATAGGTCTCCCAGCTCAAACGGAGCTCTGTGCTAGGAGTTATGCCCATTTTACTAAATATCGTATGTGCAATCTAAAATTTGGCGAGCGCGGCACCCTGGGCGGCTCCCTAGGCCAAATTTTAAAGAAATTCAAAATTTTGATGCCTTGGAAATAGATACATTGTGTACACCACCCTGGGCAGCGCCCTAGGTGACGCACTAGGCCATTTTATGCCTGAAGCAATTTTTTTCGAAATTTATAAAAGCCTAACTTTGTTATATTCATTTTTACTTCGTTTTGGCCGATTTTTAAAACGAACCAACCCTAGGGTTTTCCCAAAACATATAAGGTAAGTTCTTGATAATTTTCCATCATTACTTCATCAATCTAGCATAATATTAACACTAGTTCATCTTCCAAAAACCCTAGATTCTTGAAACCCAAGAAAGAGAAGAAGAAAGGGATGTTTGAAGACGTTGAGATTCCTTAAATAAGGTGTGATCCTTGACTTTTATGATGTTATTGAAAGGGTTTAGACTAGTGTTGGTTGTCCTATGGGATTAGAATCCATGGTTGATTCATGTGTGTGTAGGGTCAAGCCTCCATCAAACTTTATACGAACTATACTACTTTGTGAAACTCGTTTTTCCAATTATTGGATGATTGAAGTCTGTGAAACTCATTTTTCCTATTATTGGATGATTGAACTTATTTTTCTAAAGGTTGGACCATAAACACGTTTTGCTGTTGAGTGGATTTCTTGTACTTGAAAATTGAATAAGAGATTTGAATAAGATTCTAAATCGGCTATGACTTGATTGATCGATTTTCTTGTGAGTGGCATGTTTCGTATCTTGTTGCCTATGTGTGGCTTGCGACAATAGTGAATTCGTAAGTGAAATACTTAGGCTGGTAAATGGTAAGGAGTTAAGTTTATGTTTCCGTCATTGTTGGATTCTTTGACGACTCTTTAATGTTGCTGACTGACTTTATTCCTAGATTTGGAACTACTATTTTCGTTGATATCATTTTATGGATTTTATTCATCATATTGCCCCTTAGACACTCACTGAGTACCCAATACTCAGACATACCATTGTTTTTTTTATGGTATGTTAGGTATAATTGAGGAGCAGGTTCGTGACACACCTACGACTTAAAACAACTTGCTGCTTTCGATACTATTTGGTGAGCCGACATGATTGCTCGTGGGGATCTATTCTATCTTTATATTTTTTTCATTTTTTACTTTCGGGCTGCGTCCCAGTGTTTTTAGTTGCCCAGCTCTAACGAAGCTTTGTGCTAGGAGTTATGCCCATTTTACTAAACATTGTCGGTGCAGTGTACTATTAGGCGAGCGCGACGCCCTAGGAGACACTGTGTACACCGCCCTAGGCGGGCCGTTGGCGACGAACCAGGCCATTTTATGCCTGAAGCGATTTTTCCCAAAATTTATAAAAGCCGAACTTCGTTATATTCATTCCTACTTCGTTTTGGCCGACTTTTTAAGAGGAAATAACCCTAGGGTTTCCCCAAATCATATAAGGTAACTTCTTGATCAATTTCCATTATTACTTCATCAAATTAACACTAGTTTATCTTCCAAAAACCCTAGATTATTGAAACCCAAGAAAGAGAAGAAGAAAGGGACGTTTGAAGACGTTGAGATTCCTTAAATAATGTATGATGCTTGACCTTTCTGATGTTATTGAAAGGGTTTAGGCTAGTGTAGGTTATCCTATGGGATTAGAATCCATGATTGATTGATGAAGTGTTCAAGAACATGTTCTACATATGAAAACCCTAGTTTTTCTATAAAGGGGGTATATGGGTAGAATCAGATTAAAGCTCTAATCCTTCTCATCTAAAACCATTGTAGTGCGATTGTAAACCTTGGGAATTACGTTTGAGCGGGATTTGAGGTATGTCTATATTTCAAAAATCGTCGTTTCAAGTATGTCTACTCTTGAAGTACGGTTATATTGTGAAATCATGATTTGTATTTGAGAATCCTTCCTTGATTGCTTGTATAAGCTAGAACTCTTGTGTTATGGAAGTTCTTTTGGAATTAAAGACGATTTATTTTAGACACGGTCATGCGTGTTTAGGTTTAAGCCCGCATCGAACCTTGTATGAACTATACTACTTTGTGAAACTCATTTTTCCCATTATTAGATGATTAAATTCTGTGAAACCCATTTTTCCCATTATTGGATGATTGGACTCATTTTTCTAAAGGTTGGACCTTAAACTTGTTTTACTGTTGAATGGATATCTTGAACTTGAAAATTGAATAAGATTCTAAATTGGTTATGACTTGAAATGCCTCTATTATGAGATGATGACTTGAGAAGTGAGATTCGTCTCTAAGCCATGATTGATGATTCGGTAATATGCCATGATTTGTATTTTGTTGGTGTTTAGGATTTTATGGGCAAGCTGTGCTAGTCCACAGGACGATTAGCTGTATGGATAATAACCTATCGATACGAGTATTGCTGTGTCATTCCTGAGGATGATTGGCCTCTGTTTCTTCCTAGCCCAGATTATCTATTACGGTGTCAGTCCAGAGGATGATTAACGTTTGAGGTATGTCGCCCGCTGCATTTGTTGCTGTGCTAGTCCATAGGACGATTAGCCTCCGTTGGAGTATATATTACTGTGCTAGTCCAGAGGGCGATTATCCTCCGTGGTTTCCTATCCCAGAGTATCAATTGATTGATTTGCCTGTGAGTGGCATGTTTAGTATCTTGTTTCCTGTGAGTGGCTTGCGGTGATAGTGTATTCGTACGTGAAATACCTAGCCTGGTAAATGGTAAGGAGTTAAGTTAACGTTTCCAACGTTGTTAAATTCTTTGATGACTCTTTAATGTTGCTGACTTACTTTATTTCTGGGTTTAGAACTGCTATTTTCATTGATATCATTTTATGGATTTTATTCATCATATCTTGTTTTGTTAACTATTGTCCCTTAGACACTCACTGAGTACCTAGTACTCAGGCATACCATTGTTTTTTTATGCTATGTTAGGTATCAGTGAGGAGTAGGTTCGTGATACGCCTACGACGCAAGACAACTTGCATCTTTCGCGTCTATTATGTGAGCCGACATGATTGTTCGTGGGGCACCATTCTATGTTTATATTTTTTTCTTATTTTTGTTTCGGGCTGCATCCCGATATTTTTAGACACTCTATATTATCTTAGAAGCTCCATAGATAGTATACATTCTTGTGGGTAGTTTTCGAGTTGTTTAACTCTTAGGCATGTAATACGTTAGATTTAGTTTTATAATATTAAAGAATTTCGCTAATTTAATTCGTATCTCATGATTCGTTTGAATTTATTTTATAAACTATTTGAGGTGATTATTGAACCTATTAGGTTCAAGTGTTATTATTGCATCTTTTAGGTTCTTTCGATGTTGTTCATGACATCGGATGCCTGTCACGTCTAGGTTGGGTTTTGGCGGGTGACAAGCTTGCTATCAAAGCCTAGGCTTAAATACGTCCTAGGATTGTCGTCTGTGTCTGTGGAGCTATATCTTGTGGAGTTTTCCTTGTGCAGCCTGATCACCTGCATGGCTAAAAGACTCCTAGGACATTTGTACGTTTTTCTGATTCTTCTTGATTCTAGATTGTGCTATAGAGCTTGAACTTCCTTTAGGATCAGTCTGATGCGTTCGTTGCTTGTGCCCTTTGGAGATGGTTTTAACTCGTGCCGCAGTTTCTAACCTAGTTAACGAAGGTGCTAGGAAGTGCGCGCTGGTTGTGATGAACACTTTGCTGGATGTTACAGAGTCACTAGGAATTTTACTGTAGATGTTGGTGGTGATTGTTAGGTCGGATTATTGATGCTGCGAGGTAAGTATTCTCACTATTTATTATTGATGTTGCGAGGTAAGTGTTCTCGCTATATGTTCTTTTGAAGAGTATTCGCTGATCGATTCGAGTTCGACTCTTTCTTATATAACTCAGTATCTTGCCCTTGATTTCGGTGTGGAACTCAAGGCATTGTTAGAACCCTATACTATGAATACCCCTGCTGTATTCTCGTTATTGCTTCTAGAATCTATTGAGATTGTGTAGCCGTAGTTAAGGGCCGTGAGACTACCTCTGAATTGTTAGAAATAGAAATGGTGAACTTTGAAATGATTATGAAGATAGACTGGCTTTCGAAGTGTCATGCAATTCTAAGCTTCCGATTAAAAATAGTTAGGCTTGTATTTCTAGATGAACCCTTTATGAATGAAAGAGTAATATCGTTAATTCTCGAGGTAGACTACAGGTGTAAATCCCTTATTCCAGGCTTAGGCTTGTTTGGTGTAGTTGCGGGAGTCTCGGTGAGGGCCATGTGGTTATTGCTATAGTATTATATGAGTTTTGTTTGAGAGAGCTTGCAATACAAAGGAACACAAATGAGAATTTGGAAGACTTAAGGTTTCGTAAATATCTTAGGCCATGACTTTCATTCGGGGACGAATGATCCTAAGGTGGGGGATAATGTAACACCCAGTAAATTCGGGTTAGGTGTGAAATTGTAAAACTTGTAATAAGATGATATTTTAGCTATATTAATCCACTCGGGATGAATTTGGGTGATAAGCAGTCATTTTGAAGTCAACCCAAATAGTTAAGTTCGTAAGAGTTCTCAAACTCGTCTAAATTTCAGTAGGTTTGACTTCTAAACCAATTTCGTGAAAATAGGTTGGGAATTTGGGAAAACCTTTCTCAATGAAAGTTGTAGGTCTTCGAAATACATTTCCAACGATAGGTTGCCCAGCTCCAACAGAGCTCTGTGCTAGGAGTTATGCCCATTTTACTAAACATTGTCTGTGCAGTGTAAAATTAGGAGAGCGTGGCGCCCTAGTAGACACTTTGTACACCGCCCTAGGCGACGCCCCAGGTGACGCACTAGGCCATTTTATGCCTGAAGCGATTTTGCCCGAAATTTATAAAAGGCTAACTTCGTTATATTCATTCCTACTTCGTTTTTGCCGACTTTTTGAGAGAAAACAACCCTAGGGTTTCCCCAAAAAAATATAAGGTAAGTTCTTGATCAATTCCCATCATTAATTTATCAAATTAACACTAGTTTATCTTCCAAAAACCCTAGATTATTGAAACCCAAGAAAGAGAATAAGAAAGGGACGTTTGAAGACGTTGAGATTCCTTAAATAAGGTATGATCCTTGACATTTCTGATGTTATTGAAAGGGTTTATACTAGTGTATGTTATCCTATGGCATTAGAATCCATGATTGATTCATGAAGTGTTCAAGAACACGTTTTAGACATAAAAACCCTAGTTTTTTAATAAAGGGGGTATATGGGTAGAATTATATTAAAGCTCTAATCTTTCGCATTTAAAACTATTGTAGTGTGATTGTAAAACCTTGGGAATTACGTTTGAGCTGGATTTGAGGTATGTCTATATTTCAAAAATCGTCTTATCAAGTATATCTACTTTTGAAGTACAGTTATATTGTGAAAGCATGATTTGTATTTGAGAATCCTTCCTTGATTGTTTGTATAAGCTAGAACTCTTGTTTGGTGGAAGTTATTTTGGAATTAAAGACGATTTCTTTGAGACAAGGTCATGCGTGTGTAGGTTCAAGCCCGCATCGAACTTTATATGAACTATACTACTTTGTGAAACTCATTTTTCCCATTATTGGATGATTGAACTCATTTTTCTAAAGGTTGGACCTTAAACTTTTTTTGCTGTTCAATGGATTTCTTGAACTTTAAAATTGAATAAGAGATTTGAATAAGATTCTAAATCGGCTATAACTTGAAATGCCTTTATTTTGTGATGATGACTTGAGAAGTGAGATTCAGTTCTAAGCCATGATTGATGATTCAGTAATATGCCATGATTTGTATTATGTTGATGTTTAGGCCTATATGGCCAAGCTGTGCTAGTCCAGAGGACGATTAGCTGTATGGATCGTAACGTATCGATACGAGTATTACTGGTCAGTGCAACGGACGATTAACCTCCGTTGCTTCCCAGCCCAAAGTATCTATTAGCGTATCAGTACAGAGGACGATATACCTTTGAGGTTTGTCGCCCAGTGCATTTGTTGCTATGCTAGTCCATAAGACGATTAGCCTCCATTGGAGTATGTATTGTTGTGCTAGTCCACGGACCGATAAGCCTCCGTGGTTTCCTAACCCGGACTATCAATTGATTGATTTGCCTGTGAGTGGCTTGTTTAGTATCTTGTTGCTGTGAGTGGCTTGCGGTGATAGTGTATTCGTAAGTGAAATACTTAGCCTGGTAAATGGTAAGAAGTTAAGTTAATGTTTTCGTCGTTGTTAGATTCTTTGATGACTCTTTAATGTTGTTGACTTACTTTATTCCTGGGTTTGGAACTGCTATTTTCATTGATATCATTTTATGGATTTTATTCATCATATCTTGTTTTGTTAACTATTGTCCCCTAGACACTCACTGAGTACCTAGTACTCAGGCATACCACTATTTTTTTATGCTATGTTAGGTATCATTGAGGAGCTGGTTCGTGATACGCCTACGACTTAAGAGAACTTGCTGCTTTCGAGTCTATTTTGTGAGCCCACATGATTGTTCGTGGGGCACCATTCTATCTTTATATTTTTTTCGTCTTTTAGTTTGGGGCTGCGTCCCAATGTTTTTAGACACTCTATATTATCTTAGAAGCTCAATAGATAGTGTACATTCTTGTGGGTAGTTGTCGAGTAGTTTAACTCTTGGGCATGTGATACGTTAGATTTAGTTTTATAATATTAAAGACTTCCGCTAATTTAATTCGTATCTCATGATTCGTTTGAATTTATTTTATAAACTGTTTGAAGTGATTATTGAACCTGTTGGGTTCAAATGTTATTATTGCATCTTTTAGGTTCTTCCGATATTGTTCATGACGTCGAATGCCGGTCACAGCTAGGATGGGTTTTGGCGCGTGACAAGCTTGGTATTAGAGCCTAGGTTTAAATACTTTCTAGGATTGTCGTCTGTGTCTGTGGAGCCGTGTCTTGTGGAGTTTTCCTTGTGCAGCCTGATCACCTACATGGCTGAAAGACTTCTAGGACATTTTTTGTCACGACCCAGCTAGGGGCCGCGACGGGTACCCGGGTCTAACCACCGAGCACCGCTCGTTCTATTTCTTATCATACTCGTTTAGTGTTCTTTTATCACCTTTATACTCGGATCGTAAGAAAATCATATTTCATATGGAAACATAAATACTTTTATATACATATGCCTCTCGGCCATCAAAATAATATATACACATAATAGCATCTCGTGAGACCATCTAACCCATACTGCGTATCTACGAGCCTCTACTGGAGGATTAGACATAAGAACGGGACAAGACCCCATCGTGCCCAAAATACATATACATGAATATACACAAAACAATAATCATAAGCACCTCCGGGACAAAGGAGTGCTCTCTAATCAGCTACTGGCTCCTACGAGTCCAGATCAAGCTCACCTCCCTGACTACCTGTGGGCATGAACACAACATCCAAGGAAAACGGACGTCAGTACGAACATTGTACTGAGTATGAAAGGCATAAACAATAATGATGCGTCAATGAAACGAAGAAAATATCGATAAAGAACATCTGAATCCGACTGTCAGTTATAAAGGAAATAAATCATGCTGTCTTACTCATACTCATCATCATATCATATAAGCATAAATGTATAAGTTGCCCGTCCATATCGGATCGGTGTAATAATCAATAACATTATCCTGCGTCTAGGCCTCCCGCGTCCGGGGTATCATCTCATGCCGCCTACTAGTGGTGTGCCCATGCCATTTGGCCATGGTGTATAGCTGCCCGCCTTAGCAGTGACTGCCCGGTCATATAGGCACGGTGTAATATCATCATCATATGCTCATCACAATATACTCATCATAATATATGCATACATGGAAACTCAAATGACAACTATATATTATCGGGGTGACATAAGGTCGTGATCCCCCAATTTCATTATGGAGCATTCATTGACATTCTGCCTCACCTTGAAGGAATTAAAATGTAAGGAGAGTGTAAACAATAAATACCATCACTTATGTTATAGGATTCATCATATCATACATTTTAGAATCTCTATACTTTAACTCATCATCATCATCATCATTATAGGGCTCATAACGTGTCTCTTATCTTATGTAGCTATTCATGGACATAGACTTTTAGCTTTCTGGAATGTAATAATTCATGAAAAGGAATGGAGAGTCACGATATAGGATTCATGCCATTAGAAGGAAAGGGCTAGCCTCACATACCTTTTTCATTTAACTAATCTATCGCTTGTTTGTTCTCCTTTAATGCACACGTTCAACCTTCAAGAGAAATCGTATCGACATTAGCTAACGATTTTTAGAACGGGCTTACTAAAGCTAGAGAAAATTGGGCAGCAATTCCTTTGTTTATACAACTTTTCCAAAATCATATATCAACTCCCAAACAACCACAACAACGTTCACAATATAGCACAACAATAATATCTACATTTACCACAATTCACCATATCCTTCCAATTTCTCCACAATTATGGTCATAGCTCATCATCATGTTTTCTCATATATAATACTTATTCCATGTTCTAAATGCCATTTATAACATATTTACATTCTCAACACATCCATTTTCATGATTCCTTCCAACCACTATTCAACCATGATACTATTCACACATTTATGACCCATTTCCTATACTCCTCTACAATCCAAGTGTTTCAACTTATCAATCCTTCAAACATGATGAAAATACCATGAAACTTACCTTAGATAGTGTATAATTAAGCTTTGAACGGAAATACTCCTTTAACACCAAAACCCTATTCGACTTCTCTTGGGATTTCTTAACTTGGATGAACTTTGATGAGTTTCATACACTTGATTCACTTGAATTCTTGATATTGTTCTTTGATTTCCTTTGTTTTCTTGTAGATGAAGAGTTGGGAATATTCTAGAGGTTTCTAGAGAGAAATGGTGTGGAAATGAAATGAATTAATGAGCTTGGGTCACCTTTTTAGTGACTTAAAATCTGATTTGAAATGAACAGTAGCTGAAAGTGCAACAGTGGTCGTAAACTCAGTTTGCGGTCCGTATTCCAGTTTACGGTCCATATTCCATGGACGTATTAAAGGATGACAGAACCAGAAAGTCAGGCTGAGGACATGGTGATTTACGAACTCAGTTTACGGTCCGTATTCCAGTTTACGACCCGTATTCCAAGTCGTATTTAACCATTCAAGCACTTGACAGAAAGTCGAAGTTTTGGAATTTGAAATACGACATGGCAGTTTACAGCCCGTAAACCACTTTATGGTCCGTATGTCACTTTACGATCAACTGGGCCAAAGTGCAAATCTGCAACTTTCACGTTTTCAGAATCAATAAATAGTCATTGTGGAGCATAACCTATCTCTTATTGCAATTGCCTTTGAAATCTTATTTAGGGTCGTCAAACGTCGTCCCCTTCTTTGTAAAACATCGTATACTCGTATTCTTCGTTAGTCTATTCACTGTACGTTCACGGGGAAATTTCCGAGGTGTAACATTCTTCCCCCTTTTTGGAATATTCGTCCTCGAATGTTAAACACTCGGGATCCTACGAAAATTTTGCCAGAGTTTCCCCTGTAATTTGGCACTACCAACTTGTCACAACAACCCATAATATTATAGCCTCATAGGGCTACATCACAATATCAACATATCTATGGCCACACACGACCAAAAGCATGAAAAGTAAGCATATATACCTTATATCGTTGGCGTTTCATCTTGAATCTCTCCTGGGGGTTGTAATAAATGCGGGTACGAGGATTTTATCTTCTCTTCCGCCTCCCAAGTCATTTCTTCCCGGTTGTTGTTTCGCCATAAGACCTTGACTGAGGCTACTTCCTTATTTCGAAGTCTTCGCACTTGCCTGTCTAGAATGGCAATAGGCACTTCTTCATAGGTTAGCTTTTCTGTCACTTGGACGTCATCAATTGGAACAATCTTCGTGGGATCTCCAACACACTTGCGGAGCATCGAAACATGGAAGACTGGATGGATTGATTCAAGCTCCGAAGGCAAGTCCAATTCATAGGCGACATGACCCACCTTACGGATAATTTTATAGTGTCCAATATATCTAGGACTTAACTTCCCTCTCTTGACGAATCACATCACCCCTTTCATTGGCGACACTTTCAAAAATACCCAATCATCAACCTGATATTCCAAGTCTCGTCGGCGATTGTCCGCATAAGACTATTGGCGACTTTGGGCTGTCAGCAATCGATCTCGGATCACCTTAACCTTTTCCACCGCTTGCTGAATCAATTCGGGGCCTACTAGCTGTACTTCTCCTATTTCAAACCATCCAATTGGAGACCTGTACTTTCTTTCATACAAAGCTTCATACGGTGCCATTTGGATACTGGAATGATAACTATTATTGTATGCAAACTCAATAAGGGGTAAGTGATCATCCCAATTACCACCGAAATCCAACACACATGCTCGTAGCATATCTTCTAAGGTCTGAATAGTACGCTTGGCCTGCCCATCTGTCTGCGGATGAAAAGCCGTGCTAAGCTTCACTTGGGTGCCTAGGCCCTCTTGAAAGGATTTCCAGAACTTGGCTGTAAACTGTGCTCCTCTATCTGTGAAAATAGATAATGGTATACCATGGAGTCGCACAATTTCTTTGAGATATAACCTCGCATAGTCTTCCGCTGAGTACGTGGTTCTAACTGGAAGAAAATGGACTGCTTTCGTCAATCTATCCACGATCACCCATATACAATCATACTTGCCACGGAAACGAGGTAACCCCATAATAAAATCCATGTTGATTGCTTCCCATTTCCAAGTAGGGATCTCCATTGCTTGCAATAAGCCTCCTGGCTTTTGATGTTCAATCTTTACTTGTTGGCAATTTGGACACTGTGCTACAAATTCCGCTATGTCTGTCTTTATGCCATCCCACCAATATATTAACTTGAGATCATGGTACATTTTGGTAGGTCCTGGGTGAATGGAATACCGAGAACAATGTGCTTCTTCTAGAATTCGTCAGCGCAATTCCGCCACATTCGGCACACATAGCCTGCTTCGGTATCTAAGAATTCCATCCATAAAAACATCAAATGGAGACATCTCTTTTCCATGAGATATGTCTCTATAATGGCACAGTTTAGGATCTTCATACTGATGCTCCTTCACTTCCATGCTCAAGGACGAAACCGTGGGATCATTGATACTAATCGATTACACGTACCCCAAGATTAGCTAGTTAATGGAGCTCATGAACCATTTCCTTCTTTTCTGGAGGAACTTCATATAAACAACCCACTGATCGGCGGCTAAGCGCATCAGCTACTACATTCACTTTTCCGGGGTGGTACAAAATGTTCACATCGTAATCTTTCAATAATTCCAACCACCGCCTTTGCCGCAGATTTAACTCCTTTTGCTTGAAAATGTACTGAAGAGTTTTATGGTCTGTATAGATATCAACATGCACACCATACAAGTAATGTCTCCATATTTTTAAGGCATGAATAACCGCAGCCAATTCGAGATCATGAGTTGGATAGTTCTTTTCATGTTTCCGCAGCTGCCTCGAAGCATATGCAAAAACCTTACCGTGTTATCACGACCCAACCCCGTAGGCCATGACTAGTGCCCGACCTGGACACCCGTATACATACCTATCAGATATAGTCAAACTGAAACTACGAACAATATGGAACTTTACAAAAGAACTCCGAAAGTTCATAGCGTCATCATATATGTATATTTAGATAAATTGTCTCCTGAGGAGTCACAACTGATCAAATCATAAAATGATACGCAAGCCGACAAGGCTGCCACTACACATCAATATCATGTCATATACAAGCCGGCAAGGCTGCCACTACAGACGGACACCATATCATAGCACGTCGTATAGACACAGCTGAACCGAACTTATACACAACCCACACATATGTCCACAGACCTCTAAGAGTATCGATAGCGAAATATGACGGGACAGGGCCCCGCCGTACCCCTGGATAAACATATACATAGACATCATAAGATCTGAACCAAAAGTCTAGACTCCGGAACAACGGAGCTCTCTAAAATAGCTGAGTAGAAGTCCTATGCTGAAGGGTCACCAAACCGACTATCTGTACCTACGGGCATGAAACGCAGCCCCCCGAAGAAAGGGGGTCAGTACGGAATATGTACTGAGTATATAAAGCATGAAATACAGTAAAAAGGATCATAATTGAAATAGGGATTACCAAAAACAAGTATGACTTTTAAAACATCAATACACTTGTCTTATGAAATGAAAATCATGCATATCAATATTATATATCATATATATAACGTGTCTCGACCCTCTAGTGAGGGACTCGGTGAATAAGGTCGCCACATACCGTCCTTGGTGCCATAATCACATCATCACACTATCATATCATCACATCTTATATATATATATATATATATATATATATATATATATATAACGTGTCCCGGCCCTCTAGTGAGGGACTCGGTGAACAATGCAGTGAAACTGTGCACGAAAACGTGTCCTGGCCCGCGACTCAGTGAAAGATATATTGAGCATGCACGAGCAGAGTAGTGAGCAACTATATGCAATTTAAATCCTATCCGAGACTCAATGGAATAATCAAAATGAACCATCATTTGAAAATCAAGACAATAGTCATATCAAATACCTTTCGAATGTCACTGTGAATTATATCAAAATAGAACTCTGGAACCATATGTACGTATCAAAACATAATAAAGTAAGTTCTGGGAATCAAGAACATTAGCCATCTTAGTGGCTCTAAGAATAGTAATTTCTTTGGAACCATATACACATCGTCTGTTCGTTTCATAAAGATCATGCCAAAAAGAAAGAAGGGTTAACTTTACATACCTGCTGAAGGTTAATCGCACTCTCGTTCACTTCGTCGCTCTTTTAGCCTATTTAATACAAGAGTAACGTTATCGTCAGTAACTATACTTTCTAGTTCGTAAATCCGTAGCCCATCGCTCATAGAACTTATTTTTTTAACTTATACATTCTCGTTTAGGGTTCTTCATTATTTAAGGACTTAACGAAAATCGGGCAGCATTTCCCCTATACATTCACCTAACCCAAATTTCCAATTATTCTCCTGTTAACACAGAAATACCAACAATGACAGTAATAGCAATATTCATATAGAATCCTTACAATTCAGCCCATAAAAAACTCTAACAATCCAATAACCCTTTTTAATCCTTCTCAACCCACAATTTCGTATAACAACAATTTCATGAAATTTCCTACTTCCAATTTCATCCAATCCAATTTTAATCTTTCCATTACAACACCATTAATACAATTATACTACAAAACAAGAAAATGTTACCTTAATTTTAATCGGAGCAAATTCTACACTCACTTGCACCAATTGCACCGCTTCTTCTTTCTTCAATTTAAATCCTAACTTGTTGCTTCCATTGGAACTAACCTAACTATACATTTGGGACTAACCTAAACTATACATTTTTTTTGTTGCTAACAACGTGATGAAGAACAGCCATGGCCGTGAGGTGCCATGGCTATGTTATGCATTTTTCTTTTGGTTTCAAGATTTGCAAAATGTGAATTGTTTAACTTAGTCATCCTATGCCTTATATAGGCATCCCCTTTATGGGACATGTGTCCCTCTATAATGACTCGTCATTCCAATTTAGTTTATTTTATTATTATTATTATTATTATTATTATTATTTTGATCGGGTGGGCCCCACCTTAATTAACTTTAATTAGTCACTAATCCCTACTTAATAATATAATCATAATTAATTAGTTCCTAATCTCCAATAATATTTCTACACTAAATAAAATGTATAAACAATTTATGTTTTAATTAAAATTGAAAATTAAAGATTTCGATTTCGTGTCCGAAAATAATTCCGCCTTTAGCTTGAGTCGATTTGCTTGCGAATAATTCGACGTATAAATATACGGGGTATAACATCCTTTCCGCCTTTAGAACATTCGTCCTCGAATGTTAAACTGATTCTGAATTCTCAATACTTCCTCAAGTGTTTTCTTGTTTAATTATGCCCTTCACATACCTCTTTCATTGGTCGATTCGCTATAATTCATTATAATGCATTCCAGGCCTTTACATAGTCATTCCTGTGATATCTCCTCCTTCTGTTGCTTCTCGAGGTAATTATTGCACGTCGTTGTCCTTGCTCTTCTCTTTATTTCACAGTTGGTTATCAGCTGTATTTCGAGCTGTTCTGCTGAAGTGTTACTGTCTCTCTTATCTGCATACTGTTCAGGTTTACTGTCATCGATTTATTCAGACTTGTATTCATGGTACACGTAGTCATGGCTCGACTCTTTTTTTTTTCTCATAGTTACTCCTTTAAGGTGATGTACCGTTCACTTCACTTTACCTTCTTATCTTTAAACAAGATCTTGTAACGCGCAGACATCCCTCATCGGTTTATTATATTTTGAAATTTTTAGAGTATGTCCTACCTCCGGTATTTTAGACCCCTTATAGACTCTACGGATAAAATGAAATTTCCTAGAGGGTAACATTTTTGTACTCCAATATCCTTGCTTTACTTCGCTATGATTGTCCGTATTCTGAAATCCTCAGCATCATGTGTCACTTTCTGACTTCCTTTTAAAGGTCTTTAACTATCACTTGCTTTTACTTCTTGATCTCGATCTTTAGGGTTGTCTATCATATAGCGCTAGGGTCCCCTCATATTATGACTCTACTGTCATCCAGTAATCAGTAACCCGCTTGTTCTGATTGTCTCGGTTAAATCATTTCGTAATTTCCTTTACCCTAACTGGCAATACTTTAGGCATATTATCTCGTGTCGTTTCGCTATTTTTGACTCAAACTCTTCTATTGCCTCGTTACTCAAATTTTCTCTTAGTTCTCCTATCATGCATCCTATTGCAATCTTTACACGAGTATGCGTAGGTGCTCAAATCAGCCCAGAAAATACCTTAGCATCGCCATGCTAGTCTTTATGCAGACCCTATATTCTTCTCTTATCTCTTTCAATTGATATCAAGGCTCAACTATGGCTTTTACTCTCAGTGCTAATTCTATCTCAGTGGTTTTGCCTCGAACCATCTTACACCTTTCTTTGATGCATCCAAAATATCGCAACCGCATTGTTGTTACTGAATTCTTACTCTTCTTATCAAGTACTCCCTTGGTCTCATCCTTGGCATACAAATATTCGTAGGTTGCATAACTATTCTTGTACAACTCGTATAAAGTATGTCCAATCTTAGTTGTAGTCCTTCCTTCTCCTAGTTCATTATGCTTCACGTATCCGTACTAAAACTCGTTCGTGGCCTTTCTTGTCATACTCCTTTCCTTTCCTTTATTCCCCATTTGGTTTTCTCATATCCTACTATAGGAGAGGCTTCCTATCCCTTTTCCTTTGCTACTTATGTGTCACAATAGCCTTAGCCAATAACTCTGTTGCCAACATCTTAACCTCTAATCCAGTATAGTCTTGCTATCCCTTATAATATCTTTTATGTTACTCGTTTGCATTCTCTTCTCGTATTCTTCCTTTTTATAAGCATCCACCTTCTGATGTCATATTATCCAAGATCTTTTACCAATAATTCTCAGCACTGTCTCAAATACCATCTTGGCTTCTATCCGTTTATTGCTGGCTTTCAAATCTTATTAACTTGTTTTAGCAAGGGATCTCACTTAAGGTTTAAGTTTTCACATTAAATGTATTGCAGTGTCAGTTGGTTTCATCTTACACTTGCATTTCTCTCATCCGCTCCCCCCTTTAGGGTGTACCCACATCATTATCTATTTATATTCTACTTTATGTCCCCATCTCCAATTTTTAAATTCGTATGATTCTTTTCCAATACATTTGGTTACTGCGCCATATCCATGTCTTCCTTTATATCACCCATAACTTAGATTACTCATGTATTAAACCCCAACACAATCATGAGGCGACGAGAACTCTCGATATATAGTACAAAATATTATCTGATGGTTGGTACTCGAGTAATATAATAAATGTAGCAATTTATCCGAAGCCACATTCCATTCATTCCAATCAGTAATTAGCTAGTGCAAATAGTCGTTTCAAATTCTTCCATTCGGTAGCACTTGTATTCTAATGATAAGTGTCCCAAGCTTTCCTATAACACCGTCTTTATCCCAACGGATATCATATGTTTCTTCTAATAAATTCACAATACATCAGTTGTTTCGCAAGTCTGCAATCCTTGTCCCTTAAGGATTTCACCATTTCCGCGGTGAAGTCACATATACGCAGTACTCCCAACGCTAACTTCTAATATTACTCAAAATCATATCAAATTTGTTGTAATAGTGGTCTTGTCATATCACCTTTTCGTCGTACTACACCTTCAGTCTGTAGCTATATATTTCCCTTTTGTCCTATACTCATACTTAATTAATTACGTCTATCTTGAGTGCTTCCTTTAGTATTCCTTTCATTTCTCCAGTCTATGTCCATCATTTATTTTATGCACGAGGAATTTGATGCTACTCCTGTATCCTTTGGTAAACACTATTTATACATAACCCCTTTCTCATTTCCAAAACATATTCTGTTCATCCCTATTTGTTCTTATCATACCAGTCATTTCTGGCATTCATTCTGTCTCGTTGCTCATCTTCCTTTAGGTTGGTCTTTCTCAATTCTGTCGCTTATGTTACTTGTTTTCTTAGCTATACATGTCATAACGCATCGCTACACTGTAATCCCATTCGCTTTCTTCTTATCTCCTTCTTTCTATTAACTCTTCTCTCCCTGTGCTCGCTTTTACTTTCGTTACCACTTGACTTCTATTCTGAACTTTCCCTATAGGACTTGTAGGTCTTTCTTATTTGTTCTACATCTTCTTTTTCCGTTTCACACTAATCACATCATATCCTTTAGTTACTTCCTTGCTAGGCTTTACTCATGTCTATAACAATCCTTATGGTTTTCACATTACATCCTGTTCGTAATCCATCCTATAACGTAACACTCCTTAATCCTATTCACGATTCTTACTATGTTTTTATTACACTCTGTGGACTAGACGTACTTAACCCTTCACCCTTTTTGATCAATCTTACCCTCAATATCCCACATGATGTATTATCAATACCTTTATAATTTGTCATAACTCTTCCTCCTCTGTACTTTTGCCTCAATCATACTACTACTCCTTTTAACTGTAAACACGTCGTAATTTACCCCTACTTATCGGTTCACTCGGTACCTCAATAAAATGTTCTGTTACGAGTTGCCACCTTTTTCTAAATCATCCCTTAGTATCACAAGCCCTTCCGAATCATCCTAGCATTTCACCAACAACATATGTAATACATGATCCTAGACAGCCCACAAGTTTAAGTTTTCCTTCCATAAATTCCATCTCCAATTAGTTGACTAAAACTAATAAAAATGTCACCATGAAGCATTCTCCAACCACTACCAGAAGAAAAACTAGAATCCGACCAGCACCATGGGACTTCTAATGCTTGATTCACATAGTTTACTTTCATATTCGTTCTTAGGTCGTGATCGAACCATTTAGTTCACAAACTACTTGTTGTATGCTTTGTACTCTTCCAATAAAGTGAAACTTAATTGCTGGACGTTTTTGCCCTACAACATGAGCTTTTTTTTCCAAGGCAAAATGTGGTTGGAACGTATTCTGGTCCGTTCAAATGAATTGGGAATTCGCTGCTCACATACGCTTCTTCAAAACAAGGTCTCCCAAATAAGAATGATGCCTCTTATGGATGACGTGGGGGTATCTATTAAAGCTTTAGTCCAACATAATAAATTTACCCTATCAGTATCAACTTTCAAGACATATTATGAACTTATATCTCATTCTTTTTTTTTTCCTATTTCTGGGAAAATTTGGGCAGAGGTTCCTCTGTACTTCTTACTATCCCAGAACCTGCACGCAGGAAATACCAACAATGCCTCACAAGGCCAACATATGTACGCATATATCATATCGTATCATAGCCACACAGCGATCCCAATTTCCAGAAAAAAGTATAAAGGTGTCGGGACTTACCTCACATATCGCACCTCGAGACGTACCTGATCCTTTAACGATCTGTTCTGTTATACTTTCCTATCCAGCTTCTCTTTCGTCCTCCAACTTTACATTTCAATCATATCTCAATATTCTTACCTTATCCCACATACCTCTTTCGCATCGTTACTTACCTGTGTACTTTGTAACTGCCAATATCATCAGTCGCTTTCCTCTGTCGAGGTCGTTGTTCAGCTGAAATCAAAGGTTAGTATAAGGAATTTCATTTCCTATGGCTGGGATCTATCGCACGATCTTAGAGATGAAAGAAGGGTAACATCCTAAATGTCCTGTAGCTTCCTGTTTATAGATGTGGTGCACAACACACCGGTAAACAAGATTCTACTAGACACGGTCTGTAGACACTCCGAGGACGAACTGCTCTGATACGACTTTTGTCACGATCCAACCCCGTAGGCTATGACTAGTGCCCGACCTGGACACCCGTATACATACATATCAGATATAGTCAAACTGAAACTACGAACAATATGGAACTTAACAAAAGAACTCTGAAAGTTCATAGCGTCATCATATATGTATATTCAGATAAATTGTCTCCTGAGGAGTCACAACTGATCAAATTATAAAATGATACGCAAGCCGACAAGGCTGCCACTACACATTAATATCATGTCATATGCAAGCCGGCAAGGCTGCCACTACAGACGGATACTATATCATAGCACGTCGTATAGACACAGCTGAACAAAACTTATACACAACCCACACATATGTCCACAGACCTCTAAGAGTATCGATAGCGAAATATGATGGGACAGGGCCCCGCCGTACCCTTGGATAAACATATACATATACATCATAAGATCTGAACCAAAAGTCTAGACTCCGGAACAATGGAGCTCTCCAGAACAGCTGAGTAGAAATCCTATGCTGAAGGGTCACCAAACCGACTATCTGTACCTGCGGGTATGAAACGCAGCCCCCCGAAGAAAGGGGGTCAGTACGGAATATGTACTGAGTATATAAAGCATGAAATACAGTAAAAAGGATCATAACTGAAATAGGGATTACCAAAAACAAGTATGACTTTTAAAACATCAATAAACTTGTCTTATGAAATGAAAATCATGCATATCAATATTATATATCACATATATAACGTGTCCCGGCCCTCTAGTGAGGGACTCGGTGAATAAGGTCGCCACATACCGTCCTTGGCGCCATAATCACATCATCACACCATCATATCATCACATCATCACATATATATTTATATATAACGTGTCCCGGCCCTCTAGTGAGGGACTCGGTGAACAATGCAGTGAAACTGTGCACGAAAACGTGTCCTGGCTCGGGATTCAGTGAAAGATATATTGAGCATGCACGAGCAGAGTAGTGAGAAACTATATGGAATTTAAATCATATCTGAGACACAATGGAATAATCAAAACGAACCATCATTTGAAAATCAAGACAATAGTCATATCAAATACCTTTCGAATGTCACTGTGAATTATATCAAAATAGAACTCTGGAACCAGATGTACGTATCAAAATATAATAAAGTAAGTTCTGGGAATCAAGAACATTAGCCATTGTAGTGGCTCTAAGAATAGGAATTTCTTTGGAACCATATACACATCGTCTGTTCGTTTCATAAAGATCATGCCAAAAAGAAAGAAGGGTTAACTTTACATACCTGCTGAAGGTTAATCGCACTCTCGTTCGCTTCGTCGCTCTTTTAGCCTATTTAATACAAGAGTAACGTTATCGTCAGTAACTATACTTTCTAGTTCGTAAATCCGTAGCCCATCGCTCATAGAACTTATTTTTTTAACTTATACATTCTCGTTTAGGGTTCTTCATTATTTAAGGACTTAACGAAAATCGGGCAGCATTTCCCCTGTACATTCGCCTAACCCAAATTTCCAATTATTCTCCTGTTAACACAGAAATACCAACAATGACCGTAATAGCAATATTCATATAGAATCCTTACAATTCAGCCCATAAACAACTCTAACAATCCAATAACCCTTTTTAATCCTTTTCAACCCACAATTTCGTATAACAACTATTTCATGCAATTTCTTACTTCCAATTTCATCCAATCCAATTTTAATCTTTCCATTACAACACCATTAATATAATTATACTACAAAACAAGAAAATCTTACCTTAATTTTAATCGGAGCAAATTCTACACTCACTTGCACCAATTGCACCGCTTCTTCTTTCTTCAATTTAAATCCTAACTTGTTGCTTCCATTGGAACATAACACACCTTGGGACTAACCTAAACTATACATTTTTTTTGTTGCTAACAACGTGATGAAGAACAACCATGGCCGTGAGGTGCCATGGCTATGTTATGCATTTTTCTTTTGGTTTCAAGATTTGCAAAATGTGAATTGTTTAACTTAGTCATCCTATGCCTTATATAGGCAACCCCTTCATGGGACATGTGTCTCTATATAATGACTCGTCATTCCAATTTAGTTTATTTAATAATTATTATTATTATTATTATTTTGATCGGGTGGGCCCCACCTTAATTAAATTTAATTAGTCACTAATCCCTACTTAATAATCTAATCATAATTAATTAGTTCCTAATCTCCAATAATATTTCTACACTAAATAAAATGTATAAACAATTTATGTTTTAATTAAAATTGAAAATTAAAGATTTGTATTTCATGTCCGAAAATAATTCCGCCTTTAACTTGAGTCGATTTGCTTGCGAATAATTTGACGTATAACTATACGGGGTATATCACGTGTTACATCAATACACATCCTAATCCAACACTGGAAGCGTCACAATACACCACATAGCCATCTGACCCTTCTGGAAGTGTTAAGACCGGAGCTGAGGTCAATCTGTCTTTCAACTCTTGGAAGCTGCGCTCACAAGCATCATTCCATTGGAATTTAACTGACTTCTGGGTTAGCTTCATTAATGGGGCTGAAATAGATGAGAAGCCCTCTACGAACCTTCTTTAATAACCTGCCAATCCTAGAAAACTACGGACTTCTGTAGGCGTCGTAGGCCTTGGCCAAGTCTTCACAGCTTCAATTTTCTGAGTGTCAACTCGAATGCCATCATCTGAAATGGTATGGCCTAAAAATGTCACAGAATTCAGCCAAAACTCGCACTTTGAAAATTTTGCATATAATTCTCAGGCTCGAATAATTCCAAGAACGATACGTAAATGATCTGCATGTTCTGATTCTGTGTGAGAGTATACCAAAATGTCATCAATGAATACTATCACGAATAAGTCCAAGAGTGGCCAGAACACATTATTCATCAAATTCATAAAAACGGCCGGAGCATTAGTCAACCCAAACGACATCACTCGAAATTCATAGTGGCTATATCTCGTTCTGAAGGTTGTTTTGGGAATATCTGCTTCTCTAACTCTCACTTGATGATAACCCGACCTCAAGTCAATTTTTGAAAACTACTTGGCACCCTGTAGCTGATCAAACAAATCGTCAATCCTTGGAAGAGGATATTTGTTCTTTATTGTCACTTTGTTCAACTGCCTGTAATCGATGCACATTCGTAGGGAACCATCTTTCTTTCTCACGAACAAGACTGGTGCTCTCCACGGTGAAGAACTGGGTCTAATAAACCTTTTTTCAAGCAGATCTTTCAGCTGTGCCTTCAGCTCTTTCAATTCTTCCGGATCCATTCGATAAGGAGGAATAGAAATAGGCTGGGTGTCTGGAAACACATCAATGGCGAAGTCAATTTCTCTTTCTGGAGGAAGACCTGAGAGTTCATCTGGGAATACATCTGGAAATTCATTCACTACCAGAACTGTTTGGAAAGTTGGCGACTTTGCCTCGGTGTCCTGAACCCGAACTAGATGATACATATAGCCCTTGGCTATCATCTTTCTTGCCTTAAGGTAGGAAATAAACCTACCTTTTGGAGATGTTGTATTACCCTTCCATTCAAGCACGGGCTTTCCCGGAAATTGGAATCGAACTACTTTCAATCGGCAATCGACATTAGCATAACATGATGCCAACCAATCCATACCCATAATCACATCAAAATCTAGCATTTCTAACTCAATTAAATTAGCTTTGGTCCGGCGATCGCATATCACAATTACACAATTTTTATACACTTGTCTTGCTATCACGGGATCACCAACCGGAGTAGATACCTCAAAAGGTTTGGTTGGCTCAGGTTTCACCCCAATGCAACCAGCAACATATGGAGTAATATAAGAGAATGTAGAGCCCGGATTTGTCAATGCATACACATCACGGGAAAATATAGACAATGTACCCGTAATCACATCCGGGGAGGACACAAGATCCTGTCGTCCAGCTAAGGCATACACACGGGGCTGAGTGGCACCTGAGGTAGATACTCCCCCTCTGCCTCTACCTCGACCTACTGACATCTGGGGAGTCTTCCCTACTGGGCGCACTGAGGAAGAACCAGCTACTGATCCTGGGGGCTAAACCCCAACTCTACCGCTTGTCGACGGGTAATCTCACATCATATGCCCAACCTGACCGCAGGCATAACAAGCATCCGAACCCTGGCGACACTGTCCGAAATGTAATCTACCGCACTGGCTGCATCGCGATACTGGGGGTCTCCTCTGACTATAGTCTTCCCTGAACTAGAAATCTGAGGCCCTCGAACTCTGGCCTATCCTGAACGGAAGGAGCGGTCAAATCTCTTACTTGTGAATCGGGGAGGTGCACTAGTCACCGACTGGCCTGAGTACCTAGAATATGTCTAGCATGATCCCCCTCTATAATCGCTGCCTGCTCCCATAGATCTGCCCCTCTTGCCTTGCCTTCTATCAATGTCACGATCACTCCTTTGGGATTGTTGTCGCCCCTCTAAATTCTGAGCATGAGCCTGTATCCGGGAAATATCCATCCCATCTTGTACCGAAGCTGTCAAGCAATCTTTGAATAAATACGGCCCTAAGCCACTCACGAATCTATGCACCCGGTCTCCCATGTCGGCTAGTCGGGGCATACCTAGCCAATGAATAAAATTGAAGGCTATACTCCCGGGCACTCATGTTTCCTTGCCTCAAATTTAGGAATCTACCCGCTCTAGCTCGACGAACCTCGGGTGGCAAGTAGTGACGAATGAAAGCATCTACAAATTCTTGTCAAACCGGAGGAGGCGCATTCTGTCCTCTTGACAATACCAAGTTATTATACCATAAGACTGCCACATCCCGGAGTCTATAAGATGCCATCTCCACGGATTCAGTTTCGAAGGCATGGACAATCTTCAATGTCCTCAACATCTCATCTATGAAACCTTGCGGGTCTTTATCCGGCTTTGACCCGAAAAACTCCAGAGGATTTAGACTCATAAAATCAGGGGCTCGAGTGCTAGCTGCCTGATCACTTGAACTCACATTTTGCCGTTGTGCTTGGGCGGCAACCAACTGTGTCAATAGATGTATGGCCTCGGTCATTTGTTGACCCGAAGCAACCGGTGGAGGAATTGGAGCTGGAGCTCCTCCTTGTCCTTCCACATTAGGTGGGGCGGAGGAAGTATTAGATAGGGCCTCATTATGTGACTCGCCCTCTCCTACATTCATTGGAGGCTCTCTTTCCACCCACCTCTTTGTCGTAGTCTTGCCCTTCTGGGCGGCTGTAGCTTTTCCCTTTGGCGGCATTCTGAAATCAAAACATACTGTTAGGGAGGATAAAATCTTATACACGGCTCTATCACACGATTTAATAAGGAGAAAGATGGTCATTTTTCCTAAATGCCCTGTAGCCACTTGTTTATTAGCGTGGCGTACAACACACCATAAACAAGACTCTACTAGACACGGCTCGTAGACACTTCCTAGGACTGAACTGGTCTGATACCACTTTTGTCACGACCCAGCTAGGGGCCGCGGCGGGTACCCGGGTCTAACCACCGAGCACCTCTCGTTCTATTTCTCATCATGCTCGTTTAGTGTTCTTTTATCACCTTTATACTCGGATCGTAAGACAATCATATTTCATATGGAAACATAAATACTTTTATATACATATGCCTCTCGGCCATCAAAATAATATATACACATAATAGCGTCTCGTGAGACCGTCTAACCTACACTGCATATCTACGAGCCTCTACTGGAGTACTAGACATAAGGACGGGACAAGACCCCGTCGTGCCCAAAATACATATACATGAATATACACAAAAGAATAATCATAAGCACCTCTGGGACAAAGGAGTGCTCTCTAATCAGCTACTGGCTCCTACGAGTTCGGATCAAGCACACTTCCCTGTCTACCTGTGAGCATGAACACAGCGTCCAAGGAAAACGGACGTCAGTACGAACATTGTACTGAGTATGAAAGGCATAAACAATAACAATGCGTCAATGAAATGAAGAAAATAATGATAAAGAACATCTGAATCCGACTGTCAGTTATAAAGGAAATAAATCATGCTGTCTTACTCATACTCATCATCATATCATATATGCATAAATGTATAAGCTGCCCGTCCATATCGGATCGGTGTAATAATCAATAACATTATCCTGCATCCAGGCCTCCCGCGTCCGGGGTATCATCTCATGCCGCCCACTAGTGGTGTCTGCCCATGCCATTTGGCCATGGTGTATAGCTGGCCGCCTTAGCGGTGACTGCCCGGCCATATAGGCGCGGTGTAATATCATCATCATCATATGCTCATCACAATATACTCATCATAATATATGCATACATGGAAACTCAAATGACAACTATATATTATCGGGGTGACATAAGGTCGTGATCCCCCGATTTCATTATGGAGCATTCATTGACATTCTGCCTCACCTTGAAAGAATTAGAATGTAAGGTGAGTGTAAACAATAAATAACATCACTTACATTATAGGATTCATCATATCATACATTTTAGAATCTCTATACTTTAACTCATCATCATCATTATAGGGCTCATAATATGTCTCTTATCTTATGTAGCTATTCATGGACATAGACTTTTAGCTTTCCGGAATGTAATAATTCATGAAAAGGAATGAAGAGTCACGATATAAGATTCATGCCATTAGAAGGAAAGGTCTAGCCTCACATACCTTTTTCGTTTAACTAATCTATCTCTTGTTTATTCTCCTTTAATGCACACGTTCTACCTTCAAGAGAAATCATATCGACATTAGCTAACGATTATTAGAACGGGCTTACTAAAGCTAGAGAAAATTGGGCAGCATTTCCTTTGTTTATACAAATTTTCCAACATCATATATCAACTCCCAAACAACCACAACAACTTTCACAATATAACACAACAATCATTAGTTATCTACATTTACCACAATTCACCATATCCTTCCAATTTCTCCACAATTATGGTCATAGCTCATCATCACGTTTTCTTATATATAATACTTATTCCATGTTGTAAATGCCATTTATAACATGTTTACATTCTCAACACATCCATTTTCATGATTCCTTCCAACCACTATTCAACCATGATACTATTCACACATTTATGACCCATTTCCTATACTCCTCTACAATCTAAGTGTTTCAACTTATTAATCCTTCAAACATCATGAAAATACCATGAAACTTACCTTAGATAGTGTAGAATTAGGCTTTGAACGGAAATACTCCTCTAACACCAAAACCCTATTCCACTTCTCTTGGGGTTTCTTAACTTGGATGAACTTTGATGAATTTCATACACTTGATTCACTTGAATTCTTGATATTGATCTTTGATTTCCTTTGTTTTCTTGTAGATGAAGAGTGGAGAATATTCTAGAGGTTTCTAGAGAGAAGTGGTGTGGAAATGAAATGAATTAATGAGCTTGGGTCTCCTTTTTAATGACTTAAAATCTGTTTTGAAATGAACATTAGCTGAAAGTGCAACAGTGGTCGTAAACTCAGTTTACGGTCCGTATTCCAATTTACGGTCTGTATTCCATGGACGTATTAAAGGATGACAGAACCAGAAAGTCAGGTTGAGGACATGGTGATTTACGAACTTAGTTTACGGTCCGTATTCCAGTTTACAGCCCGTATTCTTAGTCATATTTAACCATTCAAGCATTTGACAGAAAGTCAAAGTTTTGGAATTTGAAATACGACATGGCAGTTTACGGCCCGTAAACCACTTTACGGTCCATATTTCACTTTACGATCGACTGGGCCAAAGTGCAAATCTTCAACTTTCACATTTTCAGAATCAATAAATAGTCATTGTGGAGCATAACCTATCTCTTATTGCAATTGCCTTTGAAATCTTCCTTAGGGTCGTCAAACGTCGTCCCCTTCTTACTAAAGCATTGTATACTCATATTCTTCATTAGTTTATTCACTGTACGTTCACGGGGAAATTTCCGAGGTGTAATATTTGTAGGTGTTTCTGATTCTTCTTGATTCTAGATTGGGCGATATAGATTGAACTTCCTTTAGGATCGTTCCGATGCATTCGTTACTCGTGCCCTATGGAGATGGTTTTAACTCATGCTATAGTTTCTAACCTAGTGAACGACGGTGCTAGGAAGTGCGCGCTGGTTGTGATGAACACTTTGACGGATGTTACAGAGTCACTTGAAATTTTACCGCAGGTGTTGGTGGTGATTGTGTGGTCGGATTATTGATGTTGCGAGGTAAGTATTCTCACTATTTATTATTGATGTCGCGAGGTAAGTGTTCTCACTATATGTTCTTTTGAAGCGTATTCGCTGATCGATTCGAGTTCGACTCTTTCTTATATAACTCAGTATCTTGCCCTTGATTTTGGTGTGGAACTCAAGCCATTGTTTGAACCCTATACTGTGAATACCCCTCCTGTATTCTCGTTATTTCTGCTAGAAGCTATTAAGATTGTGTAGCCATATTTAAGGGCCGTGAGACTACCTCTGAATTGTAGGAAATAGGAATGGTGACCTTTGAAATGATTATGATGATAGACTGGCTTTCCAAGTGTCATGCAATTCTAGGATGCCGATTAAAAATAGTTAGGCTTGTATTTCTAGATGAACCCTTTATGAATGGAAGAGTAATATGGTTATATCTCGAGGTAGACTACAGGTGTAAATCCCTTATTCCATGCTTAGGCTTGTCTGGTGTAGTTGTGGGAGTCTCGGTAAGGGCCATATGGTTATTGTTATAGTATTATATGTGTTTTTTTTAGATACCTTGCAATACAAAGGAACACAAGCGAGAATTTTGAAGACTTGAGGTTTAGTGAACCATGACTTTCATTCGGGGATGAATGATCCTGAGAAGGGATAATGTAACACCCCGTAAATTCAGGTTAGGTGTGAAAGTGTAAAACTGGTAATAAGATGATATTTTAGCTCTACTAATCCACTCAGGATGAATTTGGGTCATAAGCAGTCATTTTGAAGTCAACCCAAATAGTGAAGTTCGTAAGAGTTCTCAAACTCGTCTAAATTGCAGTAGGTCTGACTTCTAAACAAGTTTCATGAAAATAGGTTAGGAATTTGGTAAAACTTCCTCAATGAAATTGTAGGTCTTCGAAATACATTTCCAACGATAGATTGCCTAGCTCCACGGAGCTCTGTGCCAGGAGGTATGCCCATTTTATTTAACATCATCTATGCAGCGTAAAAATAGGCAAGCGCGGTGCCCTATTCGGCGCCCTGGGCGGTGTCCCAGGCCAAATTTTGAGGACGTTGAAATAGATAAACTATGCGCACTGCCCTAGGCGACGCCCCAGGCGATGCACTGGGCCATTTTATGCCTGAAGCGATTTGTTTTGAAATTTATAAAAGCCTAACTTCGTTATATTCATTCCCACTTCATTTTGGCCGACCTTTTTGAGGAAAAAACCCTAGGGTTTCCCCAAAACATATAAGGTTAGTTCTTGATCAATTTCCATCATTACTTCATCAATCTAGCATTAAATTAACACTATTTCATCTTCCAAAAGCCCTAGATTATTGAAACCCAAGAAAGAGAAGAAGAATGGGACATTTGAAGGCCTTGAGATTCCTTCAATAAGGTACGATCCTTGACTTTTCTAATGTTATTGAAAGGGTTTATTCTAGTGAATGTTATCCTATGGCATTAGAATCCATTATTGATTCATGAAGTGTTCAAGAACACGTTTTAGACATGAAAACCCTAGTTTTTCAACAAAAGGGGTTTATGGGTAGAATTAGGTTAAAGCTCTAATATTTCTCATCTAAAACCATCGTGGTGTGGTTGTAGAACCTTGGGAATTACGTTTCTATGGGATTTGAGGTATGTCTATATTTCAAAAATTATTTTTTTAAGTATGTCTACTTTTGAAGTACGTTTATATTGTGAAGGCATGATTTGTAATTGAGAATCCTTCCTTGATTGTTTGTATAAGCTAGAACTCTTGTTTGGTGGAAGTTTATTTGGAATTAAAGACGATTTCTTTTAGACAAGGTCATGTGTGTGTAGGGTCAAGCCCACATCGAACCTTATACGAACTATAATACTTTGTGAAACTTGCTTTTCCCATTATTGGATGATTGAACTTTGTGAAACACATTTTTCCCATTATTGGATGATTGAACTCATTTTTCTAAAGGTTGGACCTCAAACGTATTTTGCTGTTGAATGGATTTCTTTAACTTGAAAATTGAATAAAAGATTTGAATAAGATTGTAAATTGGCTATGACTTGAAATGCCTCTATTTTGAGACTATTACTTGAGAAGTGAGATTCGACTCTAAGCCATGATTGATGATTCGATAATATGCCATGATTTGTATTTTGTTGGTGTTTGGACCTGTATGGGTAAGCTGTGCTAGTCTAGAAGATGATTAGCTGTTGTGGATCCTAACGTATCGAAATTAGTATTGCTGTGTCAGTCCAGCGGAATTGACCACCATTGCTTCCTAGCCCGGAGTATCTATTGATATGTCAGTCTAGAGGATGATTGACCTCTAAGGTTTGTCGCCCAGTGCATTTGTTGCTGTGCAAGTCCATAGGACGATTAGCCTCCATTGGAGTAACGATTGCTGTGCTAGTCCAGAGGACTATTAGCCTCCGTGGTTTCCTAACCCGAGAGTATTGATTGATTGATTTTCCTGTGAGTGGCTTGTTTCATATCTTGTTTCCTGTGAGTGGCTTACGGTGATAGTGAATTTGTAAGTGAAATACTTGGCCTAGTAAATGGTAAGGAGTTAAGTTAATGTGTCTATTGTTTTTAGATTCTTTGATGACTCTTTAATGTTGCTGACTTAATTTATTCCTGGGTTTGGAACTGTTATTTTCATTGATATCATTTTATGGATTTTATTCGTCATATCTTGTTTTGTTAACTATTGCCCCTTAGACACTCACTGAGTACCCAGTACTCAGGTATACCATTGTTGTTTTTGATGGTATGTTAGGTATCATTGAGGAGCAAGTTAGTGATACGCCTAAGACCTAATAGAACTTGCTGCTTTCTAGAATATTCGGTGAACCCACATGATTATTCGTGGGGCACCATTCTATATTTGTTTTTCGTATTTTAGTTTCGGGCTACGTCCCGATGTTTTAGACACTCTTTATTATCAGAGAAGCTCCATAGATAGTATACATTCTTGTGGGTAGTTGTCGAGTTGTTTAACTCTTGGGCATATGATACGTTTGATTTAGTTTTATAATATTAAAGACTTTGGCTAATTTAATTTATATATCATGATTCGGTTGAATTTATTTTATAAACTGTTGGAGGAGATTATTGGACCTGGCGGGTTCAAGTGTTATTATTGAATCTTTTTGGTTCTTTCGATATTTTTCATAATGTCAGATGCCGGTCACATCTCGGGTGGGTTTTGGGGCGGGACATGTTGAGATAGTCCCTTGATAGGGTGAGAGTTATTCAAGCCGAGCTTTTGGCAGCTCAGAGTTGACAGAAGATGTATGTAGACCGGAAGGTCCAAGATTTAGAAATTGTTGTTAGTGACTAGGTTCTTTTGAAGGTTTAACCCATGAAGGTTATTATAAGGTTTGGGAAGAAGGGCAAGTTGAGCCCTGGGTATATAGGCTCATTTGAGATTATTGACCGTGTGGGCGATGTTTCTTATGAGTTAGCCCTGCCGCTAGGATTGGCAGGAGTCCATCCGATTTTTTATGTTTTTATGATGAAGAAGTACCACGCCGATAATACTTGCATTGTTCGTTGGGATTCGATATTACTTGATGAGAATTTGACCTATGAGGAGGAGCCTATTGCGATCTTGGGTAGGCAGGTTCGAAAGATGAGGTCGAAGGAGATTGCTTTTGTGAAGGTGCAATGGAAGCACCGTCCTGTCGAGGAGGCTACTTGGGAAACTGAGTCCGACATGCGTAGCCGATATCCCCAGTTGTTCACTGATTCAGGTACTTCCCCGCCCTTTTCCCTTCTTCGCTCGAGGACGAGCGATGATTTAATTGGTATTTGATGTAATGAACCATTTGGTCGTTATAGTCTTTTCGACACTTTCTCTCCTTTCTGAGCTTGGTTAGCTCACTTTTGACTCGAGGGGACTATTGACAAGCTTCTCAAGGCGTTTAGATTTGATTCGGGTGACTTTTTGTGAAATTGGGCTTAAAGCGAAAAAGAGTTGACTAAAAGTTGACTTTTGGATAGACGGACCTTTTTTGAAAATTCTTTGATTCCGAGAGATCCGAATGGTCATTTAGAACTTGTGTGTATAAATGGTTCGGTTCCCAATGCACTCTGATGCATTTTTGGACTTGGGTTGGGAAGTAGAAAATGAGGTATCGGGGTTGACTCGGTCAATGAGACCGCCATTGGAAATTTCGAGGCCACGAGTGCATTCGTAGAGTGCTTTTATGTGAGTCAGTGTATGTGGTTTGTGAACAGACAGCCTCGGGAGCTGGTCAGAATTTCGGTTGAGACTTGGAATAATATTTGGGATTCTGGTACTGATGTTAGCTAGAGCGGCACCAGTGCTGTCCCAGCGGCACCACCGTAGTGGTGGGATGGCTACTAGGGCGGCCAAGATTGTTTTGGCTAGACTGTCCCGACGGTCTGAGGGGACGCCAACACGGTGGCACCATGGCGATCGTGATGCCGCCGTGACGGTATCGGGCCGGTTATTTTTTACTAAGTGTGTATTATAAGCCCTTAGTCTATCATTTATTACCATTACAAAAATTGAGCTGTTGGGAACTGTTCTAGAATATTCTTGGGTAAAATTCTTGGTGGTAAGTCTTGCTAATGTCTTTATTAATTCCTTAATCCTAATTATCTTAGAATCCCTCTTTCCTTGATTCCTTAGTAATGGAAGATAGAAAGTGAATTTAATGGATATTCTACTTAGGCTTTTAAATGATGAAATCGACTGGGTTTATGCAAGAATATGATGTATCTAAGGTTGTCAATCATAAATCTTCCATGATTAGTGTTGAATACTTGAATCTAAGAGTTAGGGTTTATACCCAAAATTGGGGATTTTGCTTGAATTTTGAAATTGGATGAATCCTTGAGTAATTTTAGCAATTGGTTGATGGGTTTTCATCACCTAGTGTTTAATTGGATATTTTACCTCCGAATTTCCCGTTTGGATCTAGGGTTGATGTTAAGTTAAATTGAATGATAGCAATATAAGTATCGATCTTCATGATTTCTAATCTAGATTTTGAATATGCCTAGACTTCTTTGATCTTGAGGCTCAGCGGAAGGCCAAGGCTAAGGAGTGATTACTGGTGTTTTGATGTTCGGCCATCCAGGTAGGTTATGGCTTACCCTTGGTGAAACTTCGTGTACCAAAGCATATATTTAGATAATATTGTCAGAGACAGCATGTAAATCTTCGGGTATGAAGTTGGGTTGGATATTTTCTTAGGTTGGGCCCTATTGTGTGGTTGGGATAAGCCACCCCGTTGTGTTGTGACTTGATTTTTCTATTGTGTTGGCTTGATGCAACGTGTTGCCAGTAGATCTTGCGAATTGTTGTTCCATCATGATTGAGATATTGTAGTACCTTACTAGTTGTTGTTGAAACGAGGATATAGTTCTCTATGACTTGTGTAGTTTTTTTTTATATTGTTGGCGTACCCATGTTTGGTACTTGTGATATTGATTCGATTATTGTTGTTGATACATACATTGCACGCATTCTCATCCTTCATGATATATCGTTGATACATTGTTGGTACTTGATGAAACACGGTGATGAGCTGGGCTCGGTTCTGGATGAGAGTGATGTGAGAGTCCGATATCCGATGTTTGTCCGGAAATTATGGATTAAGGGAGTACATAGACACCGCGGGTCCCCCAGGGTGGTGCTGGTGAGAACCCTCGCTGGGAAAAGATCTGGGATGAGTAGCATTTAGACTTCGCGAGTCACCTTGGGTTGTACTACTGAGACGTGGAGGTATTCCGTTCGGAGTACATGTGTACATAGCATTGCATGGAATCGCATAGAATTAATACATTATTGCATTGCATTGCATTGCATCATGGCTTATATTGTGATGATCTAGTGTTTTACTTGTGATGTTGGTTTCAGATTGGATATATTGAGACTTGGCACACTTGGGTTTAGATGCTTCTGCCTAGGTGATGACGTGTACTTGCTTCTGAATATGTTTGACTATGCTTGTTGATTTATTTGCCTATCTTGCTTTATTGTCTGAATTATGTTAGCTATACTTAGTCGGCCTATGATACCTACGAGTACTGTGATTTTGTACTGACCTGCAGTTGTTGCATTCTTTTATGAGTGCAGAGTTCTAGGTTGGGTCTTCTTCCGTCTCCCGTAGGTGATAGTCGCAATCAGGACTGCTTCGAGTCTATAGGGTAAGCACGAGATGTTCGCTGCCTTGAAGACTCCTCTTATTATGTCTTACTTTTCCATTCTGAGACATAGACAGATTTGAATTATTATTACATTCCATACTTGTATATTTTCATTTAGATGCTCTTGTATGGCTTAGACCAGACCCTGGGTGTATTTCTAATTTCCGCACTTTCTTCTATATTATTCTCTTCCGCTTAATTGATTTAATTTCTTTTGCTTTTATTTTTGTTAGATTGAGGGTTCGCTTACCGAGGTGGGAAAGGTAAGTGCCCGCACGGCTTAGCCAAATTTGGTCGTGACACTGAATTTCCTACATATCTCGGACTATACGAGAATTCAGACCACCTGTAGTTCGACTCGTTTAAGGGATCTTAAGTGATTTTGGGAAGAAAGTCCTGAGATTCCCAGTATTATTGCCAGGGTTTCTCTGAACGGCTGTTAGAATGTGATCGACTCTTTAGAATTGAGCCCGCCTACATGTCCAGGTCTCTGAGAATCAGGTCACATGTAGTTAGACTCGCTGGAGAAGAGTATATCCCCTATGTGGGAACGCCTTCGGATTTCCCAGAATGCATCCGACCGGTCGCGATTTTTAGTAAAGAAAAAATAAAACAAATAAAATTGTGGTTGAGTCTGAGATTGGACGGCTTCCAAATCCTGGGCGGAGATCTTGACTCTCATTGGCACCGTATCTTGACCAGCTGTGTAAGAAAACGTTCCACGTTTGCTCCTTAATTTGTTTGGATCTGGTTCAGCAAGCCGGATTCTTTCTGGCGGTTGTGTACCTGTTTCCTGAATTTCACAGTATTGCAGATATTGTTCGTGGTATTTGAATCAATAGACCTTTTGGCTATTTGTATGAATTGTCCTTTTAGATGTTTGAATAAAGGGCCCTTTTGGCGGTTTGAATGAATGGCTCTTTTGGCTGTTTGAATGAATGACCATTTTGGCTTGTTTGATATGAATGGCCTTTTTGGCTGTTTTGAACGAATGGCCCTTTAGGCTGTTTGAATGAATGTCCCTCTAAGCTATTTGTATAAATTTCCCTCTCGCCAGTTTGTAGGAATGGCCCTCTCGACAGTTAGTATGAATTGCCCTCTCGGTTGTTTGTATGAATGGTCCTCTCGGCTGTTTGTATGAATGGCCCTCTCGGCAATTTGTATGAATGGCCCTTTTGACAGTTTGATATGAATGAATTGCCCACTCGGCAGTTTGATATGAACGAATTTCCCTCTCGGCAATTTGACAAGAATAAATGGCCCTCTCAATATACAGATGATGGATATGGTCCTTGTGGCTGGATAATCTTTCTTTCGTCCATTGTATTGGTTGTTGACCCTTGTGGTCAGATATGCCCTTTCGTCCTTATCAGGACCCTTTTGGTCGTATGTATCTTTATGCTCATTCATTGTGACCCTCTTGGTTTGATAAATCTTTGTCACTCGCTCTTTGCATGACCCTTTTGATCAGATTTGTCTTTACGCTCATTCATTCTTTGCATGACCCTTTTGGTCAACTGTGCCTTTGTTATTCATTCTTTTCGTGACCGTTGTGGTCGGATATTCTTTTGTCCATTTATTTTGTGACCCTTGAGGTCAGATGTTTATCACCTATTCTTTGTTATGACATTTTTGGTCCTTTGCTGTATGGCTGAGTTTGCCTTTCGCCTTTGTTATAGGTAAGCCGGTTGATGACGTATCTATTGTCCTGTTTAAAAGCCGGTTGATGACGTATCTATTGTCCTGTTTCAAAACCTGCATCGAAAGATTTTTTTTTTTAATTTCCTAAGAGGTCGATTAGCGTCGTTGTCCTCCTGTCTAGTGTCTTCTCTTGATGCCTCTTTGAACCCTCTTGGACTTGGTATTTCGGGAGATGATTTCAGAGCGTACTTACTCTAATAATAATAATAATATTATTTATTTTTAAAATCTAAAGTAAAGTTTATAAAATGCATGTTGTTTTCGTTTTTTGAAAAATCTTTGTTCCGTTTTTGTGTGTTATGACATATGTTTTTCGAACGAGGTCTTCCGATCTTCCAGGAGTTGTTGTTGTTGAGTCCCTGCGCTGGTAGATTTTTTTTGATAATTTTAAAAAATTCTGCCGTAGCCTCGGGTCTTGCGTTAATTAAAACCCTGCCCAATGTATTATCTAGGTTCATCATCTCCTTTGTTGATCATTTTTTATAGTAATTTTTGAGGTTCCCTAAAAAATTCTGCCCCAGTGTAGGGTTGATGCTGGCTGACCCTTGTGCAAATCCTCACATCATGATTTTGTTGATTTCTCCTGTCTTAGTGTCTCTGAGGTTTCCTAAGGGTTTCTTGGGTTGTTCCTTTTATGACGATTGAGATCAAAAGCGCCTACCTATCCTGTGGCAGCAGGAATTCTGGTCGAATGCAGTTCGGAATAAAGTAATTGAGTTTTTGTTTTTCACTAATAACGTGATCGGGTCCGATATGGACTGCCTGCGTATCCCACTGTGGAAAAGTTAGGTCATTGCGTAGTTCATTACATGGATGATTGTTTTTCCCTATTATATTACAAAAGTACGATTACAATCAAAAGAAACGATTACAGGGAAATGATAATGTGATCTCAAGCAAATGGAGTCCTAAATATAGTATCTCATGAGTGCGACTGCATTGATAGCTTTGGGCTATTCTTGTCCATCTGTCTCGGCTAGGACCACGACTCCTCCCCAGAGTACTTTCTTGACCATGTATGGTCCTTGCCAGTTTGGCGCAAATTTCCCTTTGTATTCTTCTTAGTGAGGGAACACTTGTGTAAGTATGAGCTGTTCGATTTGGAAAAGCGGGGATATGACCAGCTTGTTGAAAGCTCGAGACATCCTTTGTCTATATAGCTGCCCGTGGCACACTGCCACCATTCGTTTCTTGTCGATCATGGCCAGTTGCACATAACGGTTTCAGACCCATTATGCATCGTTCAACTCGGCTTCTTGCATTATCCATAATGATGGGATTTCCACTTACGTAGGTATGACCGCTGTCGTGTCGTAGACAAGGAGATACAGAGTAGCCCCAAAAGATATCCTAACAAAGCATACGAAAACTGCTCGTGCCAATTCTTGTAGTTATCGTCATCTTTCGCAGGGTCCTGTTGATGTTCTTGTTGGCAGCCTCTACAACACCGGTCATCAATGGTCGGCAAGCCATAGAGTTCCTGTGAGTTATCATGAATTGCTCATAGATGTCTTTCATCGGATGGCTGTTTAAATTGGTTCTATTATCCGTGATGATGGACTCGGGCGCACCGAAGCAACATATGAGATTGTTCTTGATGAAGTCAGTCATGACTTTCTGTTACACCTTGGAAAATTCCCCGTTAACGTACAGTGAATAGGCTAGTGAGGAACATGAGGTATACGGTGATTTGGATAAGTAAGAAATAGCGTTTGATGATATTAATCGAGACTCAAAGACATTTGACTAAAAGGAAGAAGTTTGGCAAAGAAAGTAAAGGATATGTTATGTATCGGGTAGGAATTATGGACGACGAGTTAATGATGGCATAATGATGTCTTAGAGACTAGTAATGACGTCCCTTAGATTTGTATTGGGGTGTTAAACAAGTGTCAAGAAGGTTCCATAAGGATCGGAGATCAAACGAGCCGACGAGAACAAGTCCCGGATAGTTGGACATTATACGGCCAGACATACTGGCTGTATAAAATACACGGACCGTATGTCCAGCAGTAGGTTCAGCCCAGAATGGCACACTTTACTGGACCAAACATACGGTCCAGACATACGGTCAGTGAAAAATATATGGACCGTATGTTGGTCCGTATGTTCTGGTCGGGACAGATTTTGAATTAATATAAGGGACCTCTCTCTTATTTCATTTTCACTCCACAAGTCAAGAAACCTCTAGAATATTCTCTCCACTCTTCATCCACAAGAATCCAAAGGAAATTGATGATCAACTTCATCAAACCAACAAGAATCAAGAGTGAGAAACCCATTAAAGTCATCTAAGCCAAGAAATCCCAAGAGAAGTGAAATAGGGTTTTTGTGCTAGAAGAGTATTTCCATTCAAGGCTTGTTTCTACACTATCTAAGGTAAGTTTTATGGTATTTTCATGATGTTTGAAGTATTGATAAGTTTAAACACTAGGAATGTAGAAGAGTGTAGAAAATGGGTCATAAATGTATGAATAGTATCATTGTTGAGTAGTAGTTGGAATGAATCATGAATATGGATATGTTGAGATTGTAGATATGTTATGAATGACATTTAGAACATGGGATGAGTATTATATATGAAAGAACGTAATAGTAAACGATGACCATGATTGTGGAAAAATTGAAGGGAAATGGTGAATTGTGAGAAATGTAGGTGGACGATGATTGTTGTTTGCGATATTGTGAATGTTATATGAATGTTTGAGAGTTGATATAGAATATGGGAAAAGTAGTAGAAACAAAGGAAGTGCTGCCCAATTTTCCCTAGAAATAGTAACACGTTCTTATAGTCGATTGACTAATGTTAATACGAATCCTCTTGAAGGTAGAAACGTGGATATTGAAGGAGAACGAGCAAGCGAGAGATTAGTTAAACGTAAAAGGTGTGTAAGACCAATCCTTTCTTTCTAAGGCATGAATCTTTCAAATTTTCCATGACCTTCCTATACGATGGAGACTATGAGTCTGTAAACATACCAAACTACATACGTACATGATTAAGAAAGGAAATATAATACGAGCATGATATGATGATCCTATAACGTTAACGATGCCATTATTGCTAACACTCACCTTATATTTTATTTCCTTCAACGTGAGGCAGAATACTCATAAATGTCCATAATATAATCGGGGTTTCACGACCTTATGTCACCCCGACGTAGCCAGAGTTTCCTTCAAAGTCTAATGTATGCTCTTAATGATAAATGTATAATGATGCTAAGTCATGAAATGTCTATGAGATGCTCAATAATGTAAGATTATGTATGCCTATGAGATGTGTAAAAATGATGAATGTATGATTGATTATATGATGATATGTTTACACTGAGCCTAGATGGCCGGGCATGTCACCGCTAATGCGGGCTGCTATGTTTACACCGAGCCTAGATGGATGGGAATGTCACCGCTATTGTGGGCTGCTATGTTTACACCGAGCCTAGAGGGCCGGGCATGATCACCACTAGTGGGCGGTATATGATGGTTACCCGGACGCGGGTTAACGATGAGGATTTTGATGTGATGATATATGTGGTGTGATTACATATGTACCATGATTATATAAATATACGATACATGTATGAGATGTTTTCACCTATGAAACTCATCCAAGTTATACCTTTCTCTTATGGCTCAAAATCCTTCTATTATATTTATTTCATTCTTGTCTTACATACTCAGTACAATGTTCGTGCTGACGTCCGTTTTCTTTGGACGCTGTGTTCATGCACACAGGTAGACAGGGAGGTGAGCTTGATCGAGACTCATAGTAGCGGTCAGCTGATTTGAAAGCACTCCATTATTCCAGAGGTGCTTATGATTATTCTTTTGTGTACATGTGTATATGTATTTTGGGGACGACGGGGTCCTGTCCCGTTTATATGTCTAGTACTCCAGTAGAGGCTCGTAGATATGCAGTGTGCATTATATGGTCTCACGAGGTTGCCATTGTGCATGTATATATATATATATATATATATATATTATTTTGACGGCCGAGAGGCTTATCTATATAAAAGTAGTTATGCTTTCAAATGAGAAATGATTTTCTTATGATTTGAATATAAATTTGATAAAAGAATGTTTAATGAGTATGACGAGGAATAGAATGAGCGCTGCTCGGTGGTCAGCCCCGGGTACCCGTCGCGGCCCCTATTCGGGTCGTGACAAAAGTGGTATCAGAGCAGTTCAGTCCTAGGAAGTGTCTACGAGCCATGTCTAGTAGAGTCTTGTTTATGGTGTGTTGCGCGCCACATCAATAAACAAGAGGCTACAGGGCATTTTGGAAAATGACCATCTTCCTTCTTATGAGATCGTGCGATAGAGCCATGTATAAGATTTTATCCTCCCTAATAGTGTGTTGTGATTTCAGAAATGCCGCCAAAAGGAAAAGCTATAGCCGCCCAGTAGGGAAAGACTACGACAAAAAAGCGGGTGGAAAGAGAACCTCCGATGAATGTAGAAGAGGGCGAGTCACATAATGAGGCCCTATCTAATACTTCCTTTACCTCGCCCAATGTAGAAGAACAAGGAGGAGCTTCAGCTCCAATTCCTCCACCGGTTACTTCGGGTCAATAAGTGACCGAGGCCATTCATTTATTGACACAGTTGGTTGCCGCCCAGGCATAGCGGTAGAATGCGGGCCCAAGTGATCGGTCAGCTAGTACCCGAGCTCGTGACTTTATGAGTTTGAATCCTCTGGAGTTTTTCGGGTCAAAACCGGATGAAGACCCGCAAGGCTTTATTGATGAGATGTTGAGGACATTGAAGATTATTCATGCCTCCGAAACTGAATTCGTGGAGTTGGCATCATATAGACTCCGAGATGTGGCGGTATTGTGGTATAACTATTGGATAACATCGAGAAAAGAGAATACACCTCCTCCCGTGTGGCAAGAATTTGTAGATGCTTTCATTCGCCATTATTTTCCACTCGAGGTCTGCCGAGCTAGAGCGAATAGATTTCTAAATTTGAAGCAAGGAAATATGGGTGCCCGGGAATATAGTCTTCAATTTAATTCCGTGGCTAGATATGCTCCGACCATGGTGGCCGACATGGGAGATAGGGTGCATCGCTTTGTGAATGGCTTGGGGCCACATTTGTTCAAGGATTGTTTGACGGCTTCGTTGCAAGACGGGATGGATATTTCCCGAATACAAGCCTATGCCCAAAACATAGAGGGACGATAGCAGCCACAAAGATGTGATCGCGACATTGATAGAAGGCAAAGCAAGAGGGCCAGATCTATGGGGGCAGGTAGCGACTATAGAGGGGGATCGAGGCAGACTTATTCCCGACATTCAGGCGAGTCGGTGACTCGTGCGCCTCCGCGATTTGCTGAAAGGAGATTTGATCGCTCCTTTCCTTGAGGACAGGGCCAGAGCTCGAGAGCTTCGGGTTCTCAGTTTGGGGGTGATTATAGTCAGAGGAGACCACCAGTTCCACGATGTATCCGGTGCAGGAAGTTACACTCGGGGCCATGTCACCAGGACACAGATGCTTGTTATGTTTGTGGACAGACTGGGCATTTGATGCGAGATTGTCCTTCGCAGTATGGTAGAGGTGGGGTTCAGCCCATAGGTTGAGCAGCTGGTTCTTCCTCAGTGCGCCCGGTAGGGCAGACTCCCCAGATGTCAGTAGGTCGAGGTAGAGGCAGAGGGGTAGCATGTACTTCAGGTGCTACTCAGCCCCGTGTATATGCTTTAGCCGGACGGCAGGATCTCGAGTCCTCCCCAGATATGGTTATAGGTACATTGTCCATATTTTCCCATGATGTGTACGGATTGATAGATCCGGGTTCTACTTTCTCTTATATTACTCCATATGTTGTTGGTCGTATTGGGGTGAAACCTGAGCCAATCAAACCTTTTGAAGTACCTACTTCGGTTAGTGATCCTGTGATAGCAAGACAAGTGTATAAAAATTGTGTACTGGTGACATGTGATCTCCAGACCAAAGTTGATTTAATTGAGCTGGAAATGCTAGATTTCTATTTGATTATGGGTATGGATTGGTTGGCATCATGTTATGCTAATGTCGATTTCCGAATGAAGGTAGTCAGATTTAAATTTTCGGGAGAGCTCGTGCTTGAATGGAAGGGTAATACAGCATCCCCAAAAGGTAGGTTTATTTCCTACCTTAAGGCAAGAAAGATGATAGCCAAGGGCTATATTTATCATCTAGTTCGAGTTCATGATATAGAGGCAAAGTCGCCAACTTTCCAATCCGTTCCGGTAGTGAATGAATTTCCGGATGTATTTCCAGATGAACTTCCAGGTCTTCCCCCAGAACGAGAGATTGATTTCGCTATCGATGTGTTTCCGGATACCAAGCCTAGTTCTATTCCTCCTTATCGAATCGCTTCGGCAGAATTGAAAGAGCTAAAGGCACAGTTGAAAGATTTACTTGAGAAAGGGGTTTATTAGACCCAGTTCATCGCCATGGGGAGCACCAGTCTTGTTCGTGAGGAAGAACGACGGTTCTCTACGAATGTACATTGATTATAGGCAGTTGAACAAGGTGATGATAAAGAACAAATACCCTCTCCCAAGGATTGATGATTTATTTGATCAACTACAGGGTTCCAAGTGGTTTTCTAAAATAGATTTGAGGTCGGGTTATCATCAAGTGAGGGTTAGAGAAGAAGATATTCCCAAAACAGCCTGCAGAACAAGATATGGCCACTATGAATTCCGGGTGATGTCGTTTGGGTTGACTAATGCTCCGGCCGTGTTTATGAATTTGATGAATAATGTGTTCAGGCCACTCTTGGACTTATTTGTGATTGAATTCATTGATGATATTCTGGTGTACTCTCGTACAGAATCAGAACATGCAGATCATTTACGTATTGTTCTTGGGATTTTTCGAACCCGAGAGTTATATGCAATATTTTCAAAGTGCGAGTTTTGGCTGAATTCTGTAACATTTCTGGGCCATGTTATTTCAGATGATGGTATTCGAGTCGACACTCGCATTTTTCGAACCCGAGAGTTTTGGCTGAATTCTGTAACATTCCTCTATTTCAGCACCATTGACGAAGCTAACCCAGAAGTCAGTTAAATTCCAATGGAATGATGCTTGTGAATGAAGCTTCCAAGAGTTGAAGGATAGATTAACCTCAGCTCTGGTCTTAACACTTCCAGAAGGGCCAGATGGCTATATTGTGTATTGTGATGCTTTCGGCGTTGGGTTATGATGCGTGTTAATGCAGCATGGTAGAGTTATTGTATATGCTTCGAGATAGCTGCGGAAACATGAAAAGAACTATCCAACTCATGATCTCAAATTGGCTGCGGTTATTCATGCACTGAAAATATGGAGACATTACTTGTATGGAGTGCATGTCGATATTTATACAAATCATAAGAGTCTTCAATACATTTTCAAACAGAAGGAGTTAAATCTGCGGCAGAGGCGATGGTTAGAATTGTTGAAAGATTATGATGTGAATATTTTATACCACCCCGGAAAAGCAAATGTAGTAGCCGATATGCTTAGCCGCCGATCAATGGGTAGTTTATGGGAAGTTCCTCCCGAAAAGAAAGAGATGGTTTACGAGCTCCATGAACTAGCTAATCTTGGAGTACGTGTAATTGATTCGGGTAGTGCAGGGATTGGCATTTATGATCCCACAGTTTCATCCCTGAATATAGAAGTGAAAGAGCGTCAGTATGAAGATCCCCATATGCGCCATTACAGAGACACATCTCACGGGAAAGATAAGTCCCCATTTGATGTTTCCATGGATGGAATTCTTAGATACCGAGGCAGGCTATGTGTGCCGAATGTGGCAGAATTACGCCGACGAATTCTAGAAGAAGCCCATTACTCTCGGTATTCTATTCACCCAGGCGCAACCAAAATGTGTCATGATCTCAAGCTGATATATTGGTGGGATGGCATGAAGAGAAACATAGTAGAATTTGTAGCTCAGTGTCCAAATTGCCAGCAAGTAAAAGTCGAACATCAAAAGCCAGGAGGATTATTGCAGGCGATGGAAATCCCTACTTGGAAATGGGAAGTGATCGATATGGATTTTATTGTGTGTTTACCTCGCTCCCAAGGTAAGTATGATTCTATATGGGTGATTGTGGAGAGACTCACGAAATTAGCCCATTTTCTTCTGATTAAAACTACCTACTCAGCAAAAGATTATGCGAGGCTATATCTCAAAGAAATCATGCGACTCCATGGTATTCCACTATCCATTATCACAGATAGAGGAGCGCAATTTACAGCCAAGTTCTAGAAGTCCTTTCAAGAAGGCCTAGGCACCTAAGTGAAGCTTAGTACGGCATTTCATCCGCAGACCGATGGACAAGCCGAGCGTACTATTCAGACTTTGGAAGATATGCTACGGGCATGTGTATTAGATTTCGGTGGTAGTTGGGATGATCATTTTCTTCTGATTAAAACTACCTACTCAGCAAAAGATTATGCGAGGCTATATCTCAAAGAAATCGTGCGACTCCATGGTATTCCACTATCCATTATCACAGATAGAGGAGCGCAATTTACAGCCAAGTTCTAGAAGTCCTTTCAAGAAGGCCTAGGTACCTAAGTGAAGCTTAGTACGGCATTTCATCCGCAGACCGATGGACAAGCCGAGCGTACTATTCAGACTTTGGAAGATATGCTACGGGCATGTGTATTAGATTTCGGTGGTATGTGGTGTGATTACATATGTACCATGATTATATAAATATACGATACATGTATGAGATGTTTTCACCTATGAAACTCATGCAAGTTATACCTTTCTCTTATAGCTCAAAATCCTTCTATTATATTTATTTCATTCTTGTCTTACATACTCAGTATAATGTTCGTACTGACGTCCGTTTTCTTTGGACGCTGTGTTCATGCCCACAGGTAGACAGGGAGGTGAGCTTGATCCAGACTCATAGTAGCGGTCAACTGATTTGAAAGCACTCCATTGTTCCGGACGTGCTTATGATTATTCTTTTGTGTACATGTGTATATGTATTTTGGGCACGACGGGGTCCTGTCCCGTTTATATGTCTAGTACTCCAGTAGAGGCTCGTAGATATGCAGTGTGCGTTATATGGTCTCACGAGGTTGCCATTGTGCATGTATATATATATATATATATATATATTATTTTGACGGCCGAGAGGCTTATGTATATAAAAGTAGTTATGTTTTCAAATGAGAAATGATTTTCTTATAATTTGAATACAAATTTGATAAAAGAATGTTTAATGAGTATGACGAGGAATAGAACGAGCGGTGCTCGGTGGTTAGCCCCGGGTACCCGTCGCGGCCCCTAGTCGGGTCGTGACACTTTCTTGGTCACTGATTTGTGAGAAGTTGCTTCTATCCACTTGGTGAAGTAGTCGATGGCAACTAAGATGAATTGATATCCATTGGACGCCGGTGGCTCGATAGGTCCAATGACGTCCATGCCCCATGCCACAAAGAGCCAAGGGGAGCTCATTGCATGTAGTTTTATCAGAGGAACCTTGATTAATTCTCTGTGTATCTGACATTGATGGCATTTTTGCACAAATTTATAGGAGTCATGCTCCATGGTCATCCAGTAGTATCCCGTTTTCAAGATCTTCTTGGCCAGGATAAATCCATTCATATAAGGTCCACATGCCCCTGCGTGTACCTCTTTCAGCAATTTTGTGACCTCTTCGGCGTCTACGCACCTGAGTAACCAAAGGTCATGTGTCCTTTTGTACAACACTTATTTGTTTAAGAAGAACCAAATAGCAAACCTCTTGATGGTCTTGAACCAAATAGCCAACCTCTTGATGGCCTTGTTCTGATTCGCTGAACTCTCTGGAGGTCTCCAAGTATTCCTTGATGTCGTCATACTATGGTTGGCCATCCGGTTCATCCTCGATGTGGGCACAGTGAGCCTGTTCTTCCCTCAGTGTGATCTCTAGTGGATCAATGTGAGTGCTCTCAGGGTGTTGGATCCCGGAGGCTCTCGTAGCAAATGCGTCTGTAAACCCATTTTGAGCTATCGAAGTATGCCTAAAGTAGATGTTTTTAAACCTCCTGTACAGTCTCTGTACAAGATTTATGAGCAAATCAGAGTCCCCAATTGCCAACAACTCTTGCATGTTCATGTCCAATGTCATCCTGAGGCCGAGAATACATGCTTCATATCCGGCCATGTTGTTGGTACATCTGAAGTTGAGCTTTGCAGCCATCGAGTATTGTTGTCCTGTCTCTGATATTAACACCGCCCCGATGCTTGATACTTCGTAATTGACTTCGTTGTCGAAGAACAGTTTCCAACCTGAGTATGGTTCTACCACATCTTCTTCCATAGTCATCACATTTTCATCTAGGCAGAAAGTTCGTAATGGTACGAGTTCATCATCTATTGGACTTTCTGCCAACAGATCGGCTAAGGATTGCCTTTTGATTACCTTTTATGCTACGTATATGATGTCAAATTTGCTCAGTAACATCTTCCATTTGGCTAACTTTCCCACGGGCATTGGTTACCGAAAGATATATCTTAGTGGAGCCATTCTGGCTATGAGGTGAGTGGGGAACACTAACAGGTAATGCCTTAGCTTTTGGGCAATCCATGTCAAGGCGCATTATGTTATCTCTACGAGTGTGTACCTTGACTCGCAGGATGTGAACTTCTAGCTCAAGTAGTAGATGGCATGTTCCATTTTGCCTTCCACATCATATTGGGCGAGCATACACCCAAAAGCATTTTTTGATACTGACAGGTACAATAGCAAAGGGCTCCCTTGCCTGGGTAGCACTAGGACGGAAGGATTTGAGAGGTACTTCTTGATATTTCAGGCATTCTTCTGTTGAATTTGTGGGAGAATATTTCTTGAGCAATTTAAGGATTGGATCCACAATCATAGTTGACTGGGCTATGAACCGCCCAACATAATTCAACCTTCCCAAGAAGATCATGAATTCCTTCTTGGTCTTGGGAGGTGGTAGCTCCTGGATTTCCATGATCTTGGTAGGGTCCAATTCGATGCCCCTACAGGTGACTATGAATTGTAGTAACTTACCCGTTGGCACTCCAAACACACACTTTGACGGGTTTAGCTTTAAATTGAAGTTACGAAGTCTGTCAAAGAACTAGCGCAAGTGTATGGTATGCTCTGAACTTTCTTTTGACTTTATGATGACATCGTCCACATAGACTTCAATCTCTCGATGTATCATATTATGGAACAGGGTAGTCATAACTCTCATGTATGTAGCGTCGGTGTTCTTGAGGCTGAACGACATTACCTTATAATGATAGACTCCACAAGGGGTGATGCACACTGTTTTCTCAACGTCCTCTTCGCTCATGGGTATCTCATAGTACCTGACGAAACAATCCACGAATTATTGCAGCTCGTGCTTGGCATAATTATCTATTAGAATGTGGATGTTTGGAAGGGAAACATTATCCTTTGGACTGGCTCGGTTGAGGTCTCGGTAGTCCATGCAGTTTTGGATATTTTCGTCCTACTTGGGTACTGGCACTATGTTGGACACCTAGGTTGTGTAGGATGTTATCTCCACTATCTCGGACTTGATATGTTTTTCTACCTCGCCCTTTATCCTGATACTCATGTATGGTTTGAATGTCCGGGTCTTTAGCTTGACCGAAGAAAAGCCCTCCTTAATAGGCAATATACAGGCTACAATTGCAGTGCTCAACCCTGGCATATTTGTGTATGACTAGGAGAAGACGTCCACATATTACTTCAACAGAGCTACGAGCTTTTCTCTCTGTGGTGCTCCCAAGTGAGCACCAATTCGTGTCTCTTTGACATCCTTTTCATCACCGAGGTTGATTACCCCAGTTTCGTCCATATTTGGCTTCTTCTTATTTTCTAATTCTTCCAACTCTTCTACCAATCCCTCTAGCATCATCATCGCTTTGTCGTACTCCTCGTACTCCTGCTAACTATTTTTCTCGTTCATTTCATGACACATCATGACATTTTCGATTGTTAAGTAATTGTTATTACTGAAAAATCTAGGCAAAGTAGAGTTATGTTTATTATTATTCATTATGCGAGGTTTATTTGAGAAACTTTTTATTACTGGTTGTTATTTAATAAGAACAGTGGTTTGTATAGACCGAGGCTTGTAATTATTTTAAGAGTAATTGGTTACAAAATGTGGTCCTGGTTTGAAACAACACCGAGTCATTTTCATTTTTAGACATCACAAAGTAATTTAGGAAAGATGATCATTCGGGCCACGGCCGATGTCACTACTTTTAGCAAGAGATTTTAAGGAAAATCCATCTCTCTACCGAGGAGCCAAGAGGGGAGTAGATGTCCAATTGCTCAAGTTCTCTCCTGGCTTCAGGATGCGTATGGTGGGGGTCTTCTGATTTTCCTCGACGATCGCGTAGCATCCCTCTACTTGAAACAGCAGCTCGAGACCCCTATCAACTTGTTCTCCATTTTGCATCGACATCTTTTTAGGAAATGACTGGTTCAAATCTAGAATTGGATGAGATAGATTCCCCATTCTAGGTTCTCTCCTAATAGCCTTTGTGAGCTCATCCTCGCTAGGAGTATATCCTAGACCGAAGTGGCAATTTTCATTTTTGGTTGGCACAGGCTCCGTTATCCCTTTAAGGTCTCCTCCCAGGGCTTTTTCCGTTTTAAAACCATTCTTAACATGGTGGAGGCAATCATTATATAAATTGCTGGCATTGGTTTGTCAACCTCTGCTTCTTAATAGGAAGCCATAACGTATTCCAACATATGGAGGTTTGATATGTGGGGGCTCCCCTCAATCACAGGTATGATGTTGTAAGGATATTTCTGGGTATCCTTTTCGGCTGTGACTATAATTTCTTGGCCCTGCCATTCAAAAATTATGGCCTGGTCTAGCGTTGATGGTACTGCACTAGCAGAATATATCTAGAGTCTTCCTAAGAGCATACTCTAGTTAGGAGTGTTCGCTATGACTTGAAATTCTGCAGTGAAAGAGGCAGGCCCAACTTGGAACGGTAGGTCTACTTCCCCCAGGGAATCACTTTGGGACCCATCGAATCCCCTAACGTTCGTCCCACTTTGGCGGATTTTACCCACGTCATAGCCAAGCTGTGTTAATATGGTGATGTCACGACCCAATCAGTGGGCCATGACGGGTAGCCCGAGCTGACTACCGAGAGACACTAATCAGGCTAACCATCATACTTAACCTGTACACACATATTCCCCAAGGAAACACATATATGGAAACATAAGCCCTCACGGCTGCAAAAATGAAATACAAAATATACACTGTTGTATTCATGAGACAACTACTACCCACACATACGTATCTACGAGCCTCTATTGGAGTACTGAGACATAAGGACGGGACAGAACCCCGTCATACCCAATATGAACACAAAAGAATGCATTAATAAGCTGCACCTCCGGAGTAGTGGGGTGATCCTATGTAAACTAGTATAACCCCTAAGGATCTGGGCCGCCTCCCTGTCTACCTGTTGGCATGAACACAACGTCCATAAAAAGAAAGGACATCAGTACGAACAATGTATTGAGGATGTAAGGCATACACGATAACATGATAAAGAGATGCAATAATATGAGATAAAGGGATAACATGTAACAGATTGCCTCTTAAGGTGGAGTCATGCATGCTAACTTATATAATAAATAACATCATATCATATAAGCATATATATATATATATATATAAATATATAACTGACCGACCATATAGGTAGGGTGTGATCATAATTAGCCCGCGTCCGGGCCTCCCGCGTCCGGGGTAAACATCTCATGCTGCCCACTAGTGGTGTCTGCCCATGCTATCTAGACATGGTGTAATCATCACCATAGCTGCCCACTACGCCTATCATAGTTGTGCCTGCCCGGCCAACTAGGCATGGTGTAGTCTAAGATATAGATAATCTAAAGCATACATGAGAGCTCAAGTAAAACTGTAACTCTATCGGAGTGACGTAAGGTTGGGAACCTCCGATTACAATATGGAATAATCCTCATCACTATGTCTCACCTTGACGGAACTAATATCATGAGGTGAGGTAACAACAAGAAGTAACGTCAATGAAATCATAAAGATAAGAATATCGGGCTCATTATAGAATTATTATCAACATCATTATCATGGAGCATATCTCATCTCTATCTCATAAGAGCCCTTAAGAACCTTTAGCCTTCATCTTTTACGATGTAAGAAGATCATGGGCTTATAGAAATGGAATCACAAAATAAGAATCATGCCTTTGAGAGAAAGGGACTAGCCTTACATATCTTTACGTCGCTCTAGCTTTATAGACTAAGTGCTCCCCTCCAATACTCACAATTTTACATTCAAGAGAGTTCATACAAAGGTTAGTTAACCGGAAACATGCTTGAAGCTAAACTAAGGCGACTAAGGGCTAACGGAAATTGGGCAGCACTTCCTTTATTTCTAAAACTTTCTCCATATGATACAACAGCTCCCAAGCATCAATAACAACATCCATAATATCATAATCAATACTTCTTCAAGTTAGGAATTATTTGATCCTCATAATTCTCTTTCAAATCATCCACACCCATTACTACAATACAACAACATGTTCATTTTTCACATACTGCTCCCCTAATGACATCAGCATCATTCATAACAAAACTGTACTCATTTCATGCTAAGAATCATGACTCAATTAAACTTACTACTCAAAATACCATTATTCCCATATTTGATCTCATATTCGTCCTTAATCCAAGTCTTTCAACCACTCAATACCTCTAATAATATGAAATAAGCGCAAAACTCAGCTTTGAAAATGTAGAAATGGTCTTTGGATGAAGATATTCCTCTTGAGAAAAACCCCAACTTCAACACTAAAGAAGTTCTTGACTTGTATCAACCCTAGTGAGCATCCATGTATTTGATTCTACCAACTCTTGATGTTTAGCCCTTGATTTCTCTTAGATATATGTTAAAATGGTATGGGGAAGGTTCTAGAGGTTTTGAGAGAGTTGGAGAATAGCTGACATGAAAAATGAGGACATGGGGTCTGTTTTTTAAAAAAAATTAAAAGCTACCCGACGAGGATTATATGGTACGAACGACGAAGCGTCGATCTGACCGTCGAAGTCGTGAGATTTCCAGTGAGCAACTTTCGTTCCCTTTCATTTTACGGTGAGAAGAACGGTCTGTCGAACTGATCGACGGTCGAACGGTCCGTCGAACTGATCGACGGAGCATCAATCTGATCCGTCGAATGGTCTTTGCACTAAATCAAATCTACGACACAATCGATGAAGCGTCGACCCGTCCGACAGTACCAAGAACGATCGTCGAACCCCCCTTTCGCAGAACTGTAATGAAGTTTCATTTTAGACGAACTTTCCTCCCTTGCCTCAAATGTCTTTGGAATCTTAATTAGAATCATTAAGCATCCTTTCTTACTTGTAGGGACATCATATACACCTTAACTTACGTTATTCCATTCACCGCTTAGCAACACAAAATTCTGAGGTGTAACAATCTCCCCCCGTAGGAACATTCGTCCTAGAACGTCAAGTACTACCATCCTGTCACAGCAACCCAAAATAACATTGCCACACAGGGCTACAATATCACAAGAAGAAACATGGCACCACACGACCCGAAAATGAATAAAGACGCATCTTATACCTGATGACAATGGTGGCTCATCTTGAGCGTCTTCCGGGGGTGGAAACAAATGTGGATACTTGGACTTCATATCTCCTTCTGCTTCCCAAGTCATTTCCTCTCGGTTATTGTTTCACCACAAGACCTTAACCGAGGCTACCTCTTTATTTCTAAGTTTTCGTACTTGCCTATCTAGTATGACAATGGGTACCTCTTCATAAAACAACCTCTCCGTAACTTGAACATCATTCACTGGCACGATTCTAGCTGGATCTCCAACACATTTGTGGAGCATTGACACATGAAAAACTAGGTGGACTGATTCAAGTTGTGGAGGTAAGTCTAGTTCGTAAGCTACTTAGCCCACTTTGCGGACAATCTTATAAGGTCCGATATATCGGGGACTAAGCTTGCCCTTCTTGCCAAATCTCATTACGCCTTTCATCGGCGACACTTTCAAGAATACCCAATATTGATTTAAAATTCCAGGTTTCATCGACGATTATCTGCATTAGATTTTTGGCTATTTTGGGCTGTCAACAATCGGTCTCGGATAAGCTTGATCTTTTCCGCCACTTGCTGAATCAATTTTGGACCTATCAGTTGTGTCTCCCAGACTTCAAACCATCCAATTGGCGACCTACATTTCCTTCCATATAGGGCTTCGTACGGGAACATCTGAATACTGGAATGATAACTGTTGTTGTATGCAAACTCAATAAGAGGTAAGTGATCATCCCAACTACCTTCAAAATCTAGCACACATGCCCGTAACATATCTTCCAAAGTCTGAATGGTGCTTTCAGCTTGTCCAGTTGTCTGAGGGTGAAATGCTATGCTAAGTCTCACTTGAGTACCCAAAACTTCTTGAATGGACTTCCAGAATTTAGCAGTAAATTGTGCTCCACGGTCTGTGATAGTAGACACTGGGATCCCATGAAGTCGCACTATCTCCTTGAGATGCAACCTTGCATAATCTTCTGCTAAATATGTGGTTTTGACTGAAAGAAAATGAGCTAATTTTGTGAGTCTGTCAACAATCACCCATATGGAGTCATACTTGCAACGGGAACGAGGCAAACCTACAATGAAATCCATGTATACCACTTCCCATTTCCAGGCTGGAATTTCCATGGCTTGTAACAATCCTCCTGGCTTTTGATGCTCAATTTTCACTTGTTGGAAATTTGGACATTGCGCTACAAATTCTGCTATGTCCTTCTTCATTCCATCCCACCAATATATTAGCTTAAGATCGTGATACATCTTTGTTGCTCCTGGGTGAATGGAATACCGAGAGTAATTGTCACGACCCAGCCCCGTGGGCCATGACTAGTGCCCGAGCTGGACACCCATATGTACCTATCAAACATAATCGGACTGATACTATAGGTCCTCAATCAATCACATTGTAATAACATACGTAAGCCGACGAGGCTGCCACTGTATATATCATTATACTACGCAAGCCGACAAGGCTGCCACTACATATCAGTATATTACGCAAGCCGACAAGACTGCCACTACGAAACGCTAATATATGCAAGCCATCAAGGCTGCTACAACGACAGAACATCCACAATAACTATATGGACACAGCTGATCAAACATGTATACAACCCACATACATGTCTACAGACCTCTAAGAGTATCACTAGTGAAATATAACGGGATAGGGCCCCGTCGTACCCCTAGACAAACATATATATATATATATATATACATCAGAAGGTCTGTACCAAAATCTAGGCTCCGGAACAACGGAGCTCTCCAGGACAGCTGAAAGGGAATCCTAAGCTGGGGACCACCAAATCGAGCGTCAGTACCTGCGGGCATGAAACGCAGCCCCCCGAAGAAAGGGGGTCTGTACGGAATGTGTACTGAGTATATAAAGCATGAAATACAGTAAAAAGAATCATAACCGAAATAAGGAGTACAGAAACAAGTACAATGTCCAGAATACCAAAACACTAGCCCTTTTGAAACATAAATCATGCATGTTAATATCATATATCATACCCGGCCCATTATGGGACTCGGTGAACATGGTCGCCACCCCGGCTTTGGCGCCATAACACAGCATAACTCCATAAACACATCATAACGCCGTAACACAGCATAATTCCATAAACACATCATAACGCCATAACACAGCATAAGTCGATAAACACATCATAACGCCGTAACACAGCATAACTCCATAAACACATCATAACGCCATAAAACAGCATAACTCCATAAACACAGCATAACGCCATAACACAACATTACTCCATTATATATATATATATATATATATATATATATATATTATCATATTCCGGCCCTCTAGTGAGGTACTCGGTGAAAAATGCAGTGAGACTGTGCACGATAACATACCCGGCCCGGGACTCGGTGAAAGACATATTGAGGCATGCACGAGCAGAGTAGTGAGCAACCATATGCAATTTAAAACATTATCAAGACTCAAACGGAATATGAAGAAGGGATTTACACCTGAGTATCAATAGCGACAATCATATCAAATATCCCTCGAACATCATCATAAATAATATCAAAAGAGCCTTAGGAACCATAGACATATGTCAATATAGTATGGAACAGCTTATTGAAGTCAAGGACATCAGTTATCGTAGAGTTTCTGGTAATAACAGCTTTTATATATCGACTATTGTCCACGTATAGGAAACTGGAGAGGGAAGCTCAATCACTTAAGAGTTCTAACATCTAGAAGTGAATAAGAATCATGAATCACACTCAAGACTTATGAATAGGATTACCCCAAAGCTCATATCATTCATCACATAAATCTAGGACATGCCAAAAGAAAGAAGGGACAGCTTTACATACCTGTTAACGACTAATCGCAAACCCGTTCGCTTCGTCGCTCCTTTAGCCTGTTTAATATAAAAGTAACTCTATCGTTAGTACTATACTTTCTAGTTCGTAATTCCGCAGCTCATCGCTTATAGAACTTATTCTTTAACTCATACTTTCTCGTTAAGGGTCTTTCATTAATTAAGGACTTAACGAAAATCGGGCAGCATTTCCCCTATATATTCGCCTAACCCGAATTTCCAATTATCCTCCTGTTAACACAGAAATACCAACAACAACATATGGACATGATCATGTCTCCAATCCTTTCAATTCAACAAGGATAACAATACGTTCACAACAACACAACTTTAACTTTAACTATCTAATTCCCTCATTTTTTTTACCATATAATCCATGATAACAACAACCATAATGTTACTTAAAATAAATTCACCATTCTTAATCAAAACAGCCCCCCTACACGACACAACTTATACTTCAACATCAACATATATAACCCTTTACATTCACCACACATGTATCAAGTTTTACAAGTTAAACTACCTCTAAAACATATAGACCAAGATTGAATATTACCTTAATTGTCTTGATTCCTTGACGTTGTCTCCTCCAACGATCCAATTCACGTTGAAATTCCTTTGAACACCTACAACTCCTTAGAATACAAGCTCCCTAAACCTTTCACCACTTGAGCTTCACCTTGAGCTCACTCTCGGCCAAAAATTGCCATGGCCGAGAGCTCTATCCTCTCCCCCATTTATTTTCTCTTCTTTTGTTTAGTTCATCAAAGTGTGAATGGTGATTTAATGACTCATCCTTGGTTATTATATAAGAGTTTTCTAGGCCCTACACGTGCCCTCCTATGTGGCATCTATTTTTTTTAATTCGGGTGGGGCCCACACATAGTAATTAGGCTAATTAATTTTTATTTAATCCCTAATTCTTACTTAGCAATATAATCACAATTAATTAGACCCTAATCTCTAATAATATTTCTATGCTAAATAAAATTTTTAAACAATTTATGTTTTAATTAAAAATTGAAAATTAAAGGTTCCTATTTCGTATCCGAAAATGATCTCGTCTTTAACTTGAGTCAATTCTCTTGCGAATAACTCGTCATATCAAAATACGGGATATAACATCCTTCCCCCCTTTAGATCATTCATCCTCGAATGTTGAATTGGTCCCGTAAGGTTTTATATGAATTTTGGTGAAGTCTTTCTTATTGTTATAACATATTGGTTCATCGGTCAATCAATATAATCAAGTGAGGAGTTTAAGTTACCTGTAGGCGTAGGGATTAAGTAAGGGTACTTATCCTTCATCTCCTCCTCAGCTTCCCAGGTCATCTTTTCTCTATTGTTGTTTCGCCATAATACTTTGACGGAAGCCACGTCCTTAGTTCGCAACTTCCTGATCTGCCGATCAAGTATGGCTATAGGCTGCTCCTCGTAGGATAACTCCTCTGTCAGCTGGACATCATCTGTGAAGGATCGCCTATACATTTCCGAAGCATTGACATGTGAAAGACTGGATGTACTGCTTCCAAATCAGACGGTAGGTCCAACTCGTAGGCAACCCGGCCTTCCTTACGGACAATCTGATAAGGCCCAATGTACCTCAGGCTTAGCTTCGCTTTCTTGCCGAATCTCATGACACTCTTCATGGTGACACCTTCAAGAACACCCAATCACCAACATGAAATTCTAAGTGTCAACGTCGATTATCTGCATATGATTTCTGTCGACTCTGGGCTGCCAGTAGCCTCTCCTGAATAAGCTTCACTTTACCAACAACCTGCTGAACCATGTCTGGGCCTATTAATTTATTCTCACCAACATCAAACCTGCCAATAGGTGACCTGCACTTCCTCCCCTACAAGGCCTCATGCGGTGCCATCTGAATACTCGAATGGTAGCTATTATTATATCAAACTCGATAAGTGGTAAATGATCATTCCAGCTACCTCTAAAATCAATAATATAGGCCCGTAACATATCTTGTAGTGTCTGAATAGTACGCTCGGCCCGTCCGTCAGTGTGAGGGTTGAATGATGTGCTAAGACTCACTTGTGTCCCCAAATCCCTCCTGGAAGGATCTCCAGAAGTTAGTTGTAAACTGAGCTCCTCTGTCGGAAATAATAGCTGTGGGGACCCCGTGAAGTCTCACTATCTCCTTGAGGTATAACTTAGTATAGTCCTCAGTACTAATTTTGTCCCGGTAATTTAGTTCAAACCATTTTTCACCTTTCCTTGTCACACCCACGTTGTTGTTACTGAATTTTTACCCTTCTTATCAAGTACACGCTTGGTCTCATTTTTAACATACCAATATTTGTAGATTGCATAACTATTCTTGTACAACTTGTATAAAGTATATCCAATCTTAGTCATAGTCCATCCTTCTCCTGGTTCATCCTGCTTTGAATATTTTATTTGTACTAAAGCTCAGTTGCGGTCTATCTTGTCATGCTCCTTTCCCCTCCTTTATTCCCATTTATTTTTCTCATATCGTACTATAGGAGATTTCCTATCCTTTCTCCTTTGCTACTTATAAGTTACAGTATCATTAGCAAGTAACCCCATTGCCAACGTCTTAAACTCTAATCCAGTATTGCATTGCTACCGTTCATAATATCTCTTAAGTTACTCGTTATCATTTTCTTGTCGTATTCTTCCTTTTTATAAGCATCCACTTTCTAATGTCATATTTTCCTGAATCTTTACCAATAATTCTCAACACTGTCTCAAATACCATCCTGAATTCTATCCATTGATTGTTGGCTTTCAGATCTTATTAACTTGTTTCGGCAAGAGATCTCACCTGACATTTAAGTATCCATATCAAATATATTGTAGTCTCAATTGTTCCCATTTTATACTTGCATTTCTTTTTGTCCGCTTCCCCCCTTAAGGGTGTACCCACATCATTATCTATTTATATTCTACTCTATGTCCCCATTTCAAATTTTCAAATTCACATGATTCTTTTCCAATACATTTGGTATATTGCACTATATCCATGTCTTCCTTTATATCATCTATAATTTAGATTACCTATGTATGAAACTCCAACACAATCACGAGACGATGAGAACTCTCGATATATAGTACAAAATCTTGTCTGATGGTTGGTACTCGAGTAATGTAATTAATGTAGCAATTTATCCGAAGCCACATTCCATTAATTCCAATCAGTAATTAGCTAATGCTTATAGTCGTTTCAAATTCTTCATTCGGTAGCACTTATATTCTAATGATAAGTGTCCCAAGCTTTCTTATAACACTATCTTTATTCCAACGGACATCACCTGTTTCCTCTAATAACCTCACAATACATTAGTTGTTTTGAAAATCTACAATCCTTGTCCTTTAACGATTTCACTATTTTTCGAGGTGAAGTCACATACACGCAGTACTCCTTTATGCCTCATGCTCTTTCATTCTTGTTGTATACCCAACGCTAACTTCTAAATTGCTCAAAATCATATCAAAGTCGTCTTAATAGTGGTCTTGTCTTATCATCTTCTCATCGTACTACACCTTAAGTTCGTAGCTATATATTTCCCTTTTATTCTATACCCATACTCAATTAATTACGTCTGTCTTGGGTGCTTCCTTTAATATTCCTTTTATTTCTCCAGTCTATGTCCATCTTTTATTTTATGCACGAGGAATTTCATGCTACTCCTGTATCCTTCGGTAAACACTATTTCTACATAACCCCCTTTTCATTGTCAAAACATATTCTGCTCATCCCTATTTGTTCTTATCATACCAGTCATTTCTGGCATTCATTCTGTCTCGTTGTTCATCTTCCCTTAGTTCGGTCTTTCACAATTTTGTCGCTTATATTGCTCATTTTCTCAGCTATACACGTCATAACACATCGCTACACTGTAATCCCACTCGCTTTCTTCTTATCTTCTTTCTTCTATTAACTCCTTCTCTTCATGTGCTCTCTTTCACTTTTGTTACCACTTGATCTCTATTTTCCCTATAGGACTTGTAGGTCTTTCTTATTCATTCTATACCCTGCCTTTCCATTTCATATTTGTCTTTATACCTTAGTCGCATAGATCACGTCATATCTTTTAGTCACTTCCTCACCGGGCTTTACTCATTCTTATAACAATCCTCCAAACCACCCTAAGAAGGGGAACTAGAATCCGACTAGCATCACGGGGTTCCTAATGCTTGATTTACATAGTTTACCTCTAGATTTATTCTTGGGTCGTGAGAGAACCATTTAGTTCATAAATTACTTACTGTATGCTTCATACTCTCCAAATAAAAGTGAAACTTAACTGCTAGACGTTTTTGTCCTTCAACATGAGCTTTTTCTAAGGCAAAATGTGGTTGGAAAGTATTTTGGTTCGTCAAAATGAATTCCAAACTTTGCTGCTCATATATGCTTCTTCGAAATAAAATTTTCCAAATAAGAATGGTGCCCCTTACGGATGACATGAAGGGTATCTCTTAAAGCTTTAGTCCAACATAATAAATTTTCTCCTATCGGTATCGACTTTCAAGACATATTATGAACTTATATCTCATTCTCTTCTTTTTCTATTTCTGGGAAAATTTTGGCAGAGTTTCCTCTGTACTTCTTACTACCCTAAAACCTGCACGCAGGAAATACCAACAATGCCTCACAGGGCCAACATACACATATATATTATATCGTATCGTAGCCGCACAAGGCTTCCCATATCATTCACAGGGTGAAAATGACGAACTTACCTCGTGTATCCAACTCAAACTATACCTGTCACACTTTCCTGTTTATTTTCCCTTTCAATCCTTAACTGCAGGTTTCAAACATACTTGCAGCATTCATACTATGTCTAATATATATTCTGCTTACAGTCACTGATTCCTTTAGCTTCTTCTGTGCACACTTTCTAACTGCACTTGTCTACAATATATATACTTTCAACACATTTCCTTACCATCACTCACCATAATGATGGCCAGTTTGCCATTCCGTATATACAAATTCTCATTATGTAACCTGGATATCCAACTTTCACCTGTACGTACAACTATTTTCCATCTTATATTTTAAAATTCCCACGGTGATGGGAACACCTTGGTCACTGTTACTCATAAATATTTGGTTGTCGACCTCTTTGATTTCCGCTCGCGACTATTAGGTAACCATCTATAGCAAATGCACATACATAGGAAATTTTAATAAGGTCTCACATACCTGTAGTTGATCGGTCTCTTGTCCGATCTGGTGATCTATAAGGTGAAGGGTGCTCCTTGTCATCATCTGCCCGCCATCTACTCATCTGGCCTTCATCATCTTCCTCATCGAAGTCCGGGGAATGTAGATAACCAGGCAACTCCTGGTTTATCGACGACCAGGATAGGGGGCTGGAGTAATCTGTAACGCTTACCGGAGTAGCCGATCTAACGTGGTGTCCTGCCATAGGAGCAACTCGTACAGCCTCGGGGACCGCATCCCTAGATATTAAAACTCTAGAGGAATTGTCGCTGGGTCCTCCGATGGGTCAGTCTCGATAGAATAACTTAGGCTCCTCCTGCTCGGTCCTGGAGCCTAGGGTCCTAAATTTACCCTAGGGGCCTTCTTAGCACCCCCACTATATGAAGCTGGCCTCTTCATCTTTCGCAATTCTGCACCTACCTACAGGAAAGAGGTCAGAAACAATCTTTCCTAGACTCTGGCTCTATCGCACGATCTAAGACAGAAGAAAAGATAATATCCTAAATGTCCTGTAGCCTCCTATTTATAGATGTGGTGTACAACACACCGATAAACAAGACTCTACTAGACACGGTCTGTAGACACTCCGAGGATGAACTGCTCTGATACCACTTTTGTCACGACCCAACCCCGTGGGCCATGACTAGTGCCCGAGCTGGACACCCATATGTACCTATCAAACATAATCAGACTGATACTATAGGTCCTCAATCAATCACATCGTAATAACATACGTAAGCCGACGAGGCTGCCACTGTATATATCATTATACTACGCTAGCCGACAAGGCTGCCACTACATATCAGTATATTACGCAAGCCGACAAGACTGCCACTACGAAACGATAATATATGCAAGCCGGCAAGGCTACTACAACGACAGAACATCCACAATAACTATATAGACACAGCTGATCAAATCTGTATACAACCCACATACATGTCTACAGACCTCTAAGAGTATCAATAGTGAAATATGACGGGACACGGCCCCGTCGTACCCCTAGATATATATATATATATATATATATATATATATATATATATATATATATATATATATGTACATCAGAAGATATGTACCAAAATCTAGGCTCGGGTACAACGGAGCTCACCAAATCGAGCGTCTGTACCTGCGGGCATGAAGCGCAGCCCCCGAAGAAAGGGGGTCAGTACGGAATGTGTACTGAGTATATAAAGCATGAAATACAGTAAAAAGAATCATAACCGAAATAGGGAGTACAGAATCAAGTACAATGTCTAGAATACCAAAACACTAGCCCTTTTGAAACATAAATCATGCATGTCAATATCATATATCATACCCGGCCCATTATGGGACTCGATGAACATGGTCGCCACCCCGACTTTGGCTGCACAACACAGCATAACTCCATAAACACATTATAACGCCGTAGCACAGCATAACTCCATAAACACATCATAACGCCATAACATAGCATAACTCCATAAACATATCATAACGCCGTAACACAGCATAACTCCATAAACACATCATAATGCCATAACATAGCATAACTCCATAAACACAGCATAATGTTCATCGAGTCCCATAATGGGCCGGGTATGATATATGATATTGACATGCATGATTTATGTTTCAAAAGGGCTAGTGTTTTGACAGTATATATATATATATATATATATATATATATATATATATCATATTCCGGCCCTTTAGTGAGGGACTCGGTGAACAATGCAGTGAGACTGTGCACGATAACATACCCGGCCCGGGAATCGGTGAAAGACATATTGAGGCATGCACGAGCAGAGTAGTGAGCAACCATATGCAATTTAAAACATTATCAAGACTCAAATGGAATATGAAGAAGGGATTTACACCTGAGTATCAATAGCGACAATCGTATCAAATATCCCTCGAACATCATCATAAATAATATCAAAAGAGCCTTAGGAACCATAGACATATGTCAATATAGTATGGAACAACTTATAGAAGTCAAGGACATCAGTTATCGTAGAGTTTCTGGGAATAGGAGCTTATATATATCGACTATTATCCACGTATAGGAAACTGGAGAGGGAAGCTCAATCACTTAAGAGTTCTAACATCAAGAAGTGAATAAGAATCATCAATCACACTGAAGACTTATGAATATGATTACCCCAAAGCTCATATCATTCATCACTTAAATCTAGGACATGCCAAAAGAAAGAAGGGACAACTTTACATACCTGTTAACGACTAATCGCAAACCCGTTCGCTTCGTCGCTCCTTTAGCCTATTTAATATAAAAGTAACGCTATCGTTAGTACTATACTTTCTAGTTCGTAATTCCGTAGCTCATTGCTTATAAAACTTATTCTTTAACTCATACTTTCTCGTTAAGGGTCTTCCATTAATTAAGGACTTAACGAAAATCGGGCAGCATTTCCCCTATATATTCGCCTAACCAGAATTTCCAATTATCCTCCTGTTAACACAGAAATACCAACAACAACATATGGACATGATCATGTCTCCAATCCTTTCAATTCAACAAGGATAACAATACGTTCACAACAACACAACTTTAACTTTAACTATCTAATTCCCTCATTTGTTTTACCATATAATCCATGATAACAACAACCATAATGTTACTTAAAATCAATTCACCATTCTTAATCAAAACAGCCCCCCTACATCACTCAACTTATACTTCAACATCAACATATATAACCCTTTACATTCAACACACATCTATCAAGTTTTACAAGTTAAACTACCTCCAAAACATATAGACCAAGATTGAATCTTACCTTAATGATCTTGATTCCTTAACGTTGTCTCCTCCAACAATCCAATTCACGTTGAAATTCCTTTGAACACCTACAACTCCTTAGAATACAAGCTCCCCAAACCTTTCTCCACTTGAGCTTCACCTTGAGCTCACTCTCGGCCAAAAATGGCCATGGTCGAGAGCTCTATCCTCTCCCCCATTTGTTTTCTGTTCTTTTTTTTAGTTCACCAAAGTGTGAATGGTGATTTAATGACACATCCTTGGTGATTATATAAGAGTTTTCTAGGCCCTACACGTGCCCTCCTATGTGGCATCTATTTTTTTTTTTAATTCGGGTGGGGCCCATATATAGTAATTAGGCTAATTAATTTTTATTTAATCCCTAATTCTTACTTAGAAATATAATCACAATTAATTAGTCCCTAATCTCTAATAATATTTCTATGCTAAATAAAATTTATAAACAATTTATGTTTTAATTAAAAATTGAAAATTAAAGGTTCCTATTTCGTATCCGAAAATGATCCCGTCTTTAACTTGAGTCCATTCTCTTGCGAATAACTCGTCGTATCAAAATACGGGATATAACAGTAATGAGCTTCTTCTAGAATCTGACGACGCAGTCCTGCCACACCTGGCCCCCATAGCCTACCTCGATACCTGAGAACTCCATCTTGCAGAAAGTTCCAATGGTGACTTATCTTTCTCAGGGAATGTATCTCTGTAGTGACACAACTGGGGATCTTTATATTGGCGCTCTCGCACCTCCATGTCTAAGGATGAAACAGTTGGGTTTGGATAATGACTCCTATATTGCCTGAGTCTATTAAACGAGCTCCTAGGCTAGCTAGCTGGTGGAGCTCATGGATTAATTCTTTCTTCTCCGGGTGGACATCACATAGACTACCCATTGATTTGTGGGTAAGTGCTTCAGCCACTACATTCGCTCTTCCACGATGATATAAAATACTCACATCATAATCTTTTAATAACTATAACCACCGCCTCTGTCGTAGATTTAGCTCCTTTTGCTTGAAAATATATTGGAGACTCTTGTGATCTGTATAAATATCAACATGCACACCGTATAAGTAATGTCTCCACATTTTTAGCGCATGAATAACCACCGCTAATTCAAGACCATGGATCGGATAGTTCTTTTCATGTTTCCGCAACTGCCGGGAAGTATAGGCAATGACTTTACTGTGCTGCATCTACACACAACCCAATACGACACCATGGGCATCACAATAAACAACATACCTATTTGGTCCTTCTGGAAGTGTCAGGAATGGGGCTGAAGTTAATTTTCCCTTTAATTTCTAGAAGCTGCGCTCACAAGCATCGGTCCACTGAAATTTTGCTGATTTATGAGTTTGCTTCGTTAATGGGGCTGAAATAGAAGAAATCCCTTTCATAAATCTTCTGTAATAGCTTGGTAAACCCAGAAAGCTTCGAACCTCTGTAGGGGTTGTAGGCCTTGGCCAAGTCTTCACAGCCTCGATCTTTTGAGTATCTACGCGAACACCATCAGCTGAGATAATATGGCCAAGAAAAGTCACAGAATTCAGCCAAAACTCTTATTTCGAAAATTTAGCATACAATTCACAAGCCCGAAGAATCCCAAGGACAGTACGCAAATGGTCCACATAATCCACTTCGGACGGAGAATATACTAGAATATCGTCAATAAACATGATCACAAATAGATCTAGAAAAGGCCTGAATACATTATTCATCAAATTCTTGAACACTGCCGGTGCGTTAGTTAACCCAAATGACATCACCCGAAATTCATAATGGCCATATCTGGTTCTGAAAGCTGTTTTAGGAATATTGTCACGACCCACCCCCGTGGGCCATGACTAGTGCCCGACCTGGACACTCATATACGTTTCTGTTATATATAGTCAAACTAAAGCTAAAATCAATATGGAAACTTGCAAAGGAATTCCAGAGGTTCATAACGTCATCATATATACACATACTCAGATAACCTGTCTCCTGAGGAGTCACAACTAATCAAAACATAATATGATACGCAAGCCGACAAGGCTGCCACTACATATTTCTGTAATTTTTCCTCTTTCTGTTGCTTCTCGAAGCGTATTATCTCGTGTCATTTCTTTATCTTTAATTCAAATCCTTCCATTGCGCCTTTTTACTTAGATTTTGTTCTTAGTTTTCCTATCACGCATCATGTTGCAATCTTACATGAATATACATGGATTCTCAAATTAGCCCAAGAAATACCCTAGCGTCGTCTTACTAGTCTTCATGCTTAACCTCGCCTTCTCCTCTCGTATCTTTCAATCAGTATCGGAGCTCAACTATGGCCATGTCCTATTTGCCCTCAGTGCTAATTCTATCTAGTAATTTGGCTCAAACCATCTTTACATCCTTCCTTAATGTACCCCAAATATCACAACCGCATTGATATTACTGAATTCTTACTTTTTTATCAAGTACTCACTTGGTCTCATTCTTAGCATACAAACATTCGTAAGTTGTATAACTATTATTGTACAACTTATACAAAGCATATCCAATCTTAGTCATAGCCTTTCCTTCTCCCGATTCATTATGCTGTACTTAATTCATCCGTACTAAAATGCGCCCGTAGCCTATCTTGTCATACTTCTTTTCTATCCTTTATTCACCATTCAATTTTCTCATATCCTATTATAGGAGATTTCTTATCCCTCCTCCTTTGCTATTTATAAGTCGCAATATCATTAGTGTACAACTCTATTGCCGACACCTTAGCCTTTAATCTAGTATAACATTGCTATCTTTTATAAAATCTCTTAAGTTACTCGCTACCATTCTTCTGTCATACTCTTTCTTTTTACAAGAACCCACTTTCTAATGTCATATCATATAAGATCTTTATAAATGATCCTCGGTCTTGTCTCAAATACCATCCTGGCTTCTATCCGTTCATTGCTAGCCTCCAGGTCTTACTAATTTGTTTCAGCAAGGGATCTCAATTGAAATTTAAGCATCTATATCAAATATATTTCAGTGTCAATTGTTTCCATCTCACACCTGCATTTTCTCGCCCTCTTCCCCCTTTTAGGGCATACTTATACCATTATCTATATATATTCCGCTCCATGTCCCTATTTCCAATCTCAAATTCACCCGATCTTTCTTCCAATTCATTTGGTATACTGTACAATACCCATGTCTTTCTTCATAATGTACAACTTTGATTATCCACGTACGAAACCTTAACAAAATCGTGAAGCGATGAGAACCTTTCCATATATAGTATAAATTCTTATCTGATAATTTGTACTCGAGTAATGTAATCAATGTAGCAACTCATCCAATGCCACATTCCACTTACTCCAATCAATAATGAATTAGTACCTATAGTTATTCCAAATTCTCAATTAGGTAGCACATATATTCTAATGATAAGTGTCCAAAGTTCTCTTGCAACATTATCTTCATCCCAACCTACATCATCTGTTTCCTTTAATAAATTTACAATACACCATTTGTCCCTCAGGCCTACAGTCCTTGTCCTTTAAGGATTTCACTATTTCCGAGTTAAAGTCATATACACGCAATACTCCTTTATGCCTTATGCTCTCTTGCCCTTGTCGTGTACCCAGTACCGACTTCTAACTTACTCAAAATCATATCGAGTTCATCTTAATGACAATCTTATCTTATGATCTTGTCGTCCTACTACACCTTTAAGTTCATAGCGATATACTTTCCTTTTGTTCTATACTCGTACCCAATTAATCACGTCTATCTTAGGTGTTTCCTTTAGAACTACTTTTATTTCTCCAGTCTATGTCCATCTTTTATTCTGTGCACGAGGAATCTCATGCTACCCCCGTATCCTTCGGAAACCACTACTCTTGCATAATCCCTTCTTTTTTTTCAAAGTGTATTCTGTTCATCCCTATTTGTTCTTATCTTCCCAATCATTTTCTGGCACTCATTCTGCTTCGTTGCTCGTCTCTTTATAGTTTAGTCCTTCACTATTCCGCCACTTATTATTACTCGTGTCCTTGGCTATACATGTCATAACCTATTACTGCACTATTATCTCGCTCGCTTCCTTCTTATTTCCTTATTTTAATTAACTCCTTCTTTTCTTGTGCTCGCTTTCATTTCCGTTATCGCATAATCTCTATTTCGAACTTTCCCTATAAAACTTTATAAGTCTTTCCCATTCATTCTATACCTTGCGTTTCCATTTCACATTTTCCTTTACACTTTAATCACATAGATCACGTCATATCTTTTAGTCACTTCCTCACTGGGCTTTACTCATTCTCATTACGATCCTCCAACCCATCACAAGAAGAAGGACTAGAATCCGACAAGCACCACGGGACTTTCTAATGCTTGATTCACATAGTTTACCTCCAGATTTGTTCTTGGGCCGCGAACGAACTATTTAGTTCATAAACTACTTGTTGTATGCTTTGTACTCTTCAAATAAAAGTGAAACTTAATTGTGGACATTTTTTTTGCTCTTCAAAATGAACCTCTTCTAAGGTGACATGTGGCTGGAAATTATCCTGGTCCATTCAAATGAATTCCAAACTTTGCTGCTCATATATGCTTCTTCGAAATAAAATTTCCCAAACAAGAATGATGCCTCTTACTGATGACATGGAGGGTATCTCTTAAAGCTTTAATCCAACATGATAAATTTACCATACCGATGTCGACCTCATATACCACACCTCGAGACATACTTGATCCTTTAGCGATCTGTCCTATTATACCTTCCTATCTACCTTCCTTTTCATTCTTCAACTTTACATTTCAATCATACTTCAATATTCTTACCGTATCCGACATGCATCATTCGCACCGTTACTTACCTGTGTATTTTGTAACCTCAAATATCATCAGTCACTTTCTTCTGTTGATGCCGTTCTTCAGCTGAAATCAAGGGTTAGTATAAGGAATTTCATTTCCTATGGCTGGGCTCTATCGCACGATCTTAGATATGAAAGAAAGGTAACATCCTAAATGTCCTGTAGCTTCCTGTTTATAGATGTGGTGCACAACGCACCGATAAACAAGACTCTACTAGACACGGTCTATAGACACTCCGAGGATGAACTCCTCTGATACCACTTTTGTCACGACCTAACCCCGTGGGCCATGACTAGTGCCCGACCTAGACACTCATATACGTACCTGTTATATATAGTCAAACTGAAGATAAAATCAATATGGAAACTTGCAAAAGAATTCCAGAGGTTCATAACGTCATCATATACACACATACTCAGATAACCTATCTCCTGAGCAGTCACAACTAATCAAAACATAATATGATACGCAAGCCGACAAGGCTGCCACAACATATCAATATCCATAGCACATCGTATAGACACAGCTGAACAAAACTTATACACAACCCACACATATGTCTACAGACCTCTAAGAGTATCGATAGTGAAATATGACGGGACAGGGCCCCGCCGTACCCCTGGATAAACATATATATATATATATATATATATATATATATATATATATATATATATATATATATATATCAGAAGATCTGTATCAAAAGTCTAGGCTCCGGAACAATGGAGCTCTCCAAGACAGCTGAGCAGAAATCCTAAGCTGGATGATCACCAAATCGAGTATCTGTACTTGCGGGCATGAAACGCAGGCCCCCCGGAGAAAGGGGGTCAGTACGAGATATGTACTGAGTATATAAAGCATGAAATACAATAAAGAGGATCATGACTGAAACAGAGATCACAGGAGACAAGTATGATATTCAAAATACCAATACACTTGCCTTATGAAATGTAAATCGTGCATATCAATATCATATATCATACCCGGCCCATTATGGGACTCGGTGACATAATCATATCATCATATATATATATATATATATATATATATATATATATATATATATATATATACCGTACCCGACCCTCTAGTGAGGGATTCAGTGAATAAAGTCATCACATGCCATCCTTGGCGCCATAATCAGATCATCATATCGTCATATTGTCATATCATCATATCATCACATCATCATATCATCATATATATATATACCGTACCCGACCCTCTAGTGAGGGACACGGTGAACAATGCAGTGGAACTGTGCACGAAAACATACCCGGCCCGGGACTCGGTGAAAGACATATTGAGGCATGCACGAGTAGAGTAGTGAGCAACCATATACAAACTCAATCATATCTGAGACTCAATAGAGTAATCAAAACGAACTGCCATTTGGAAATCAAGACAATAATCACATCAAGTACCTTTCGAATGTCACTATGGATTATATCAAAATGGAACTTCTGGAATCATATACACGTATCAAGACATAATGAAATAGCTTCTGGAAATCAAGAACATTAGCCATCCTAATGGCTCTAAGAATAGGAACTTCTTTGGAATCATATACACGTCGTCTATTTGTTTCATAAAGATCATGCCAAAAGAAATAAAGGATAACTTTACATACCTGTTATAGGTTAACCGTAACCAAGTTTGCTTCGTCACCCCTTTAGCCTATTTAATATGAAAATAGCGCTATCGTTAGTAAACTATACTTTCTAGCTTACAAATCTACAACCAATCACTTATAGGCATCATTCTTTAGTTCATACTTTCTTGCTTAGGTTTTTGGTTAGTTAAGAACTTAACGGAAATCGGGCAGCATTTCCCCTATATAACTCACCTAACCCGAACTTCTAATTAGTCTCCTATTATCACAGCAATACCAACAACAACAGTAATAGAAATATTCATATCAAATCCTTACAATCCAGCCCATAAACGACTCAAACAACCCAATAACCTTTCTAAATCCTTTTCCAATCGAAATCATTAACATTTAAGATTATACACCAAACAGACCAACATAAGTTTTGTATACGATACGTTATACACTTCTTTCTTCCAAATTTAGAAGCCATATCAATGACAACACGACAACAACACGAACAACAACATACGAACATAAACCATGCTTTTAATCTTTCAACTCAACAATTCCATATAACAACCACAACTCCTAATATCAACGAATTCATGAAATTTTTTACTTCCAATTTCATCTAATAAAATTTTAATATTTCCATTACAACACCATTAATCCAATTATACCATAAAATGAGAAAATCTTACCTTAATTTAATCGGAGAAAATTCTACACCCACTTGCACCAATTGCACTATTTCTTCTTTCTCAATTCAATACCCAATGTTTCTATCACCTCCTTGGACTTGAAAATTACCTTAGAATTAATCTAAACAAGAACAATTTTTTTTTTGAGACCATGGCTGGCCGAGAGCATGGCAGCCATGGCTATGCTTTTTCTTTCTCTTTCTCTTAAGCTTAAAACTTGTAAAATGAAAATGAATTACTCCATTTGGTCATGACATAAATATATATATATATATATATATATATGGTGGCCCTCCCTTGGGCACGTGCCACCCCTAGTGAATCATCAATTTTGTTGTTTTGATTTTTATATTTTTTTTTTAAACTAAAGAATCGGGTGGGGCCCACCTTAACTATATAATTAGCTAACTTAATTAATCTTAATCCCCGCTTAATAATTTAATCATGGTTAGTTAATACCTAATCTCCATTAATATTTCTGTACTAATTGAAATTTATAACAAATCGTGCACTAATTACAATCGAGGATTAAAAGCACTTTATTTCACATCCCAAAATAGTCTCGTCCTTAACTTATGTTGATTAGCTTACAAATAATTCAACGTACAACATACGGGGTATAACAAATATCTTCTTCTCTAACTCTCACTTGATGATTACCTGATCTCAAATCAATTTTGGAAAACCACTTGGCACCCTGTAATTGATTGAACAAATAATCGATTCTCGAGAGCGGATATTTGTTCTTTATTGTCGTATTTTTCAGTGCCTATAGTCGATACATATTCACAAAGATCCATCTTTCTTTATTACGAACAAGACAGGTGCTCCCCATGGCGATGAACTGGGTCTAATGAATCCTTTCTCCAGCAAATCCTTCAGTTGTGCCTTTCACTCTTTCAACTCTGCAGGAGACATTCTGTAAGGAGGAATAGATAGAGGTTTGGTATCCGGCAGCACATCAATAGCAAAATAAATCTCCCGCTCCGGTGGAAGGCCTGGAAGTTCATCTCGAAATACATCCGAAAATTCATTTACTACCGAGACGGATGGAAAGGTTAGTGGTTTCGCTTCGGTGTCATGAACTCGAACTAAGTGATAAATATATCCTTTAGTGATCATTTTCCTCGCTTTGAGGTAGGAAATAAACCTAACCCTTGGTGACACTGTGTTACCTTTCCATTCGAGCACTGGTTCTCCTGAAAATTAGAATCGAACCATCTTTGTTCTGCAATCCACATTAGCATAACAAGAGGCCAACCAATGCATGCCCATGATCACATCAAAATCTAGCATTTCCAGCTCAATCAAATCAGCTATAGTCTGACGATTACATACCACAATCACACAATTTCTGTATACTTGCCTAGCTATTACTAGGCCACCAACAGCAGTGGATACCTCAAAAGGTATTATTAGCTCGAGTTTCACCCCAATACGATCAGCGATATACGAAGTAATATACGATAAGGTAGAACCCAGATCAATTAATGCATAAACATCATGGGAGAATATGGATAGTGTACCTGTAACCACATCTGGGGAGGACTCAAGATCCTGACGTCCGGCTAAAGCATAAATATGGGGCTGGGTGCCACCTGAATTGGATGCTCCTCCTCTGCCCCTACCACAGCTTGATGAATTCTAAGGAGTCTGCCCTACCGGGGACACGGATGAGGAAGAACCCGCTGTTGATCCTATGGGCTGGGCCCCAACTCTACCACCCATCGATGGATAATCATGGATCGTATGCCCAACCTGACCACAAGCATAACAAGCATTTGAAACTCGGCGACACTAGCCTAAATATAACCTACTGCACTGACTACATCGCGGCACCAGTGGTCTCCTTTGACTAGGATCACCTCCAAACTGAGGACCTGAGACCCTCGAACTCTGACCCAGACCGGAATAAATGGGGCGATCAAATCTCCTGCCCGCAAAATGAAGAGGTGCACTAGTCGCGGACTGGCCCGAATATCTGGAATACTCTTGCCGCTAATCCCCTCCATACTTACTACTAGCACCGGTAGATCTGGTCCTCTTGCTCTGCCCTCAATCAATGTCGCGCTCACCCCTTTGCGGTTGTTGCTGCTCTTCTAATTTCTGGGCGTGGGCCTGAATATAGGAGATGTCCATCCCCTCCTGTATTGAAGCTATCAAGCAGTCCTTGAACAAATGTGGCCCTAAGCCACTCACATATTGAGTACTTATCTCTCATATCTGCTACCATTACCGGGGCATACTTAGGCAATGAATTAAAATGAAGGCGATACTCTTGGGTACTCATACTCTCTTGCTTAAGATTCAAGAATTTATCGGCTCTAGCCCGACAGACCTCGGGTGGCAGATAATGACGGATAAAAGCATTTACAAACTCTTGCCAAATCGGGGGAGGCACATTTTCCCCTCTTAAAGAAATCCAATTGTTATACCATAGAACCACCACATCTCGCAACCTATAAGATGCCAACTCCACTGACTCGGTATCTGAAGCATGGATGATCGTAAACGTCCTCAATATCTTATCTATAAAGCCTTGTGGGTCTTCATCCGGCTTTGACCCAAACGATTCTGGAGGATTTAAACTCATAAAATCATGAGCCCTTGCACTAACCGCCCGATCAACTGGGCCCGTACTCTATCGTTGAGCCTACGCGGCAACCAACTGAGTCAATAGCTGAATAGCCTCGGTCATCTGTTGACCCGAAGCACTCGGTGGAGGAACTGGAGGTATAGGAGCTGGAGCTGTAGCCCCTTCATGCTCCTCCAAAACAGGTGGAGTGCGAGAGGTAAGCGATGGAGCCTCATTATGGGATTCAGCTTCTTCTATATTCGTTGGTGGCTCTTTTTCCATCCCCCTTGCTGTCGTGGCCTTACCCTTGTTGGCGGCTGTGGCTTTCTTTTTTACCGGCATCGCTGAAATCATAACATAGCTCTATCGCACGATCTACTAAGAAGGAAGACAGTCATTTTTCCTAAATGTCCCGCAGCCACTTTTTCATAAGTGAGGATTATGGAATAATCCTCACCACTATGTCTCACCTTGAAGGAACTAATATCATAAGGTGAGGTAACAACAAGAAGTAACGTCATTGAAATCATAAAGGTAAGAATATCGGGCTCATTATAGCATCATTATCAACATCATTATCATGGAGCATATCTCATCTCTATCTCATAAGATCCCTTAAGAACCTGTAACCTTCATCTTTTAGGATGTAAGAAGATCATGGGAATATAGAAATGGAATCACAAAATAAGAATCATGCGTTTGAAAGAAAGGGACTAGCCTTACATACCTTTACGTCGCTCTAACTTTATCGACTAAGTTTTCTTCTCTAATACTCACAATTCTACATTCAAGAGAGTTCATACTAAGTTTAGATAACCAGAAACATGCTTGAAGCTAAACTAAGGCGACTAAGGGCTAACGAAAATTGGGCAACACTTCCTTTGTTTCTACAACTTTCTCCATATGATACAACAACTCCCAAATATCAATAACAACATCCATAATATCATAATTAATGCTTCTTCAGGTTAGGCATTATTCGATCCTCACAATGCTCTTTCAAATCATCCACACCCATTACTACAATACAACAACATGTTCATTTTTCAAATACTGCTCCCCTAATGACATTAGCATCATTCATAACAAAACTATACTCATTTCATGCTAAGAATCATGACTCAATTAAACTTACTACTCAAAATACAATTATTCCCATATTTGAGCTCATATTCTATATTCTTCCTTAAACCAAGTCTTTCAACCACGAAATACCTCTAATAACATGAAATAAGTGCAAAACTCACCTTTGAAAATGTAGAAGTAGTCTTTGGATGAAGATATTCCTCTTGAGAAAAACCCCAACTTCAACACTAAAGAAGTTCTTGACTTGTATCAACCCTAGTGAGCATCCATGTACCTGATTCTTCTAACTCTTGATGTTTAGCGCTTGATTTCTCTTAGATATATGTTAAAATGGTATGCAGAAGGTTCTAGAGGTTTTGAGAGAGTTGGAGAATGACTAAAATGAAAAATGAGGACTTGGGGTCTGGTTTTTATAAAAAATTAAAAGCTGCCCGACGAGGATTATACGGTACGAACAACGAAGCATCGATCAGATCGATGGAGCGTCGATCTGACCGTCGAAATCGTGAGATTTCCAGTGAGCAACTTTTGTTCCCTTTCATTCTACGGTGAGAAGGACGGTCCATCGAACTGATCGATGGAGCATCAATCTGATCCGTCGAATGGTCTTTGCGCTAAATCAATTCTACGGCACAATAGACAAAGCGTCGACCCGTCCGACGGTACAAAGAATGACCATCGAACCCCCCCTTTCTCAGAACTATAATGAAGTTTCATTTTTGACGAACTTTCCTCCCTTGCCTCAAATGTCTTTGGAATTTTTTTTTTTTTCTTTTTTTCTTTTTTTTTTAAATAAATTTTAAATTTATTTCAATGAACTCAATTATGTATGTGCATAAAGGCAGGAAGGTTCGACACTGGATAAAATTTATGAACAAACACAAGGGAAAGTTCAATCAATGGAAAAAGGGATTGACCTTCCGATAATAAAAAAAAAGTTTATAGAAAATGAAACTGAAATGCCTTCAGGATTTATAGAAAATGAAGCCGAAATGCCTTCATGCTTTATAGGGTATAGAAGATCTATTTTTGGGGTAGTGCGTCAACATGCAAAAAACTACCTTTTGAACATTAGGAGGATAAAATGTCAAAGGTAAAAGTATGAAGACAATTCAATTTATTTTTGAAGTTCTATGTGCGTGTATCTTTTATAAGGCAGAGATCGACCAGTCATTGCTGCACGTCAGCCAAATGCAATAACAAGTCAAGTCAACACACAAGAAGAACTAATTCAAGACACCATAGATAATGATCAGCTAGAGCTAATACATGATAATCTGCCATCATATTAGAATCATTAAGCACTATTTCTTACTTTTAGGGACATCATATACACCTTAACTTACGTTAGTCCATTCACCGCTCAGCAACCTGAAATTTCAAGGTGTAACAGGTGATGGGGCACATGTTAAGGCCCGATCCATTGTCAACAAGCACTCTCCCTATTGCCTTGCCACGACATTCCATAGTGATGTTGAGAGCTCATTTGTGGGATTTTCCTTACAATGGCAGTTCTTCTTTGGAGAAACAGATTTTATGTTCTCCGATGATGTAGGCTACCAACCCAGCAAGTCTTCGCTACTCGTACCAGCTGGTACGTGTGCATCATCAAATGATCTCATGAGGGCTTGCCTGTATGTATGATAGGGAGCTGGCTAGTAATAATAACACTGATATTTGTGTGGGTGTCTTTTTCAAATGCTCAACGATGGAGTAGTCTTTTGGTTGCATACGCCGCTAGAAATCTTCAACTTCTCCGGGTGCAGGCATAATATTTTGTGCCGTCTGGGCTACTACGGGTGCTAGGACCAAAGTCCTGAACCCTGATATAACCTTTGAAACTCCTGGCGCCGGGATAAAAACTTTAAATTTGGGGGGCTCCTGGAGTGCGAGGGAGGACACTGTTTGTTCCATAGATTCAATCATGCTAAGAACTAATGCCTTGAAAACTTCCCAGTTTGCATCTCTTTAAATCATGTGGACCTCGTTGTTCCCATGTTTGGGTAATGGGTTTGTGTTCACATTGGGAGCTGCAGTATCCAAGGTGATTTCTCTTTTGTCGATCAGCTCTTGGATTTTGTGCTTGAGGTTTATCCCATCTTTTGTGTTGTGCCCATTTCACCCTGAATGGTAGGCACAAGTCTGCTCGGCCCTGTAGAACCTATTACTGGGTTGCTCTAGTTTTGGAGGGACCTTTTAGATTAGGCTTGCGGCCAACAGCCGCTCAAAAAGTTGAGCTCCTGGCTCGAGGAGCGTTGTGAATTCACTTGTTGGCTTTCTCTCATAAGCATGACGTGAGGCATTATATGCTGGGGTGGTGGCTAATTTTGATAATTTTGAGGTGGATAAGCTTGTGGTGGGTTGTTTTGGGGTGGATGGTAATTTTGCTGTGGCGTTTGATATGTTTGTTGTGGTGGGGTTTGGTAAACAGGAGTGAATGCACGGACACTAGGCAGAGCCGTGCGTAATATACAAGTGCTAGGTTGTAAGGAGGTGTGGAGTAATTTATGAGGGGTGGAGTTTGGTGAGAGGATTGTGGTTCTTTTGGGTTCGAATTTGGAATGTGGGATATGCTTGCCATGTCCTCTTTCTTTTTGCAGAAGTTTTCCACAATAGCTTGTCCAAATACTTTGTTGAAGACACTGACTATTTTCCTAGATTTGAGACCATCTTTTATGGCCTCTCCAATTTTGACCAACTCAACAAATGGCCTTCTAGCTATAGACAACATTCTGTCGTAGAAATTAGTCTCCTGAGAACTAATGAACACGGACACTAGCTCTCCCTCACACATCACTAGCTGCACGCGGGCTGCTTCGGTCCTCCACCTACTGGCAAACTCTCTATAGTTCTCTGTTGACTTTTTTCTTACCTGTTCAAGGTAGTAGCGGTTGAGTACTGTTTCGACATTAAAGTGAAATCTCTCCATGAAGGATTCTACCATGTCCTCCCATGTGAGCGATTGGAGCATGTCTTTGGTGGCAAACCACTCAGCGACTTCGCCAGTTTGACTACAACTGAATAGTCGCATAATTAGAGGTTCATTCTTCTTAACCACAACAAATTGGTTACAGTAGGAGCAGAAGTGCGCCTTGGGATTCCTTGTCTCATTAAACATATTAAATTTGGGATTTTGAACTCTTCTGGTAGGTCTGGGTGAATGCACAGGTCATCTAATCTTAAGCCTGTAGCCTTTCTTGTGGACCTGTTGGATCTTTCTAGTAGTTCTTCCATTTTCTTTTCCATATCTTTCTCTCGTTTGTCATGTTCTCAATTTCCTCATAATGATCACACTCTTTGTGCCCCATAGAAGATTCGTTTGGGATATTAGGAGTGAAGAAGCATACTTTTTGAGCGACGTGGTTTAGAGGGGCATTGATAGTTTGCATAGTTGGTAGGGCTGGAATGCGTATATAGTTTGCCGAGTTAATGAATACCAGCTGGGGAGCCTGATAAGAAGGATCCGAGTGAGTGGTTCCTGGGATTGGGGTATGTTTGACTGGTTGTGGGGTACCGTAAGAAGGACCAGTGTGGTTTGGATTGGTAGAGCTTAATAGAGGTGGAATGGTTCCTGGTGGATATATAGAAAAGTGATCGGGTATTAAGGAGCTTAGTGATGGGAAAGGAGGAAGAGGCCTTCTTCCTTCAGTCGAGGCATCCTTGTTAGTATTGGCTGCCTCATTCCTAGCCATCATTTCTTGGAGGGCCATGACGACAGTTAGTAATGTCGCGATCACATCTTCTTGAGAGGATATTTTCCTGTGGGTCTTGGGTATCTCCCTCGTGGAGGATGAGCTCATTCCTTAACTCTTCTGAGGTACCAGTCATTTTTTCTTTTCCTTTGTGTGAGAGGGATGCTAACTCGACTTTAGATCTTGTGAAGTATGCCAGCCTGCGGTACTACACTAATCGGCTTCGATCTATAAGCTAAGAATAACTTAACGGTAGGCAAAGTTAGTTACTTGGATATAAATGTAGAAGCAAGATATCAGATATTGGTATTTAAGCACACGTAGCACACAAAGTCATATATTAAAGCTTGAATATTTTTTTATCCTTTGTTCTAAAGGTTCAGACGTTATGGGCCCTTTTGGATTTGGGTGAATCTTGGTCCAATGGGCTTTAAGGTTGACTTACTTTGGCAAACCCTTTTCCTATTACAAAAATCAAAAAAATCGGGGGAGTGTAACTTATATTATGTAGGGGCCGAGTCTTACGTAGACTACATACATAGCCCACTAGGGGAAATCAGGCCCTATCGTAGTTCATTTACAAAAGAAGGATATACAATTTACCTTAATATCCTTTGGGCTAACCCTACCTAAAGACATCCCTAGATTAGGATCGACAAGGGCTCCCACGTATCCCTCCATAGGGACTTCAGGTCGGTGTGGTTCCTTACAATATTTATGGGGGAAGCGGTAGCTTTTTCTATTCAAAAGTGGGGGACACCTAATATCTACCAGAAAATATAGCTCTGCGAGTTGTTGTACTTACAAACTCGCTATATCTTTCCTTTCTTCTCAAAACTGTGGCGGGAGAAGGACCAAAATCTCTCCCGTACTGATCTTGTGCTCAAGCTCGAGCTTGAACGCGTAACACTCTCCTATGTCATATCCTATAGCTCCGGTATGGTACAAAAGTTTTTTTTTCCTGTTGGGTCCTAATGGTGCGGGCTCATAGACAGGCTCCACGGGTCTTATCTTCCCTAAGGTAGCCAGAGTTCAGAAGATGCGGGTGTACGATTCCTAGAAGACCGTGAAATCATATGGCCAAATCTGGGTTTCAGCGGTGACCCCTTCTCCTGGGACAATAGGGTCATGGACTAGTAGGGTGTGTGGTCCCCACAATGTCCAAATGATCCTATCATCGATCAAGCTGCAAATTCTCTTTCTTAATCCCAGGCACTCGTTCAAGGTATGAACTGCCTGATTACGGTGAAATAGGCACCTTTTGTAGGAATACACCAACTCGGGCGGTGGCAACCTGGCCCTAGTGGTGCAAGACAATCCCGTGGATATTATCCTATCGAACACATCCTTACAGCTGACAGGTCAAGGGGCTACTCTGAATGGGGAAGAATAGACTTTGAGGGCTACGCCCTACCAAACAGGTTCGAGAGGGTCTGCTCTCCCAAAATTCTCTAACGCCATAGTATAGGCCATAGGTACTAGCACGGGTGAGGGTGCGTAGAAGTCAGATCCCTTTTTGGTTGGGGTATAATAGTCAGATTCATCATTCATATCATTCTCTTCTTCTTGAAACTCGAGAAACTTCTAAATGGTTCCTCTTCTTCCTCGATCTTTATGTCGATAGGCTCCAATTCTTCTTCTTTCATATCTTGAGGCTCTTCTTCTTCTTTGGTTCTTCCTGCTCAATGTGTTCGGAGGCTTCCTGTTAAAGCTTCGACTTTTCTTGTGGGTCTGATTCCATCACCAATGGGTCAAACCTAGCCCCTTGGTCTTCTTTCCCTCCTTCTGGAGTCCCTTCTCTAGGCGTCACAGGCTTTCTCTCTAAGGGTATATAATTCAGCACCAATTCTTTCACTTCTTCTGGGACATTTCCATAGTATTGATTTCAGAGTATGTCTTTTGGCGGATTCCCAACCATATCCAGCAACCTGTCTACAACCGAAGTTTTCTTTTCTATTTCATGGAGATGGTTTTCTATTTGTATCACCTTATCCAGCAGCATCTCAGCTGTCTCTCCTAAAGTCTGCAAATCCTGCTCTGCTTGATTCGCCATTGTAAGTCAACCTTTAGTAGAGATAAATTCGGGTAAGGTTTAAGTCTCATGGGTTTTCTTTTGTATATAGTTTAGGTCATTGGACTAATTATACCAAGCTATAATATATAATAACACACACAGCAAGTAAGCATGTGAAACATGTATCAAGTAATTATGTAATTTGCAAATATTTATACTGCTCGTGTTCCTAAGGCCTTTTTAAGCTAAGGCTTTCTTAATCGTTTGAAACATGCAAGTATCATTTGTGAAGATGAACCATTGTCCCGAAAATCATCATTAGTTAATAAATAATAAAAGTGTCTTCCCCAAAGGGATTACAAAGATGATGAAGCCGACATGGGGCTTATAATAAAGCAATAAATCAGCAGGGTCCTCCTCCAACGGCTGATGTTGAGGCTTGGCTAGGCTTGGCCTTTTTGACCCTCCGAAGAGTGGTCTGAATATGAAGGCATATCTGATACAACTTCATTCTGACAATCACCGGGTCTGTTTCTTCAAATATCTTGGCCAAATGCTCATCTGTGCTTGCCAAACATTCTTTCAAACATTCCTCTTCTCGGGCATCATGATGAAGTGTGATCAGGGGACGGATGCACGGGCCAAGTGTCCCTGTAACCACTCATAAAACCATGGATCACACCCTGCTTCAAACATGTCTGGAGATAAAGTATCTGAACCCCAACTCACATGACCATTCCATTCTCTGATGATCACATCATTATTCTTGATTTTCTGTTTGGTATGCTCGATAATAAATTGTTCAGGTTTCCTTATTTAGGGTATCCCTTGCCTTCTACCAAATTGCCTTAAAACCTGAGATAGATAATAAGGACGGATTCCTCGAACTTCTGCTAATGGTATAAAAGGATAGTTCTTTCCTCGGACTACCACAGTATCAGTCATGAAATCGGGACGTAGAGTCTCGCAAAGAAAGTGGTCCAACTTTCTTTATAAGTCCCTTCAGCAGTTGGACAATAGTCTTTGAGACTATCAACGCGGTTGTAGTTGCTGAGGTACGTATCGTCTTTTCCGATGTTAAGGTGTTTGAACATCCACCATTGTAACAAGAGGTTGCATTCTTCGAAGAAACTAAAATGGTTGCGGAACTTGTCTAATGTTCGGAAAATGTCAGTAAAGTTGATGCGAGCCAAGTCGAAGTATCTTGTGTCCCAATCCCTGGTTATGCCGTAGAAGATAGCATGGGCCAAGTAGATTAGTCGGGAGTCTATGGCAAATGACTCATCCTTCGGGAATACCATAGTACCTAGTAGGGCTATGGCAAATGCCAAACGCTTAACAGCTTCCCATTCTTCTCTACGTTTGAACTCCCTCTGATATAAAGTATACTCGATGACGTGCCCGAACCTCCGGTACAGATCCCTAAAGGATACATTAGGTCCTGTGCCCAGGGTGCCTCAGTTAAGGCAAGAAACTTCAAGATGGGGCTGACGGTAGGCCTTTGTAAGAATAACATATTGTTGTCACGACCCGGCCCAAGGGCCATGACAGGCACTCAACGCTAACATACCGAGCACCTCTAAGCAAGTATCTCATAATCATCTCTAGGTGGACCACAAAGATAGCTCATGGGTACTATGATCTATAAGGGCGACACATTTCTAAATAATCATCAACAATTATGCCCATCATCACAAACCAACAAGGTTGACAAAATATTATACAACAATATGAACTAATAAGGTTAGGGGACATCTAGCTGCATACATTTGTCTATGAGCCTCTACATAAAATACAGGAATCCATAAAGACGGGTCAGAACTCCGCAATGCCCAAGTAGATACACGAAGAGTAATACCAATAGACTGCGACTCCGAAGAGAACAGAGCGCTCTTGAAACTCCGCTGATGAAGCTCTTAAGCATCAGATCTATCCCCCTGCTTCCCTGCGGGCATGAACGCAGCGTCCACAAGAAAGGACGTCAGTACAAGCAATGTACTTAGTATATAAGGCATGAATAGTAACATGATAAAAGTAGGAAGAATAGCATAAGATACCAGAACCGTTTATACCTCATGATACCTTTTAAGACATTCATCATGTCGACCTAACCTTGTTTTAGAAGAAACATTTCATATATCCACATACGTATCCATACAATACAATACAAAATACAATACCGTACCCAGCCATATAGACTCGGTATTATCAGTACTCGACCATACTAAGGTTCGGTAATATCCGTGCCCGGCCATAGTAAGGCTCGGTAACATCCATACCCAACTGCAGTGGTACGCGCACAATAGATATCATACCCGGCCATATAAGCTCAGTGTCATTCACACCATATTCGTACCCGGCCATAGCAAGGCTCGGTGTTACACATGACTATATATATACATATATAAGAGTACATAAATAAAAGCACATCATCATCATCATTATCATTATCACTATATCTTTTATTAGAGGATCAACTATCGTAGGATGAGATCAATAGGGTCATGAGAGTATCAAGAACGATGAACTTGGATAGCATTAGAAATGGAATTATCATCATCGTTGTATCTCACTTCGAAGGAACAAGCATTTTGAGGTGAGGTCAACAACAATGGATAAAATCAAGAAACTCATGAAACAAACTCCCTAATCTCAGAATAACATCAAAGCCATAAGCTTTGGAATCTCTAGAAATAGGATCATCTTCATCCTTATTATCGTCATACAAAACATCTTTCTTTAGCATCATATGAACTTTGAGAATCATGAACTTCTAGCTTTTTGGGAATAAGGATGTTATGGAAAGCATGTGTGGACTTATAAGAAATGAATCATGTCTTTCGAAAGAAAGGGTTTAGCCTTAACATACCTTTTCGGTCTCCTTAACCATTTAACGCTTATCCTCCCAAACTGGTAAATCTATATTCAAGAGAATTCATCTTATTGTTAGGCTTATCGTCATATGTTTATCTTAAGCCTTCAAATTAAACCTCTTTAGAATCTACTGAAATTCAGGCAGCATCTCCCCTATATCTTCTACTCCCTCCAATCTTCAAAACAACTCTCAAAGCACAATAAAACATCAACAATTCCATAATAAAAAGATTACATTCAAACTACACTCAATTCAATCCCAAAACTTCTTTTCATAATCAATCCGTAACAACAACTTCATACAACCCCTTCTACACTCGTATACGATATTTTCTTAATCTTATAAGGGTTCCATGACCTCTCCGAGCTTACGTTAGTTTTTTCAGTAGAGCTTCCTCTGTTGCTATAGTACTACCAACCTGAAGGTTATAATTTCTTAATCTGGATTTCCTTTAGTAATGGAGACAAATGCGAATACTAGGATCTCATATCTTTCTTAACTTCTCAAGTCATCTCTTCTACCTTTACACTCTTCCATAGTACTATTACCAAGGCTAACTCTCTGGTTTTTAATCCACAAGCCTAGAACTTTGGTAATCTGAGAGGGTAGTAGGGACTTCCTTATATGATTATTATTCTGTACTCCAAATATCATCAATTGGTACAACTATGGCGGAATTTCTGAATACACTTGTGAAGCATAGACATGTAAAAGACCGAATATACAGATTTCAATTTTTGGGGGTAAATCTAGTAGGTCATTCGACTATCATCTTGCGAAGTCTAAGATATCCAAGGGTCATACTTACCTTCCTTATTACTTTTCGTAAATTTCTCCAGAATGAGATTCCAAATTTCAAACAATCTGACATTCTCTCATTCTTATAGAGCTTCATGTGAGCCATATGGATATTGGAATGATGACTACTACCATATGCAAATTCAATCCATACTAACTAGTCATCTAAAATTTCTTCAAAGTTCTAATATACATGTTCATGACATACCCTTGGACGTCGGAAAAGTGTGCTCTACTTATCCACTTATCTTAAAGTGGGAAGGAATACTGGAGTAATCTATACTCTTTAGGTTTCTCTGTATATACTGATCCTCATGTGCTACTAGTGAACTCAACATGTTAATTGGCTAACCAAAAGTACTAGATAATCAAATAATTCCATGCTGATCATTTCTATCGACAAGATGTTACTAGATTCTGGCTCGAATACTTTTGCCTTTAAGGCTTCCCTTTACAATGCTTTCCTAAATTTTCCAATGATGCTGGAACTTTGTATCTACACAACTAGCTCGCGGTGGCTATTTCACTTAAATCTTACCTTAGTCTACTATCTACTTCGAATACCATCATACTCAATCCTTCTCTGCTTCTTCAATTCTAAACTTCCTGTTACACTCTTATCTTGAAATTCTGAGTAATTTCCTCCTTAGTGTGCTCCCTTTCAGTGTTTTCTTAGCCATGCACATGACTTACTCATGCAGATGACTGACTAGTTATGCTTATCCTCAAATCGTTCTTACATCTTATCGGCTCGCTAGTGTAATATCCATTTCAGGTAGTTTCCAATTCCTTTATCATCAGATTTCCATCTTTTAGGAAGGCCTACTTCTGATTCAATACTTGTTTATCTCATCTTCCCCCCTTAGGGTGTTAGCCCGTTATTCTATATTTAACATCCTATTAGTTCTCCTTTTTCTTGCAAGTACCTACTCTCAGCGAATCTGTGACTAATCTTAGTCATGACTATTCGCCGTCTAAATTTATCTGCTCAGTTGCACATATTTGTAACGAGTCACATATTCTCATAGACATACTAGTCCTGGATGGGCCTAAGCTTACATCAAAAGGATCTCCATAGTTTCTTTACTGTTCTTCCATGATCACCTTTCTCCAATTATTCACTTTCCCCATTTCATCACCGTGATGGTATCTAGCGCAATTTATTCTTAAAATTTGTCCTGATTGTTAATATTCCTCCTTCTCTTTGCCACATAAACACTCAGTCTTTAGAAAAACCTCTTTTGAACTACAAATTCATCTCCTTAATGAAGGGTACATCTTATATCAACTTACGACTTCAAACTCATTCATCTACCATCATACCACTAATTTCTTCAAAGCATCCTTCACATCCTTCATTAGCTATTCAGCCTTATATTACTAACTCAATAATCTTGTGACAAGAGGACTTCTGAAAAAGAATCTTTCTGTACCTTAGTTCTAACTTTGTCTTATATCCATATCTCCTTACACTCGTACCTCCGTACAACATCCCTGCCAATATATTTTATATGATAAAAAGGCCCTTGTCGATATCTGGCTTAGTAACGTACATCGTTCTATTATCTCTTCTACCCCTTTGTAATCTTAAATCATTAGCATATTTATACTTAATAGTCATATTTAAACATATACTTATCCCCTTCCACTTCTTACTTCGAGAAAAAGTTACAACTCCCATCTAATCATACTAACGTCTCATTAATGAAACACTTTGAAAGGTTTAATCGACTCAAGTTTCGCCCCAATCCAACCAACAATATAAGGAGTAACATATAACAATGTAGAACCTGGATCAATCAACACATATACATAATGAGTGACTACTGACAATATACCTGTGACAACATCGAGGGAGGACACAAGATCCTGTCATCCAGCTAGTGCACAGATACGGTTCTGAGGGCCGCTCGAACTAGATGCTCCCCCTCTACCCCTACCACGAACTGTTGGCACCTGCGAACCTTGCCCTACAGGGTATAAAGATGATGAAGAACCAACTGTTGATCCTGTGGCCTGCTCCTTATCTTTTCCATTACTCAATAGACAATCACACATCATATGACCAACCCGACCACAGGCATAACAAGCACCTGAACCTAAGCGGTACTGTCCAGAATGTGGCCTACCACACTGAGCACATCGGGGTGAAGGTAGTCTCATCTAACTGGAACCAATCCTAATCTGCGAACTAGAAGCTCCAAAACTCTGAGCTGGCCCAGAATAAATGGGTTTATCAAACCTTGGTCCAGGATATTGTGGAGGTACACTAGTTGCTGAATGAGCTGAGCGTTTAGAGAACTCTTGCCTTGGGCCACCTCTGAACTTACTGTCAAACCTTGAACACTTGACTCTCTTCCTTTGACCCTTATCACCATGGCTCGTACCCTGCCGCTGAGCCTGGGCAGCTACTAATAGGGTTAGCAAAAGGATAGCTTGTCTCGTCTCTTGGCCTGAGGCATCTGGTGGAGGAACTGGGGGTATTGGAGCTGAAGCTGAGGCCCCTTCATGCTCTTCTGAGTCGGGTGGGGTATGAGAGGTCCAAGATGGAACATCATTATGGGACTCACCCTCCTCTATATCCACATGCGGTTACCGCTCTGTCCTTCTTCCTGCTACAGTCTCACCCTTCTGTGCCACTATTGCTTTTCTCTTCATAGGCATCGCTGAAAACATAATCGCACGGTTAGGAAAAATTGAATCCTGGTAACATAGCTCTATCGCATGATCTAAGATGAGAAAGAACAGTCAATATTTCCTAAATGCCCCGCAGCCTCCTATTTCTAAGTGTGGCGTGCTTCACACCCATAAACAAGACTCTACTGGACACGGCTCATAGACATATACTAGGATGAACTGCTCTGATATAACTTTTGTCACGACCCGACCCGAGGGCCATGATGGGCACCCGGTGCTAACATACCAAGCACCTCTAACCACACATCTCATAATCATCTCTAGGTGGACCACAAAGATAGCTCATGGGTACTATGATCTATAAGGGCATATGTCGCAAGATAGCAACACATTTCTATATAATCATCAACAATTATGCCCATCGTCACAAGCCGACAAGGCTGCCAAAATATTATACAACAATATGAACTAATAAGGTTAGGGGACATCTAGCTACATACATCTATCTATGAGCCTCTATATAGAATACAGGAGTCCATAAAGACGGGGCAGAACTCCGCCATGCCCATGTATATACAAAAAGAGTAATACCAATAGACTGCGGCTCCGAAGGAAATGGAGCGCTCCTGAAACTCCGCTGATGAAGCTCCTAAGGATCAGTTTTGTCTTCATACTTCCCTGCGGGCATGAACGCAGCGTCCGCAAGAAACAACGTCAATACGAGCAATGTATTGAGTATGTAAGGCATAAATAGTAACATGATAAAAGCAGGAAGAATAGCGTAAGATGCCAGAACCATTTATACCTCATGATACCTTTAAGACATTCATCATGCCAACCTAACCTTTTTCTAGAAGAAACATTTCATATATCCACATACGTATCAATATAATAGCATACCTGGCCATATAGAATCGGTATTATCAGTACCCGACCATAGTAAGGTTTGGTAATATCCATACCTGGCCATAGTAAGGCTCGATAGCATTCATATTCAACTGCAGTGGTAAGAGCGCAATAGATATCATACCCAACCATATAAGCTCGGTGTCATTCACACCATATTCGTACCCGGACATAGCAAGGCTCGGTGTTACACATGACTATATATATACCTATTTAAGAGTACATAAATAAAAGCACATTATCATCATCATTATCATTATCACTATATCTTTCCTTAGAGGATCAACTATCATAGCATTAGATCAATGGGGTTATGAGAGTATCAAGAATGATGAACTTAATAGCATTAAAAATGGAATTATCATCATCGCTATATCTTACCTCGAAGGAACAAGCATTATGAGGTGAGATCAACAACAATGGATAAAATCAAGAAACTCACGAAGCAAGCTCCATAATCTCATAATAACATCAAATCCATAAGCTTTGGAATCTCTAGAAGTAGGATCATCTTAATCCTTATTATCATCATAGAAAACATCTATCTTTAGCATCATAAGAAATTTGAGAATCATGAACTTCTAGCTTTTTAGGAATAAGGATGTTATGGAAAGCATGTGTGGCCTCATAAGAAAAGAATCATGCCATTAGAAAGAAAGGGTTTAGCCTTAACATACCTTTTCGGTCTCCTTAACCACTTAACGCTTATCCTACTAAGCTGGTAAATCTACATTAAAGAGAATTCATCTTATTGTTAGGCTTATCATCATATGCTTGTCTTAAGACTTCAAATTAAACCCTTTAGCATCTCCCCTATATCTTCCACTCCCTCCAATCTTCAAAACAACTCTCAAAGCACAATAAAACATCAACAATTCCAAAATCAAAAGATTACATTCGAACTACACTCAATTCAATCCCAAAACTTTTTTTCATAGTCAATCCATAACAAAAACTTCATACAACCCCTTATACACTCATATATGATAATTCCTTAACCTTATAAGGGTTCCATGACCTCTTCGAGCTTACGATAGTTTACTCACGACGCAAATGACGTGAAAATATTCGAGGTGTAACAATTGTGATCTGGCTTGGGTCGCCTCCTTAGATATGTTCCATTGCTATCTATGGCATCCCTAATTTCCTCTAGGGTCGGAGTCATCTCGACATTACCAAAATAGAACAACATTTTCTTGTCGTCCCAATACCCAATTAATACCTCTATTAGCTCTGAGCAGCCCTTCATTGTCATGAAATAGAGTAAATGACCTAGAGTGCAACTAATTGTCCTTCGATGAACATCAACTAACCATTCCCACCATGCTCTCAATAAGTCTGGAGCCTCGGTAACTATGTCTAAACGGATTCTGCATTCAATCTACAAAACAAAACACATGTAAGATTTCCCTCCTCCCTATAGGATCAATGGTTCACCACATAGGCACAAACATGTTTCCATATAGCACATAAATAAAATACAGTGTCTTCGTGTCATAGACCTTCTGAGAATAAGGTAGTCTTCTTAATGAGCTTTAGGTAGGTCTGAGATACCTAAGGCTTGTCAAAGTACGATGCTCTAGAATTAGTAGGGATTTGGCTAAGCTTTATCCTAGTTATCACTAGAATTGACTTTTACAAATGATTAGGAACCCAAGCAGACAACTGGGCCTGAACCGTTAGGGCTGTTGGACGATTGCAACCAACCCCACCTCATAACGCTCCAAAAGAAATATTTTGGTTATATACTAAAGGAACGACCTCGTGCTCTGTGAAGTCTCCTTTGGAACAAAGTGTAAAATACATGTCAGGAGTGGCGGAGTCATGATATGCATGCAATGACAGTCAATAATCGCGGGAAAGTAAACACATAAATAGTTAAAGCAAATATACTCATATTATATTGGAATCCTTATGGTTAGGACCTTTAAGTCCCATGCGGAGTTACCATCTGTTACGGTTCACATTTCGCGGGTGAGGTTAGCGCTCGGAAAGCTACTTCGAACTTGTTGGTGCTTTTTCTGACTTATTTTAAAATAGTCGCTACCTAATTTTTAGGAAATTAGAAAAACTAGTTTTGAAGGGTTTATTCATACACCGTGAAAAATCCTTTGTAATCCAAAGTTCTTTGTAAGGGTTCTGGTGATCCCCTAGGGAAGGTGTTAAGAACCCTAGTATTAAGGATCCATGCTATATGGTGGACCTGTGAATTCCAATGTATGGATATTTGCATGTACTGTTTATTTTGTGTTTATTCCCGCATTTATAACATCTTTTATTCGCATATCATTTTGAAAAGAATTGAATATATCCCCTTTACATATAGGGTATTTAGGTTCAGACTTATAATATCCGGATCAATAATTTCCTTTTAGATATAAGGATAGTATATGTTATTTATAAAAGGGTATAAAATTCTTACGTTTTTAATAACAAGTGAATATAATTTCATTCATGCTCAACTCATACTTGGCTCGGGTTGATCCGTTTAGAACATTTAGAACGCCTTATCCAAGACCTTTACATTCACGAACGTCTCATTATTTACAAATACTACAATTAAAATAGTCCTAGTTTATCCAATCTCTCGGGTAAAAAAATAAAGTTTATTTGGGTTTCTTAAAGGCAACACAATTTGTAAAAAGGAACAGGGCTTTCCGTTTTTTGGGCTAGACCCAGATTCTTCCTTTTCCTTTTGAAACTAGTTGGGCTTAGCCCGTTTCTATCAACTCTTTGAAAGAACAATTAATGGGTATTTGGCCCAAAACTTAGAAATTCACTTTTTTAAACAAGTTTTGGAAAAATTTTGTTTGTTCGTATTCGTCCGTTTCAAAGTTGTATTAAAGAAACCGTTTTTTCCATTTTTTAACTTGAAAATCTATCTATACTAAGCGGCTTTTGAAAATATTTTTTGGGGGCCTAAAGTATACTAAACGGTATAGGCACCGTTTTCCTAAGACGGCTAGTTCAAAACATAAAGATTCCACTACAATAAAGTTTTTACAAGTTTATAAATACAATTACAACAAACTTAAAAATAAAAGGAAGGCATAAATAAATAAATAAAGGCAGAGGGAGACTAGGGGCGTACCAAGCCCCTAGTTAGCAATTTTCACCCATGGCTGGGCCTTCTACGAGTATGATATATATATATATATATATTAGCTTCTCGTTCTTTACTAGACTCGATCAAAAAATGTGAAGAATTGTCTGTTGGGCCTCAGCCCAACAGGTTGGCTTTGTACTCGGCCCAAATGGCCATGCGGTGAAGAAGATGAAAAAGAAAAGGGACGTGGTTAGTTTATGTTTGCTGAACTTATCACACACACACACACACATATACAATTCTTAAATAAAACAGCATACACATGCACATGTACACCACTGGGCTTTCATAGCCCAAGATAAAATATAGAAGCAAAGTAGTCGACTCTCTTTCCCACCTTGGGTTTTTTGAAAGCTGGCCTACTCTTTACTGAAGCTAGATTGGGTTAGGCCCATTTACCCCTTACAATAAAGCTAAGTCAAATTTAGGTCCTAATGAGATTTTTCCTATTTCTTTACCCACTTAATATACATGCCATATGTGTTACTACCTGTTTTATCCCTATACAAAATATACCCATGATATACACATCATGATGTGTTTCATGATGTGTATATCAGATGTATATCAGGTGTATATCAAATGTATACCTTCTTCTTTATTAATGACCTGGGTATAATCAATGTATACTAAGCCTCAGAACAGGTTCTAAGTCCGATACTTACATTTAGCATAATAAAGGTATCACCTTCAAACCAAACTAAGTTCAAACCCAGCCCAACTAAATTAGATATAGGACGGGCTATTCAAATAGATTCAACATTAAATTCAGGCCTTTGGCAACTCTTATGACTACTACCGGGATGAGTAAATGAATTAGGTTAACTACTTATATTCTTAACCAGATAGGGAAGATGTGTTCGCAACAGGGATTGGATAAGGAGAAGAATTGGCCTCATCAATCAAGCAAGGTCAAACAACAAGTAGAAGACCTCTGGTTTAAACAAATAGGTATGGCATAGGCTGAACTAGAAGTAAGCAGGCTCAAGTACTCAGAGATGGCAACAAAATAATCCTTAATACACAGTCAAGGTTCTTAGAAAATGAAGGAAAATACATTGACGGATATAGGGGATTTATGTTATACTTTAACAGAAGGGACCATTAGTCAACATAACACACATGGACATCCAATTTGATATATTGGATACTTTGTTGTGGAGAATAAGGATGGCACATTCATGCAAGGGATCATATTCAAAGAAAGCACAAGGGGAAGTCATAGGGGAGGATGTGTCATATTAGTCAACAACAGAATGCAAAACATGAATAGGGAGGTACAACATTATACAACACAACATTTAAATTAAACTTTAGGTGCTCAGAGACAGGAAGCTGCAGGTTGGGATCTATAATTTGAACGGGTAAATGCAACACAAGTAGAAACAAAAGGAAGGAAAACCTAAGTTCTCCAAATGGCACAAATATGATCTTTAAGGCACAATGAAGTCTGAGTGAATGAAAGAGAATGCAAAGACAAATATTTAGAGCTCATACATGCTATAGTTATGATGAGGTGTGAGGAAAATCAGAAACAACCACTTTATAAACTTTTCTGCAGGATCATAAAGAAAAATGGATAACATAAGGAATTCAAGAAGTTTTTTATGGTCTTTGGCCATCTAGCCTTCATTCCCAAATAAATTCAGCATTTAGATACAATTTTAGTTAAACTCTCTTCTTTTAATCTAAAATTAATGAGTTGTACATCCACAGATTCATCATTAGGTTTGGACAAACATAATTTACATAAAACATATTGAGTCTCAACTTTTATCCTTTGGTCTATTGATAAGAGTGAAAACCAGAATGGCATACGTAGTAAACACATATCCGATAGACCATTAAGGCATGCCATGGTACCTCTTATTTGGTGGGAAAGGTACTATGAACCAAGTTTTCCCAAGTTTTTCTCCAATCCCCACTCCAAGGTGCCTTTAAAAGGCTTCCTTAAGTCATGTGACTTGGAGTTCACACATACACCTATTCTGACTCTCTTCCCTCACCATTCAACAAATTTAGGCATCAACAGCAAAGACAACCAACATATACAAATTAAATCCATCTTAGAAGGCATGGTTAAATCATGGTTTTAAGTTTTACTATTCCAAATAGAATACTGTTTAATCTAGGTGTTTCACTCTTTAGAGTTGATTTCTCTTTAGCTTTGAACTAAGTCAGGCTAATCTTTAGATAAAACCCAGACCTCCACAGCATGCTTATCTGATTAAATCAGTTTACATCTATTAACCTACCATTAATCATATTTGTTGTCAGGTTGGAAAGTTATTTCAATCAACATGCTCTAAAGAGGCATGTCTGGACCAAGGCAAATTTAAAGCTCTCAGGTGAATATGCTTTGATCAATAAACCCACAAGTCAACTTCATTAATTTAAAAGAAACATCCTGGTGTGTCTAGCCTAAACCAACAAGGCCATATGACAGAACAACACAAGATTAAACACTGCTATTAGAGACTACTTAAGTAATTATTCCCCAGTTTCAGAGTTAAACACCATGACATTTAAGGAGCAGACAATTAAGCAGGGATTCAATGAATACTTAACAGATAAATCTAGGATCAAAGTAGTAATCAACAAGTCATATAGTCCCAAACAAATACTCCAACAGTCATATAATCATATCTTAATCAGCTAAACAACTAAACAGGTCTCTATTCAAATATATTATCAGAATAAACTATTCAATCTTCGACATACACCAGGGCCAGAATCACACTTAAGCAACTAATATCTAAAACATTATCAACAGAACATACCACATTGCATTAAAAATAATATAAACTAAAAGAGCAAAAACAAGATGAAGTGTTACCTTTTGTTTGTGCAGCCTGTATCAAGAATGGATTTTAAAGCCTTGTGCTTCCCATTCCAAACTCATCAACACAAAGGCAAGAAAACAAAGTAAATAAATTTTTTAACTGAGAGACTCAAACCCTTTTAAAGTCCATTCAAAGACTTGAAATTTTGGTGTGGTACAAAACAGATTTTCATATGCAAAATGTGACACTATGAAATTAACGGCTAGATTCTACAACAAACGAGTGTATACAGTCAGATCTACCTTGTTTTGTGTTGATCTGAACAAGGCGCTTATGAACCAATAAGAATCGAGTTCGTACAGTACAAATAAACAACAAAAATGTAAAATCATATTTTTGATTTAGAAAATAAGAGGGAAAAGTAAAAGAGGAGAAGATTAGTCTCGTGTTTGGGGTGATAAAGGTGAAATTGAGATTGCAACATTGATTGTTTCACACAAATAGATGCGCAAATCCTATTAGAACTCTGGAAATTCTGATCCTTTACCATTTTTTGATAAGAAAAAGAAAGAAACCCTAGGCGGCGCCTACAGTTTGCGTAGAAGAGGAAAGGGAGAAGAGAGAGAAGGAGTATAAGGGTTTGTTTGGGATTAAAAATGAAAATGTTGAGGGGTATACCCTCTTATAAGACGAGAAACAGGGCCAGATCGCGCCTGTTTGGGCTGGACTCCGTCCAGATTTTTGACATGTTCCCTCCCCCCTTTTTCATATTTGTATATTATATATGTATATGCATAACATATACTACATATATCTAGATGTATATACGTGTATAGGGTAGGATGGGTAAACATGTAAAATAATCAATCATTGAGAAATTATGCAAACACAAATAATTAGAGCTTGAGGGGCAAAAGTGATCAATTATTTTAATTACTCACATTCTTTGGATTAAGGGGAATAAATCATTTATTAATTTGACTTTTTGACAACTTAAACAATTAGATAAATAATTATCCGAAAATTGTTTTGCTTTGGTTAATTCTAACAAATATAAATGTCATAAAATGCATCAATTAATTCCTAATAACTTGTAATTATTTTATCAATTTAAAAGAGAAGGGTATTGTCCTAAAAATTCTATAAAAATCATTTTGACCCTTTAAAATGCCTAATTCACTTTATCTATTATCCAAGGATTTTGAGTAATTAAAATAAATTACGGGAGGTCAAAATTTGGTATCAACATGCGCCATGTCGATACTCGAGTGATAATTGTTGTTATATGCAAACTCTACCAACAGTAAGTACTAATCCCAATGACCACCAACGTCAATAACGCAAGCTCTCAACATATCCTCGAGCATCTGAATGGTCCGCTCGGACTGCCCATCGTTCTGGGGGTGGAAAGTTGTACTTAGATCCAATCGTGTACCCAACTCATTGTGGGAATCTCTCCTGAAATTGGAAGTGAAGATAGTACCCCGATCAGATATGATAGAAATAGCAACCCCACGCAATCTCATAAAATCACGAATGTAATAATTTGGTAACTTCTCGGCGGTATAGGAAATCTAAATTGGAATGAAATGAGCGGACTTAGTCAACCGACCAACTATCACTCAAACCGAATCAAACTTACCTAGGGTCTTATGAAGACCAACAACGAAATCCATGACGATCCTTTCCCACTTCCACTTGGGAATGGGCATCCTCTGAAGTAAACCACCAGGTCACTGGTGCTCATACTTAACATGCTGAAAATTACCTCACTTAGCCACAAAAACGGCTATATCCCTCTTCGTACGACGCCATAAATAGTGCTGCCTCAAATCACGGTACAACTTAGTCACCCCTGGATGAATGGAATATCGAGAGTTGTGGGCCTCAGCCAAAACCAAATGCATCAAGTCACCAACATGAGGAACGCATACGTGCCCCTTAATCCTCAAAAAACCCTCTAAATCAATCATGGCTTTCTTGGCCTCACCCTTCAGAACCCTATCTCGTATCTTGCTCTACTGAGCATCCTTAAATTGATGAGTCCTGATCTGATCTAATAAGGATGATCTCGCCTCTACACACTCTAAAACTCTGCCTGGGGTTGACATATCATGATGAACAAAATTGTTGGCTAGAGTCTGAACCTCTATGGCCAACGGACGCTCGGAAACAACCAAATGGGCTAACCTCCCCCTACTCGTGGCCTTGCGACTCAAGGCATCAGCAAAAACATTGGCTTTCCCTAGATGATAAAGAATAGATATGTCATAGTCCTTCAGGAACTCTATCCATAAGTGCTGCCTGGAATTAAGATATCTCTAGGTAAACACGTGCTGAAGACTACGGTAATCGGTGAAAACCTCACAATGGATATTGTACACATAATGCCTCCAAATCTTCAAAGCAAAGACTATGGCCAATAACTCAAATCATAAGTAGGATAATTATTCACATGGATCTTCAACTGACGGGAAGCATAGGCTATAACTCTACCCTCCTGCATCAGCACAACACTTAAACCCATGCTGGAAGCATAACAATAAACTGAGAAATCCTTACCCTCCACGGGTAATGCTAGAATCGCGGCTGAAGTCAAAAGAGTCTTGATCTTTTGAAAGCTCTCCTCACAATCATCAGACTACTAGAAGGGAACATCTATCTGAGTCAATCTGGTCAACGACGAAGCAATAAAAGCAGGCCTTTCTTCTTCAACAACCCAAGTACAGTGCAAAGATGGCTCTCATTCTCCTACCTACTCTTGGCATACACCAAGAAATCATCAATAAACACAACATCAAAGGAGTCAAGAGATGGCCTAAAGATTTCATTCATCAAAGTCATAAATGCAGTTGGGGCATTAGTAAGCACGACATCACCTGAAACTCATAATAACCATATCTCATTCGAAAAGCTGTCTTCGGAATATCCTTAGCCCTGATCCTCATCTGGTGGTAGCTTGAACGTAAGTCAATCTTCGAGAACACTGAAGCACCCTGAAGCTGGTCAAATAAATCATCAACATGAGGCATAGGACACTTGTTCCGAATAGTAACCTTATTCAGCCGGCAATAATTAATGCACATCCTCATAGATCCATCTTTTTTCTTTACAAACAACACAGGAGCACCCCAAGGGGAGACACTCGGTCTCATGAACCCTTTGCTTATTAAATCATGTAATTACTCTTTAAGATCTCTCAACTCGGCAGGTGTCATCCCATATGGCGGAATAGAAATAGGGTGAGTGCCCGAATAAAAGTCAATGTCGTAATTGGGTGGCATACCTAGCAAATCAGTTAGGAACACCTCCGCGAACTCGATCACAATGGGGATGGACTCAAAGGGTGGAGATGTAACAGCAATGTCACGCAGATGAGCCAAATAACCTAAATACCCTTTGTTGACTTATTTCTTCGCCTGAAGAATGGAAATAATTTCCATTCAAGTCTAGGAATGCCCAGCATGGCTAAAGTGACTATCTTGGCATGACAGTCTAAGATCACATGATAAGGAGAAAGGCAGGTCATACCCAAAATAATATCAAAGTCCACCATATTAAGTATCATCAGATCTACCCAAGTGTCATAACCCATAATAGTAACCAAACACGATCGATAAACTCCATCAACCACAATAGAATCTATGACTAGAGTAGGCACATGAATAGGTACAACTATGCTATCACAAGGAAAATCCAAATCAATGGCATGATATGCAGATATATACGAATAAGTGGATCCAGAATCAAATAATACAGATGCTACTCGATGTTGGACAGAAATGGTACCTGTTATGACCGCATTAGAGGTATCTGCCTTGGATCTAACGGGGTATGAATAGCACTGGAACCCACCACATCTAGATCGAGATCCACCTCTTGAACTCTGGGAGCCATCTCTACCAGCTTGGGATCCACCTCTAGAAGCCTTATGACCACCGTGGCCTGACTGAGGGCCTCTCCTTGAAGAAGCACCACCTCAGCTACCTGAAGATACCAAAATCCGCTGAGCCTGATAACCCTGCCTGGGTCAAAGACAATCCTGAGTAATATGAGAAAATCCTCCACATGTAAAACAAGCCTTAGAAGGCACAGACTGATAGACTGAAGCTGAAGATCCTGCTGGGACAGCCCTGTCTACTGGTCGAGAAAATAAGCTCTCAGGAGCTCTTTGCCTGGGTGTCATACTAGAGGAAGCCTGCAAAGCTAAAGGAACAGAGGGGCCAGAATATGGCTGATACAGCTTAGAAGACTGACCGGCGCCCCTCGAGCTGGAACCACAATAACTCCCAAACTGTTACTACCTCTTCTTACTAACCCCTGAAAATGCACGAGCCTTAGCGGCCTCAACTAAAGAAGCATGCTCAATGATAGACTGGAAGAAATCCCCCATAGCCGCAAGCTGAAGGCAAGGAATATGAAGAGAACCAACGAGCCCACCAACAAAACGTTGAATCCTGTTAGGATCAGTAGGGATCAAAGGAGCTGAATAACGAGCCAAATGCAAGTAACGAGGAACATAGGCTGCCATAGACAGTCCCTTCTGCTGCAGATGTAGAAACTCATCCCTACATGTCTCTCTCAAAGATCGTGGCACATACTTATCAAGGAAGGCCGATGAAACTGTGTCCAAGTTAGTGAAGGAGAACCCTCAAGTCGGCAAGGCTGATGAAACTGTGTCCAAGGTAGGACACATAGTCAACTCCGTGGGACTCAATAATCCCCATCCAATGTAACAACTCATGCATGTACAAGATGAACTCATACACATCCTCTCCAGAAATACCTGAGAATCTAAGTGGCTCCAACTTCCAAAACCTCCCAACGAACTCCTCATCAGTCAAGGTCATAATAGGGCCTGCCACGGGGCTAAGATCATCTCCCAGGGCTAGTATGAAATTCATCTGTGGAGCCATACCTATAGTAGAATGCGTTGCATTATTCGGTCTCTGCTCAGGGGTCTGCCACGGGGCTAACCTCAGGCTCTGGAGACGGAGACCTCTCACGCCGCGATCCTACTACAGCAGCCCTGTCCCTGGCTGGGGCAGCCCCACGACCTGTAGCTCTACCGTGTCCTCAGCTTTCGCTCGCCCACTGGTGCCAGCTATAGCTGCGGGCTGTGGCACCGGGTCTCGGGTTGTCGTAGCTCGAGTCCTCACCATCAGAAAGAGTAGAGATAAGAGTCACATACCAATTTGATTGTTCCAGATACCAATTAGAATAAAGTAGCATGAAAGAAGGAAAAAAGTGAAGTTTCCTAAATGTCCTATAGCCTTCGGTAGATAAGTACGGAGCACATTGTACCAATCCATGCGACTCTACTAGACATTCTCTTGTATTATAGATCGGGTAAACTAGGGCTCTGATATGAACTTGTCATGATCCAATTTCGCTAAGCCGCACGGGGACGTACCTTTCCCACCATGGTAAGCGAACCATTATCCCAACAATCTTAAAAAGATGAATAAATAAATAAATAAGAGAAAGAGATAGAAATACATAAGTCTAACGATAATGATATAAGAAAATGCAAAAGTAAGGAAATATATCAAAACCACCCAGAATCTAGTCTAACCATACAAGAGCCTCTAACTAGAATCTACAATTTTGGAACTAAAAAAATACATTAATAGTCTAAATATGTCTCAGAATATCAAATAAGACATTAATAAAAGAAGAATATTCAAGGCAACGAACGTCACCTTGCTCACTCTGTAAGACTCAAAATAGCAGCCCTCGAACTACTATCAACCACGAGGAGTAAAGGTCAAGCCCACTGGAACTCGGCATTCATAAAAGAATACAACAGGTGCAGGTCAGTACAAACAACAAGTGTTGTAGGTATCATAGGCTGATTAAGACTAGCTAACGTATATGAAGAAAACAAAGCAAGATAAACACATAAACCAACAAGTAAAAGTCAACCATAAGCCATATTCATGGTACAAGTCATCACCTATGTTGTAACATCTAAACCCAACTGTGTCAAATCTCAATATAGCCATCCGAATCAGTACATCACATTAATATCATGACAATCAATAGTAATAAAGACACAATGCAATGCAAAGCAATAATGTCTATCGGATGAATGCAATGCTTATACAGCTTTGTACAATATGTCCCGGATGAAATGACTCCACGTCTCGGCGATCATGACCCATGGGAACCAGCAAAGTCCATTTACCACTCGCTTTGGAATATGGCCTCGGATCACGAGCACACTCTCACGATCCCGGTAAAGACCTCGGGCATTGGACAATCCGTCGTTCCCGGCAAGAAACCCAGGGCAACAAAAACTCATCTCTCTTTTACGTTCTCCGACAGAAACCTCGGAATCTACAATCTCTCATTTATCATCATCAGTACCATAACCACGTATGTTAATGTCTCATGGAATTGCGTTTGAATATGATGAAATGTTACATCAGCAACCAACATAATCTAAAACAGTATTACACATGGCACACAATTAACATCAACAGTAAGGCTACATAATAAGCCACAATCAATCACCATTCTCATCTCAGTGTCGAACCAATAAGTACCACAATATTAAATCCATGATATATCACTAGCCACAATTATCAATTTCTCAAAGGGCCAATAAACCAACAATTAAAGTAGATCAAGATTAGTCAACAACACAACGAGGTGCCTAGCCCCAAATTATACAACAAGGCCCAACCTAAGACCAAATCCATCCCACCTTCGTACCCGGAGGTTTACATGCATTCTCCGAAAATATCATCTAAACATACGCTTTGCTAATAGAAATCTCACCATAAGGTAAACCGTAACTTACTTAGAAGGCTGAACAACCAGGTCTCGAAAAATCCTTCCTTCATCTTCCCTTTCCTTTGAGTCTCGAGATAATGAAAGTCTAACATATCCGAATAACGATATCAGAATCAAGAAGAACATCATTAAACCTTACTTCTAATCATGACACAAATGCCCAGCCTATGGAATAGTGTCTGTGAACCAGAAAGGTGAAATCAGGAATCTAAAGGTCTCAACTTGAAATTAAACCTCCAGGTGATCCATTCCAATTAATATCAAGGTAAAAGAACCAACAATTTACTCAAATTTAGATTCTAGGCAAAACCCCAAAATTTGGGTATAAACCCTAAATTTCAATTCTATAATTTGGCCACTTATTAGGAAGAAATCATGCAATTATAGGCTCTAGTCATCAATTACATGCTTATGAAGCTAACCCAATCAATAAGCCTAGAAAGAAGAACTCATCGAACCCTCTTTTAAATCATCAACTACTTAATGTATTAACATTATTAGGGAATTCTAAGGTAATTAAGGACAATGGAATATTAAAGGAAATATTAAAAACTTACCACCAAGAGTTTCCCCCAAGAATAACCTTGAAAATCTCTCAAGAACTCAAAAGACGAAATAATAAAGAATGAGGGGCTTAGGGATTTTAATACTCAGTTAATGAAATAATCAGTTGATACCGCTTCTACAGAAACGCAGCGGTCCCCCCTTGATGGCCACTAAGACCGCTATGATGGTCAGCTATAAAATACAGTTGGCTTCTTCAGTGGCCTGGCAACCGCTATAGTGGTGCCGCTGATGCGGTAATGGTGCCACTATAGTGGGCACCATTACCAGAATTTCCCCAAATAATCACAATCTCAATCCTGAAATCCTTTCTACCACCCGAGGCCATCTGCTCGTGGCCTCAAAATTCCAAAACAGACGTCTCGTTGATCGAGTCAACGCTCGACGCCTCAACATCAACTTCCTAACCCAATTCCCAAAATGCATCCGTGTGCATTGGGAACCGAACTTAATATATGCACAAGTTCTAAAGACCACCCGAACCTCTCGAAATTAATGGATGTCCGAAAACGGTCTGTTTTACCCTAAAGTCAACTTTGAGTCAACTTTTTTTTCTTAAAGCCAAGTTTTCAAAAAGTCTCCTAATTCCTGTCCAAATACCTCAGGAAGCATGTCGACAGTCCCTCGGTTCAAGTGTGAGCTAAACAAGCTCGGGAAATGGTCAAAAGTGCTGGAAAGACTAACGACCAAACGGGTCGTTAGATAGGATCTGCTTGTTGCGTGGCCTTATGCATATATAGTTCAGATGAGCCGAGCCAGGTTGGTCTATTTGGATTGGGCTCGGTCAAAAGCATTAACAAAAAGGAAAGGAGGTCCTTTATAAATGTATATACATGATGCATGCGCGCATGCATATTTACTGTATATTCGCGTATTACGGAACAAATGGGTAAATTAATAAATGGGTAAAGCTAAAAAAGTGTTGATTATTAACCAGAATATTCCTATTATAACCAAATTAAGACATAATTCTGATTAATCTGTTTAAATATGATTAAATATGTAAATGCGCTCAATCTTGCAAATACGGCCTTAAACGATTTTAATCTAATCAATTATTTCAATTATAGCCCTATTTGGCCCAATTAAACAATTTAGAGTCAAATTAGAATGATGACCTTAATTGATTTGAAGTTGTTACACCCCAGAAAATTTCGTGTTAATAAGGCTACAAACGACTTAATGTGAGCTCGAGGAGGAGCAAATATCACAAGTATAAAGAATGAAATTCTACTGTAGTAGCATGAGTATGATATTTGGAAGTCGTACAATATGATTGGAATAATACGTTAAAAGATATGTAGCCCTCATAACCGTAAGCCGAGGTGGGGCCCACATGATGGGATTTTTATAAAGGACATATGATAAGTTATTTGAACAATACATGTGAAGTTAAACACAACTCAAGACGGACCCTTGAGCCAAATACAAGTGTAAGCCCTCCAAAAAGACATTTTTAAGTTACGTTTTCGGGTGATCTGACTTCGGGAGGCCATAACCCCATCATTATTTGGGAATTTGGGAAAGCTCGTAAAATGAAAGTTGTAGATAATTGAAATACCTTTCCTACCATAGTTCGTGGGCCTGTATGTGAGTTCGGGATAAAGATTTATGGATGTTTTAAGGCAGAAAGGTCAAGCTGGGCAGTGAAATGGGCCCAACCCGATTCCAAGTCGGGTCAGGCCCATTTCCCTTGCTATTTAAGGGAAATTTTTAGCCTTTAGCCTCATTTTTACACCAGAAAAATCCAGAATAATTGAGAGAGAGAGAGAGAGAGAGAGAGAGAGAGGAGAGTTAGAGAGAGGAAGTGGAGAATCGATCAAGTTCGAGGCCCCGAATCCCGAGGCTCGTGAAGTATAAAGTGTAGTACGAGTTATCATCGTCGTTTTAAGCTAAATATTGAACCTGGGGGAGGATATTTTCGTGGCTGAGCTGCTGCTAAGGTATGTGTAATATTCCTTTTATGTTATTAATAAGTTTATTTGGAGTTTTAACGGATTAGAACGGAGAAAATAGCGTTATAAATTCGTTTGTTGTTTTGTTGAGATTTATGGATCGGGGGCTGTTTTAGTTGGATTAAATGGATGGAATTATCTGAGTTATGATGTATAATAATTGTTGATGTTGTTGACAAGTTGCTGTTCTTGAATTTGGGAGAATAAAGTGTATGAAGATATCATATACAAAGCCTATACCGGGCTGTTTTTATATGATTTTCGTGGCTGTTTTGTGACTATATTTTGGGGTTGTTTGGTGGTTGTTATGAATTGTTTTGTGGGCTAGAATATTGTGGGATTGGCTGTAGTTGTTGTTGTTGTTGTTGTTGTTGTGTTTGTTGTTATACTATAGATATACGAAAATAAAGAAGTGTATACAAGAATTGGTATACGAATGTATATTGGGCTGTTTTGGAAGTGATTTAACAATGGATTTAATTCTAGTTTGATATGAAATTGTTGGTGTTGTTGTTGTTGGTATTTTGATTGATGTTTGTCTAAATTGGAATCTCGAGGATTGTTAAGTTTTTGGGGGAAATGCTGCCCGAATTTCATTAAGTTTCATTCGTACTTGGATTGGTTAGTAAGTGATGTGGATGATCTAACTGTGGCTTATGTTATCTTAATTTTAGACATACAAGCTCGAGAAGTAGACGTTGGACATTTAAATAAGCGTTAAAGGTATGTAAAGCTAACCCTTCTTTTTTTTTTGGCATGATCTTTATAAAACAAACAGACGACGTATATATGATTCCAAAGAAGCTATTTCATGGTGTCTCGATACATGTCTATGATTCCATAAGTTCTATTTTGATATAATCCATTGTGACATCCGAAAGGTACTTGATATGATTGTTTTCTTGATTTTCAAGTGATAGTTCATCTTGATTATTCTATCGAGTCTCAGATATTACTTAGTTTGCATATGGTTGCTCACTACTCTGCTCGTGCAGGCCTCAATATATTTTTCACCGTGTCCTGGGCCGGGTATGTTTTCGTGCACAGTTTCACTGCATTGTTCACCGAGTCCCTCACTAGAGGGCCGGGTACGGTATATATATATATGATGATATGATGATGTGATGATGTGATTATGGCGCCAAGGATGACTTTATTCATCGAGTCCCATAATGGGCCGGGTATGATATATGATATTGATATGGATGATTTACATTTTATAAGGCAAATGTATTGGTATTTTGAATGTCATACTTGTCTCCTGTGACCTCTATTTCAGTTATGATCCTCTTTACTGTATCACATGCTTTATATACTCAGTATATATTCCGTACTGACCCCCTTTCTTCGGGGGGGCTGCGTTTCATGCCCGCAACTACAGATAGTCGGTTTGGTGACCCTTCAGCATAGGACTTCTACTCAGCTGTCTTGGAGAGCTCAATTGTTTCGGAGCCTAGACTTTTGGTACAGATCTTATGATGTATATGTATATATTTATCCAGGGGTACGGCGGGGCCCTTTCCCGTCATATTTCACTATCGATACTCTTAGAGGTCCGTAGACATATGTGTGGGTTGTGTATAAGTTTGTTCAGCTGTGTCTATACGTAGTCAAAATGGTATTTGAGACAGTGCTGAGAATTATTTATAAAGATCTTGAATGATATGACATTAAAAGGTAGGTGCTATGAAAAGAAAGAATACGATAAGAGAATGGCAATGAGTAATTTAAGCGATATTACGAAGGATAGCAATGCTATACTAGATTAGAGGCTAAGATTTGGCAACAGAGTTGTGCGCTAATGATATTACGACTTATAAGTAGCAAAAGGAGGGGATAGAAAATCTCCTACAGTAGGATATGAGAAAATCAAAGGGGTGAATAAAGGAAGGAAAGGAGTATGATAGGATAGGCTACGAGCAAGTTTTGATACGGATGAGATATGTAAAGCAGAATGAACCAGGAGGAAGAAGAGCTAGGGCTAAGATTGGAAATATTTTATACAAGTTGTACAAGAATAGTTATACAACGTACGAATATTTATATTCTGAGAATGATACCAAGTGAGTACTTGATAAGAAGAGCAAGGATTCAGTAATAACAATGCGGTTGCGATATTTTGGATATATTAAGGAAAGCTGTGAGATGGTTTGAACCAAAGTACCGAGTTAGTACTGAGGGCAGATAGGACATGGCGATAGCTGAGCCCCGATACCGATTGATAGATACAAGAGGAAAATACAAGATAAAGCATACATACTAGCGAAACGATGTTAAGATATTCTTGGGCTCATTTGAGCACCTTCGCGTATTCTTGTAAAGATTGCAGCATAAGGCGTGACAGAAAAACTAAGAGTAAAATCTGAGTAAAGAGGCAATAGGAGGGTTTGAATTAAAAGTAAAGAAACGACGCGAGATAATATGCCTAAAGTATTACAAGTTGGATTAAGGGAAATTGCGAAAAGGTTTAAGCGAGACGAACAGAGCAAGCTGATTATTGGATGACAGTGAATTTATATGTCAAATCAAAAAAAAAATCTTTCAGAATTATACCAGTTAATGATAGTCAGATCACAGAGCAACTATGTAAAGTTATAACATGAGGGAACTCCAGCGCTACTTGATGGCCAACTCTAAAGATCGAGATTACGAACTAAAAGCAAAGTGACAGTTAAAATCGTTTAATAAGAAAGTCGAGAAGTGATACATGATGCTGAAGATTCCAGAGTATGGACTGTAACACAGAGCAATGTAAGGTTATTGAAGCAAAATAATGTTACACCAAGTCTGCGAAGGGTCTACAGGTTACCAGAGGCATGAAATACTCCAGGGATTGTAAAGTCTAATAAATCGACGAGGGACGTCTACGCGTGAGAGGTAAGGTGAAGGGAACGATACGTCTTAAAAGAGTAACTATAGAAGAAGAAATAGTCGAGTTAAGACTACGTGCACCAGGAGAGAGTAAGATTTCAGCGGAAGAGCTCGCAATACAATCATCAACCAACTGCGAAATGAAAAGGATAGTAAAGACAACGGCGTGGAATTATCACCTCGAGAGGCAAGAGCAAGAACAAATATTATGGGAATGGTTACTTATACATCTGGAATGCGTTATAATAAACTGAAGGGATCGACCAATGAAGGAGGCATGGACAGGGCATAATTCAGTAAAAGAACGTTTAAGGAAGTATTGGAAGTGCAGAATTAGTTTAACATTCGAGGACGAATGTTCCAAAGGCGGGAAGGATGTTACACCCCAGAAAATTTCGTGTTACTAAGGCTACAGACGGCTTAATGTGAGCTCGAAGAGGATCAAATATCACAAGTATAAAGAATGAAATTCTACTGTAGTAGCATGAGTATGATATTTGGAATTCGTACAACATGATTGGAATAATACGTTAAAAGATATATAGTCCTTGTAACCGTAAGCTGAGGTGGGGCCCACATGATGAAATTTTATAAAGGACATATGATAAGTTATATGGACAATATATGTAAAGTTAAACACAACTCAAGAAGGACCCTTGAGCCAAATCTAAGTGTAAGCCCTCCAAAAAGACATTTTTAAGTTACGTTTTCGGGTGATCTGACTTCGGGAGGCCATAACCCCATCATTATTTGGGAATTTGGGAAAACTCCTAAAATTAAAGTTGTAGATAATTGAAATACCTTTCCAACCATAGGTCGTGGGCCTGTATGTGACATCGGTTTAAAGGGTTATGGACGTTTTAAGGCAGAAAGGTCAAACTGGGTAGTGAAATGGGCCCAACCCGATTCCAAGTCGGATCAGGCCCATTTCCCTTGCTATTTAAGGGAAATTTTCAGACTTTAGCCTCTTTTTTACACCAGAAAAATCCAGAATAATTGAGAGAGAGAGAGAGAGAGAGAGAGAGGAGAGTTAGAGAGAGGAAGGGGAGAATCGATCAAGTTCGAGGCACCGAATCTCGAGGCTCGTGAAGGATAAAGTGTAGTACGAGTTTTCATCGTCGTTTTAAGCTAAATATTGATCCTGGGGAGGATATTTTCGTGGCTGAGCTGATGCTAAGGTATGTATAAGATTCCTTTTATGTTATTAATAAGTTTATTTAGAGTTTTAACGGATTAGAACGGAGAAAATAGCGTTATAAATTCGTTTGTTGTTTTGTTGAGATTTATGGATCGGAGGCTATTTTAGTTGGATTAAATGGATGGAATTAGCTGAATTATGATGTAAAATAATTGTTGATATTGTTGACAAGTTTCTGTTCTTGAATTTGGGAGAATAAAGTATATGAAGATATCATATACAAAGCGTATACCGGGCTGTTTTTATATGATTTTTGTGGCTGTTTTGTGACAATATTTTGGGGCTTTTTGGTGGTTGTTATGAATTGTTTTGTGGGATGGAATATCGTGGGATTGGCTGTAGTTGTTGTTGTTGTTGTTGTGTTTGTTGTTATACTATAGATATACGAAAATAAAGAAGTGTATACAAGCATTGGTATATGAATGTATATTGGGCTTTTTTGGAAGTGATTTAAGAATGAATTTAATTCTTGTTTGATATGAAATTGTTGGTGTTGTTGTTGTTGGTATTTTGATTGATGTTTGGCTAAATTGGAATCTCGAAGATTGTTAAGTTTTCAGGGGAAATGCTGCCTGAATTTCGTTAAGTTTCATTCGTACTTGGATTGGTTAGTAAGTGATGTGGATGATCTAACTGTGGCTTATGTTATCTTAATTTTAGACCTACAAGCTCGAGAAGTAGACGTTGGATATTTAAATAAGCGTTAAAGGTATGTAAAGCTAACCCTTCTTTCTTTTGGCATGATCTTTATAAAACAAATAGACGGCGTATATATGATTCCAAAGAAGCTCCTATTCTTAGAGCCACTAGGATGGCTAATGTTCTTGATTTCCAGAAGCTATTTCAGGGTGTCTCGATACGTGTCTATGATTCCATAAGTTCTATTTTGATATAATCCATTGTGACATTCGAAGGGTACTTGATATGATTATTGTCTTGATTTTCAAATGATAGTTCATCTTGATTATTCTATCGAGTCTCAGATATGACTTAGTTTGCATATGGTTGCTCACTACTCTGCTCGTGCATGCCTCAATATATCTTTCACCGAGTCTCGGGCCGGGTATGTTTTCGTGCACAGTTTCACTGCATTGTTCACCGAGTCCCTCACTAGAGGGCCGGGTACGGTATATATATATATGATGATATGATAATGTGATGATATGATGATATGATGATGTGATTATGGCGCCAAGGATGACTTTATTCACTGAGTCCCATAATGGGCCGGGTATGATATATCATATTGATATGCATGATTTACATTTTATAAGGCAAATGTATTGGTATTTTGAATGTCATACTTATCTTCTGTGACCTCTGTTTCAGTTATGATCCTCTTTACTATATCTCATGCTTTATATACTCAGTACATATTCCGTACTGACCCCCTTTCTTCGGGGGGGCTGTGTTTCATGCCCGCAGGTACAGATAGTTGGTTTGGTGACCCTTCAGCATAGGACTTCTACTCAGCTGTCTTGGAGAGCTCCATTGTTCCGGAGCCTAGACTTTTGGTACAGATCTTATGATGTATATGTATATGTTTATCCAGGGGTTCGGCGGGGCCCTGTCCCGTCATATTTCACTTTCGATATTCTTAGAGGTCCGTAGACATATGTGTGGGTTGTGTATAAGTTTGTTCAGCTGTGTCTATACGATGTGCTATGGAGATGTTCTTCTGTAATGGCAGCCTTGTCGGCTTGCGTATGGTGACGATATGTATTGGCAGCCTTGTCGGCTTGCGTATCATGTTGATGTATTGTGGCAGCCTTGTCAGCTTGCGTATCATATTATGTTTTGATCAGTTGTGACTCCCCAGGAGACCGGTTATTTGGATATATGTATATATGATGTCGTTATGAACCTTTGGAGTTCTTTTGCAAGTTTCCATATTGATTTTAGCTTCAGTTTGACTATATCTAACAGGTACGTATACGAGTGTCCAGGTCGGGCACTAGTCATGGCCTACGAGGTTGGGTCGTGACAGAATTAATGGATTTGGCTGTTTCAAATAAGATCACATTAGACCAATAGAAGGCTAATTTTGCAAGAATGACCTCAATTGGGTCAACTTAAAAAATCGGCTTTCAATTAGGGTCAGAATAAACAATTGTTGGGGAATTAACTACAATTAAGCAATTAATTAATGAATAATAAGAAAAGTGGGGAAATTAAGAGTTGAGGGGTAAAATGATTAATACTTTTAATTAATCAGATTCATTGGATTAAGCAGAATAAAACATTTGCTAATTGAATTTTGGCAAATTAAACAACCAAATAATTATTCAAAATTGTTTTTTCTCTTTAGATATCTATCAAGTAACTCATAATTGTTGTAAAAATGTGCAAATTAATTCCTAAATGATTAATAAAATTATAGAAAAAAATTTACCAAATAAGAATGGTAAACTATTATCTTAAATATTTTATAATATCATTTTGACATCTAAGAACGCATGGTTCACTCTTTTTATTATCCAAAAACTCTAGGTAATTAAAATAAATTAAGAAAAGTAAAAAATTAGGTGTCAACAACTGCCACTTCGGTGTTCGAGGATGGCGAGACCATCATTGAGCAATAAAATTTGACTAAACCTAATTTTTGGCTGACCCAAATCATGCTTCTCACACCCCAATACCCACCCTATGCTTAACAGGCATCCGATGCTATGGATAACACCGGAAGCACCTTATGAATCAATAGACATCTAATATGTTTTGTTAAAGAACCCATCTTAATAGATATGAAACAAGTTATTAATAAACTAGATTAAAGAATAACCGTACTTAGAGATAATTCAGCGGAAGTCAAATCAAATACTTAGTTAATAAACATGGAAAAAATGTCCCCAATGAGTCATACGAGACTCCAACACACTATCCACAATCTGACAACTATCTATGGGGCTTCTAAGAGACATAAATTGTTATATCCCGTATTTTGTGCATTGGGACATTTTAAGCCAACCGCGATATGTTAAGGACAAGACTATTTTTTTTCGATTTTGTTTTAATGGACAAGTTGCTTATAAATTTTATTGGTGTGGAAATGTTAAGGGAAATTAGAAGTTAATTTATTCATGTTAATTATTTCATGAAATGCAAAAGGCCACAAGTGGCCGTGTGGCTTGGGGTGAGCTCCCACCCATGGCTTGGCCAATTGCCTTGAGCCATGAGTGGGGGCATGTGTCCACCTTTTATGGGCTATATATATATATATATATAGATCAGTGATGACAAAGAAAGACTTATTCATCATTTACACAACTCAAAAAACTTGGAGAAGAAGATGGAGAACCATTCGGCCATGGCTAGCCGAATATGGTGCCATAGAAATTGATCAAAAAAAAATTCTTCTAGTATTCCAACCAATTGGAACGCCCTTATTAACGTGAAGTAGTTGTTGGAGCAAAAGCATTCATTTGTGCAACTCATAAACCCTAGCCAAGTTGAGAAGTTAAAGGATAAAGGTAAGATTTAATCTCATTTTCTATGTGTTAGGGATGATTTTTTAGCGTTGTAGTATGTAGAAATGGATGAAATTCATGAAATATGTGTGTGTAGGTTGTGGCCGAATAGGGGTTGGGTTGGTAAGAAGTGATGAATTGATTTTATTTAGTATTTTGGTTGTTGTTGTTGTGGATTCCATGATGAAAATGAAGGTTTGATGGCTTGAAATGAAGTTGTAATCGTTGTGTGATTGTTGAAGAAGTTAATGTGACGTTAGCATGGTTTCTTATATTTGTAGGAATGATGTTGTTAATGTGTGGTTGTTGGTATAATTCATGAACTTGGAAGCGAGGAATGTGTTGTTGTTGTTCTTATTGAGTTTGGAAGATTGTAAGTTGGGTTATAGTGGTTAATTTGAATGTAAATGAAATGCCGTCGAATTATGTAGAAAGGGTTGCTAACGTTAAGAATGCATTTTGAATTAATTGTTGAAGTTGAGAATATGATTGTTGGTATTGTTGTTGGTGATTTGGCCGAGTTGAATTCTCGGAGTTGGTTGAATTTGTAGGGGAAATGCTGCCCAAATTTCTGTAGGTGGATTGCTAGCTTAGAACCGGATTCCTAAATACCTATAGCTAATGTTTGATATCTTTTGACGTTGTTGTAGATCTTGTGAAAGCCGAGACTTAAGTTCGGATTAGCTTAGGAAGCGGGCAAGGTATGTAAGGCTTACCCTTTCTTTCTTTTGGCATGTCCTAGAGCTAAGTAATGTATGACACGCATCTTAGGGTAACTCTATTCTTTAATTCCCAGCTTGTTTACGATTCTTATTCACTTCTTGACACGAGCATACTTAGTATAGTCGAGCTTATTGTATGATTGAATAACGAGCAATGCATAAAGAGTCCCTGTTTCTAAAAGGGTTCTATAAGGACTAATGTTCCTAACTTTCATAGACGGTCTCGGATTGCTTTGTAACGTTCGTAAAGGTTTCTGTAGTGAATAATGTCCATAACTTTCTTACACTAACTCAGATCGACTCGAAACGTGTTTATGATCCTTCAAGTGTCGATTAGCGTACTTGTCTATTGAGTCCAAAAAATTGATTTATATGCATATGGTTTCTCACTACTCTGCTCGTGCATACTATGGTTACACCTTTCACCGAGTCCCGGGCCGGGTATGTTATCGTGCACAGTGTCATTGCATTATTCACCGAGTCCCTCACTAGAGGGCCGGGTACGGTATATATATATATATATATATATATATATATATATATATATATATATATATATAATGACATGATGATATGATGAGATGATGTGTTATGGCGGCCAGGAGGGCATATGATGACTTTATTCACCGAGTCCCTCACTAGAGGGCCAGGTACGGTATATATATACATGATGATATGATAGTATGCTGACATGATGACATGATTTTATCCACCGAGTCCCATAATGGGCCGGGTACTATATATGATAATGATATGCATGATTTTGTTTCGTAATGCACAGGTACAGCGATCTCTTGATTATTATACTTGTCTCCTGGAATCTCTATTTCAGTTATGATCTACCTAATTGCATTTCATGCCTTACATGCTCAGTACATATTCCGTACTGACCCCCTTTTCTTCGGGGGCTGCGTTTCATGCCCGCAGGTACAGACGCTCGTTGTGGTGACCCGCCAGCCTAGGATATCCATTCTGCTACTTTGAAGTGCTCCCTTGCTCCGGAGCCTATACTTTTGGTACAGATCCTTCTGTTGTATATATATATATATATATATATATATATATATATATATATATATATATATATATATATATATATATATATATGTCTAATTAGGGTACTGTGGGGCCCTGTCCCGCCATATGACATTGTTGTTACTCTTAGAGGCTTGTAGACATGTATGTGGGTCATGGGTGGTTATCGTTCAGTTATGTCAGTATGGATTACGTTTTGGAAATTCCCTACATTACGATAGCCTGACTGGCTTGTGTGTGATATCATACGTGATAGTTTTATACAGCATTTTGTCTTGCATTTATAAAAGCTCTTAATATGCTAAACGCAAGTATGATAAGTGTCCATCTGGTTGAGTCGTGACAGTACAGGTTGAACGCTAGATAGTATGATAAGGGGTGCTCGGTAGCCAATACTGGGTACCTGTCATGGCTCTCTGGTTGGGTCGTGACATAAATAATATTCAAACTTTGGCACGCAGCCGGGAAACTAAAAGCTAAGAGAAAAATAGAGGGTGTCCCATGAATGAAGGTGTGGGCTCACCAAAAGTCTGGAAGGCAGCAACTACTCCTAATCCGCTTGATCTGTCTGTTCCTACTCTTCTTCGTCACCTATCATACCATCAAAAACAACAATGGTACGCCTGAGTACTGAGTGTCGAGTGCGTGTCTCGGCGACAATAAGTAATACAACAAAATAATACAGTAATGATTAGTGAAAACAATTCAAATAGAATAATTTGAAATCAAAGACAAGATCAATCATATAGCTGAAAATCATCAATAGAAAACCATCAAGATAATTATATATCTTTTTCGATTCAGTATATCGTTTATTACAATTTGAGCCCTCTCAACTCGAGATCAATATCATCAACAAGCCACTCACACGAGAATGAGTTCATTATCATCAAGCCACTCACAACAAATCAAAGTAACACATGCTAATATAGGCCCAAATCAATATAATGAAGGGACGACCATTTAAGGTTCCCTAAATCAGCTTAGTAGCACCACATCGGGGTTGTCACCCTCGAAATCTATCATTTCTCCTGAATGGATAGGCAAAATCACATCAGAGTTATGAACCCTCGATGACCACTCTTCCTCACGAATGGCTAGGCATGAACCACACCAGGGCTATCGATCCTCGATGGCCACTCTTCCTCTCGAATGGCTAGGAAAACCCCACTAGGATCCATAGTGACTATCCTTCCTCCTGAGTAGCTAGGCCAAACACAAACAATATAAATCAGGGCAAAAGAGCTGAATCACAATCCTAGCATAGAAGCCGAATAACACAATTCATTGCATGGAAATCGAATCACAAGTCCTGTCATGATAGTCACATTATTCATTATGGATTATGTTCATCATTCCATTATAGGGGTACATCAGGTCATTTCAATTTTTAGAAATTGGGTTCACTTCTTTAAACAAGTTTCAAGTTCAACACAATCCATTATAGAACATTCACACGAGATAGTCAAGGTTTTTAATTATAAAGTTTAAACATCCCTTATGGGGTAATTTAAGTTCGAATACTAGAGCTCTGTATCTAAAATTTCAGTCGTCCTTTAGAGAGGAAACAATCATGAATATGTATATATATAATATAGTACAAACAAGGTTTAATGTGGGCTCTTCCCTCACGCACAAAAACCACAACTAAAGAGTTCATAAAAGCTATTTGAAAGAGTATGTTAAAAAAGAGACATACCTCAAATCCAGCTAAAAGCTAGCAAAACAGAATTCCCAAGGTTCAACAATCAATCTACAATGGATTTAGATGAGAAAGATTAAAGCTTTATTCATTTCTATAAACTCTCTTTATGTTTCGAAAAACTAGGGCTTTTCTAAGCCTATAAATGTGTTTTTGAACCACATATGAATCATTAGTGGATTCCAATCATGTAGTATAATCTATACTAGCTTAAAGTCATTTATTAAATCAGGGAAACCAAAGTTCAGACCTTTTAGACGAAGTTCTACACGCCCCTTCTTCTCCTCTCTAGAGTTTTCAAGAATCTAGGGTTTGGAGAGATGAACTAAGGTTAATTTGATATTAGATTGATGAAGTAATGATGGGAATTGATTAAGAACGTACCTTATATGCTTTGGGAAAATACTAGGGCTGTTTCATCTCAAAAAGTCAGCCAAAACAAAGTGGGAATGAATATAATGAAGTTAGGTTTTTATAAAATTCGGGAAAGATCGCTTTAGGCATAAAATGGCCTGGTGCGTCGCTCAGGGCGACCCACACTATGTATCTATTTCGATGGAATCATAATTTTGAGTTTACTAAAAATTTTACCTAGAGGGCGTCGCGCATGCCTAATCTTTACATTGCACAGGCGATGTTCAGTAAAAATGGGCACAACTCCCAACACAGAGCCCCCTTGCGGTTGGGCGGCCTACCGTTGGAAAGGAATTTCGGAGACCTACAACTTTCATGGAGGAAAGAATTTCTCCCAAATACCTAACCTATTTTCATGAAACTGGCATAGAAGTCAGACCTACTGAAATTTAGACGAGCTTGGGAACTCTTACGAACTTCACTATTTGGTTTGACTTCAAAACAACCGCTTATACCCCAAATTCATCCCGAATGGATTCATATTGCTAAAATATCATCTTAAAACTAGTTTTTACACATACACACCTAACTCAGGTTTAAGGGATGTTACATTACCCCCCCCCCCCCCCCCCCCCCCCAGGAACATTCATCATCGAATGAAAGTTATGGCCTAAGATTTTCATTAAACCTTAAGTTTTCTAAATTCTCACTAGTGTTCCTTTGTGTTACAAGCTATCTGAAACAAAAAACTCATATAATACTCTAACAATAACCATATGGCCCTCGCAGAGACTCCCACAACTACAACAGACAAGCCTAAGCATGGAATAAGACATTTACACTCGTGGTCTACCTCAAGATTTAACGATATTACTCTTCCAATCATAACGGGTTCAACTAGAAATACAAGCCTAACTATTTTTAATCGGCAACCTATAATAGCATAACACTTTGAAAAACCAGTCTATCCCCCTAATCAATTCAAAGTTCACCATTCCTATTTCCAACAAGTCAGAAGTAGATCCCAGCCCTTGACTACAGATACACAATCTCTATATATTCTAAAAGCAATAACGAGAATACTAGTAGGGTATTCACATAAAAGGGTTCTAAAAATTACTCGGGTTCTACACCAGAATCGAAAGCAAGGTACTTAGTTACAAAAGAAGGATTCGAACCTGGAACGATCAATGAATATGCATTAAGAGGACAAATAATTAGAATACCTGTGACCACGGCGTCAGGGTCATCCGCCACCTCCCTATAAGTCAAACCATAAAGTCAAGCTTGTCCCCCATTAGCGGTGTTAGCAACTGCTTTACCAACCCCATTACCACGAGCATTAGGAGTGTTGTTACCATCACCATCAGATCGATTATTTCTCTGGCCAGAAGATCTATCCATTTCACGCAGCCACTTCCTACACTCTCTCTTAATGTGACCCCTTATACCACAATGATGACAAATACGATTCTCCCATCAAGATGAGTGACTATTACCACCTTGCGAATGCTAGTTCTGATTATTGTTCCTCTAACCTTGTCCCCCATATGCAACGCCCACATTAGGCCAAGATAAAGACTGACCAGATGCAGAATTCCTTTCCACTTCCCTCCATCATAGGAACAAGTGAAATCACCAGCAGATTAGGCCTTCTTGCTTTGTTCCATTTCAAGCATCTCTTCGCCCTTCCAATTCTCTTGTTGATCAGCGAACATAACCAAAGATGAAAATATACAAGTAGGTGCCATGGCAGGAGTAGCACACACAGACTTGATACGTGGCACTAGACCAAGCACAAAACAGGTCAACTTGTGCTTTTTAGTCGGAATCATATACGGCGCGTACCTCGGTAGGCGGGTGAAATTCAAGCTGTACTCACGAACAAACATAGTACCCTGCTCAATCTTCTCAAACTTAGTAGCCATAGCAAGCCGTTCCTCATCAGATAGAAACCTCTCTATTAATGCCCCCTCAAATTCAGCCCAAGTAGGAGCTAGAGCTTTATTACCTCGCTAAACCTCCCACAATTCGAACCAAGCATGAGCAACATCTTTCAATTGATACGATGTGAATTCCTCAGGTTCAGAGCCATGGTCACCCATGGCCCTTAGAGCATTGAATGTCTCATCCATAAAGTACTAGGAATTATTTTCTTCTCGTGAACCAAAGAACTTGGGCGGATTCAGCCCCAAAAAGTGCTTAAGCCTTCCCCCACCACCAAGTGTCGGATTTGCACCTCCATGCTGTTGTTAGGCTGCAACAAGAGTGGTAAGCATCTGGATCGCATTCTGGATCGACCTAATATCAGCCGCGCCCGCAGCAGCGGCAGCTGGAGTAGGTGGTGCTGGTGGTGGTGCTTGGTCTCCATTACCGTTCTCAACACCAGTAGTAGTCTCAGCACTAGTGCAGTTAATGATTATAGCGGCTTATCTGCCATATGATGAACCAGAAGCACCATTGTTTCCTAGATAGCAGTTACCGCATGAGTTAAGGGCATTTCATCTAGGCACAAATTATCGAATGTGTCAGAATGATCCTAATGGAAGTTCAAGCTTTGTAGCTCAATCTAGAATAAATAAGAATGAGAAACACTAATAAATGCCCTGGTAGTCTTTCGATCATGTAGGTGATCAAGCTGTACAAGGAAGACTCCACTAGACACAGCTCCACCGACACAGGCACATCCTAGGATATTTCTAAACCTAGGCTCTGATACCAAGCTTGTCATGCCCCAAAACCTACCCTAGGCGTCCCAAGCATCTGATGCTATGGATAACACCGGAAGAACCTTATGAATCAATAAAAATCTAGTCTTTTGTCACTACCCGACTACGGGGCCATGACGGGTACCCGGAGGTGACTACCGAGCACCCTCATTATGCTAGCCATCATATTCATCCTGAATACATATAAAATCCAAGGAAACATATAAATATACATAATCCCTCACAGCTGCAAAAACGATATACAAATGTACAATGTAGTCATCATGGGACATCTACTACCCACACATACTCATCAACGAGCCTCTACTAGAGTACTAAGACATAGGGACATAACGTCCAAAAAGAAAGGACGTTAGTACTAGCATTGTACTGAGTATGTAAGGCATGAACAATAATACCATATCAAAGAGATAAGGGAACATCAAGTAAGGGAACAACCTGTAACTTAATGTCACTTAAGACAGAATAATGCATACTACTTACATCATAAGCAGCATCATATTAAGTATGTATATATAAGCTGCCCGACCATATAAGTATGGTGTGATCATCATTAGCCCACATGCAGGCCTCCCGCGTCTGAGGTAAACATCTCATGCCGCCCACTAGTGGTGTCTGCCCATGCCCTCTAGACATGGTGTATATGCCGCCCGCCTTAGCAGTGTCTACCGGGCCATATAGGCACGGTGTAATCTCATTATCATATATAACTCATAAAGCATGCATTAGAACTCAATACAAACTATAACTCTATCGGGGTGACGTAAGGTCGAGAGCTCCCGATTCCATTATGGAGTAACCATGATCATCATGCCTCACCTTGAAAGAACTAGCATTATAAGGTGAGTGTAACAACAACGAATAACATCAAGGAATCTTTAACTTCATAGAGTACCATATCATGAGCTTTAGAATCTCTAGACTTGGGCTCATCATCATCATTATCTTATTCAGAACATATCTCTTAGCTTTATCTCATGAAAAACTCTTTATAACATAGACTCATAGTTTTCGGAATGTAAGAAGGTCATGGAAAGATAAAGAAAGTCATGTCATAGGAATCATGCCTTCGAAAAGGAAGGCTAGCCTTACATACCTTTTCACCTTTCTAACTTGCAGACTATACGCTTCCTTCCAAGTTCGTAATTCTACATTCAAAGGGATTCGTGCTAAGATTAGATAATCGGAAACATACTTAACCTTAGGCTAAAGCTAGCGAAAATTGGGCAGCATCTACTTTGTTTCTACCACTTTCTCCATATCATATAACAACTCCCAAACGTCCATCACGACATTCATAATATCGTAATCAATAACTTCTTCAAGTTCAACGTTATGCAATTCCCACAATTCCTTACCCAAAATGATTCATGACCATAACTATGGCATAACAACGTATTCGTTCTCATATTATACTTCCTTAACATCATTTGTATCGTTTACAACAATATTTTATTCATAATACATCAAGAGTCATGATTCATGTCAACTACTATTCAAGAATACCATTATTTTCACATTTGAGCTCCATATTCTATTTCCTTCCATAATCCAAGACTTTCAACCCCTCAATATTCTAAATAACAAGGAAAGATTCTACTACTTTTTGGTGTTTGATCTTGATTTTCCCTTATATATGTGTTGGTATGGTGTGGACAGAGTTCTAGTGGTTTCAAGAATTGAGAAGGAAATGAGAAATAAAGAAAATGAAACTTGGGGCCTCTTTTTAAAAGAATTAAAATCTGCCTATCGGGTATTATACGGACATACACGGTCCGTATATGGTACCGTATAATACTTCCAGTGAATGAAACTTCTCTGGGCAGGTTATACGGTCCCTTATACGGACCGTATAAACTATACTGGCCGTATAAGTTGGCTGAATAACTCCCAGTTTTCCGAAGTTTCTCTCGTCGTTTCGTTTGATCTCTGATCCTTATGGAACCTTCTTACAACTTGTTTAAAACTTCATTAACAATCTAAGGGGCATCACAAATCTTTTTTAAGACATCATTAAGTCAACATTAGTTCGGTTCTTTGCAAATCCTTTTTCAAAACACGACTTATGCTTGACATTCTTCCAGGAACTTCTTCCTTTGCCTCAAATGTCTTTGGAATCTTAATTAGAACCGTTAAGTACCACTTCTTACTTTTAGGGACATCACATACATCTCACCCTATGTTAGTCTATCCAATACACGATGACATGAAATGTTTCGAGGTGTAACACTCTTCCCTCCTTTAAAAACATTCGTCTGCGAATGTTAAGTTCTCGAGAATTTGACGAAAATTTCACCAGAATTTCCCCTGTAATATGGCACTACCACTCTATCACAACAGCCCATAAGAACATCGCCTCACATGGCTACAACACAATAGTGAGAAAATATGGCCGCACACGACCAAAAACATTAAAATGAAAGCATTACATACCTTATAATATTGATGTCTCATCTTTGATCTCTTCCGGGGGTGGAAACAATTGCGGGTACTTGGACTTCTTATTTTCGTCTACTTCCCAAGTCATTTCTTCTCAGTTATTATTTCCCCACAAGACCTTAACTGAGGCTACCTCTTTATTTCTAAGTTTCTGTACTTGCCTATCCAGTATGGCAATGGGTACCCCTTCATAAGCCAACCTTTCTGTGACTTGAACATCATCTACAGGCACGATTCTGGTAGGATCTCTGACACACTTACGGAGCATTGATACATAGAAAACTGGATGGACTGATTCAAGTTCTGGGGGTAAGTCCAGTTTATAAGCTACTTGACCAACCTTGCGGGCAATCTTATAAGGTCCAATATATCGAGGACTTAACTTTCCCTTCTTATCAAATCTCATCACGCCTTTCATCGGTGATACCTTTAAGAATACCCAATCGTCAACTTGGAATTCTAAGTCCCGCCGACGGTTGTCCGCATATGATTTCTGACGACTTTGGGCTGTCACTAATCGATCTCGGATAACCTTGACCTTTTCCACCGCTTTTTGAATCAACTCGGGGCCTATTAGCTGTACCTATCCTACTTCGAACCACCTAATTGGGGATCTACACTTTCTTCCATATAGAGTTTCATACAGGGCCATCTGAATACTGGAATGATAGCTATTGTTGTATGCAAACTCAATAAGGGGTAAGTAATCATCCAGCTACCTTCGAAATCTAGCACACATGCCCGCAATATATCTTCAAAGGTTGAATGGTGTGTTCAGCTTGTCCATCAGTTTGTGGATGAAACGTTGTGCTAAGCCTTACCTGAGCACCCAAACCTTCTTGAAAAGACTTCCAGAATTTAGTTGTAAATTGTGCTCCTCTATCTGTGATAATAGATATTGGAACACTATGAAGTCGTAATATCTCCTTAAGATACAACCTTGCATAATCTTCTGCTGAATATCTGGTCCTGACTGGAAGAAAATGCGTTGATTTCGTAAATCTGTCAACAATCGCCCATATGGAGTCATACTTGCGCCGAGAGCGAGGCAAACCTACAATGAAATCCATATTGATTACTTCCCATTTCCAGGTTGGAATTTCCATGGCTTGTAAAAATCCTCCTGGCTTCTAATGCTCAATTTTCACTTGTTGACAATTTTGACATTGAGCTACAAATTCGGCTATGTCTTTCTTCATTCCGTTCCACCAATACATTAATTTGAGGTCATGATACATATGTGTCGCTCCTAGGTAAATAAAATACCGAGAGTAATGAGTTTCTTCTAGAATCTGACGACGTAGTTCGGCAACATTTAGAACACATAGCCTGTCTCGGTACCTAAGAATTCCATCTGTAGAAAATTCAAATGCCGACTTCTTTTTCTCAGGAAGTGTATCTCTATAGTGACTCAATTGGGAATCTTCATATTGGCGCTCTCTCACCTCCATATCCAAGGACGAAGCAGTTGGGTTCTGAATACCAATTCTTGCATTGCCCGAAACAATTAGATGAACTCCGAGGCTGGCTAGCTGGTGAAGCTCATGAATTAATTCTTTCTTCTCCGGAGGGACCTCACATAGACTACCCATTGATTTAAGGCTAAGTGCATCAGCTATTACATTCGTTTTTCCGGGATGGTATAAAATACTCACATCGTTATCTTTCAGTTGCTCTAACCACCTCCTCTGCCGGAGATTTAACTCCTGCTTAAAAATATATTGGAGACTTTTGTGATCTGTATAAATATCAACATGAACACCATACAAATACTGTCTCCACACTTTAGTGCATAGATAACCGCAGCCAATTCGAGGTCACGGGTCGGATAGTTCTTTTCATGTTTCCGCAACTGCCTTGAAGCATAGGCAATGACTTCACCGTGCTGCATCAACACACAGCTTAACCCAACACCAGAGGCATCACAATACACAACATAACCATCAGGTCCTTCTGGGAGTGTTAGGACTGGGGCTTAAGTCAATATATCATTCAATTCCTGGAAACTGCGTTCACAAACATCGGTCCATTTAAATTTTGCTGATTTCTGAGTTAGCTTTTTCAATGGCACTGAAATAGAAGAAAATCCTTCCACAAATCTTCTATAGTAGCCTGCTAATCCCAAGAAGCTACGGACCTCTATCGGTGTTGTGGGCCTTGGCCAAGACTTCACAGCCTCTATTTTCTGAGTATCTACTCGAATGCCGGTAGCTGAAATGATATGGCCCATAAAAGTTACAGAATTCAGCAGTACTCACATTTTTAAAATTTAGCATATAACTCGCGAGTACGAAGAATCCCTAGGACAATACGTAAATGGTCTGCATGCTCCGCTTTTGTTCGAGAGTATACTAAAATATCATCAATAAACACAATCATGAACAGATCTAGGAGAGGCCTAAATACATTATTCATCAGATTCATAAATACCGCCGGAGCATTAGTCAACCCAAATGACATCATCTGAAATTCATAATGGCCATATCTCGTTCTGAAGGCTATTTTGGGAATATCTTCTTCTCTGACCCTCACTTACTGATACCCCGATCTTAGATCAATTTTGGAAAACCATTTGGCACCCTGTAATTGGTAAAATAGATCACGATTCTTGGAAGTGGATATTTATTCTTTATCGTTACCTTGTTCAGCTGCCTATAGTCAATGCACATCCATAGGGAACCATCTTTCTTTCTCACAAATAGGATAGCTACTCCCCACGGTGACGAGCTGGGCCTAATGAATCCTTTCTAGAGCAAATTTTTCAATTGCGCCTTCAGCTCTTTCAACTATGCAGGTGCCATTCGGTAAGGAGAAATAGATATAGGCTTGGTGTCCGGCAACACATCAATAGCAAAGTCAATCTCTCTTTCCGGAGAAAGGCCTTGAAGTTTATCTGGAAATACATCCGGAAATTCATTTACTACCGGGACGGATTGAAACGTCAGTGGCCTTGCTTCGCTGTCATGAACTCGAACTAAGTGATAAATATAGCCTTTAGCTATCATCTTCCATGCCTTAAGGTAGGAAATAAACCTACTTCTTGGAGACGCTGTATTACCTTTCCATTCAAGTATGGGTTCTCCCGGGAATTGGAACCGAACTACTTTCATTCTGCAATTGACATTAGCATAAAAAGAACCCAACCAATCCATGCCCATAATCACATCGAAATGTAACATTTCCAGCTCAACTAAATAAACTTTAGTCTGACGATCACATACCACAATTACACAATTCTTGTATACTTGTCTAGCTATCACGGGATGACCAACCGGAGTGGATACCTCAAAAGGTTTAATTGGCTCGGGTTTCACCCCAATGCGGCCAACAATATAAGGAGTAATATAAGACAATGTAGAACCCGGATCTATCAATGCATAGACGTCATGAGAAAATATGGATAATATACCTGTAAACACATCCGGGGATGACTCAAGATCCTAGCGTCTGACTAAAGCATAAATACGAGGTTGGGTGCCACCTGAATTGGGTGCTCCCGTTCTGTCCCTACCACGACCTACTGGAATCTGGGGAGTCTGCCCTATCGGGCGCACAGACAAAGAAGAACCAACTGCTGATCCTATGGGCTGAACCCCAACTCTACCACCCATCGAGGGACAATCACGCATCATATGCCCAACCTGACCACAGTAATAGCAAGCATCTGAACCTCGGTGACACTGATCGGAATGTAATTTACCACACTGACTACATCGTGGCACCGGTGGCCTCCGCTGGCTAGGATCACCCCCAAACTGGAAACCTGAGACCCTAGAACTCTGACTCTGTCCTGAATTAATAGGGCGCTCAAATCTCCTACCTACAAACCGAGGAGGTGCACTAGTCGCCAACTAGCCTGAATATCTAGAGTATGACTGCCTTGATCCCCCTCTATACTCACTACTAACTCCAGCAGATCTGGCCCTGTTGCTCTGACCTCTATAAATATCACGCTCACCCCTATGCGGCTGTTGCTGCTCTTCTAAATTCTAGGCGTGAGCCTGAATACGGTAAATGTCCATCCCCTCTGGTAGTGAAGCGGTCAGACATTCTTTGAACAAATGTGGCTCTAAGCCTCTCACAAATCTATGTACTTTGTCTCCCATGTCAGCCACCATAGTTGGAGCATACCTAGGCAATGAATTAAAGTGAAGGTTATACTCCCGGGCACTCATATTCCTTTGCTTTAAATTTAGAAATCTCTCAGCTCGGGCCCTTCGAACCTCGAGCGGCAAATAGTGGTGGATGAAAGCATCTACGAATTCTTGCTAAACTGGGGAGGTGCATTTTCCTTTCTTGAAGATATCCAGTTATTACACAAAAGAACCGCCACATCTCGGAGTCTATAAAATGCCAACTCTACTGATTTAGTATCAGAGGCATGGATGATTCTCAAATTTCTCAGCATCTCATCAATAAAACCTTGCGGGTCTTCATCCGACTTTGACTCGAAAAATTCTGAAGGATTTAAACTCATGAAATTACGGGCTCTAGCACTAGTCGCCCTATCACCTAAACCTATACTCTGCCGCTGTGCCTGAACGACAAGTAACTGTGTCAATAGCTGAATAGATTCGGTTATTTCTTCACCCGAAGCACTCGGTAGAGGAACTGGAGGCATAGGAGCTGGAGCTAAAGCCCCCTCTTGTTCTTCCAGAATAGGCAGGGTGTGAGAGGTATTAGATGGAGCCTCATTATGAGATTCACCCTCTTTTATATTTGTTGGTGGCTCCCTTTCCATCCGCCTTTCTGTCGTAGCCTTTCCCTTTTGGGCGGCGGTGGCCTTTCTCTTTATCGGCATCACTGAAATCACAACGCACAATTAGGGAGAAGGAAATCTTATAACATAGCTCTATCGCACGATCTAATAGGAAGAATAAAGATCATATTTCCTAAATGCCCCGCAACCTCTTGTTTATAAGTGTGGCGCGCTTCACACCCATAAACGAGACTCTACTGGACACGGCTTGTAGACACACCCTAGGATGGAACTGCTATGATACTACTTTTTTCACGACCCGACTAGGGGGCTATGACGGGTACCCGGAGGTGACTACCGAGCACCACTCATTACGCTATCCATCATACTCATCCTGAATACATATAAACATCAAGGTAACACATAAATATACATAAGCCCTCACAGCTGCAAAAATGATACACAAATGTAGAATGTAGTCATCATGGGACATCTACTGCCCACACGTACGCATCTACGAGCCTCTACTAGGGTACTAAGATATAGGGACGGGACAGGACCCCGTCATGCCCATATGTATATACACAAAATAATGCATAAAAAATGGCACCTCCGGAATAATGGAGTGCTCCTATAAATCTGCTGATAGACTACTATGAATTTGGGCCACCTGCCTATCTACCTGTGGGAATGAACACAGCGTCCAAAAAGAAAGGACATCAGTACGAGCATTGCACTGAGTATGTAAGGCATGAACAATAATAATATATCAAAGAGATAAGGGAGCACCAATTAAGGTAAAAACCTGTAACTGAATGTCACTCAAGATAGGATAATGCATACTACTTACATCATAAGCATCATCATACTAAGTGTGCATATATAAGCCGCCCGACCATATAGGTACGGTGTGATCATCATTAGCCCGCATCCAGGCCTCCCGCGTCCAAGGTAAACATCTCATGCCGCCCATTAGTGGTGTCTACCCTTGCCCTCTAGACATGGTGTATATGCCGCCCGCCTTAGTTGTGTCTGCCCGGCCATATAGGGACGGTGTAATCTCATTATCATATACATCTTATAAAGCATGCATTAGAACTCAATACAAACAATAACTCTATCGGGGTGACGTAAGGTCGAGAGCCCCCGGTTCCGTTTTGGAGTAACCATGATCATCATGCCTCACCTTGAAAAAACTAGCATTATAAGGTGAGTGTTACAACAATGAACAATATCAAAGAATCTTTAAATTCATAGAGTACAATATCATGAGCTTTATAATCTCTAGACTTGGACTCATCATCATCATTATCGTATTCATAACATATCTCATTGCTTTATCTCATGAGAAGCTCTTTATGACATAGACTCATAGTTTCCAGAATGTAAGAAGGTCATGAAAAGATAAAGAAAGTCATGTCATAGGAATCATGCCTTAGAAAAGAAGGGCTAGCCTTACTTACCTTTTCGTCTTTCTATCTTACCGACTATACGCTTCCTTCCAAGTTCGTAATTCTACATTCAAAGGGATTCGTGCTAAGATTAAATAATCGAAAACATACTTAGGGTAAAGCTAACGAAAATTGGGCAGCATCTCCTTTGTTTATACCACTTTCTCCATATCATATAACAACTCCCAAACGTCCATGACAACATTCATAATATCGTAATCAATAACTTCTTCAAGTTCAACGTTATTCAATTCCCACAATTACTTACCCAAAATGATTCATGGCCATAACTATGGCATAACAACGTATTCGTTCTCATATTATACTTCCTTAACATCATTTGTATCATTTACAACAAGATTTTATTCATAATACATCAAGAGTCATGATTTATGTCAACTACTATTCAAGAATACCATTATTTTCACATTTGAGCTCCATATTCTATTTCCTTCCATAATACAAGTGTTTCTACCCCTCAATATTCTAAATAACAAGAAATGATCATAAAGCTTACCGTTGATTATGTAGAAACGAGTTTTAGATGAAAATGGTTTAGTTGAAGAAAACCTTAACTTCAATTCCAAAGAGATTCCTTACTTCCATCAACCCTAGCTAGCATTCTTGCACTTAATTCTACTACTTTTTGGTGTTTGATCTTGATTTTCCCTTGGATATGTGTTGGTGTGGTGTGGAGAGAGTTCTAGAGGTTTCAAGAAGTGAGGAGGAAATGAGAAATGATGAAAATGAAACTTGGGGCCTCTTTTTAAAAGAATTAAAATCTGCCCGTTGGGTATTATACGGACACATATATGGTCCGTATAACTTATACGGTCCGTATATGGGACCGTATAATACTTACAGTGAATGACCCTTCTCTAGGCAGGTTATACGGTCCCTTATACGGACCGTATAAATTATACTGGCCGTATAAGTTGGCCGTATGACTCCTAGTTTTCCGAAGTTGCTCCTGTCGTTTCGTTTGATCTCCGATCCTTATGGAACCTTCTTAGCACTTCTTTAAAACTTCATTAACAATCTAAGGGGCGTCATAACTCTTCTTTAAGACATCATTAAGTCAAAATTAGTTTGGTACTTTGCAAGTCCTTTTTCAAAACACGACTTATGATTGACATTCCTCCACGAACTTCTTCCTTTGCCTCAAATGTCTTTGGAATATTAAATAGAACCATTAAGTACCCCTTTTTACTTGTAGGGACATCACATACATCTCACCCTGCGTTAGTCTATCCACCACATGACGACATGAAATGTTCCGTGGTGTAACATTTTTTTTGTTAAACAACCCATCTTAATAGATATGAAACAAGTCATTAATAAATTGGATAAAAGAATAACCATAGTTAGAGATAATTCAGTGGAAGTCAAATAAAAAACTTACTTAATAAACGTGGGAAAAATTCCCCAACGAGTCATACAAGACTGCAACACCCTACCCATAATCTGACAACTATCTATGGAGCTTCTAAGAGACATAAATAATATTCTATCTTTAGGCCGCAGCCCAAAAACTAAAAGCAATGAGTAAAATAGAGGGTGTCCCACAAGTGAAGGTGAGGGCTCACCACAAGTCTGGAAAGCAGCAAGTACTCCTAATCCGCGAGATCTTTCTGTACCTGCTCTTCTTCGTTACCTAACATGCCATAAAAAATAACAATGGTATGCCTGAGTATTGAGTAATCAGTAAGTGTCTCGGGGACGATAGGTAATATAACAAAATAATACAATAATGATTAGTGAAAATAGTTCCAATATAATAATTAGAAATCAAAGACAAGATCAATCGCACCAATCAAAATGATCAATAGAAAACCATCAGGACAAGTATATATCTTTTTCGATTCAATATACCGTTTATTACCATTTGAGCCTTCTCAACTCAAGATCAATGTCACAACAAGCCATTCACAGGAAAACGAGTTCCTTATCATCAAGCCACTCACAAAAAATCAAAGTAACACATGCCAATACAGACCTAAATTAATATAACGAAGGGACGACCATTTAAGGTTCCCTAAACCAGCTTAGTAGCACCACATCGGGGTTTTCACCCTCAAAGGATATCCTTTCTCTCGAATATCTAGGCAAAACCGCATCAGGGTTATGAACCTTCGATGACCACTCTTCCTCCCGAATGGCTAGGCACGAACCACACCGCGGCTAATGACCCTCGATGGCTACTCTTCCTCCCGAATGGCTAGGCAAACCCTACTAGGACTTATAGTGACTGCCCTTCCTCCGGAGTAGCTAGCCCAAACACAAACAATACAAATCATGGAAAAAGATTTGATTCACAATCCTAGCATAAAAGCTGAATCACTAAATTCGTTGCATGGAAGCCGAATCACAAGTCATGTCATGATAGTCACATCATTCATTAAAGGATTATGTTCATCATCCCATTATAGGGGTACATTGAGTCATTTCAATATTTAGGTTCACTTCTTTAAACAAGTTTCAAGTTCAACATTATCCATTATAGGGCATTCACACGAGATAGTCAAGCTTTTCAGCTAGCAAGTTTAAGCATCCCTTATGGGGTAATTCAAGTTCGAATACCAGAGCTTTATGTCTAAATTTTCAATAATCATTTAGAGAGGAAAACAATCATGAATACGTATATATATAATATATTACAAACAAGGTTTAATGTTTGCTCTTCCCTCAAGCACGAAAACCACAACAAAAGAGTTCATATAAGCAGTTCGAAAGCGTATGTTAAAAAAGAGACATACCTCAAATCCGACTAAAAGCTAGCAAAATGGAATTCTCAAGGTTCAATAATCAATATACAATGGATTTAGATAAGAAATATTAAAGCTTTATTCGTTTCTACGAACTCTCTTTATGTTTAAAAAACTAAGGCTTTTCTAAGCCTATAAAGTGTTCTTGAACCTCCTGTGAATCATCAGTGGATTTCAATCGGGTTGTATAATCTATACTAGCCTAAAAGTCATTCATTAAATTAGGAAAACCAATGTTCGGACCTTTTAGATGAAGTTCCACACGCCCCTTCTTCTCTTCGCCAGAGTTTTCAAGAATCTAGGGTCTGAAAATATGAACTAAGGTCAATTTGATATTAGATTGATGAAGTAACGATGGGAATTGATCAAGAACTTACCTTATATGTTTTGAGGAAACCTTAGAGTTGTTTCCTCTCAAAATATCGATCAAAACGAAGTGGGAATGAATATAACCATGTTAGGCTTTTACAAAATTCGAGAAAAATCGCTTCGGGCATAAAATGGCCTGGTGCATCACCCAAGGTGGCGCACACAGTGTATCTATTTCGATGACCTCAAAATTTTGAGTTTCCTGAAAATTTGGCCTGGACGCCGCGCATGCCTAATTTTTACATCCAACAAATGATGTTCAGTAAAATGGACATAACTCTTAGCACAGAGCTCCGTTGGGGTTGGGAGACCTACCATGGGAAAGTTATTTCGAAGACCTACAACTTTCATGAGGAAGATTTCCCAAATTCCCAACCTATTTTCATGATACTGGCTTAGAAGTCAGACCTACCGTAATTTAGATGAGATTGAGAACTCTTACGAACTTCACTATTTGGTTTGACTTCAAACGACTGCTTATCCCCCAAATTCATCCTGAATGGATTCATATAGCTAAAATTTCGTCTTGGAACTAGTTTTTACACATACACACCTAAGTCAGGTTTATGGGATGTTACAATTCTACCTCTCATTTGTTTGCAGTTTTCAAATATGTGGCTGGACCCCAGTTTCTTGGTTTCCTACATATCTCAGGTTGTACGAGAATTTGAGCCACTTGTAGATCGACTCAACTGAGCACTTTAAGTTATATGAAGGGAAGTCCTGAGATCTCTAGTGTCGTGACTAAGATTTCTCTGGACGGCTATTAGAATGTGACCGACTCTCTGGTCTTGAGCCCATCTACATATCCCTGGCTTCTGGGAATTAGGTCGCATATAGTTCAACTTGCTGGGAAAGAGTATATCCCTTACGTGGGAATACCTTCGGATTTCCCAGTGTGTATCCGACCGGTAGCGATTTTTAGTAAAGAAAGAAAATAACAAACAAAATTGTGGTTGAGCTAAGATTGGATGTCTTACAAATCTTGGTCGGAGAGCTTGAATCTCATGGGCACCTTATGTTGACCAGTTTCGTAAGAAAAAATTCCTCATTTGCACTGCAATCATCAGAATCTAGGTCAGCGAGCCGACTACTTTCTGGCGGCGATGTACTCATTTTTTATTTTTTGACAGCATTGCAGATATTCCTCATAGTGTAAGCATGATTCTTCGATAAATAGCCTTTGTGACTGTTGGTTGTTTGTGTAGATGGCCTTTGTGGTGGTATTTTGTTTGAATGGAATGGCCCTTGTGGCAGTATTTTTTTGAATTGAATGGCCCTTGTGGCTATTCGTATGAATGGCCCTAGAGGCTATTTGTATGAATGGCCCTTGTGGCTATTCGTATGAATGGCCCTAGAGGCTATTTGTATGAATGGCCCTCGCGACTGTGTTTATATGATTTCCCCTTGTGGCTATTTGTCTGAATGGCTCTCACAGCTATGTTTGTATAAATGGCCTTCAAGGTTGTTTGTATGAATGGTCCTTGAGGTTGTTTGTATGAATGGCCCTTGCAGTTGTTTGTATGAATGGTCTTCACGGCTATTTGTATGAATGGCCCTCACGGCATGTAAATGAAAGAAATAGCCCTTTTGGCTGGATGATCTTTCTTTCGTCCATTGTATTGGTTATGACCGTCGTGGTCGGATATGTCCTTTTCTCGTTGCTATGACCCTCGTAGTCAACTATATATTTGTCTTCCTTTGTTTTTTTAACCCTTGTTGTCAGATATGTACTGCTTTGTTCATTTTGTGACCCTTGCGGTCAGATACGTCATTTTTGTCCATTTATCTCGCGACCTTAGAGGTCAGATGTGTCGTTTTGTTCTTTCATGATCTTTGTGATCATATATGTATTTGTCCTTCATTTGTGACTCTTTTGGTCCGCCGTATCTTTGCCATTCATTTTATGACCCTCGCAATCTGTCATGTCTTTTGTCCTTTTTTTTGGGTGACTTTCGTGGTCAGCCCAGATCTTTATGCTCATTCATTGTTCTCATGACCCTTGCGGTCAGATATGTCTTCGTGCTACTTCGGTCAAATTGGTATCTCGGTGGGCTCAATTGGTATCTTGATGATTCCAATTGGTATCTACGCATGTAAGTGTGTTACGTCGCTGATTCGACTCGGTTCGTTTGAAGATTTTATTCGAGTGTTCCGCGAGCTCAAAGTTGCCAAAATATGTTCAGGTGCTACTGCTCAGTGGCCTCGCCACAGCGATTAGTCATCCGCTGTGACGGTACGGCAATAGCGGGTCCTCCACCACCGAAGCGGTGCCTTCAGTTTTCTTTGTGACCGTTGCTGCGACTCCTTCTCTATCGAGACAGGACCGCCATAGAGGTCTGAGAAATCGCCGAAGCGGCATTACAGAGTTCAGAGAGCTGAATTCCTCCCCTGTTTTTTAGCTGGTTTTTCCCCTGTTCGTACCAACCAATAACAACCAATGAAACAGCAGCGAAATTCAACTAACGGTGATATAGAGCCAAGCCAGAAAAGGGCAAGCATCACTCAAGACATTACTACAAACCCAATTACAATTACCAAAACACGAAACTAGATGATCCAACATTCAAACCAAAAATATTCGAATAATAAGCCAAAACCAGACTAACCAAGACCCAAAGTGAAATTATCCAATGACATCCAAACACAAAAACTAAGCAAATCAAAATAGAAATTGTTTAAACAGCAAAGGTCGACATGGGCAACCTAACACCATCAAAAGAGGGGGGGGGGGGGGGGGGGGGAAGAGTCTCTAATCATCTATCTTGCTCAGGAAGTCATCATCGTCCGAGCTGCCGACTACCTCTACCTATCTAGCTGTACCACCAACCTCTCGAGGCATCTCCAGGAAGGAGTACCAATTAGGGTCATCCTCGTCTCCTACATGAATTGGCACATCGGTACGCATGGTGCCCAACATTCCCTTGAATCCTCTCCAAGTCCGAAGGTGCACCTTGTCCTGAGATCGGTTCCTTGTCACCTCTGCATTGAACTCCTCGTGAAGCTTCCTGTGGTCCGTGGCCAAGGTTGAGTAGGCTATCTGCAAGGAAGAAAGTGACGCGCCCATGGTCTTCTGAGTCTCGAAGTACCCCTTTATCTCATCCCTCGTGACAAAAGCCGCAGCATCCCCCAAATAACTAGAACCCTTAGAGAACATAGAATATTTCTGGAATATACCTCTCATCTCATCAAAGCACGAGTCTATGTGCTCAGATGGCCCCTAATGGCGGGGGCCCTCCACCCCGGTGTCCTGACCGCCCTGGCCTCTGGCCTCATCATCAGCCCCGACCCCATTACTCCCTCTAGATCATCACCAACCTTCCTCTTCTTCCTACCCTATCTACTAACGATAGCAGTGCTCCAGCCATTTACCAAAAGTGGGTGAAATAGATTATCACTGGGAACCCACTCATCCGTCTCATTCTCTATCGGCACCTTAAACCTTTTGCATAGCGAAGTGATTAGTGAAGGAAACATCAAGTTGGCACCTCCGTCCATCAAGAACTGCTTCCAATCATCAACAACCTGAGCACCTACATTCACTGGAATGCCAGCAAGGGCACAAGCAACAACCAAGGCACGAGGAAAGGTCACATTGCGAACATTCTTAGACGCCCAAACCCTGTGGGAAATAATCTTTAACCACCTTTTCAGCTGCGCTGTAAAGTACTCGTTGGTAATCGCAACCTTACCATCAACCCAAATAGCATGTTTCATCTCGCTCTCGTGAACCAGCACTGAAGCCAACCACCTCGAATCCTGCTTTGCCGCCTTAGCTGCAAAGGGCGCCGCCGGATGGTTTTTAAGTTTGTATACCCTATTGATTGCTTTTGGGCCCACCCTCACCCTGGTGCCCTAAATGTTAATCACTGGATTGGGAGAATTCCATTCAACTGTAGGCAACATCGCGTAAAACTCCTTCACCCAAGTCTCATTGCAAAGCTCGGGATCCTCAACCAAGCAGTGTTGACACCTAATTTTTGACCTCCCATAATTTATTTCAATCTGTCAGAGTCCTCGGATAATAAAAAAAATGAGTTGAGCATCTTGAATGATTTAAATGATTTTTTATAAATTGTCCCAGTCAATATTTCATTCACTTAAATTACTAAAAGGGATTTTCAGGCATCATAATTGAATTTGGAAATTAATGAGTATATTCATGAATTTATGAGATTTGTTAAATTTTAATTTTAATTAATTAAATTATAAAAAAAAAAGGTGAAGGGGTGAAAAAGGGTTGTTATTTATTTAACTATTTAAAATTATCAAGAAATCAATTTTTTTGCAAATACTTCATTTCCTTTTAAATCCATAAGGTTTGAATAATTTAAATAATTTATGTAGTTAATCATTTAGCCCTTTGAACTTCTGATTTTTATATAATTTGTAGGATTTGTCAAAAATATGCATAATTTCCCATAAATGTTTTAATTAGGCCAATTAATTAATTAAGTGATAATTATTGCAAACATTGATTCTTTTTAAAAATATATTTTGCCATGGCCATAATCAAATTAATCAGTTTATGATTTAAAGAAATTAGAGTTATTTTTAAAAAATTAGTCTGTTAATATTTTATTTGAAATAATCGATTTAATTTAATTTCAAAAAATTGATATTTAGGCGAAAAGGGCATAATTGAAATAATCATGTTAGGTTAGAATTAATTAAGGCAATTTTAGGCCCATTAACAATTTAGCCGACTTTTTCCTATAATAAAAACTTCTTCAATTTTAATATTTTTCTAATTATTTGTTTTTTATGCACCAGATAAACATATGTATACACCAAATATATATGTGTGAGTATATATGGATGAGACCCGGCTCAATTCTTTAAACAGATAAGAGGGGTACACTTTACTGGACCGAACATACGGTCCAGACATACGGTCAGTGAAAAATATACGGATCGTATGTTGGTCCGTATGTTCTGGTCGGGACAAATTTTGAATTAATATAAGGGACCTCTCTCTCATTTCATTTTCACTCCACAAGTCAAGAAACCTCTAGAATATTCTCTCCACTCTTCATCCACAAGAATCCAAAGGAAATTGATGATCCACTTCATCAAACCAACAAGAATCAAGAGTGTGAAACCCATTAAAGTCATCCAAGCCGAGAAATCCCAAGAGAAGTGAAATAGGGTTTTGGTGCTTAAAGAGTATTTCCATTCAAGGCTTGTTTCTACACTACCTAAGGTAAGTTTTATGGTATTTTCATGATGTTTGAAGTATTTATAAGTTGAAACAATTGGATTGTAGAAGAGTATAGAAAATGGGTCGTAAATGTGTGAATAGTATCATTGTCGAGTAGTAGCTGGAATGAATCATGAATATGGACATGTTGAGATTGTAAATATGTTATGAATGACATTTAGAACATGGGATGAGTATTATATATGAAAGAACGTAATAGTAAACGATGACCATGATTATGGAGAATTTGAACTGAAATGGTGAAATGCGGGCAATGCAACTGAATGATGATTGTTGTTGCTATATTGTGAATGTCGTTATTAACGTTTGGGAGTTGATATACAATATGGGGAAAGTAGTATAAAAAAAGGAAGTTCTGTCCAATTTTCCCTAGAAATAGTAACACGTTCTTATAGCCGAATAACTAATGTTAATGCGAATTCTCTTGAAGGTAGAAACGTAGCATTGAAGGAGAACAAGTGAACGATATATTAGTTAAACGTAAAAGGTATGTGAGGCTAGTCCCCTTCTTTATATGGCATGAATCCTATAGTATGACTTTCCTTCCTCTTCATGAATTTCTTACATTCTGGAAAGGCTATGAGCCTATGTTCATGAGTAGCTATATCAGATATGTTATGAGCCCAATAATGATGATGACAAGTTAAAGTATAGAGATTCTAGAGTTCATGATGTAATGTTCCTATAACGTTAATGATGTCATTTATTGCTTACACTCACCTTATATGCTAATTCCTTCAAGGTGAGGCAGACTGTCGATGAATCCTCCATAACGAAATCGGGGGATCACGACCTTACGTCACCCCGATAAAGTATAGTTGTTCTTGAGTCATTATGCATGTATTATGATGAGCATACTATGATGAGCATATTATGATGAGCATATTATGATGATGATATAACATCGCGCCTATATTGCCGAACAGTCACCGCTAAGGCGGGCAGCTTATACACCATGGCCAGATGGCATGGGCAGACACCACTAGTGGGCGGCATGAGGTGATACCCCAGACGTGGGAGGCCGAGACGCAGGCTAATGCTAATGATTATCACACCGATCCGATATGGACAGGCAGCTTATACATTTATGCATACATGATATGATGATGATTATGAGTAAGCCAGCATGCATTATTTCTTTTATGATTGATAGTCAGATTCAGATGCTCCTTATTGATGCTTCCTTTATTTCATTGACGTATCATTATTGTTATGCCTCTCATACTCAGTACAATGTTCGTACTGACATCCGTTTTCTTTGAACGCTGTGTTCATGCCCACAGGTAGACAAGAAGTTGAGCTTGATCCTGACCCGTAGGAGCTGTTAGCTGATTGAGAGCACTCCATTGTTCCGGAGGTGCTTGATTATTCTTTTGTGTATATTTGTATATTTTGGGCACGACGGGGTCCTGTCCCGTCCCTATGTCTAGTACTCTAGTAGAGGCTCGTAGATACGCAGTGTGGGTTATATGGTTTCACGAGATTGCCATTATTTATGTATATATATCATTTTGATGGTCGAAAGGATTGTGTATATAAAAGTATTTATGTTTCCAAATGAAAGATGATTTTCCTATAATTTGAGTATGAATTTGATAAAAGAATGTTTAATGAGTATGATAAGCAGTAGAACGAGTGGTGCTCGGTGGTTAGCCCCGGGTACCTTTCGCGGCCCCTAGCTGGGTCATAAAAAAGTGGTATCAGAGCAGTTCAGTCCTAGGAAGTGTCCACGAGCCGTGTCTAGTAGAGTCGTTTTTATGGTGTGTTGCGTGCCACGCTAATAAATAGGAGGCTACAGGGTATTTAAGAAAAATGACTATCTTTCTTCTTATGAGATCGTGCGATAGAGCCGTGTATAAGATTTTATCCTCCCTAATAGTGTGTTGTGATTTCAGAAATGCCGCCAAAGGGAAAAGCTATAGCTACCCAGAAGGGCAAGACTACGACAAAAAGGCGGGTAGGGAGAGAGTCGCCCATGAATGTAGAAGAGGGCGAGTCACAAAATGAAGCCCCATCTAATACTTCCTCCACCTCGCCTAATGTGGAAGAACAAGGGGGAGCTTCAGCTCCAATTCCTCCACCGGTTGCTTCGAGTCAACAAGTCACCCAGGCCATACATCTATTGACGCAGTTGGTTGCTGCCTAGGCACAGCGGTAGAATGTGAGTTCAAGTGATCGGGCAGCTAGTACCAGAGCCCGAGATTTTATGAGTCTAAATCCTCCGAAATTTTTCGGGTCAAAGCCGGATGAAGACCCACAAGGTTTTATTGATGAGATGCTAAGGATATTGAGGATTGTCCATGCCTCCGAAACTGAATCCGTGGAGTTGGCATCTTATAGACTCCGAGATGTGGCGGTATTGTGGTATAACAATTGGATAGCATCGTGAAAAGAGAATGCTCCTCCTCCCGTTTGGCAAGAATTCGTAGATGCTTTCATTCGCCATTATTTGCCACCCGAGGTCTGCCGAGGTAGAGCGGATAGATTTCTAAAGAAGGAAATATGAGTGCCCGGGAGTATAGCCTTCAATTTAATTCATTGGCTAGATATGCCCCAACTATGGTGGCCAATATGGGAGATAGAGTGCATCGCTTTGTGAGTGGTTGGGGCCACATTTGTTCAAAGATTGTTTGACGGCTTCGTTGCAAGAATTTAGAGGGGCGACAATAACCACAAAGAAGTGATCGTGATATTGATAGAAGGCAAAGCAAGAGGGCCAGATCTATGGGGGCAGGCAGTGATTATAAAGGGGGATCAAGGCAGACTTATTCTAGACATTCAGGCCAGTCGGTGATTAGTGCACCTCCCCAATTTACGGGAAGGAGATTTGATCGCTCCTTTCGTTCAGGGCAGTGTCAGAGTTCGAGGGTCGCAGATTCTTAGTTCAGGGAAGATTATAGTCAGAGGAGACCCCCAGTACCACGATGCAGCTAGTGTGTTAGGTTACATTCTGGACAGTGTCGCCAAGGTTCGGATGCTTGCTATGCCTGCTGTCAGGTTGGGCATATAATGCGAGATTGCCCGTCGATGGGCGGTAGAGTTGGAGTTCAGCCTATAGGATCAGTGGCTGGTTGGTTTTCAGTGCGTCCGGTAGGGCAGACCCCTCAGATTTCAGCAGGTAGAGGTAGAGGCAGAGGGATAGCATCTACATTAGGTGACACTCAGCCCCGCGTATATGCTTTAGCCGGATGACAGGATCTCGAGTCCTCCCCGGATGTGGTTACAGGTATATAGTCCATATTCTCCCACGATGTATATGCATTGATAGATCTGGGTTCTACTTTCTCCTATAGTACTCCGTATGTTACTAGTTGTATTGGGGTGGAACCTGAGACAATCAAACCTTTTGAGGTATCTACTCCGGTTGGTGATCCCGTGATAGCTAGACAAGTGTATAAAAATTATGTAATTGTGATATGTGATCGCCAGACCAAAGCTGATTTAATTGAGCTACAAATGCTAGATTTCGATGTGATTATGGGTATGGATTGGTTGGCTTCATGTTATGCTAATGTCGATTGCCGAATGAAAGTAGTTCGATTTCAATTTTCGGGAGAGCCCGTGCTTGAATTGAAGGGTAACACAACATCTCCAAAGGGTAGGTTTATTTCCTACCTTAAGGCAAGAAAGATGATAGCCAAGGGCTATATTTATCATCTAGTCCGAGTTCATGACTCCGATGCAAAATCGCCAACTCTCCAATCTGTTCCGATAGTGAATGAATTTCCGGATGTATTCCCATATGAACTCCCAGGCCTTCCTCCAGAAAGAGAGATTGATTTAGCCATTGATGTGCTGTCGGACACCAAGCCTATTTCCATTCCTCCTTATCGAATGGCTCCGGCAGAATTGAAAGAGCTAAAGGTGCAGTCGAAAGATTTGCTTGAAGAGGGGTTTGTTAGACCTAGTTCATCGCCATGGGGAGCACCAGTCTTGTTCATGAGGAAGAAATATGGTTCCCTAAGAATGTGCATCGATTATAGGCAGTTGAACAAGGTGACGATAAAGAACAAATATCCTCTCCCAAGGATTGATGATTTATTTGATCAATTACAGGGTGCCAAGTGGTTTTCTACAATAGACTTGAGGTCGGGATATCATCAAGTAAGAATTAGAGAAGCAGATATTCCTAAAACAACCTTCAGAATGAGATATAGCCACTATGAATGTCGGGTGATGTCGTTTGGGTTGACTAATGCTCCGGCAGTGTTCATGAATTTAATGAATAATGTATTCAGGACACTTTTGGATCTATTTGTGATAGTTTTCATTGATGATATTCTGGTATATTCTTGCACGCAATCAGAACATGCAGATCATTTGCGAATTGTTCTTGGCATTCTTCGAGCCCGAGAATTATATGCAAAATTTTCAAAGTGCGAGTTTTGGCTGAATTCGGTAGCATTTCGGGGCCATGTTATTTCAGATGATGGTATTCGAGTCGACACTCAGAAAATTAAAGCTATGAAGACTTGGCCAAGGCCTACGACGTCTACAGAGGTTCGCAGTTTTCTGGGATTGGCAGGATACTACAGAAGGTTCGTAGAAGGGTTTTCGTCTATTTCAGCCCCATTGACGAAGCTAACCTAAAAGTCAGTTAAATTTCAGTGGAATGATGCTTGTGAATGTAGCTTCCAAGAGTTGAAGGACAGACTAACCTCAGCTCCAGTCTTAACACTTCCAGAACGGTCAGATGGTTATGTAGTGTACTGTGATGTTTCCGGTGTCGGGTTAGGATGTGTGTTAATGAAACACGGTAGAGTCATTGCTGATGCTTCGAGACAGCTGCGGAAACATGAAAATAACTATCCAACTCGTGATCTCGAATTGGCTGCGATTATTCACGCATTAAAAATGCGGAGACATTACTTGTATGGTGTGCATGTTGATATCTATACGGATCACAAGAGCCTTCAGTACATTTTCAAACAGAAGGAGTTAAATCTGCAGCAGAGGCGGTGGTTAAAATTGTTGAAAGATTATGATGTGAATATTTTATACCACCTCGGAAAAGCAAATGTAGTAGCTGATGCGCTTAGTCGCCGATCAATGGGCAGTTTATGTGAAGTTCCTCTGAAAAAGAAAGAGATAGTCCATGAGCTCCATCAATTAGCTAATCTTGGAGTACGTGTAGTTTATTTGGGTAGAGCAGGAATTGAGATAAATGACCCCACAGTTTCATCTCTGAATATGGATGTGAAAGAGCGTCAGCATGAAGATCCTCAATTGTGCCATTACGGGGACACATCTCATGGAAAAGAGAAGTCCCCATTTGAAGTTTCCACGGACAGAATTCTTAGATACCGAGGCAGGCTATGTGTGCCGAATGTGGCAGAGTTGCGCCGACAAATTCTAGAAGAAGCTCATTATTCTCGGTATTCTAGTCACCCAAGTGCAACTAAGATGTATCACGATCTCAAATTGATATATTGGTGAGATGGCATGAAAAGAGACATAGCAGATTGCCAACAAGTGAAAGTCGAACATCAAAAGCCAGGTGGATCATTGCAAGCAATGGAAATCCCTACTTGGAAATGAGAAGTGATCAATATGGATTTTATTGTGGGATTACCTCGTTCTCGAGGCAGGTATGATTCCATATGGGTGATTGTGGACAGACTCACGAAAGAAGCTCATTTTCTTCCAGTCCGGACCACATACTCAGCAGAAGATTATGCGAGGTTATATCTCAAGGAAATTGTGTGACTTCATGGTATTCCACTATCCATTATCACAGATAGAGGAGCACATTTTACAGCCAAGTTCTGGAAGTCGTTTTAAGAAGGTCTAGGTACCCAGGTGAAGCTTAGCACGGCATTCCATCCTCAAACTGATGGGCAAGCCGAGCATACTATTCAAACCTTGGAAGATATGCTCCGAACATGTGTGCTGGATTTCGGGGGTAGCTGGGATGATCACTTACCCCTTATTGAGTTTGCATATAACAACAGCTATCATTCCAGTATCCAAATGGCTCCGTATGAAGCTTTATATGGAAGGAAATGCAGGTCCCCAATTGGATGGGTTGAAACAGGAGAAGTACAGTTGATAGGCCCTGAATTGATTCAGCAAGCGGTAGAAAAAGTCAAGGTAATCCGAGATCAATTGTTGACAGCCCAAAGTCGCCAAAAGTCTTATGCGGGCAATCACCGACGAGCCTTGGAATTTCAGGTTGATGATTGGGTATTCTTGAAAGTGTCGCCAATGAAAGGGGTGATGAAATTTGGCAAGAAAGGGAAGTTAAGTCCTAGATACATTAGACCCTATAAAATTATCCGCAAGGTGGGTCATGTAGCCTACGAATTGGACTTGCCTTCAGAGCTTGAATCAGTTCATCCAGTCTTTCATGTTTCGATGCTCCGCAAGTGTATTGGGGATCCCACAAAAATTGTCTCGATAGATGATGTGTAAGTGACAGAAAAGCTAGTATATGAAGAAGTGCCCATTGCCATTTTAGACAGACAAGTGCGAAGACTTCAAAACAAGGAAGTAGCTTCAGTCAAAGTCTTGTGGCGAAACAACAACCCGGAAGAAATGACTTGGGAGATGAAAGAGAAAATGAAATCCACGTACATGCATTTATTCCAACCCCCAGGAGAGATTCAAGATGAGACGCCAACAATATAAGGTATGTATGCTTACTTTTCATGCTTTTTGTCGTGTGTGGCCAATTTATAAGTTCTATTGTGTTGTGGCCCTATGAGAAAATGTTAATATAGGTTGTTTTGACAGGTTGGGAGTGCCATATTACAAGGGAAACTTTGGCGAAATTTTCGATGAATTCCGAGTATTTAACATTCGAGGACGAATGTTCCAAAAGAGGGGAAGAATGTTACACCTTGGAAAAATCCCCGTTAATGTACAATGAATAGGTTAGAGAGGAAAACAAGGTATACGGTGATTTAGATAAGTAAGAAATAGCATTTGATGATCTTAATCGAGATTCAAAGACATTTGACTAAAAGGAAGAAGTTTGACAAAGAAAGTAAAGGATATGTTATGTGTCGGGTAGGAATTATGGACGACGAATTAACGATGGCATAACGATGTCTTAGAGATGAGTAATGACGTCCCTTAGATTGGTATTGGGGTGTTAAACAAGTGTCAAGAAGGTTCCATAAGGATCGGAGATCAAACGAGTCGATGAGAACAAGTCCCGGATAGCTGGACATTATACGGCCAGACATACTGCCGCATAAAGTATAGCCGTAGGTTCAGCTCAGAATGACACAATTTACTTGACCAAACATACGGTCCAGACATACGGTCAGTGAAAAATATACGGACCGTATGTTCTGGTCGGGACAGATTTTGAATTAATATAAGGGACCTCTCTCTCATTTCATTTTCACTCCACAAGTCAAGAAACCTCTAGAATATTCTCTCCACTCTTCATCCACAAGAATCCAAAGGAAATTTATGATCAACTTCATCAAACCAACAAGAATCAAGAGTGTGAAACCCATTAAAGTCATCCAATCCGAGAAATCCCAAGAGAAGTGAAATAGGGTTTTGGTGCTAGAAGAGTATTTCCATTCAAGGCTTGTTTCTACACTATCGAAGGTACGGTTTATGGTATTTTCATGATGTTTGAAGTATTGATAAGTTGAAACACTTGGATTGTAGAAGGGTATAGAAAATGGGTCGTAAATGTGTGAATAGCATCATTGTCGAGTAGTAGCTGGAATGAATCATGAATATGGACATGTTGATATTGTAAATATGTTATGAATGACATTTAGAACATGGGATGAGTATTATATATGAAAGAACGTAATAGTAAACGATGACCATGATTATGGAGAATTTGAAGTGAAATGGTGAAATGCGGGCAATGCAACTGAATGATGATTGTTGTTGCTATATTGTGAATGTCGTTATTAACGTTTGGGAGTTGATATAGAATATGGGGAAAGTAGTATAAACAAAGAAAGTGCTGTCCAATTTTTCCTAGAAATAGTAACACATTCTTATAGCTGAATAACTAATGTTAATGCGAATTCTCTTGAAGGTAGAAACGTAGCATTGAAGGAGAACAAGCGAACGATAGATTAGTTAATCGTAAAAGCTATGTGAGGATAGTCCCCTTCTTTCTATGGCATGAATCCTATAGTATGACTTTCCTTCCTCTTAATGAATTTCTTACATTCCGGAAAGGCTATGAGCCTATGTTCATGAGTAGCTATATGAGATATATTATGAGCCTAATAATGATGATGACGAGTTAAAGTATAGAGATTCTAGAGTTCATGATGTAATGTTCCTATAACGTTAATGATGTCATTTATTGCTTACACTCACCTTATATGCTAATTCCTTCAAGGTGAGGCAGACAGTCGATGAATCCTCCATAATGAAATCGGGGGATCACGACCTTATGTCACCCCGATAAAGTATAGTTGTTCTTGAGTCTTTATGCATGTATTATGATGAGCATACCATGATGAGCATACTATGATGAGCATATTATGGTGATGATATAACATCGCGCCTATATGGCCGGGCAGTCACCGCTAAGGCGGGAAGCTTATACACCATGGCCAGATGGCATGGGCAGACACCACTAGTGGGCGGCATGAGATGATACCTCGGACGCGGGAGGCCTGGACGCAGGCTAATGCTAAGGATTATCACACCGATCCGATATGGACAGGCAGCTTATACATTTATGCATATATGATATGATGATGATTATGAGTATGCCAGCTTGCATTATTTCTTTTATGATTGACAGTCAGATTCAGATGCTCCTTATTGATGCTTCCTTTATTTCATTGACGTATCATTATTGTTATGCCTCTCATACTCAGTACAATGTTCGTACTGACATCCGTTTTCTTTGAACGCTGTGTTCATGCCCACAGGTAGACAAGAAGTTGAGCTTGATCCTGACCCGTAGGAGCTGTTAGCTGATTGAGAGCACTCCATTGTTCCGGAGGTGCTTGATTATTCTTTTGTGTATATTTGTATATTTTGGGCACGACGGGGTCCTGTCCTGTCCCTATGTCTAGTACTCTAGTAGAGGCTCGTAGATACGCAGTGTGGGTTATATGGTTTCACGAGATTGCCATTATTTATGTATATATATCATTTTGATGGTCGAAAGGATTGTGTATATAAAAGTATTTATGTTTCCAAATGAAAGATGATTTTCCTATAATTTGAGTATGAATTTGATAAAAGAATGTTTACTAAGTTTGATAAGCGGTAGAATGAGTGGTGCTCGGTGGTTAGCCCCGGGTACCCGTCGCGGCCCCTAGCTGGGTCGTGACAGTATCTTTCTTCCAAATAAAAGATTATCATGGCATTCTTAATAGGACTATGGGGTGGAACCTCCTACCTTTGCACATTTATTATTTCCTTTCCATTTTATTAAGTTAAATAGTTCCTGAAAAAATTAGTTTCTTGTGTATTTATCAACTGTTCACTCAGATTAATAAACCTAGTCTAGTTGTGTCTGTTTTGATGTGTCTTAAGGGAGGTGGTTTGACTAGTTTAGATGACATATGGTAATTTGGAAGATTGTAGTAAAACTGAAAAAGGAAAAGGCTTTTCAAAAGGGGAATACTGTTTATTTTAAAAAATAAGGCAAAAGAGTTTTATGAAGATGATATGATAATATGTAACAGATTCTTTAACATTTGGTTCAGTTAGGCTCATAAGTTAGATCTTCATATAAATTCTATGTGCATTTGATGTGGTTCCAACTTATGTGTGAAAAATGGTTTGTCTTCTCCCTTATTTTAAGTAACATTAGGACCTTTAAAATATGGAAATTAGTAGATTACATCAATTTAAGGTAATAATGCAGTGTCTTAGGGGCATATTTGACCCGTTCTTTGTGATACTTTGGACACTATGTCGTGTTTTCTTTCCATTTTTTGAGATGTATTCTAAGTGCATTAGCCTAAAAAAAGTCTAAGTAGATAAAGAACTTAATTTGGTCGTGTTGGATAGTTGTGTTCTCCCATTGTGCAGCATTAAAAATAGCTAAGAATATGTTGTGCTTGTCCAGTTTTGAGGAGATGAAAACTAAGAGTATGCCAGTCTAAATCATGTGCATCCCTTTAAAATCAACTTGGATTTTTTCTGCAATAGAATAGTATCATGAGCAAAGGTCTGAAAAATTTCAAAGTCTGAACTTTAAAAATGTGAAACTTTTGTGCATTCATGGGACTTTAGCTTTTCTGCTTGCTTAAGTTGTGTGTGAAGGTGTAATTTCTGTACCTAAGGTTGTATATCCCATAGAGGATTATTATGACTTGGAAGTCTCATGGCAGTTGTTCCAGAAATAATCCTGGTTTGGTTTTCATTTTTGCCTGTATCTTAGACTAGATTCTACTGAGAGTAATATAGCACCATACTGGTAGACAGTTTGTTTCAATAAAAGAACTTTGATTTTCACCTATTTTGAGTTATCATTATCTTTCAGGACTACAATTTGGTCTTTCCTTATTATTTCCTGTATTTTCTATGAAGATGTCACGACCCAGCTAGGGGCCGCGACGCGTACCCGGGGCTAACCACCGAGCACCGCTCGTTCTGCTACTCATCTTACTTATTAACTACTCTTTTATCGATTTTATACTCAAATCATAAGGAAGTCATGTTTCATTTGTAAACATGAATAGTTTCATATACATAAGCCCTTTAGGCTATCAAAATAACATATATATATATATACACAATTTTTACCATAGTGACCTTATCGGACTACATAACCCACACTGTGTATCTACGAGCCTCTACTGAAGTACAAAACGCATAGACGGGACAGGACCCCGTCGATCCCAACATATACAAATATACACAAATGAATAATCAAGGACCTCCGGAACAAAGGAGTGCTTTCAATCGGCTTACAGCTACTACGAATCTAGGTCAAGCTCTCCTCCCTGTCTACCTGTGGGCATGAACACAGCGTCCAAAGAAAAAACAGACGTCAGTACGAATATTGTACTGAGTATGTAAGACAAGAATGGAATAAATATGAAGATCGTGAGCCATAAGAGAAAGATATAACCTGCAAGAGTGTCCTAAGCGAATACATTTCGTACATATATCACATTTTACATAATCATGGTACATATGTCATCACATCATATATCTCGTCAAATTACATATCTCGTCACATCACATATCTCGTCATATCACATATCTCATCGTTATCCCGTGTCCGGGTAACCATCATATGTCGCCCACTACTGGTGATCATGCCCGGCCCTCTAGGCTCGGTGTAACATCGCAGCCCGCCTTAGCGGTGACATGCCCGGCCATCTAGGCGCGGTGGAACCAGATGCAGCCCGCCTTAGCGGTGACATGCCCGGCCATTCTGGCGCGGTGGAATTTCATCATCACATAATCAATCATTACCCATCACTATTGCACATTTCATGAACGTATCATAATCTTATCATAGCTTGACAAGTTCATACATAACATAGGCATATTATAAGCTAGCATTATTGATCATCTTATAAACATACCATGACTTTACACGATTTCACATTTAGCATTAGGAGTATACATTAAACTTTGAGGACAACCATGGCTATGTCGAGGTGACGTAAGGTCGTAAACCCCCGATTATAGTATGAACATTTATGGGTACGTTGCCTCACCTTGAAGGAAATAGTGCATAAGGTGAGTGTTCACATAATGACATCATCAACGTTATGGGATCATCATATCATGAACTATCGAGTCTCTATACTTTATCTCATTATCATCATTATCATACTCGTATGTAATTTGGTATATTTAAGGACTCACAAGTTCCATCATATAGGAGGATCATAGAAAGCTTGAAAGATTCATGCCTTTGAAGGAAGGGATAAGCCTTACATACCTTTGTCGTTTAATTAAGGTATCGTTTGCTTGTTCTCCTTCGATGTCACGTTTCTACCTTAGATGTTGTAGGAACAAGCCTTGAGTGGTATTGTTCTTCTTGTACCCAAAACCCTAGTTTGCTTCTCTTGAAATCTCTTAACTTGGATGAACCTTGATGGGTCTCATACACTTGATTCACTTAGATTCTTGATATTGATCTTGGATTTCCTTTATTTTCTTGTAGATGAAGAGTGAGGAGTATTCTAGAGGTTTCTAAAGAGAAATATCGTGGAATGAATGAATTTAATGAGCTTGGGTCTCCTTTTAATGACTTAAAATATTATCTGGGATGAACAGTAGCTGAAGTGCACAGTGGGCGTAAGCCTTGTTTACGGTCCGTATTTCAGTTTACGGGCCATATATCGTGGTTGTATTTAAGCATAAAAAAACCAGAAAGGTATGCTGGGGATCATGGTGATTTACGATCGCAGTTTACGGGTCGTATTTCAATTTACGGTCCGTATTTCGAGTCGTATTTTACCATTTGAACATTTGACAGAAAGTTGGAGTTCTTGTGAGTTGGAATACGACATTGTGGTTTACTGGCCGTATACCACTTTACGGTCCGTAGTTCACTTTACAACCGACTGGCCAAAGTGCAACTCTGTAACTTTTCATATTTTCAAAACCTGTAATTAGTCATTGTGGAGTATAACCTATCACTTGTCCCCATTGCCTTTGAAATCTTACTTAGGGTCGTCAAACGTCTTTCCCATCTTATTACAACACCATATACTCGTATTTCTTCATTAGCCTATTCGTTGTACGTTCACGGGGAAATCTTCCAAGATGTCATATTCTTCCCCCCTTTTGGAACATTAGTCCTCGAATGTTAAACACTCGGGATTCTACGAAAATTTCGCCACAGTTTCCCCTGTAACACGGCACTACCATCCTGTCACAACAACCCATAATATCATTGCCTCACAGGGCCACAACACAATATCAACATATCCATGGCCACGCACGACCAAAAGCATGAGAAGTAAGCATACATACCTTATATTGTTGGCGTTTCATCTTGGATTCCTTCTGGGGGTTGAAACAAATGCGGGTACTTGGACTTCATATTCTCTTCCACTTCCCAAGTCATTTCTTCTCGGTTATTGTTTCGCCATAATATTTTAGCTGAAGCCACCTTTTTATTTCAAAGTCTCCGCACTTGCCTATCTTGAATAGCAATAGGCACTTCTTCATAGGTTAGCTTTTCTGTTACTTGCACATCATCTATCGGGACAATATTTGTGAGATCTCCAATACACTTGCGGAGCATCGAAACATGGAAGACTAGATAGATTGATTCAAGCTCCGGAGGCAAGTCCAATTCATAAGCGACATGACCCACCTTGCGGATAACTTTGTAGGGTCTAATGTATCGAGGACTTAGTTTCCCTTTCTTGCCAAATCTCATCACCCCTTTCATTGGCGACACTTTCAAAAATACCCAATCATCAGCCTGGAATTCCAAGTCTCGTCGGCGATTGTCCGCATAAGACGTTTGGCGACTTTGGGCTGTCAACAATCGATCTAGGATCACCTTAACTGTTTCCACCGCCTGCTGGATCAATTCAGGGCCTACTAGTTGTGCTTCTCCTATTTCGAATCATCTGATCGGAGATCTACATTTCCTCCCATATAAAGCTTGATATGGAGCCATTTGAATACTAGAATGGTAACTATTATTATATGCAAATTCAATTAAGGGTAAATAATCATCCCAACTTCCTTCGAAATCCAGCACACACGCTCGTAGCATATCTTCCAAGGTCTGAATAGTACGCTCGGCTTGTCCATCGGTCTGCGGATGAAATGCCGTGCTAAGCTTCACTTGAGTGCCTAGACCTTCTTGGAAGGACTTCCAAAACTTGGCTGTAAACTGTGCTCCTCTATCTGTAATAATAGATAACGGAATACCGTGAAGTCACACAATTTTCTTGAGATATAACCTCGCAAAATCTTCGGTTGAGTATGTAGTCTTAACTAGGAGAAAATGGGTTGCTTTCGTTAGTCTATCCACAATCACCCATATAGAATCATACCTGCCTCGAGAACGAGGTAACCCCACGATGAAATCCATGTTGATTACTTCCCATTTCATTGTAGGGATTTATATTGCTTGCAATAAGCCTCCTGGCTTCTGATGTTCAACTTTTACTTGTTGGCAATTCAGACACTGTGCTACAAATTCGGCTATGTCTCTCTTCATGCCATCCCACCAATACATCATCTTGAGATCATAATACATTTTGGTTGCTCCTGGGTGAATAGAATATCGAGAACAATGTGCTTCTTCTAGAATTCGCCGGCGTAATTCTGCCACATTCGACACACATAATCTGCCTCGGTACCTATGAATTCCATCGATAGAAACTTTAAATGAAGACTTCTCTTTTCCATAAGATGTGTCTCTATAACGACATAATTGAGGATCTTCATATTGTCGTTCTTTCACTTCCATGTCCAAGGACGAAATTGTGGGATCGTTGATACTAATCCCCACATTACCCGAATCGATTACACGTACTCCAAGATTAGCTAGTTGGTGGAGCTCATGAAACATCTCTTTCTTTTCCGGAGGGACTTCACATAAACTACCCATTGATCGGCGGCTAAGCGCATCGGCTACTACATTCGCTTTTCCGGGGTGGTACAATATGTTCACATCATAATCTTTTAACAATTCCAACCACCGCCTCTGTCGCAGGTTCAACTCCTTTTGCTTGAAAATGTATTGAAGGCTTTTGTGATCTGTGTAGATATCAACATGCACACCATACAAATAATGCCTCCATAATTTAAGGCATGAATAACCGCAGCCAATTCGAGATCATGAGTTGGATAATTCTTTTCATGTTTCCGTAATTGTCTCGAAGCATATGCAATAAATTTGCCATGCTGCATCAATACGCATCCTAATCCGACATCGGAAGCATCACAATATACCACATAGCCATCCGACCCTTCTGGAAGTGTTAAGACCGGAGCTGAGGTCAATCTGCCTTTCAACTCTTGGAAACTACGCTCACAAGCATCATTCCACTGAAATTTGGCTGACTTCTGAGTTAGCTTCGTCAATGGGGCTGAAATAGACGAGAAGCCCTTTATGAATATTCTATAATAACCCGCTAACCCCAAAAAACTATGAACTTCTATAGGCGTCGTAGGCCTTGACCAAGTCTTCACAGCTTCAATTTTCTGAGTGTCAACTCAAATGCCATCATCTGCAATAACATGGCCAAGAAATGTCACAGAATTTAGCCAGAACTCGCACTTTGAAAATTATGCATACAAATCTCGGGCTCGAAGAATGCCAAGAACAATTCGCAAATGATCTGCATGTTTTGATTCTGTGCTAGCATACACCAGAATATCATCAGTAATTACTATAAAAAATAATTCCAAGAGAGGCCTGAATACGTTGTTCATCAAATTCATGAATACTGCCGGAGCGTTGGTCAACCCAAAAGACATCACCCGGAACTCATAGTGGCTATATCTCGTCCTGAAAGCTGTTTTGGGAATATCCGCTTCTCTAACCCTCACTTGATGATAACCCGATCTCAAGTCTATTTTTGAAAACCATTTGGCACCTTGCAATTGGTAAAATAAGTCATCAATCCTTGGAAGAGGATATTTGTTCTTTATCGTCACTTTGTGCAATTGCCTATAATCGATGCACATTCGCAGGGACCTGTCTTTCTTTCTCACGAAAAAGACTGGTGCTCCCCATGGTGATGAACTCGGTCTGATAAACCCCTTTTCAAGCAAATCTTTCAACTGTGCCTTTAACTCTTTCAACTCTGCCGGAGCCATTCGATAAGGAGGAATAGAAATAGGCTTGGTGTTCGGCAACACGTCAATAGCAAAATCAATTTCTCTTTCTGGAGGAAGACCTGGAAGCTCATCGAGAAATACATCTGGGAATTCATTCACTACCGGAACGGATTTGAAAGTTGGCGACTTTGCCTCGGTGTCATGAACTCTAACTAGATGATAAATATAGCCTTTAGCTATCATCTTCCTTGCCTTAAGGTTGGATATAAACCTACCCTTCGGTAATGCTGCATTACCCTTCCATTCAAGCACGGGCTTTCCCGGAAATTAGAATCGAACCACTTTCAATCGGCAATCAACATTAGCATAACACGATGCCAACCAATCCATACCCATAATTGCATCGAAATCTAACATTTCCAACTCAATCAAATCAGCCGTGGTTTAGCGATCACATATCACAACTACTCAATTTTTGTACACTTGTCTAGCTATCACGGGATCACCAACCGGAGTAGACACCTCAAAAGGTTTGATTGGCTCAGGTTTCACCCCAATACAACCAGCACCATATGGAGTAATATAAGAGAATGAAGAACCCTGTTGTCCGGTTAAAGCATATACACGGCGTTGAGTGGCACCTGAAGTAGATGCTGCCCCTCTGCCTCTACCTCGACCTGCTGACATCTGAGAAGTCTGCCCTACCGGGCGTACTGATGAAGAACCAGCTGCTGAGCCTGTGGGCTGAACCCCACCTCTACTGTACCGCGAGGGACAATCTCGCATCAAATGCCCAGTCTGTCCACAAACATAGCAAGCATCCGTGTCCTGACGACATGGCCTTGAGTGCAATTTCCGGTACCAGCTACATCGTGGAACTGGTGGTCTCCTCTGACTGTAATCACCCCCAAACTGAGAACCCGAAGCTCTTGAACTCTGACCCTCTCCTGAAGTAAAAGAGCGATCAAATCCCCTATCCGTGAATCGTGGAGGTGCACTAGTCACTGACTGACCTGAATGTCGGGAATAGGTCTGCCTCGATCCCCTTCTATAATCACTGCCTGTGCCCATAGATCTAGCCCTTTTGCTTTGTCTTCTATCACTGTCGTGATCACCCCTCTAAGGTTGTTGTCGTCCCTCTAAATTCTGGGCATGGCCTTGTATTCAGAAAATATCCACCCCTTCTTGCAAAGAGGCCGTCAAACAGTCCTTGAACAAATGTGGCCCCAAGCCACTCACGAATCTATGTACACGATCTCTAATGTCAGCCACCATATTCGGGGCATATCTAGCCAAGGAATTAAATTGCATGCTATACTCCCGGGCACTCATATTTCCTTGCCTCAGATGTAGAAATCTATTCGCTCTAGCTCGGCGGACCTCGAGTGGCAAATAATGACGAATAAATGCATCCACGAATTCTTGCCAAACCGGAGTAGGCGCATTCTCTCCTCTTGATATTACCCAGTTGTTGTACCATAAAACTGCCACATCCCGGAGTCTATAAGATGCCAACTCCATGGATTCAGTTTCGGAGGCATGGACAATCTTCAATGTCCTCAACATCTCATCTATGAAACTTTGCGGGTCTTTATTCGGCTTTGACCCGAAGAATTCCGGAGGATTGAGACTCATAAAATCACGGGCCTTGGTACTTGCTGCCCGATCACTTGAACTCACATTTTGTCACTGTGCCTGGGCGGTAACCAATTGTGTCAATAGATGTATGGCCTCGGTCATTTGTTGACCCGAAGCAACCGGTGGAGGAATTGGAGCTGCAGCTCTTATCTGCTTTTCCACATTAGGCGGGGTAGAAGAAGTATTAGACAAGGCCTCATTATGTGATTCGCCTTCTTCTATATTCATCGGAGGCTCTCTTTCTACCCGTCTCTTCACCGTAGTCTTGCCCTTCTAGGCGGCTGTAGCTTTTCCCTTTGGCGGCATTCTGAAATCATAACACACTATTAGGAAGGATAAAATCTTATACACGACTCTATCGCACGATCTCATGAGAAGAAAGATGGTCATTTTTCCTAAATGCCCTGTAGCCTCTTGTTTATTGATGTGGCGCGTAACATACCATAAACAAGACTCTACTAGACACGGCTCGTAGACACTTCCTAGGACTGAACCTGGCTCTGATACCACTTTTGTCACGACCCAGCTAAGGGCCGCGACGGGTACCCGGGGCTAACCACTGAGCACCGCTCGTTCTACTACTTATCTTACTCATTAACTACTCTTTTATCGATTTTATACTCAAATCATTAGGAAGTCATGTTTCATTTGTAAACATGAATAGTTTCATATACATAAGCCCTTTAGGCTATCAAAATAATATATATATATATATACATACAATTTTTACCATAGTGACCTTATCAAACTACATAACCCACACTGTGTATCTACGAGCCTCTACTGAAATACAAAACGCATAGACGGGACAGGACCCCGTTGAGCCCAACATATACAAATATACATAAAAGAATAATCAAGCACCTCCAGAACAAAGGAGTACTTTCAATCGGCTGACAGCTACTACGAATCTAGGTCAAGCTCTCCTCCCTGTCTACCTGTGGGCATGAACACAACGTCTAAAGAAAACGGACGTCAGTACGAATATTGTACTGAGTATGTAAGACAAGAATGGAATAAATATAATAGGAGGATCGTGAGCCATAAGATAAAGATATAACCTGCAAGAGTGTCCTAAGCGAATACATTTCGTACATATATCACATTTTACATAATCATGGTACATATGTCATCACATCACATATCTCGTCACATTACGTATCTCGTCACATCACATATCTCGTCACATCACTTATCTCATCGTTATCCCGCGTCCGGGTAACCATCATATACCGCCCACTAGTGGTGATCATGCCCGGCCTTCTAGGCTCAGTGTAACATCGCAGCCCGCCTTAGTGGTGACATGCCCGGCCATCTAGGCGCGGTGGAACCAGATTCAGCCAGCCTTAACGGTGCCCGGCCATTCTGGAGCAGTGGAATTTCATCATCACATAATTAATCATTACCCATCACTATTGCACATTTCATGAACGTATCATAATCTTGTCATAGCTTGACAAGTTCGTACATAACATAGGCATATTATAAGCTAGCATTATTGATCATCTTATAAACATACAATGACTTTACATCATTCCACATTTAGCATTAGGAGTATACATTAGACTTTGAGGACAACCATGGCTATGTCGGGGTGACGTAAGGTTGTAAACCCCCGATTATATTATGAACATTTATGGGTACGTTGCCTCACCTTGAAGGAAATAGTGCATAAGGTGAGTGTTGACAATAATGACATCATCAACGTTATGGGATCATCATATCATGAACTATCGAGTATCTATACTTTAACTCATTATCATCATTATCATACTCGTATGTAATTTGGTATATTTATGGTCTCACAAGTTCCATCATATCGGAGGATCATAGAAAGCTTGAAAGATTCATGCCTTTGAAGGAAGGGATAAGCCTTACATACCTTTGTCGTTTAATTAAGCTATCGTTCGCTTGTTCTCCTTCGATGTCGCGTTTCTACCTTAGATGTTGTAGGAACAAGCCTTGAGTGGTATTGTTCTTCTTGTACCCAAAACCCTAGTTTGCTTCTCTTGAAATCTCTTAACTTGGATGAACCTTGATGGGTCTCATACACTTGATTCACTTATATTCTTTATATTGATCTTGGATTTCCTTTATTTTCTTGTAGATGAAGAGTGAGGAGTATTCTAGAGGGTTCTAAAGAGAAATATCGTGGAATGAAATGAATTTAATGAGCTTGGGTCTCCTTTTAATGACTTAAAATCTGATCCGGGATGAACAATAGCTGTAGTGCACAGTGGTCGTAAACCCAGTTCACGGTCCGGATTCCAGTTTACGGGCTGTATATCGTGGTTGTATTTAAGCATAACAAAACCAGAAAGGTATGCTGGGGATCATGGTGATTTACGATCGCAGTTTATGGGCCGTATACGGTCCTTATTTCAAGTCGTATTTTACCATTTGAACATTTGACAGAAAGTTGGAGTTCTTGTGAGTTGGAATACGACATGGTGGTTTACGGGTCATATACCACTTTACGGTCCGTATTTCACTTAACGGACGACTGGCCAAAGTGCAACTCTGCAACTTTTCATATTTTCAAAACCTGTAATTAGTCATTGTGGAGTATAACCTATCTCTTGTCCCCATTGCCTATGAAATCTAACTTAGGGTCGTCAAACATCGTTCCCTTCTTATTACAACACCATATACTTGTATTTCTTCGTTAGCCTATTCGTTGTACATTCACGGGGAAATCTTCCGAGATGTCACAGAAGATCACTAGACTTTTGAGCATAATTCCTAAAAGATGGCAATAACCTTTACTTGGACTGGGCATATGACATCTATGACTTTTGAAGATTGTTTTCCTGAATGATCCTAAATATACTTCATATGTGCCAAATCTGTTGTGTTGTGCCATGTCTAGAAGCTAGTTTATCCTATCTTTGTGTATTTTATATTTTGTCACATCTGTCTGATTCAACTGATAAGAACTGTGCCATCTCTATGTGATGGTTTGTGTTGTAATTACTAGGCTTAGGTTCATTCTTGGCCACATTACATTCAAACAGATTATTTTCTTTCTGCCATGTTTAATCATAAGTAATGTCTTCACTTTGGTTCATGAGAGTAACTAGCCCGCTGAATCTATTCATTTATTTTCTCCTTGTTTCATCTGTTCTTATTGACTTATAAATGTTCCATGAATATGTATATTGGACCTATCCAATTTATTCTTGTCACGACCCAATTTGACATTAGTCGCGACACCTCGATAAGCGAACCCTTGAACCAACGATAAACAAAGACATGCATAATTAAATCAATCAAGTGGAAAGAATAAATTCGTAAGTCTCACATTAATATATCATAGGTGTAACGGCTCGCATTTTCGCGGGTGAGGTTAGAGCTCGGTAAAAGCTACTTTGAAATCGTTGGTGCACTTTCGGACTTTGTTTAAAAGAGTCGCCACCTAATTTTTAGGAAATTAGGAAAAACGGTTTTGAAGGGTTTATTCATTCGCCGTGAAAAATCCTTCTTAATCAAAAGTACTTGGTAAGGGTTCTGGTAATCCCCTAGGGAAGGTTTTAGGCACCCTGGTATAAAGGATCTGTACTATACGGTTGATCTTCGAGTTCCAATGTGTGGGTACTTGCATGAACTGTTTATTTGGTGTCAATTCCCGCAAAAAAACTTTCTTTTGTTTGGGCATATCAAGTTCTAAATTTTTTTTGAGTGTAGTTCCCTTATATATGGGCTATTTTTAGTTTGAGTCTATCTTATGCAAAGAATACATTCCTTGTATATATGAGAATAAATAATCTTTTGCAAAGACAAAAAAATTTGATAATGAAGTATATATGTTTTTAATTCATGGTTTGCTCCACACTTGGCTCGGTTCAAAAGCATATGCACGCTAAGAACCACCCACCTATTACTTCTTCTAAAAGACGTTTTAAGAAGTTTGAAAGAGATTTATTTAATTTGGCATTGGGCCATAAAACAAATCAAATTGTTGAAGGGTAATTACCTAATATTTTTTTTAAATAAAGTCCACTAGGCTTTTGGCCTAGGGCTGATTTTATATATTTTCTTAAAGCAAAATAATCCAATTGTTTTTACAAATGTGGCCATATAGGCCAATTAAAATGCATGATTAATATAATGACCAACTTAAGACTTATATGATGGCTTAAGTTGGCACTACAAATTGCTAGAATAAGAATGTGGTAAAAAACTAAAACTTGAAGAAATGTGCTGCTAATCCCATGTAGTGTGCATATCTGAATGTTGTTCTTCTGCTTGTCAATCAACTTGTGTCCCAAGTTTGATCCCTTGATGCACAAATTGGCCATCAGTCCATGTATATCAGCAGTATACTTGTGTATACCAGCAGGATACTTGTGTATATCAGTCCCTACAGTCCTGCAAAAGCTCATGACTGCACATATGTAACCTTTATCTATCAGTAACACTAGATTTGCACTCCAAAAACCAGGTGATATAATGCAATATATACATGATATACTGTAGAATACTAGATGCCTGAGATGTTGCATGCATGGTCCCAATGATCTGAGTGTTGCTGCAAATTCCTCCAAGAATCCTTGTACTAACTTGAACCTTGCAAGACGTGACAAAATGCCATCTGCAAATGCAGAAAAAACCAGTTCTGCATGTCCAGTCTGAGGCTATGAGAGTTGCTGATGCAGATGTGTCCCAAAATTGTCCCTTGCTTCTTCTTTCTCAGCTTCTTCTATTTACCTTCTTACAATTGTGTAGCTGTATCCATCCTTGGTGCATTCTTTTAACTTGTACAACTAATGCACGAAATCCCTTGGATGTAGCCAAGACAGTCTCCATAAGCTGTCATTTCTTCTACAGATTGAGCACAAAGTGATGATACCACTGTATAAGGATTTGCCAACATATAGAGACTGGTTGACATTTTAGAGAGTTACCTTAGATCCCATGACACCATATCTGAATCTTGTAAACCTGCCATCCTTATTTGTCCTCTGTGCAGATTACATCTTCAAAATAGAGCACATAAGGACTAGGTCTCAGAAAACTGATCTTCTGGATTTTGAAAACTAGGAGAAAGACCATGTCATATTCTATGTGACTAGGATCAATAGTGCACAATATTTGAACAGTTGTGCAATTGAAATCCCCCTTAGTATGTATTATATCTGTCACGACCCAACCCCGTAGGCCGCGACTAGTGTCCGACATGGACACCCGTACGTACTTACTAACCAAAATTCATTTACGTTTACAAACCATGAAACCTGTGCATACAAAATCATATACGTATTACTTAGACCGTTACTTATATAATAGCACGTAAATCAATCAGACTAACGTAGCACAAGGAAAGACTCGATACGAACCGTATAACCATCGCTGAACATACACGACCCATGACCCACATACATGTCTACAGGCCTCTAATACACATACAGACAACAGAATCATATGACGGGACAGGGCCCCGTCGTACCCAAAATGGTCGCAAATACAAAGATATGTACAACAGAAAGATCTGTACCGAAAGTGTGGGCTCCGGATCAAAGGAGCACTGCAAACAGCAGAATGTACACTCTAGGCTGGCGGATCACCTCTATAAACGTCTGTACCTGCGGGCATGAAACGTAGCCCCCGAAGAAGAGGGGGTCAGTACGGAAAATGTACCGAGTATGTAAGGCATGAATTACATAACGAGGAAACATAGTCAGAAATGGAAAATTTACAGAACCAGTAAAACTGTATAAGATCATCATCACGTTTTCTCTTATGTAACGGAGTAATATCACTCAAGTCTCGAATCATATACATATACATATACATACCTGCATATATACGACGTGTCCCGGCCCTATAGTAAGGGACTCGGTGAATAAGGTAAGACATATCTACATCACATACCATATATACATATAACGTGTCCCGGCCCTTTTGTGAGGGACTCGGTGAATAGGATCATGTATGGCAGAGTCATATATCATATGTATACATAACGTGTCCCGGCCCTTTTCTGAGGGACTCGGTAGATAGAATCGTGCATGGTAGAATCATATGTCATATATATACATAACGTGTCCCGGCCCTCTATTGCGGGTCTCGGTGGATAAAGTCATGACGTGCCATCCTGGCCACCACCCCTGTATCATCATATCATCACATGCATATACATATAACGTGTCCCGGCCCGCATGTGAGAGGGACTCAGTGAATAATGCAGAGAAGTACGCACGATAACATGTCCTAGCCCGGGCTCAGTGAATAGACATATCAAGCTTGCACGAACAGAATAGTACGAAACCAAATACTCGTAAATCAAGACCCGAGATACAACATACTTATATACAACATGCTTATCGACATATGAGGGTTCAGAACAAGTTTCGGGTCAATCGGAATTAGTATACAAAAGTTACGAGCGTTTGAAGTACAGAACGCTCTACAATCGTTTCAAAAGCTCTTTCTGGAAAGTCAAAGCTGTAATCAGGTTAACTACCTTTTAGACATGGTTATGGACCAAACCAAATAGAACTCTTGGAATCATTCACACGTATCAAGGACTGTCAAGGACTCGGTAAAATAATCGACGTGCTAGCATTTAATAATCAAACTTTAGTCATATCAAGGTACCGACATCATATATCATATACATATGTAACAGATTCATACACGCATACTCATAGAATATCATACAGTGTGTTGCTGCGGAACGTACTGCCCGATCCACGGATATAACGTATTAGTGCCGAAGAACGTTCGGCCCGATCCGAGATTGTATACAAAAGTTAAGAACATTAATACTTATAGAATTATTTTAAGGTCATGAATTCTTATACTTAGCTTAATACCCAATTATGCAATAATCTTAACCATTCTACGTTTACTCGTATCGACAGACCAATAGGGATCGTAGACAAACTCGGAACTTATTAATTAGAGCCCTTGAAGTACGGGGCCTCCTAACGACATTTCGTAAGCCGTATTTGGAGATTCAAGTAACAAACATATTAAGTAACTTTCCAATATCATTATCGACCAAACCGAATAGAGACTCTAGAACCATGAATACATATCGAATTATTTACCAAGGACTCAAGTCATATCGATTTGCTTTCGACCCACGTTCGGAAATATACCAACTAAATTCTTCGAACGTCATCATATATACATATGCATATCAAACCATATGGAATACTTATGGAAGTCAAGGACGACGGCCATCCTAGTGGCTCTAAGAATAGAATTTCTCTTTAGGGACATACATGTACGTTATTTGTTCATTTCGAAGATCATGCCAAAGGAAAGAAAGGTAAGCCTTACATACCTTGCACGCTCTCTATGCAAATCCGAATTCAAGCCCTTGGCTCCACAAAATCTACAACCACATTAAGGTGCGCCAACATTAGGTACAAACACTTAAGGATTCAATTCCAATCCAACACCTTATTTCTACAGAAATTTCGGCAGCATTTCCCCTGTAAATGCGCCATCCCCGAGAATTCAACTCGGCCAGAAATACAACAACAAATCCGAGAATTTAACTCGGCCAAAATATCAACAACAATACCAACGATTGTTCCAATAATACAAACAATCAATTTAAGACACATTCTAACATTAGTAACTTTCTTCTTTTCATAATTCTTCAACACTCAATTCAACTACATACAATTTCAAGTCAATTTCAAATGCTCACCTATTCATTGCTTATTCAAAATCATTCAACACAATTCAAGAGCACTTTAGGCAATTTGCAATATATTCAACAATTTCCCACTAACACCCTATCTTACCCGAAACCTCCACAAATGCAACAATACTACAACATCACATTCTTCTTCTTCCAAATTCATCTATAACAACAACAATTCCATTTTAGTGACTCCATTTCCGTAATTTCATAAATTATAATAAATTCACATAATTTTCCTACAACAACTTACAACAATTTTCTCATGCCAACTAGAACCATTACCCTTCCATCCCACTCCCCCGGGTGACGCTTGCCGCACCGAGGACACTGCGGCATAGACAGCCCCGTCTGACCAAACTCTCTGCTCTGCTGCGAATCCGGGGCCCTGGAGCTCTGGCCCGCTCCTGAATACCCGACCCTATCAAATCTCTCACCGGTAGGCCGTGGGGGTGCACTTTGCACTTGCTGGGAAGACTGTCTAACGTACTGTTGAGGCTGTCCGCCTCGAAACTCCCCAGAGTATCCCATAGACCTGGCCCTCTTGGACGACCTCCTGTCTCGATCCCTACTAGGATAATCAGCCCTGTGTCGGTCCTCCATACCCTGAGCATAGGTCTGTAGCCGGGCGATATCCATGTCTGTCTGCAATGCCACCGCCATACAGCCATCAATCAGGTAGCGGTCTAACCCCATCACATATATGTGCATCCGATCGGCCATATCTGCTACTACGGCAGGAGCATACTGGGCCAAAGAATTAAATTCCATATTATACTCCCGAACGCTCCGACCTGTCTGCTGCAGATGCAAAAATCGGTCAACCCGCGCTCGCCGTAACTCTGGGGGCAAAAAGTGACGAGTAAAAGCAGCCACGAACTCGTCCCAAGTAGCTGGGGGAGCACCCTCACCCCTGGATAACTCCCTGGACTCATACCAGTGAGCAGCAACATCCCGCAGTCTATGCGAGGCCAACTCAACAGACTCAGTCTCTGAAGCCCTGACCAAATCTAGTGAGCGCCGCATCCCCCGAATAAAGTCATGGGGGTCCTCGTCGGGCTTAGACCCGAAAAACTCTGGAGGGCCACATAATAGAAACTCTCGAACCCTCAGGCTGTCACGCCTGTCATCATCGTCATCATCCCTCCGCCCGCGTCTGCGAGCCTGCCCTGCTACCAACGTAGTCAATAACTGCACAGCCTCTCTCAGTGTCCTATCCTCTGCCCCTGGCTGAGGGGCTGGAGGCTCGGGTGCGGGTACTCGGGCCCCTGATGGACCTGCTCCAGGCTCCGCCGGTGGTGTAGCAGATCCCTCTGAGTGGGGTACAACCTCGGGCAAATCCTGAACACGAGCCCGGGTAACTCGCTGCGCCTGACTAGTCTCTCCGACCAACACCTTACCCTTCTGGGCAGCCGTGGCCTTCTTCGGAGGCATCACTGGAAAACACAACAACCGATCAGAACATAATCATCCTAATTGCACAGCTCTATGGCACGATCTAAGATCCAAAGAAAGGTAACACTCTAAATGTCCTGTAGCCTCCTGTTTATAGATGTGGTGCACAACACATCGATAAACAAGACTCTACGAGACATGGCCTGTAGACATTTCGAGGACAAACCGCTCTGATACCACTTCTGTCATGACCCAACCCCGTAGGCCGCGACTAGTGTCCGACATGGACACCCGTACGTACTTACTAACCAAAATTCATTTACGTTTACATACCATGAAACCTGTGCATACAAAATCATATACGTATTACTTAGACCGTTACTTATATAATAGCACGTAAATCAATCAGGCTAACGTAGCACAGGGAAAGACTCGATACGAACCGTATAACCATCGCTGAACATACACGACCCATGACCCACATATATGTCTACAGGCCTCTAATACACACACAGATAACAGAATCATATGACGGGACAGGGCCCCATCGTACCCAAAATGGTCGCAAATACAAAGATATGTACAACAGAAAGATCTGTACCGAAAGTGTGGGCTCCGGATCAAAGGAGCACTGCAAACACCAGAATGTACACTCTAGGCTGGCGGATCACCTCTATAAACGTCTGTACCTGCGGGCATGAAACGCAGCCCCCGAAGAAGAGGGGGTCAGTACGGAAAATGTACCGAGTATGTAAGGCATGAATTACAGAACGAGGAAACATAGTCAGAAATGGAAACTTTACAGAACCAGTAAAACTGTATAAGATCATCATCACGTTTTCTCTTATGTAACGGAGTAATATCTCTCAAGTCTCGAATCATATACAAATACATATACATACCTGCATATATACGACGTGTCCCGGCCCTATAGTAAGGGACTCGGTGAATAAGGTCAGACATATCAACATCACATACCATATATACATATAACGTGTCCCGGCCCTTTTGTGAGGGACTCGGTGAATAGGATCATGTATGGCAGAGTCATATATCATATGTATACATAACGTGTCCCGGCCCTTTTCTGAGGGACTCGGTAGATAAAATCATGCATGGTAGAATCATATGTCATATATACATAACGTGTCCCGGCCCTCTATTGCGGGTCTCGGTGGATAAAGTCATCACGTGCCATCCTGGCCACCACCCCTGTATCATCATATCATCACATGCATATACATATAACGTGTCCCAGCCCACAAGTGAGAGGGACTCGGTGAATAATGCAGAGAAGTACGCACGATAATATGTCCTGGCCCGGGCTCAGTGAATAGACATATCAAGCTTGCACGAACAGAATAGTACGAAACCAAATACTCGTAAATCTAGACCCGAGATACAACATACTTATATACAACATGCTTATCGACATATGAGGGTTCAGAACAAGTTTCGGGTCAATCGGAATTAGTATACAAAAGTTACGAGCGTTTGAAGTACAGAACGCTGTACAATCGTTTCAAAAGCTCTTTCTGGAAAGTCAAAGCTGTAATCAGGTTAACTACCTTTTACACATGGTTATGGATCAAACCAAATAGAACTCTTGGAATCATTCACACGTATCAAGGACTGCCAAGGACTCGGTAAAATAATCGACGTGCTAGCATTTAATAATCAAACTTTAGTCATATCAAGGTACCGACATCATATATCATATACATATGTAACAGATTCATACACGCATACTCATAGAATATCATACAGTGTGTTGCTGCGGAACGTACTGCCCGATCCACGGATATAACGTATTAGTGCCGAAGAACGTTCGGCCCGATCCGAGATTGTATACAAAAGTTAAGAACATTAATACTTATAGAATTATTTTAAGGTCATGAATTCTTATACTTAGCTTAATACCCAATTATGCAATAATCTTAACCATTCTACGTTTACTCGTATCGACAGACCAATAGGGATCGTAGACAAACTCGGAACTTATTAATTAGAGCCCTTGAAGTACGGGGCCTCCTAACGACATTTCGTAAGCCGTATTTGGAGATTCAAGTAACAAACATATTAAGTAACTTTCCAATATCATTATCGACCAAACCGAATAGAGACTCTAGAACCATGAATACATATCGAATTATTTACCAAGGACTCAAGTCATATCGATTTGCTTTCGACCCACGTTCGGAAATATACCAACTAAATTCTTCGAACGTCATCATATATACATATGCATATCAAACCATATGGAATACTTATGGAAGTCAAGGACGACGGCCATCCTAGTGGCTCTAAGAATAGAATTTCTCTTTAGGGACATACATGTACCTTATTTGTTCATTTCGAAGATCATGCCAAAGGAAAGAAAGGTAAGCCTTACATACCTTGCCCGCTCTCTATGCAAATCCGAATTCAAGCCCTTGGCTCCACAAAATCTACAACCACATTAAGGTGCGCCAACATTAGGTACAAACACTTAAGGATTCAATTCCAATCAAACACCTTATTTCTACAGAAATTTCGGCAGCATTTCCCCTGTAAATGCGCCATCCCCGAGAATTCAACTCGGCCAGAAATACAACAACAAATCCGAGAATTTAACTCGGCCAAAATATCAACAACAATACCAACGATTGTTCCAATAATACAAACAATCAATTTAAGACACATTCTAACATTAGTAACTTTCTTCTTTTCATAATTCTTCAACACTCAATTCAACTACATACATTTTCAAGTCAATTTCAAATGCTCACCTATTCATTGCTTATTCAAAATCATTCAACACAATTCAAGAGCACTTTAGGCAATTTGCAATATATTCAACAATTTCCCACTAACACCCTATCTTACCCGAAACCTCCACAAATGCAACAATACTACAACATCACATTCTTCTTCTTCCAAATTCATCTATAACAACAACAATTCCATTTTAGTGACTCCATTTCCGTAATTTCATAAATTATAATAAATTCACATAATTTTCCTACAACAACTTACAACAATTTTCTCATGCCAACTAGAACCATTACCCTTCCATTTACAACACAAGGCTACAACATACATATATGATTCTTCCAATATAAAAGAGTAAAATTCTTACCTTTTTCTAATTTTTTCCACTTTCCACAAGAAGCACTTTCTTGCCTCAAAATTTATATCATGTTTGAGAGGGTCTTGAGCTTACTAAGAATATAAGAAAATTATGATTTTTGGATCAAGAGTTGAAGAGCAAATTTTTTTCTCTTTTCTTTCAAGGTGGCCAAATGGCACCTTTGTTCTTGCCCTCTTTTTTTGTTCTTGAAAGTTCTTGCTTTTTAATAACAAATTATGACCCCTTTCACTCATTTATTTACCTTGAATACTTATCATGGGCTTGGCCCATTTTGTCATGGCCATAACTGGCCACCCCCTTAAGATTGGGCCTTGGTTTCTCTTTTTTTTTTCTAGCCCACTTAATTATGGGCCCTATTTTGTAATTTCCGAAACTAATTTCTGAAATTCCAATTTTACCCTTAGCCTTCCTACATATTTTCGCATCAATATTTTTCACGAACAACACATATATATCAATAAAAATCAAAATATGGCCTTATTTTTCACAAGTCAACATTATTTCAAAATTTCCGAATATGCAAAATTACGGGATATAACATCCTCCCCCCCTTTAGAACATTCGTCCTCGAATGTTCAACTGACCTTAGGGGGTCTCATGATACTCCGGGGAGGTCTCTGTCTTTCCTTCAAAAATTTTCAAACGTTACAATTGCTACCTCTTTGTCTTCCATTCACTTACTTTTCTTTTCTTTCCAACTATTGTTATACCAGAAGCTTCTCCCCTTATTGTAGTGAGATGAGTGCTCGTTTATTTCATAACCTCTCTATTTCACACCTCTTACTTGTCTCCTGAATTTCGTTTAGCTAACGTCTTTCATATGTCGCAACACTGGCCGCTGGGGCCCACCGCGGATCAGTACAGTCATAAACAGGATATCATATACATACTTATACATTCACTACCATTTTGTTCTCAAAACATTTCCGATCACTTATTCAAACTTACTCTGATTCCAGAACTGTATTGCGTTTCCTTTTCCTACGCCGGCCGAGTCTGCCTTAGCCTACCCGACCTATTTAGGGTTCTTAACCGTCCGGTACATTCGGACTTCCCTTAGGTTACCCCTGATTCCCCATCTGTCTTTTATATTTACATTTATAAAAATTTCTGTGTACTTCCAGGGGGTCACCCGTCCCAAAATCGCTCTGCCCTTAGCACACTTATCCCCGAAACTTCCGTGCATTTTGATGCATTAGTGCTGGTATAATCGCGTCCACTGCCTCACACGACCTTTGTCACGCACTTTAAGGCAGGTCGGTGTCTTAACACTTTCCGGAAGGTTCTCGTAGCGGGTCCCACCCCGATCTAGAGAGGGGGAAAAAAAAGAGGCCCTTTTTATTTTTCTAATCATGTAATTACTGAGTTAGTCTTTTCAAATTCTCAACATTCACTTTTTGCCTGCATATACGACTACCTCAGACAGTCTATCCGTGCATAAACATTTCATAAGAAAGCAAGTAATATACCTGTAACTGCATCTGGTGGCGCCTCCTGATCCTGTCGGTTGGCCAACACATACAAGCGGTTCGAAGGACCGCTGGAACTGGGAGCTCCACCTCGACCTCTACTGCGTCCTGCCGGTGCCGGCCGCATAGCTACAGAAGGAGAAGATGATCCAGCTACTAATCCGGTGATCTGGGCTGAACCACCTGGACCACCTCTAAATGGGCACTCCCTCATAATATGGCCCTGGCGGCCACATGAAAAACAGGCACCAGTGACGAGACGACACTCCCCCGGGTGACGCTTGCCGCACCGAGGACACTGCGGCATAGACAGCCCCGTCTGACCAAACTCTCTGCTCTGCTGCGAATTCGGGGCCCTGGAGCTCTGGCCCGCTCCTGAATACCCGACCCTATCAAATCTCTCACCGGTAGGCAGTGGGGGTGCACTTTGCGCTGGCTGGGAAGACTGTCTAACGTACTGTTGAGGTTGTCCGCCTCGAAACTCCCCAGAGTATCCCATAGACCTAGCCCTCTTGGGCGGCCTCCTGTCTCGATCCCTACTAGGATAATCAGCCCTGTGTCGGTCCTCCATACCCTGAGCATAGGCCTGTAGCCGGGCGATATCCATGTCTGTCTGCAATGCCACCGCCATACAGCCATCAATCAGGTAGCGGTCTAACCCCATCACATATCTGTGCATCCGATCGGCCATATCTGCTACTACGGCAGGAGCATACCGGGCCAAAGAATTAAACTCCGTATTATACTCCCGAACGCTCCGACCTCTCTGCTGCAGATGCAAAAATCGGTCAACTCGCGCTCGCCGTATCTCTGGGGGCAAAAAGTGACGAGTAAAAGCAGCCACGAACTCGTCCCAAGTAGCTGGGGGAGCACCCTCACCCCTGGATAACTCCCAGGACTCATACCAGTGAGCAGCAACATCCCGCAGTCTATGCGAGGCCAACTCAACAGACTCAGTCTCTGAAGCCCTGACCAAATCTAGTCAGCGCCGCATCCCCCGAATAAAGTCATGGGGGTCCTCGTCGGGATTAGACCCGAAAAACTCTGGAGGGCCACATAATAGAAACTTTCGAACCCTCAGGCTGTCACGCCTGTCATCATCGTCATAATCCCTCCGCCCGCATCTGCGAGCCTGCCCTGCTACCAACGTAGTCAATAACTGCACAGCCTCTCTCAGAGTCCTATCCTCCGCCCCTGGCTGAGGGGCTAGAGGCTCGGGTGCGGGTACTCGGGCCCCTGGAGCTACTGATGGACCTGCTCCACGCTCCGCCGGTGGTGTAGCAGATCCCTCTGAGTGGGGTACAACCTCGGGCAAATCCTGAACACGAGCCTGGGTAACTCGCTGCGCCTGACTAGTTCTTCGGAGGCATCAGTGAAAAACACAACAACCGATCAGAACAGAATCATCCTAATAGCACAGCTCTATGGCACGATCTAAGATCCAAAGAAAGGTAACACTCTAAATGTCCTGTAGCCTCTTGTTTATAGATGTGGTGCACAACACATCGATAAACAAGACTCTACGAGACATGGCCTGTAAACATTCCGAGGACAAACCGCTCTGATACCACTTCTGTCACGACCCAACCCCGTAGGCCGCGACTAGTGTCCGACATGGACACCCGTACGTACTTACTAACAAAAATTCATTTACGTTTACATACTATGAAACCTGTGCATACCAAATTATATACGTATTACTTAGACCGTTACTTATATAATAGCACTTAAATCAATCAGGCTAACGTAGCACAGGGAAAGACTCGATACGAACCGTATAACCATCGCTGAACATACACGACCCATGACCCACATACATGTCTACAGGCCTCTAATACACATACAGATAGCAGAATCAAATGACGGGACAGGGCCCCGTCGTACCCAAAATGGTCGCAAATACAAAGATATGTACAACAGAAAGATCTATACCGAAAGTGTGGGCTCCGGATCAAAGGAGCACTGCAAACAGCAGAATGTACACTCTAGGCTGGCGGATCACCTCTATAAACGTCTGTACCTGCGGGCATGAAACGCAGCCCCCGAAGAAGAGGGGGTCAGTACGGAAAATGTACCGAGTATGTAAGGCATGAATTACAGAACGAGGAAACATAGTCAGAAATGGAAACTTTATAGAACCAGTAAAACTGTATAAGATCATCATCACGTTTTCTCTTATGTAACGGAGTAATATGTCTCAAGTCTCGAATCATATACATATACATATACATACCTGCATATATACGACGTGTCCCGGCCCTATAGTAAGGGACTCGGTGAATAAGGTCATACATATCAACATCACATACCATATATACATATAACGTGTCCCGGCCCTTTTGTGAGGGACTCAGTGAATAGGATCATGTATGGCAGAGTCATATATCATATGTATACATAACGTGTCCCGGCCCTTTTCTGAGGGACTCGGTAGATAGAATCATGCATGGTAGAATCATATGTCATATATATACATAACGTGTCCCGGCCCTCTATTGGGGGTCTCGGTGGATAAAGTCATCACGTGCCATCCTGGCCACCACCCCTGTATCATCATATCATCACATGCATATACATATAACGTGTCTCGGCCCGCAAGTGAGAGGGACTCGGTGAATAATGCAGAGAAGTACGCACGATAACATGTCCTGGCCCGGGCTCAGTGAATAGACATATCAAGCTTGCACGAACAGAATAGTACGAAACCAAATACTCGTAAATCAAGACCCGAGATACAACATACTTATATACAACATGCTTATCGACATATGAGGGTTCAGAACAAGTTTCGGGTCAATCGGAATTAGTATACAAAAGTTACGAGCGTTTGAAGTACAAAACGTTGTACAATCGTTTCAAAAGCTCTTTCTGGAAAGTCAAAGCTGTAATCAGGTTAACTACCTTTTACACATGGTTATGGATCAAACCAAATAGAACTCTTGGAATCATTCACACGTATCAAGGACTGTCAAGGACTCGGTAAAATAATCGACGTGCTAGCATTTAATAATCAAACTTTAGTCATATCAAGGTACCGACATCATATATCATATACATATGTAACAGATTCATACACGCATACTCATAGAATATCATTCAGTGTGTTGCTGCGGAACGTACTGCCCGATCCATGGATATAACGTATTAGTGCCGAAGAACGTTCGGCCCGATCCGAGATTGTATACAAAAGTTAAGAACATTAATACTTATAGAATTATTTTAAGGTCATGAATTCTTATACTTAGCTTAATACCCAATTATGCAATAATCTTAACCATTCTACGTTTACTCGTATCGACAGACCAATAGGGATCGTAGACAAACTCGGAACTTATTAATTAGAGCCCTTGAAGTACGGGGCCTCCTAACAACATTTCGTAAGCCGTATTTGGAGATTCAAGTAACAAACATATTAAGTAACTTTCCAATATCATTATGGACCAAACCGAATAGAGACTCTAGAACCATGAATACATATCGAATTATTTACCAAGGACTCAAGTCATATCGATTTGCTTTCGACCCACGTTCGGAAATATACCAACTAAATTCTTCGAACGTCATCATATATACATATGCATATCAAACCATATGGAATACTTATGGAAGTCAAGGACGATGGCCATCCTAGTGGCTCTAAGAATAGAATTTCACTTTAGGGACATACATGTACGTTATTTGTTCATTTCGAAGATCATGCCAAAGGAAAGAAAGGTAAGCCTTACATACCTTGCCGCTGTCTATGCAAATCCGAATTCAAGCCCTTGGCTCCACAAAATCTACAACCACATTAAGGTGCGCCAACATTAGGTACAAACACTTAAGGATTCAATTCCAATCCAACACCTTATTTCTACAGAAATTTCGGCAGCATTTCCCCTGTAAATGCGCAATCCCCGAGAATTCAACTCGGCCAGAAATACAACAACAAATCCGAGAATTTAACTGGGCCAAAATATCAACAACAATACAAACGATTGTTCCAATAATACAAACAATCAATTTAAGACACATTCTAACATTAGTAACTTTCTTCTTTTCATAATTCTTCAACACGCAATTCAACTACATACATTTTCAAGTCAATTTCAAATGCTCACCTATTCATTGCTTATTCAAAATCATTCAACACAATTCAAGAGCACTTTAGGCAATTTGCAATATATTCAACAATTTCCCACTAACACCCTATCTTACCCGAAACCTCCACAAATGCAACAATACTACAACATCACATTCTTCTTCTTCCAAATTCATCTATAACAACAACAATTCCATTTTAGTGACTCCATTTCCGTAATTTCATAAATTATAATAAGTTCACATAATTTTCCTACAACAACTTACAACAATTTTCTCATGCCAACTAGAACCATTAACCTTCCATTTACAACACAAGGCTACAACATACATATATGATTCTTCCAATATAAAAGAGTAAAATTCTTACCTTTTTCTAATTTTTTTCCACTTTCCACAAGAAGCACTTTCTTGCCTCAAAATTTATATCATGTTGGAGAGGGTCTTGAGCTTACTAAGAATATAAGAAAATTATGATTTTTGGATCAAGAGTTGAAGAGCAAATTTTTTTCTCTTTTCTTTCAAGGTGGCCGAATGGCACCTTTGTTCTTGCCCTCTTTTTTTGTTCTTGAAAGTTCTTGCTTTTTAATAACAAATTATGACCCCTTTCACTCATTTATTTACCTTGAATACTTATCATGGGCTTGGCCCATTTTGTTATGGCCATAACCGGCCACCCCCTTAAGATTGGGCCTTGGTTTCTCTTTTTTTGTTTTCTAGCCCACTTAATTATGGGCCCTATTTTGTAATTTCCGAAACTAATTTCCGAAATTCCAATTTTACCCTTAGCCTTCCTACATATTTTCGCATCAATATTTTTCACGAACAACACATATATATCAATAAAAATCAGAATATGGCCTTATTTTTCACAAGTCAACATTATTTCAAAATTTCCGAATGTGCGAAATTACGGGATATAACATCCTCCCCCCCTTTAGAACATTCGTCCTCGAATGTTCAACTGACCTTAGGGGGTCTCATGATACTCCGGGGAGGTCTCTGTCTTTCCTTCAAAAAATTTCAAACGTTACAATTGCTACCTCTTTGTCTTCCATTCACTTACTTTTCTTTTCTTTCCAACTATTGTTATACCAGAAGCTTCTCCCCTTATTGTAGTGAGATCAGTGCTCGTTTATTTCATAACCTCTCTATTTCACACCTCTTACTTGTCTCCTGAATTTCGTTTAGCTAACGTCTTTCTTATGTCGCAACACTGGCCGCTGGGGCCCACCGCGGATCAGTACAGTCATAAACAGGATATCATATACATACTTATACATTTACTACCATTTTGTTCTCAAAACATTTTCGATCACTTATTTAAACTTACTCTGATTCCAGAACTGTATTGCGTTTCCTTTTCCTACGCCGGCCGAGTCTGCCTTAGCCTACCCGACCTATTTAGGGTTCTTAACCGTCCGGTACATTCGGACTTCCTTTAGGTTACCCCTGATTCCCCATCTGTCTTTTATATTTACATTTATAAAAATTTCTGTATACTTCCAGGGGGTCACCCGTCCCAAAATCGCTCTGCCCTTAGCACAATTATCCCCGAAACTTCCGTGCATTTTGATGCATTAGTGCTGGTATAATCGCGTCGACTGCCGCACACGACCTTTGTCACGCACTTTAAGGCAGGTCGGTGTCTTAACACTTTCCGGAAGGTTCTCGTAGCGGGTCCCACCCCGATCTAGAGTGGGGGAAAAAAAGGGGCCCTTTTTATTTTTCTAATCATGTAATTACCGAGTTAGTCTTTTCAAATTCTCAACATTCACTTTTTGCCTGCATATACGACTACCTCAGACAGTCTATCCGTGCATAAACATTTCATAAGAAAGCAAGTAATATACCTGTAACTGCATCTGGTGGCGCCTCCTGATCCTGTCGGTTGGCCAACGCATACAAGCGGTTCGAAGGACCGCTGGAACTGGGAGCTCCACCTCGACCTCTACTGCGACCTGCCGGTGCCGGCCGCATAGCTACAGAAGGAGAAGATGATCCAGCTACTGATCCGGTGATCTGGGCTGAACCACCTGGACCACCTCTAAATGGGCACTCCCTCTTAATATGGCCCTGGCGGCCACATGAAAAACAGGCACCAGTGACGAGACGACACTCCCCCGGGTGACGCTTGCCGCACCGAGGACACTGCGGCATAGACAGCCCCGTCTGACCAAACTCTCTGCTCTGCTGCGAATCCGGGGCCCTGGAGCTCTGGCCCGCTCCTGAATACTCGACCCTATCAAATCTCTCACCGGTAGGCCGTGGGGGGGCACTTTGCGCTGGCTGGGAAGACTGTCTAACGTACTGTTGAGGTTGTCCGCCTCGAAACTCCCCAGAGTATCCCATAGACCTAGCCCTCTTGGGCGGCCTCCTGTCTCGATCCCTACTAGGATAATCAGCCCTGTGTCGGTCCTCCATACCCTGAGCATAGGCCTGTAGCCGGGCGATATCCATGTCTGTCTGCAATGCCACCGCCATACAGCCATCAATCAGGTAGCGGTCTAACCCCATCACATATCTGTGCATCCGATCGGCCATATCTGCTACTACGGCAGGAGCATACCGGGCCAAAGAATTAAACTCCGTATTATACTCCCGAACGCTCCGACCTCTCTGCTGCAGATGCAAAAATCGGTCAACCCGCGCTCGCCGTAACTCTGGGGGCAAAAAGTGATGAGTAAAAGCAGCCACGAACTCGTCCCAAGTAGCTGGGGGAGCACCCTCACCCCTGGATAACTCCCAGGACTCATACCAGTGAGCAGCAACATCCCGCAGTCTATGCGAGGCCAACTCAACAGACTCAGTCTCTGAAGCCCTGACCAAATCTAGTCAGCGCCGCATCCCCCGAATAAAGTCATGGGGGTCCTCGTCGGGATTAGACCCGAAAAACTTTGGAGGGCCACATAATAGAAACTCTCGAACCCTCAGGCTGTCACGCCTGTCATCATCGTCATAATCCTTCCGCCCGCGTCTGCGAGCCTGCCCTGCTACCAACGTAGTCAATAACTGCATAGCCTCTCTCAGTGTCCTATCCTCCGCCCCTGGCTGAGGGGCTAGAGGCTCGGGTGCGGGTACTCGGGCCCCTGGAGCTACTGATGGACCTGCTCCACGCTCCGCCGGTGGTGTAGCAGATCCCTCTGAGTGGGGTACAACCTCGGGCAAATCCTGAACACGAGCCTGGGTAACTCGCTGCACCTGACTAGTTCTTCGGAGGCATCACTAGAAAACACAACAACCGATCAGAACAGAATCATCCTAATAGCACAGCTCTATGGCACGATCTAAGATCCAAAGAAAGGTAACACTCTAAATGTCCTGTAGCCTCTTGTTTATAGATGTGGTGCACAACACATCGATAAACAAGACTCTACGAGACATGGCCTGTAAACATTCCGAGGACAAACCGCTCTGATACCACTTCTGTCACGACCCAACCCCGTAGGCCGCGACTAGTGTCCGACATGGACACCCGTACGTACTTACTAACAAAAATTCATTTACGTTTACATACCATGAAACCTGTGCATACAAAATCATATACGTATTACTTAGACCGTTACTTATATAATAGCACTTAAATCAATCAGGCTAACGTAGCACAGGGAAAGACTCGATACGAACCGTATAACCATCGCTGAACATACACGACCCATGACCCACATACATGTCTATAGGCCTCTAATACACATACAGACAGCAGAATCATATGACGGGACAGGGCCCCGTCGTACCCAAAATGGTCGCAAATACAAAGATATGTACAACAGAAAGATCTATACCGAAAGTGTGGGCTCCGGATCAAAGGAGCACTGCAAACAGCAGAATGTACACTCTAGGCTGGCGGATCACCTCTATAAACGTCTGTACCTGCGGGCATGAAACGCATCCCCCGAAGAAGAGGGGGTCAGTACGGAAAATGTACCGAGTATGTAAGGCATGAATTACAGAACGAGGAAACATAGTCAGAAATGAAAACTTTATAGAACCAGTAAAACTGTATAAGATCGTCATCACGTTTTCTCTTATGTAACGGAGTAATATCTCTCAAGTCTCGAATCATATACATATACATATACATACCTGCATATATACGACGTGTCCCGGCCCTATAGTAAGGGACTCGGTGAATAAGGTCAGACATATCAACATCACATACCATATATACATATAACGTGTCCCGGCCCTTTTGTGAGGGACTCGGTGAATAGGATCATGTATGGCAGAGTCATATATCATATGTATACATAACGTGTCCCGGCCATTTTCTGAGGGACTCGGTAGATAGAATCATGCATGGTAGAATCATATGTCATATATATACATAACGTGTCCCGGCCCTCTATTGCGGGTCTCGGTGGATAAAGTCATCACGTGCCATCCTGGCCACCACCCCTGTATCATCATATCATCACATGCATATACATATAACGTGTCTCGGCCCGCAAGTGAGAGGGACTCGGTGAATGATGCAGAGAAGTACGCACGATAACATGTCCTGGCCCGGGCTCAGTGAATAGACATATCAAGCTTGCACGAACAGAATAGTACGAAACCAAATACTCGTAAATCAAGACCCGAGATACAACATACTTATATACAACATGCTTATCGACATATGAGGGTTCAGAACAAGTTTCGGGTCAATCGGAATTAGTATACAAAAGTTACGAGCGTTTGAAGTATAGAACGCTCTACAATCGTTTCAAATGCTCTTTCTGGAAAGTCAAAGCTGTAATCAGGTTAACTACCTTTTAGACATGGTTATGGATCAAACCAAATAGAACTCTTGGAATCATTCACACGTATCAAGGACTGTCAAGGACTCGGTAAAATAATCGACGTGCTAGCATTTAATAATCAAACTTTAGTCATATCAAGGTACCGACATCATATATCATATACATATGTAACAGATTCATACACGCATACTCATAGAATATCATACAGTGTGTTGCTGCGGAATGTACTGCCCGATCCATGGATATAACGTATTAGTGCCGAAGAACGTTCGGCCCGATCCGAGATTGTATACAAAAGTTAAGAACATTAATACTTATAGAATTATTTTAAGGTCATGAATTCTTATACTTAGCTTAATACCCAATTATGCAATAATCTTAACCATTCTACGTTTACTCGTATCGACAGACCAATAGGGATCGTAGACAAACTCGGAACTTATTAATTAGAGCCCTTGAAGTACGGGGCCTCCTAACAACATTTCGTAAGCCGTATTTGGAGATTCAAGTAACAAACATATTAAGTAACTTTCCAATATCATTATGGACCAAACCGAATAGAGACTCTAGAACCATGAATACATATCGAATTATTTACCAAGGACTCAAGTCATATCGATTTGCTTTCGACCCACATTCGGTAATATACCAACTAAATTCTTCGAACGTCATCATATATACATATGCATATCAAACCATATGGGATACTTATGGAAGTCAAGGACGATGGCCATCCTAGTGGCTCTAAGAATAGAATTTCTCTTTAGGGACATACATGTACGTTATTTGTTCATTTCGAAGATCATGCCAAAGGAAAGAAAGGTAAGCCTTACATACCTTGCCCGCTCTCTATGCAAATCCGAATTCAAGCCCTTGGCTCCACAAAATCTACAACCACATTAAGGTGCGCCAACATTAGGTACAAACACTTAAGGATTCAATTCCAATCCAACACCTTATTTCTACAGAAATTTCGGCAGCATTTCCCCTGTAAATGCGCCATCCTCGAGAATTCAACTCGGCCAGAAATACAACAACAAATCCGAGAATTTAACTCGGCCAAAATATCAACAACAATACCAACGATTGTTCCAATAATACAAACAATCAATTTAAGACACATTCTAACATTAGTAACTTTCTTCTTTTCATAATTCTTCAACACTCAATTCAACTACATACATTTTCAAGTCAATTTCAAATGCTCACCTATTCATTGCTTATTCAAAATCATTCAACACAATTCAAGAGCACTTTAGGCAATTTGCAATATATTCAACAATTTCCCACTAACACCCTATCTTACCCGAAACCTCCACAAATGCAACAATACTACAACATCACATTCTTCTTCTTCCAAATTCATCTATAACAACAACAATTCCATTTTAGTGACTCCATTTCCGGAATTTCATAAATTATAATAAATTCACATAATTTTCCTACAACAACTTACAACAATTTTCTCATGCCAACTAGAACCATTAACCTTCCATTTACAACACAAGGCTACAACATACATATATGATTCTTCCAATATAAAAGAGTAAAATTCTTACCTTTTTCTAATTTTTTTTCCACTTTCCACAAGAAGCACTTTCTTGCCTCAAAATTTATATCATGTTGGAGAGGGTCTTGAGCTTACTAAGAATATAAGAAAATTATGATTTTTGGATCAAGAGTTGAAGAGCAAAATTTTTTCTCTTTTCTTTCAAGGTGGCCGAATGGCACCTTTGTTCTTGCCCTCTTTTTTTTGTTCTTGAAAGTTCTTGCTTTTTAATAACAAATTATGACCCCTTTCACTCATTTATTTACCTTGAATACTTAGCATGGGCTTGGCCCATTTTGTTATGGCCATAACCGGCCACCCCCTTAAGATTGGGCCTTGGTTTCTCTTTTTTTTTTTTTCTAGCCCACTTAATTATGGGCCCTATTTTGTAATTTCCGAAACTAATTTTCGAAATTCCAATTTTACCCTTAGCCTTCCTCCATATTTTCGCATCAATATTTTTCACGAACAACACATATATATCAATAAAAGTCAAAATATGGCCTTATTTTTCACAAGTCAACATTATTTCAAAATTTCCGAATGTGCGAAATTACGGGATATAACAATATCATCTCCAGATTTAATAGGATCCATCATACAAAACTCAGGAAAATTTCTAAGAAAACTGAGAATTTCCAATTTCCATGCAGCATGTGTGCCTGCAAAATAGTCATTACTATTCGTGTATAAGGACTCATCATGTTCTCCTCCAAATAGACTTGAACATGCTGAGTGAAGAGAATCAGCATAGCACCAACAACAACTCAATATTTTGCCATTGTCACACTGTTGCAAAGAACCAGAAGAATTAGGTTCACACCAGCTGACTCTGCTTGAATTATCAATATACATTCATATTCCTCTATCTCGAACCTCACAACACTTCGTCCTTGATGCCAAAACTGCAGTGGAATGAGCACCAAGTGCTAATACCATACACTGCAGCCTTGATACCAAAGAGTTCATGTGTGTACACTTCTTCTGCATCTTCCATACTGAATTTATTAAAGGTATCAGGTTCTCCAAGATTTCCATATGTGCATCCATGCAAAACCAGCAATATTTCCCTTTAGTACACTAATAGAACTGCATACTTATCATGTTCTGTGCAAGAATAAAAGTAGCATTGCCCTCCTCTCCTTTGAACCACATCTGTTCCATCTCATGACAGATATGATCCAAATTATGAATCTTCATGATGCCTTGTACTTTCTTCCTACTGCGTATTTTGAAACCTGCAAAAAAGAACACATGATTAGGAATAAAGATTCTCATCTTACTCTCCTCCAAAAGGACTTCAGTAAGATGAGACATGATGGACTCCACACTAGAATCCATCCAAAATATCTTCTTTTTGTTGTGATTCTTAAATAGGGACACTGAAGTTTGTCACTATTAATAATCTTTCTTCCTTTTGAATCCAGTTCTACAAATGAGTTGATATCTACCTCACCATGATCAAGGGCATAGTTAGCCAGACGGTCAGCGAACTGGTTACCCTCTCTCATAATATACAGAACCTGTACATCTGCATGGTCTATGATATCTAATAGCTCCTCAACCACAAATGCAATGTTCCATAGAGGTTTCCAATCTCTATCCAAGATATTCTTCAACAATAAAGAATCAGTTTCCAGTATGAAAGAGTAAACGTGGTTGGACAAACAATATCTTGCAGCCTGCAGAAGTGCTTGTGCCTCAGATTCAGTATTTGTACATTCTCCCATTGTCCTAGTCTCTGCATGTATCAAATCACCAGATAAAATTCTCACACAAAAGGCAAACGAACTTCTACCATGGTTGCCTCTAGTTGCCCCATCTATGTTGCACTTCCAAATACCCCCAGGTGGAAATTTCCACATGACCTTGGTGACTTGTAATTTTGGCACAAACTATTCCAAAATCTTTAGGATGTCTAGCCATCTATGTGGAACTGTTTTGATTCCAGGCTTCCTACTTCTCACCAATTGTTGAATATCAGTAGAAGCCTGATAAATAACTCTGCTAGTTGACACCTTATCCCTATTCTTATCTCCATTTCTTTTCTTCCAAAGCTGCCAAACTATGATAGATGGAATAGCATAGAAAATATTCTGAAGTCTGGATGGAACATTAGCTGTCCACCATTGCATGATCACCTCATGAAAGTGCATGCCATAAACTTTTATTCCAGCTGCTGCACAAAAATATGTCCATGTTGCTTGTGCAGTTTCACATCTCAAGAATATATGAGGAACAGTCTCTTCATTTGGTTCCACACAACAAGAACACCTGGAAGGCATATGGTATCCCTATCTCTTTACTACATCATCAAGAGGGACTTTGTAGTGCCATACTCTCCACATCAGAAATGCTATCTTGAATGGCAATCCCTTGACCCAAATTTTCTTGTAAACCTCCTTCTTTTCACTTCTGCTCCTTATATATTCCGATGCAGATTTGACACTAAATTATCCATTTATCTCCAACATCCACCAAGGCTTGTCAATCTCTCTAGGTTTAGCAGGTGGCTTTACCTCAGTCAAGATATATTCAGCCAAGTCCTCAGGTAGATTGTTTCTAATGGCAGGCACATGCGACCTACCATCAGTAATAACATCAGAAACATTCTCTATGTCATTACACTGAAATTCAGGAGGAACAATGAAGTATAATTGGCCTAGTCCAGTCCAGTTATCAAACCAGAATAACGACGAACCCATTCTCAGCTGCCACCACATTTGACGATCAATCAGATCCCTAGCCTGCAACATTTTCCTCCATATATGAGATCATTCTTTCCAAGGGACTAGGATTGGATTATTCTTCTTTAAGTATTTGTTGCTCATGAAAGCACTCCATAAGGATGGTTTAGTCCTGAAATTCCACCATAACTTAGCAAACAAAGCCATAGACATGTCTGCAAGTGATCTAAATCCCAAACCTCCTTCCTGCACATGTAGACACACCTTCTTCCATTTTGCCCAATGCCTGCCACTTTCCCCTATATTGTTACTCCAGTAAAACTAAGCAAAGATATTGTGCAACTTGTCAATAACAAATGATGGAGGATCAACAGTTGCCAACAAGTGCATAGGCATTGCCTGCAGTACATGCTGTAGAAGGACTGCCCTTCCTCCAAAGGACAAAAGTTTTCCTTACCAACTCCGCAGCCTGTTTCTTACCTTTGTAATCAGTTCTGACTAAAATTCCATCTTGCTCTTGCTGTAATATATAGGGCAGCCAAGGTACATCAGAGGAAAATCCTTCCTAGAAATACCAGTTACCCTTTCCACCTTTTGAAATACCTCTTCTTCCACCCTATCATGTAAGTACATAGAACTCTTTGCTTTGTTAATCGATTGTCCTGAAGCTTCTTCATATTCAGCCAACACCTTCATGATCAAGCCAAGTGAAATCTCACATGATGATGAGAAAATGATGGTGTCATCTACATAGGCAAGATGATTGATTTTTGGACTCCACTTAGGCAAGCCAAAACTAGTAAACCACAAGTTTAAGCCCCTTGACAATACTTTAGCAGCTATGATGAATAGTGTAGGAGACAATGGGTCACCCTGCTAAACACCCCTAGTTGAATGAAAGAAACCATGTGGTTAGCCATTGATAAGCACTGAATACCAGTTATTCCCAACTAGTTCATAATTACCTAATATATTTTGGATTATAAGTTTTTTTTTTAAAGAGGGAGGACAAGGACTCTTTGACAGATTCTAGCCCAAAACTTATTTCACATCGTTTCCAAAAGTGAGCTCAAGACTATCCTTGAAATTGACACCTGGTCTTATAACAATTTAGTGGGTCAAGGCCCAAAAATCCGATTTTTGTTGGTTTTGAGATTTATCAAAATCAGGGCAGTTTTTAAGAAAAAGGCACAATACGTATTTCTTTATTTGTCTTCGAGTTTACCACAACACTAAGAACCTTTTATCGCTATTTTTTTACAAACTGGGTTTCTTTTAAAAAGAGTCATGTCTCTTTTAATCCTAAAAACTTTGATGAATAACCTCAAGAGAGAATCGTTTAAGTACTAGCATCTACCCAAATTTTTACTTCCAGTTTATTTCTATATGAAAAACACCTGTTTTGCCTACTGTTTTAGAAATTCTTTTGGAAGTGAGAAAAATAAAAATAGGTTTTGAAAGTCGGCAAAGGGGGCCTAAAGTCCAACTTAACGGCTTAAGTACCGTTTGCCTAAAACGTCTAGCTCCAACCATCTGGTTTCTGATAATGGTGTGAGTTTTACAAATACAATTGTGAAGATAAAACATATCATATCGCAAAAATAAAGCAACCAAAGCTTGGGGTGTACCAAGCCCCTTATCCATCTTCACCCATGGTTGGGCCTTCATGGACATATATATTAGCTTCCCTTTTATTTCTCATATTCGGCAGATTTTGAAAGAATTGTCCTATTGGGCATTAGTCCCAATAGGGAGGTTATTTCCCCGAACCAAGCGGCCATGGGAAGAGTAAGGGGGGTGGGGAATGCGGGAAAGAAAACGAAATAGTTTAGACTGAATCATATGCAAATTCAGATAATATACGCTGAAAATCTACACATATAACGATAGCATTGAGATAGGAATAGCCACGCTGTCCTAGCATGATATTTTTTTCATGATGCATTATAGTGATGTGTGGGCTGGGTGTATTGGAGTGGTACTAGGATGGTTGCCACCCTCATTGTTCCCAGTGTCGCACAAGATCCAAGGGGTTTCATTGAACCCCAAGCATGGCAGGCACTGGGGAAAGGTTTGGCCAACCCCAAGTGATCCTCAACCGTAACACAATCAAGCACTAGTGCATAGCTAATATCCAATATCACTGAATAGCTTTAGCTTTCATTCTAAGATGGAGTACAATTATAACTCTTGAGAAACAAGACGCTACTTCATTGCTACATTCATCACCGCCCTTTAATCATCAAGAAAATATGAGCAGATTCATCACATGATGTATGGTATTTAGGCTAGGAGTGGTTTATACCAGGTAAACTTATCAATTCTCATATATATAAAATGCACATTCATAGCAAATACCAATATGAAGCTCAATTACAAATTGCACATATATAGTGAACCAAACAGACCCTAGTGAATAAAGACATGCATCCTAAGTCATAGTTTACAATGGCCAAATATAGACTGAGCGGACAGGTACCCTCATAAAAAGGGACTAACTTTAATTCATGCTTAAAATACAAGAATCATGGCAGATAGGTGGGTGAAGTCCAGGTCCCAGTTGGATCAAATGAGATGAGAACATCATACAAGAATGTGCAGGCTACACTTATAATATAAAGGAACATACATAACATCATTTTCCTCTTTGGGTGACGTTCTTTTTTTAAAAAAAAAAGAAAAAAACTGTATGATCTTCCACAATCTCAACAACCTATCTGAATTTTAGCCCTTGATTGTTCAAGTTTCTTACCTTCTTTTAAAGTCCTTCCTGTGGTACTGATTGAGACAATGCACAAATGTTTTGGTTCATCAGTAAGCCTTTACTAAACATTTATCAATGTGTGTCTAACTTAACTTATTCTCTTTAGTTCTAGCAGCAAGTCTACATGATTTTAGGGAGGTGTATTCAGCCAACGTGTACCACCATAGGCTTAGGAAAATGTCATGGCACCTTTTATACAAAGGGAAAATGTGGTGGAACCAACAGTGTTGTGATCACCCATTCTTTTAATCCCTTCTCAAAGCACCTCTTTTTGAAAAGACTCTTCCTGGCCATGGGGTTTTAGTTTGCCTTCAACCCCTTCAAATTATGAAGGTTATTTGCTAACATGAATCTTTCTTTATAGCCAGGTGTCTTAATAGATTCAACTAAAAGAATTCATACATGGATGGGATTATTTAGGCTAGAGTCTAGATCATTTCAATATTAGAGGCCAACAAATTCATGCAGGTTCACAAGACAAGTCAAATGTCATAAGCAAGTTTCTTTAGTCATTCTGTAGAAATACCATAAATCAACTCAGGAATATGTGTAATTTTGAGTTGTATCAAAAACCACAGTTAGACAGGCCATAGAAAGTGTACATAAGGCAGTCAAGGAGATAAAGACAATCAAACATCTTTGCAAGGTATTGAAAGTCAAGTCTAAACATAAATCACTCAGGTATTGGACAGTAGATAATTCCATTTTTTAACTTAAGCTAGCCATATTCCAACAGAGTCTATACAAAACATTTCATGTTCTAACAACACTTGTCAAAGGGAGGGAAATTTTCACTTAGAGATGGGAGCAATCACTTTCTTTTCAATAAGACAACATTCAGAGTCTCTACATAGAGCACAAAAGAAACTCAAGCTACCATTCACCAAATGGCCATGAACCATGCATTTATGTGTTTTTAAGCCAAAATCCTCCATTTTCTACAGGACTAGATTCTTAAGCTTTTAGAGATAACAAGATTCATAGAAGTGGAAAATATGAGGAAGAGGGAAGCATGCATTAACTGGCAAGTGAAGCACATTTTGAAAATATCATACAACTGCAAGGAACAAAGTGACAATTTATGAACAGGTCCCCTAACATACACTTTAGGCTTCCAATCCAAATCATAGGAGGCTGGCTAGCTAGCAAGAGATTTACTTAAACCCCCTCCCTTGTTAGCCCATTCTCTAGTCAGAATCCCACTTAGCCTGCACATGATTCAATCCAGTCTAAATAGTCTTACGTACTTTTTCTTAGTCATGTTTTAGCAAGTTTGATTAATAGGGTAATGACATTTTATCAGACCAATGGTTCATTGTTAATCTAGCCTTTCCTTCCCTCCATACAGTCTTGTTTTAATACCCTCCTAAACTTATTCTCATTATAATTCTATCCCTGATTTGCCTATTCAAACTTCTATTCTTGATATTGATTAATTAGTGAGACTAAGTCTACTCAACAACTCCTCTAACCCTACACTTATTGTCAACAACAGCTGATTACTTTCATTAGTCAGACCTGATCAAGAAGGCACAATTAGATAAAGTTCAAAGCACACCAACCCCCCAGTAAAAGGAGAAAAGGAACAAATTCTAAGTTGTTAACCTTGTTTTAATCCTGCTTGCTTTTACAAAGGAGACAGTAAACCAGGCTAATTCTCAGAAATTTAAAAAAAAAATGGTTCCTTACTTATTGAAGAAAAGAAGGCTTGATCTTTTTGTGTCTCTAATCCTTTTCCATTTTACTTACCATAGTCAAAACAGTCAATGCACATTAGAGAATTTGGAAAACTTAATAAAGAATAAGAATAAATCACATAGAGGGTCAAATTATGGCATTTATACAGCAGTGTAGCATCAACCATGGAAGATATAACACAGTTGCACCCGGATTCTTGAGATTCAACTATAAGGTGATTCTCAGTTAAGCATGGTAGGATAGGAGTGGAGTAGTCTTACTTAGTAAAGAACTCTCACAAATCAAACTGGTGACTTTCTCAGATAGGTTCAAATAAAGCAAATCAAGAGGCCTCACACACAACTAAAAATACTTAAGCCATGAATTCCTTTTGAGACAGGTATTAGCATGTCATGATACAAATATTACAAGGTTGATCCCAAGAACATGTTAAGATGGTTTTTGAACTTTTTGCAGTGTCCACCAAACTAATATCCTGAGCAAACTTACAACAATCTAGGTATTTCTGATAAAACTAGACTCTTTTGCTTCAATAAATACATGTTAATAGTGTATTGTGACCCTCATCAATATTCAAAATCACACAAACCATTTCCAGATTCCAACAGCCTCAAATACCATTGCTAAGTTATCGCACTGATCTAGGGTTCTCACCTTAAACCAAATAATCACAAGTAAAGTATCATGTTTGTAAAGAACTTATGCTAAGCCTGCTAAATAGTACCTTATTTAACAATTATACTACAAAGCCAGCAACCTAGAGCATTTTATCAATACATTCTAATCATTAACTTATAAAATGACAAAGAACATAAAAGAGGGGCTAGGTATTACCTTTAGTCGATGCAACCTTTTGTCAAGAATGGATTCAAAACCTCCTGGTTCTTCCACCCTCAAACTCGACCACAAAAAAGGAAAATAAATAAATTTTTCGCTAAGGGACTTAGACCTGACACAGAGGTTTTGAGTCTAAAATTATACTTTTGCTTAAATTTCAAGTTTTGACTTAAAAAATTCTACCTTATCGATTTTTCTAATGCTCCAAAAAAAAAAACTCTCCTTTTTTTTTCTCTTTCTTCTCTTTTTTTTTTTTTTTTTTTTTTTTGCTCTTTGAAAGTTGTGAGAAAACTTAAGAAAAATGATGTGGGATGCACTAAGAACAACGATTTGGGATGGACTAGTTTTGTCCAAACAACTCTTGCAAAATGAAGATCTACTATGGAAATTGACAAATTCAAAACGCATGGCCAGATCTGAGCACAATTCTACTGGATCTGGCCCATTCGTACTCAACCAATAAGAATCGACCAAGAAAACAACAATATATTATTGAAAATACAGAACAAATGCAGAAAACGTGTAACAAATTCAAATCTAAAAGGAAAATTGAAGATGAAAGTGACCTATTTCGTGTTTGGAATGATTTTTGAGTAAGAAATGTACGAACCATTAATTGTTGCATGCATTTGAATGCGCAAAAAGCTGTTGAGGTCCGAGACCTCTGCATTTTTGCCATTTTTGGCGATGAGAGAGAAAGGCGAGCATAGGCGACACTGGGTTAAGCATGGAATAGGAAAGAGAGAAAGGTGAGGGGGTGTTTGGCCCATTGCTTTTTTCTAAAAATGAAAAGTGAAGAGGTAATTACACCAGCCCCCTTATCATTACACTTTGGCGGGGTCAACCCTGATTAGGTTTGGACTCGGTCCACTGATTCCTAAGAAGTAAAATTGGCCGTTTTCTTGTTTATCCACCAAGTGTATACACACATAAATATATGTTCATATACTTGGTGTATATGCTGGGTATATCTAGTTATTAACTAGTTATAATTAAAGAAAATTTAAACCACGGGAAAAAATAGGTTGCCACGTATTTTATAATAATAAAGAAAATACAAAAATAATTTTAAAGGTCGGTTAAATCGTTGATGGGCCTGAAACCTTAATTAATTGGCCCAACGTACTTATTTTCATTATGGCCTTCTAATTTTGAAAATTAGGACAAACATATGATTTTAAGTTAAACACCAATAGACTAATTTACAAAATATAAGCCAATTTCTTTAAATGGAAGAACAATTGAATTAATTGTAACTAGGGAAAAAATCAAAAAGGAAAATACCTATCTGATAAGGGATTCAGTTTTACAAATAATTATTATTTAATTATTTAACTACCCTAATCAAATCATTAAAGGGCGATGATAGCTATTTTTGTAAAACAATCAGGAGTAGTAACGAAAAGGTAAATAATTAATTACTTAAACTATTTAAATAATTCAAATTTCAGAGGTGGAAAATAAAAGAGAAATGTTCAACAAAATAATTTTAAATGATTAAATAAGGATTCCTCTTCTTTCTCTTTTTCCTCTTTTAAAATAATTCAACCAAATATCTTGAAAATCATTTATTATTTTCTAAGCAAAACATGATACATGAAAAATATTTTTACTGATTTAAACGGGAGAAATATAGGCACAAGCATTTTTGCAAAAACCATTTAAGGCTATTAGAGATATTCAACTTATTCACTAATTACCAGAGACCCCGAGTGATTAAAATGACTTACGGAGGTCAAAAATTAGGTGTCAACGCCTGCCCCTTCGGTGTTCAGGGATGGCAGGACCATCTCCGAACAACGAAATATGACTAACTCTAATTTTGACGGGCCCGGCTCGTTGTACTGTTACACCTCGGAATTTCGGGTTGTTGTGCGGTAAATAGACTAATGCAAGTTAAGGTGTACATGATGTCCCTACAAGTAAGAAGGGATACTTAATGATTCTAATTAAGATTCCAATGACATTTGAGGCAAGAGAAGAAAGTTCATTGAAGAAAAGTGAAGTATAAGTCGTGTTTTGGAAAGGTTTCGTAAACTATCAGGTTAAGGGTTATTTAGTGATGTATTGAGAAAAAGTTATAAGGATCCTTAGAGGGTTAATGAAGTATTAAACAAGTGTTAAGAAGGTTCCATAAGGATTGGAGATCAAATGAATCAACGAGAACAATTTCGGGAAGAGGGTGAGTTATACGACAAATTATATGGTACGTATAATGGTCTGTATAACAGTCACAGTGAAGGGTCATCACTGGAAAGATTATACGGACCGTATAAGTGTCCATATAATCCATTACGAGCAGCTTTTATGTTTTTTTATATAAACATGACCCAAGGTCTTATTTTTCATTTCTCACTTTCTCTACACCTTTTGAAACCTCTAGAATATTCCATACACCTTATTAACACATATCCAAGAAAAATCAAAGATTAAACACCAAGAATTAGTAGAATCAAGTGTGTGGATGCTCACTAGGGTTGATACAAGTCAAGGCTCCCTTTGGAATTGATGTTGGGGTCTTCTCAAGTGAGGCATCTTCATCCAAAGATCATTCCTATATATTCAACGGTGATTTTTACATCTATTTCATGTTATTAAAAGTATTGAGTTGTTGAAAGACTTGGATTAGAGAAGAAAGTAGAATATGTGCTCAAATATGGAAATTATGGTATTTTGAGTACTACGTTAATTTGAGTCATGATTCTTAATATGAAATGAGTACAATCTTGTTAGGAATGATGCTAATGACGTTAAAGATGTATTATACGAGAATGAATATGATGTTATGGCATAGCTATGGCTATGGAGGACCTTGAAAATGTGTTTTGAGAATTGAACAATGTTTAAGGTAAAGAAGTTTATTGATTATGATATGATGGGCGTGCTATTGATGTTTGGGAGTTTTTTATTATATGGTGGAAGCTGTTGAAACAAAGGAAATGTTGCCCAATTTTTTTGTTAGCTCTTAATCTTTTTAGTTGAAACTTAAGTATACTTCCAATTATCAAATTTTGGTACGAATTCTTTTGAATGTAGAATCAGGAGCTTGGAAGGAAAGCGTTTAGTTGGTAAAGTTACAGAGTCATAAAGATATGTAAGGCTAGTCCCTTTTCTTTCAAAGGCATGACTCCTCTACTACGATTTCCTTTCTTATAATTCATGACCTTCTTACATTCCAAAGTTGAAAGTCTAAGATTGTTAAGAGTTCTTTATGAGCTAGAGATAAGACATGTCCTATGATAATGAGGGTGCTATTATGAGTTGACAATCTTAATTCATTATCTCATTGATGTTATTTCTTGTTGTTGTCTCACCTCATGATATTGGTTCCTTCAAGGTGAGACCTAGCGATGATGTTTGATCCATAAGATAATCATAGGTTTTCGACCTTACGGCACTCCGATCGAGTTATAGCTTTTACTTGAGCTCTCATGCATGCGTCATATTATGTATATGTAAGATTATACCGTGCCTAGTTGGTCGGGTAGTCACCACTACGATAAGCGTAGTGGGCAACTATGATGATAATTATACCGTGCCTATATGGCTAGGTAGACACCACTAGTGAGTGGCTTGAGATGCTTGCCCCGGACGCGGGCTAATGATGATCACACCGTACCTATATGGTCGGGCAGTTTATATATATGTATACATTTTTTTTGTTAGCATGCTAAGAGGCAATCAGTTACAGGTTATCCCTTCATCTCGTGTTCTTTTACTTCTTTATTATGTTGATATACATGTCTTGCATACTCAGTACTTTGTTCGTACTGACATCCTTTCTTTATAGACGTTGCGTTCATGCCCGCAGGTAGACAGGGAGACGGCGCAGACTCTTAGGAGCTTACTCAGTAGATTTGCAGGAGCACTCCACTACTTGGGAGTTGCCACTTATTGGTATATCCCTCTTTGCATATATTTCGGGCATGGCGGGGTCCTGTCCAGTCTTTATGATTTTCGCACTCCAGTTAAAGGCTCGTAGATACTCATGTGTGGTTAGTAGATGTTATGTGACCTCTTTAGTGTATGTTTCGTATATCATTTTGTAGCCCCGTGGGTTTATGTACATTTATGTTTGGAGAGACATTTGAAGTTCGTTTCATGATCAGCTTGTGCTGAAATGGAGTATGTTAAGGTTGGGTATGATAGTTAGCATGATAAGTGGTGATCGGTAGTCAGCTCCGGGTACCAATCATGGCATATTAATTGGGTCATGACAAAAGTGGTATCAGAGCAGTTCCGTCCTAGGGTGTGTCTACTAGCCGGGTCCAATAGAGTTTCGTTTATGGTTGTAAAGCGTGCCATACTTATAAACAAGAGGCTACGGGGCATTTAGGAATAATGTCCGTCTTTCTTCTTCATAGATCGTGCTATAGAGCTATGTTATAAGGTTTCCTTTTACCCTAATTGTGCGTTATGATTTCAGCGATATCGGCAGAGAGGAAAGCAACAACCGCCCAGAAGGGCAAGACTGCGACAGGAGGGCGGATTGAACAGGAGCCATCGGTAAATATAGAAGAGGGTGAGTCCCATAATGAGGGTCCATCTCATACCTCTCACACTCCGCCTGTTTTAGAGGAGCCTGAAGGGGCTTCAGCTCCAGCTCCAATCCCTCCAGTTCCTCTATTGGGTGCTTTAGGCCAGCAGATGACCGAGGCTATTCAGTTATTGACCCAGCTAGTTGTTGCTCAAGCTCAGCGGAAGAATGCTGGTCCAGGGGACAGAGCGGCTAGTGCGTGGGCCCGTGATTTTATGAGTTTGAATCCCCCAGAATTTTTTGGGTCAATGCCGGATGAAGACCTGCAGGGCTTTGTAGATGAGATGCTGAGGATGCTTAGAATAATACATGCTTCCGATACTGATTCAATGGATTTGGCATCTTATAGGCTGCGGGATGTATCCGTTCTATGGTATAGTAATTGGATATCTTCGAGGAAGGAAAATGCACCTCCCCCGGTTTGGCAGGAGTTTGTAGATGCTTTCATTCCCCACTATTTGACACTCGAGGTCTGTGGGGCCCGAGCTAACAGGTTTCTAAATCTAAAGTAAGGAAATATGACTGCTCGGGTGTATAATCTCCGTTTCAATTCATTGGATATGTAAGCTCCGATCATGGTAGCTGATTTGGGAGACCGGGTGCATAGATTTGTGAGTGGCTTAGGGCCACATTTGATTAAAATTGACTGACAGCTTCACTTCAGGAAGGGATGAACATCTCCCGTTTTCAGGCCCGTGCCAAAATTTTAGAAGATCAATAGCAGCCGCAAAGGGGTGAGAGTGATATGGACAGAGGGCATAGTAAAAGGGCCAGATCTGCCGGTGCTAGTAGCCAGTATAGAGAGGGCCAGAGGCAACCACATTCTAGATATTCGGGCCAGTCCGCAACTAGTGCACCATCTCGATTCATGAGCAGGAGATTTGATCGCCCCATTTATTTTTATTCGGGTAAGAGTTCGAGAGTTTTGGGTTCCCAGTTTGGAGGTGATCCCGGTCAGAGGAGACCACAGTTACCATGATGCAGCCAGTGTGGTAGATTACATTCGGGTCAATGTCGTCGTGGCTCAGATGCTTATTATGCTTGTGTCCAGATTGGGCACATGATGCGTGTTTGTCCCTCGATGAGTGGTAGAGGTGGGGCTCAGCCTACAGGATCAGTAGCCGGCTCTTCTTCGTCAGTGCCCCCTATAGGGCAGACTCCCCAGCCTTCAGTAAGCCGTGGTAGGGGAAGAGGGGTAGCATCCAGTTCGAGTGGCCCTCAGCCCGTATTTATGCATTAGCCGGACGATAGGATCTTGAGTCCTCCGTTGACATTGTCACAGGTATTCTATCAGTATTTTCTCATCATGGCTATGCATTGATTGATTCGAGTTCTACCTTGTCGTATATTATCGATCGTATTGGGGTGAAACCTAAGCCAATCAAACCTTTTTAGTTATCTACCCCGGTTGGTGATCAAGTAATAGTTGGAGAAGTATACAAAAACTGTGCGATTGTGGTATGTGATCGTCAGACAATAACTTATTTGATTGATCTGGAAATATTGGATTTCGATGTTATTATGGGCATGGACTGTTGGCCTCTTGTTATGCTAATGTGGATTGTAGAACAAAAATGGTTTGATTCCAATTCTCAGAAGAACCAGTGCTTGAAATGAAGGGTAACACAACATCTCTAAGTGGTAGGTTTATTTCCTATTTTAAGGCAAGTAAGATGATCATTAAAGGCTACATTTATCATCTAGTACGGGTTCATGATGCTGAAGCAAAGCTGCCGACTCTTCAATTCGTTCTGGTAGTAAATAAGTTTCTAGATGAACTTCCTGGTCTTCCACCCGAACGCGAGATTGATTTTACTATTGATGTGCTACCGGATACCGAACCTATATCTATTCCTCCTTACAAAATGGATCCTGCAGAATTGAAAGAGCTAAATGCACAACTGAAGGATTTGCTCGAGAAGAGATTTATTAGACCCAGTTCATCGCCATGAGGAGCACCTATCTTGTTCGTGAGAAAGAAAGATGGTTCCCTACGAATGTTCATTGACTAGAGGCAACTGAACAAGGTGACAATTTTGAATAAATATCCACTTCTGAGGATCGATGATTTGTTTGATCAATTGTAAGGTGCTAAGTGCTTTTCAAAGACTAGTCTGAGGGCGGGATATCACCAAGTGAGAGTTAGAGATGAAGACATTCCGAAGATGGCTTTCAGGACCAGATATGGTCATTATGAATTTCGAGTAATGTCATTTGGGTTGACTAACGCTCCAACAGTGTTTATGAATGTATTCAGGCCTTTTCTAAATCTATTTGGGATTGTGTTCATCGATGACATTTTGGTATATTCTCGGTCAGAAACGGAACATGCAGATCATCTACGTACTGTCCGTGGAATTCTTTGGACTCGAGAACTATATGCAAAATTTTCAAAATGTGAGTTCTGGCTGAATTCTGTGACTTTTCTGGGCCATATTATCTCAACTGACAGTATTTGGGTTGATACTCAGAAGATTGAAGCTGTGAAGACCTGGCCAAGGCCCACAATGCCTATAGAGGTCCGTAGCTTTATGTGATTAGCAGGCTATTAAAAACGATTTGTGGAAGGAGTTTCCTCTATTTTAGTGCCATTGATGAAGCTAACTCAGAAATCAGTAAAATTTCAATAGACTGATGCTTGTGAGCGTAGCTTCCAGGAATTAAAAGATAGATTGACTTCAGCCCTAGTCCTGACACTTCCAGAAGGATCAGAAGGCTATGTTGTTTATTGTGATGCCTCTGGTGTTGGGTTGGGTTGTGTGCTGATGCAGCACGGTAAGGTTATAGCCTATGCTTCCAGGTAGTTGAGGAAATATGAGAAGAATTATCCGACCCATGATCTTAAATTAGCTACAGTTATTCATGCACTAAATATATGGAGACATTATTTTTATGGTGTTCATGTTGGTATTTATACAGATAATTAGAGTCTCTAGTATATCTTCAAGCAGAAGGAGTTGAATCTGTGGCAGAGGCGATGGCTAGAGCTATTGAAGGACTATGATATGAGTATCTTATATCATCCCGGGAAAGCAAATGTGGTGGCTGACGCTCTTAGCCATAAATCCATCAGCAGTCTGTGTGGCGTTCGACTGGGAAAGAAAGAATTAGGAGTCCGCTTAATGGACTCAGGCAATGCAAGAGTTACTTCTCATAATCCATCTGTTTCATTCCTAGACATGGAAGTGAAAAAGTGCCAATATGAAGATCCCCAGTTGAGTCACTATAGAGATACACTTCCCCAGAAAGAGAAGTCGCCATTAGAGATTTCTGCAGATGGAGTTCTCAGGTACCGAGGCAGGCTATGTGTTCCAGATGTTACAGGACTACATCATCAGATTCTGGAAGAAGCTCACTACTCCCGTTATTCTATTCACCCATGAGAAACAAAGATATACCGTGATCTCAAGTCAATGTATTGGTGGGATTTAATTAAGAAAGATATAGCAGAGTTTGTGGTTCAATGTCCAAATTGTCAGCAAGTAAAAATTGAGCATCAAAATCCAAGGGGATTGTTGCTAATTATGGAAATTCCAACCTGGAAATGAGAAGGGATCAACATGGATTTTATTGTAGGCTTACCTCGTTCTCGGTGTAAGTATGATTCCATATGGGTAATTGTTGATAGACTCACGAAATCAGCCCATTTTCTTCTAGTCAGAACTACATACTCAGTACAAGATTATGCAAGGTTATATCTAAAGAGATAGTGTGACTTCATGGTGTCCCAGTATCTATTATTACAGATAGAGGGGCATAATTTATAGCTAATTTCTGGAAGTCTTTTCAAGAAGGGTTGGGAACTCAAGTGAGACTCAGCACAGCATTTCATCCACAGACTGATGGACAAGCTGAACGCACCATTCAGACCTTGGAAGATATGTTGCGAGCATGTGTATTAGACTTCGGAGGTAATTGGGATGATCATTTGCCACTTATTGAATTTGCCTATAATAATAGTTATCATTCTAGTGTCCAGATAGCCTCGTATGAAGCTCTATACAGAAGGAAATGGTGATCGCCAATTGGAAGGTTTGAAGTAGGAAAGACACAACTGATAGGTCCAAAATTGATTCAGCAGGCGATGGAAAAGATCAAGTGTATTAGAGACCGATAGTTGATGGCCCAGAGTTGCCAAAAATCTTGTGCGGACAATCGCCGACGGAACTTGGAATTTCAAATTAATGATTGGGTATTTCTGAAAGTGTCGCCGATGAAGGGTGTAATGAGATTCGGCAAGAAGGGCAAGCTTAGTCCTCGATATATTAGACCTTATAAGATTGTGCGCGGGGTGGGCCAAGTGGCTTATGAACTAGATCTACCTTTAGAGCTTGAATCAGTTCATCTAGTTTTTCATATGTCAATGCTCCGTAAATGTGTTGGGGATTATTCCAGAATCTTGCCGTTAGATGATTTCCAAATTACTGAGATATTGACTTATGATGAAGTACCCATTACTATACTAGATAGGCAAGTGTGAAAACTCAAAAACAAGGAAGCAGCCTCAGTTAAAGTCTTGTGGAAAAGCAATAACAAAGAGAAAATGACCTAGGAAGTGGAAGAAGATATGAATTCTAGATATCTGTATTTTTTCCACCCCTAGAAGAGGTTCAAGATGAGATGCCATTGTCCTCAGGTATGCAATTCTTTCTTTTAATGCTTTTGGTCATGTGTGACCATGTTTTCTTGCTATTGTTGTTGTAGCCCTGTGAGGCGATGTTATTTTGGGTTGCTGTTACAGGATGGTAGTACCATATTACAAGGAAACTCTGGTGAAATTTTTGTAGAATTCCAGAGAATTTAACATTCGAGGATGAATGTTCTTAAGAGCGGGGTGGTGCTTGGTAGTTAGCATGATGAGTGGTGCTCGATAGTAAGCTCCGGGAAGCTGTCATGGCCCCTTAATTGGGTCGGGACATGTACCCTTTGCAATATTCACATATGTGGCTGAACGCTGGCTTCTGGGTTTCCTACATATCTCATATTATATGAGAATTCAGACCGCTTATAGTTCGACTCAATTAAAGACCTTCAAGTGATTTGAGGGGATGCTTTTTCGGGGATCCCAATATTGTGATCAGGTTTTCCCAGAAGACTTGTTAGGATGTGACCGACTCTCGGGGCTTGAGTTTGCCTAAATATCCTTGGTTCTTGGGGATCAGGTCACATGTAGTTTGACACATTGGAGAGAAGTAAATCCCTTATGCCGGGGTACCTTCAGACTTCTCAGGGTGTATCCGATCAGTTGCGGGTTTTTTTTAAAAAAAAAGAGAGAGAAACAAGACAAGTAATGGCTGAGTCTGAGGTTGGATGGCTTCCGAATTCCGGTCGGAGAGCTTGACTCTTATAGGCACCCTATCTTGACCGGCTACGTAAGAAAAAGTTCTACGTTTGCTCCGCAAATTGTCTGGATCTGACTTAGCAACTGGCTCATTTCTGGCTCATGTGTGCTCTTTTTCCTGATTTTGACAATATGCGGATATTCTTATAGACTTTTAGATGAATGGCCCTCTTGGCTATTTCTATGAATGACCCTCTTGGTTGTTTGTATGAATGGCCCTCTTGGCTTGTTTGTATGAATGGCCCTCTTGGCTGTTTGTGTGAATGACCCTCTTGGCTGTTTGTATAAATGGCCCTCTTAGCTGTTTGTATGAATGACCCTCTTGGCTTCTTTGTATGAATGGCCCTCTTGGCTTCTTTGTATGAATGGACCTCTTGGCTTCTTTGTATGAATGGCCCACTTGGCTTGTTTGTATGAATGACCCTCTTGGCCTGTTTATATGAATGGCCCTCTTGGCTTTTTGTATGAATGGCCCTCTTGGCGACATTGAAATAAAGAATTTGAAAGTAATTAAGGGACAACAGATTTGACTCTTTTGGCTGGATGATCTTTCATTCATCCATAGTGTGGGTTATGATCCTCGTGGTCGGATATGCCTATTTGTTTTTGTCCTGACCCTTTTGGTCGCATATGTCTTTATGCTCATTCACTGTGACCCTTTTGGCCTGATGTGTCTTTGTCATTCTCTCTCTGTGACCCTTTTGGCCTGATGTGTCTTCGTCATTCTCTCTCTGTGATCATTTTGTCCTGAGGTGTCTTTATCATTCGCTCTTTGTAACCCTTTTGGTCAGACACATCTTTACTGCCTGTTTCTGTTGTGATTCTTTCGATCTCTCTCCTCCATTTAGGCTCTTGCCTTTCCTTTGCCACTGTCGTGTAAAGAGGAAAACCTACATCCACAGAAAATTGTGAGTCTTCTAAGAAGCGGATTAACGCGGTCGCCTTCCTGCCCGGTGTCTCCTCTTGATTCCACTTTGAGCCTTGTTGGGCTCGGTATTTTGAGAGATGTTTTTGGGATGTACTTGTACTAAATTGTTAAAAAAATTCAAAGTAAAGTTTATAAAATATGCATTGTTTTTCCCTTTTAGAAGTGTTTTGTTTTGTTTTGTGTCATGACGTGTGTCCTCTTTGAACGAAAATTCGCCGATTCTCCTTGATAGCACGGTTGCTGACTCAGAATTGTTGAGATCCTTTCTCAAAAATTCTGCTCCAGTTTCAAGACTCGCTCCGGTTGTCCCTTATGTTGTTTTGCTGAGCAGAAAGTTTTGAGGTCCCCTAAAAATTTCTGCCCCAATGTACAGTTCTATTTTTTCCTTTCTTTTGTGGACCACCTCTAATAGGAATGTTTGAGGTTCCCTCGAAAATTATGCCCCAATTTAGGTTTCTATTTTTCGATTCTTATACCAACCCTCGCGAGCCCAATTTCGCTAACTTTTTCACTTTTACTATCTCTTAGGTTTCCGAGGGATTTTTGGTCTTTTTTTATGACAATCGAGCTCGAGAGTGCCTACGTATCCTGTCGCAGCAGGAATTCAGGTCGAACGTAGTTCAAAATAAAGTAATTAAGTTTTGGTTTTACTAATTGAGTGACCGGGTCCAGTATGGACTGCCTACGTATCCCATCGTGGGGAATTGAGGTCATTGCGTAGTTCATTACATAGATAGTTTGTTTTACCCCTATACTAGTGTGATTACAAGCAAAAGGGTGTGATTATAAAGAAATTAGCAATGCGAATACATGCAAAATAGGATCCTAAACATAGTATCTCTTGAGTGCATCTACATTGATGGCTTTGGGCCATTCTTGCCCGCCTATCTTGGCTAAAACCACAGCTCCTCCTAAAAGTACTTTCCTGAAGATGTATGGTCCCTGCCAGTTTGGGGCGAATTTACCTTTATATTCCTCTTGCTGGGGGAAGACTCACTTGATCACGAGTTGTCCGACCTGGAAAAGGCGAGTTCTGACCCGCTTGTTGAAGGCTTTAGACATTCTCTGTCTGTACAGCTGCCCGTGGCATACTGCCACAATTCATTTTTCCTTTATCATGGCCAGTTCTTCATAACGGCTCTTGACCCATTCAACATCTTTCAATTCTGCCTCTTATATAATTCTGAGTGAATGGATCTTTACCTCTGCGGGTATGACCGCTTCTGTACCATAAATGAAGAGGTACGGGGTTTCCCTCATGGAAGTTCTGGTCGTTGTTCTGTATCCCAACAGAGCATAAGGCAGCTGTTCGTGCCAATTTTTGTAGTTGTCAACCATCTTCCTCAAAATTCTTTTGATATTTTTATTGGCAGTTTCTACGGCTCCGTTCATCTGAGGTCGATAGGCGGTAGAGTTTCTATGAGTGATTTTGAATTGCTCACTGATGTCATTCATCAAATTACTGTTCAGATTGGCGCCATTATCCATGATGATAGATTCCGGTATGCCGAAACGACATATCAGATTATTTTTGACGAAGTCCGCTACCACTTTCTTGGTCACTAATTTGTGGGAAGTGGCCTCCACCCATTTGGCAAAATATTCTATGGCAACTAAGATGAAACGATGTCCGTTGGAGGCCGGTGATTCAATGGGTACTATAACGTCCATTCCCTACGCCATGAAAAGCCAAGGAGAACTCATCGCATGCAATTATGAGGGTGGAACTTTGATTAGATCCCCGTGTATCTGACATTGATGGCACTTTTGTACGAACTTACAGGAATCATGCTCCATGGTCATCCAGTAACACCCTATCCTTAGGATTTTCTTAGCGAGGACGAATCTGTTCATGTGGGGTCCACAGACTCCTGTGTGCATTTCTTTTAGCAGCTTCGTGGCCTCTTTGGCATCCATGCATCTGAGCAAATAGAGATCGGGGGTTCTTTTATACAGTACTTCCTTGTTCAAGAAGAAACCGTTGGCCAACCTCCTGATAGTTGTCGTTTGATTTGCCGAACACTCTGGTGGATAGTCTCCTTTTTCCAGTTAGGTCTTGATGTCGACGTACCATGGTCGGCCATCTGGTTCCGCCTCTACACAGGTGCAGTGGGCTTGCTCTTCCTTTATTGTGATTCCAACGGATCAATGTGGGCGCTCTTAGGATGTTGGATCATAGACAATATCGTGGCTAACGCGTCTACGAACTCGTTTTGAGCTCTTGGCGTATGTTTGAAGTCAATACTCTTGAATCTTCCGCACAATCTTTGTGCCATATTTACATATAGGAGTATTTTGTCATTTGTTGTTTCCCAATTTCCTTTTACTTGATTTATGAGCAGATCGATATCTCCAATCACCAACAATTCTTGTATGTTCATATCCAGTGCCATTCTGAGGCCTAGGATACATGCTTCATATTCCGCCATATTATTGGTTCATGGAAGTTGAGCTTTGCGGTCATCAGATAGGGTTAGCCTGTCTCTGATATCAATACGGCTCCAATGCCTGATCCTTTGTAGTTGACTGCTCCATCAAAAAATAGTCTCCAGACTGAGTATGGTTCTAACACCTCTTCTTCTATAGTCATCACCTCCTCGTCCGGGAAGAAAGTCCCTAATGTCTCCAAATCATCATCTACGGGACTTTTCGCAAGGAAGTCTGCTAGGGCTTGTCCTTTGATTGCTTTTTGTGTCACGTACACGATGTCGAACTCGCTTAGCAACATTTGGAATTTGGCTAATTTTCCTATGGGCATTGGCTGCCGAAAAATGTATCTCAATGGATCCATTCGGGAGATGATGTGAGTGGTGAACACTGACAGGTAGTGCTTCAGTTTTTGGGTGATCGAGGTCAAAGCGCAGCAGGTCTTTTCCCCCAGCGTGTACCGAGTTTCGCAAAAGGTAAACTTCTTACTCATGTAGTAGATGGCATGTTCCTTTTTGCCCTCTTCATCATGCTGGGTGAGCATGCACCCGAAGGCTTTTTCCGATACCGACAGGTATAGTAGTAGAGGAAACCCTGGCCTGGGCGGTACCAAGACTGGAGGGTTCGAAAGGTATCTCTTAATCTTTTCAAATTCCCCTTGGCACTCTTCTGTCCAATTTGTAAGACCATCTTTCTTGAGCAACTTAAGGATTGGCTCTATAATTACAGTTGACTAGGCTATGAACCGTCTGATGTAGTTCAACCTCCCTACGAAGCTCATGACCTCTTTCTTGGTTTTGGGAGGTGGTAGTTCTTGGATTGCTTTGATCTTGGTAGGGTCCAACTCGATGCCCCTACGACTGACTATGAATCCTAGCAACTTACGCAAGTTTGTAGTATGCTCTGTACTTTCTCTTGATTTTATGATTACATCGTCCACATAAACTTCGATTTCTCGATGCATCATATCATGGAACAGGTTAGTCATAGCTCTCATATATGTGGCACCGGCGTTAATGAGGTCGAATGGCATCACTGTGTAGTGGTAGACTCCCCAAGTGGTGATGAAAGCTGTCTTTTTGGAGTCCTTATCGCTCATGAGTATCTGATGATATCCGGCGAAACAATCTACGAACGACTGCAGTTCATGTTTGGCATAGTTATCTATCAGGATGTGGATGTTTGGGAGTGGGAAGTTGTCTTTTGGACTAGCCCGATTGATGTCTCGGTATTCTACGAATATTCGGATATTCTCGTCTTTGTTGGGAACTGGCACTATGTTGGCCACCCAAGTCGAGTAGGATGTTACTTCCACTATTCCAGACTCAATCTGCTTTTCCATCTCATCCTTTATCCTATTTCTCTAGTTAGGCTTAAATGTCCGAGTCTTTTGCTTGACCGGCTCGAAGCCATCCTTGATAGGTAATATGTGGGCCACGATTTCGGTGCTCAAACCCGACATATCTGCGCATGACCAGGCGAAGACGTCCATAGCTACGAGCTCTTCTTTTTGTGAAATCCCCAAATGAGCATTGATTCGCGTTTCCTTGATGACCTCCTCATCACCGAGGTTGATTACCTCAGTCTCATCCTTGTTCGGTTTTCTCTTTTCTTCTAGCTCTTCCAATTCTTCTGCCAGTCCCTCTGGCATCATTGTTCATTCATCTTATTCCTCATATTCTTGCGGCCCATTTTCCTCGTTCATTTCACGACACGTCATGGCGTTTTCGGTTGTCTTATTACATTTACTACTAACAAAGCGAGGCAAAGTAAGATTAGGCTTATTATTACCTATTATGCGCGTTTAGTTAGAAAACCTTTATTATTGTTATTATTATCATTATCCGATAAAGATAGTTGGTTTTGTGAAAATTGAGGCTTTGATTCATTCAAATGTAAATGACTGCAACTGTGGTCTTGGTTCAGAACAACATCGGACCATTTCCATTTTTCCACATTACGAAGTAGTTTCAGGAAAAGGCCGATGTTACAGTTTTTTAGCAAAAGGGGTTTTAAGAAAATGAATCTCTCTATCGAGGAACTAAGAGGGGAGTACATGTGCAGTTACTCAAGTGCTCTCCTGGCCATGGATTGCGGATGTCGGGCACCTCTTGATCTTCTTTAATGATCGCGTAGCATCCCTCTTCCTGAAATAGCGACTCGAGACCCCCGTCTGTTTTTTCTTCACTTAGCGTCAGCACTTTTCTAGGGAATGACTGGTACAGACCCGGGATTGAATGAGGCAGACCCCTCATCTTGGGCTCTCTCTTTATTGCCCTTTGGAGATCGTCTTCATTAAGAGGACACCCTAGGCCGAAGTGGTAGTTCTCTTTTAGGATTGGGACAGGCTCCGTTATCCCTTCAAGGTCTCGTCCCAGACCTCTGCCTATTTAAAAACCATTTTTTAGCAGAGTGGAAGTGATCATCTTGTATACTGCTGACATAGCCTTACCAGACTCCTCCTCTGCAAGAGTGGCTCCCACGTATTCTACCACGTGAAAGTTTGGTGAGTGAAGGCTTTCTTCAATCATAGGGACGATGTCGTAGGGGTAGCTCCGATCATTCTTTTCAGCTACCACAACTATTTCCTGTCCTTGCCATTCAAATTTCATGGCTTGTTACAGAGGTTACGGAACTGCCTCGGCGGAGTGTATTCAGGGTCTTCCCAGGGGCATATTTTAGTTTGCAGTGCCATGACCTGGAATTCTGCTGTGAAGGATGCGGGCCCGACCTGGATCTGCAAATCTATCTCTCTCAGGGAATCACTGAGAGATCCGTCAAATCCTTTGACTTTTGTTCCACTTTGACGGATCTTGCTTGTGTTACAGCTGAGTTGGGTCAATATGGTGACAGGGACCATATTAAGGCTTGATCCATTATCTATCAGCACTCTCTCTACTGCTTTGTCGTGACATTCTACGGTGATGTTAAAGGCTCTGTTATGGGCCGTTCCTTCTGCCGACAAATCCTCTTTGGAGAAGTAGATCTTGTGTTCTCCGATGATATGGGCTACTAGCCCAACTATATATTCACTTCTTATACCGGTCGGTACGTGTGCTTCGTCTAATACCCTCATGAGGGCTTGCTTATGTGACGGTGAGCTTTCTAGTAACGACAACACTTATATTTTCACGGGTATTTTCTTCAAGTGTTTAACAACGGAGTAGTCTTTCGGCTGCATGCGCCGCCAGAAATCCTTAGTTTCCCACTCAGTTATCGCTCTCATTTGGGTGTTTTCTCTCCTTGCAGCATTTTGTACTAATTCCTCAGGTGTGTAACATCTCCCGGAGCGGGTCATACCTTGGGCCATGGCCGTTTATGCAGTAACAGATTTTGTAGGACTATCCGGCTGCGCTACTTGGGCCACCAGCGGTGTCGGGACCAAGGCTTTGAATCTTGGTGTTATGTCTGTGGTCTCTGGTTTTTGGACCTGAGCCTTGAAATTTGGACGCTCGTAGAGCGTAAGAGAAGCCACTGTGTGCTCCAAGGATTCGACCACTTTGGGGGTTAATGCTCTGTAAGCTTCCCAATCTTTATTCTTCTCGATCATGGGTACTCCATTGTTTCCGTGGTTGGGCAACGGGTTGTGCTGACATTGGGGGCTGCAGTTTCTAAGAAAATTTCTCTTTTGCCAATCAAATCCTAGATCTTGTGCTTGAGATTTATACAATCTTCAGTGTTGTGTCCATTTCTTCCTGAATGATAGGCGCAAGTTTGATCGGCTTGATAGAATCTATTTTCTGGCTATGCTGGTTTTCGCGGAACCTTCCGAATCAGACCTGGGATTAATAGCCTTTCGAAGAGCCGAGCCCTAGGCTCCAGAAGTGTGGTGAACTCTCTTACTGGCCTTCGCTCGAAAGTAGGACGTGGAGCATTGTACGTTGGGGTGGCAGTTGGTTTTGATAGTTTTGTGGTGGTGGGTAGGCTTGTGGTGGGTTATTTGGGAGATAGTTCTGTTGGGGTGGTGCTTGGTAGGTGGGGACGGGTGCATGGACACTAGGAGGAGCTGCGTAAGCTAGGACAGTGGTAGTAAAGTTGGGTTGTGTGTAGTACACAGGCATTATATAATTTATGAGGGGTGTAGCTATGGGGGTATATAGGGGTTCTTTTGGGCTTGGATTTGGTGCGTGGGATATGCTAGCCAAGTCCTCTTTCTTCTTGCGGAAGGCTCCTGCAGCGGCTTGCCTCGATGCTTTGTTGAATACGCTAACTAACTTTCCTGATTTGAGGCCATCTTCTATAGCCTCTCCCATTTTGACCAATTCAACAAACGATCTTCCGGTCATGGACAACATTCTATCGTAGAAATCAGGTTCTTGGGAACTGATGAACACAGAGACCAGTTCCCCTTAACCTATCGGGGGTACGGGGGGCGCCTCGGCCCTCTACCTGCTGGCGAATTCCCTATAGTTTTCTGTTGATTTATGTTTGACCTTTTCCAGGTAATAGCGGTGTGGAACTGTTTCGATGTTGAAGCAAAATTGTTCCATGAAAGATTTCGCCATGTCTTCCCAGACATGCCATTGCCGCATATCTTAAGTCGCGAACCATCCAGCGGCTTCTCCAGTCAGGCTACGACTGAACAATCGCATGATTAGAGGTTCGTTTTTCTTTACTCTAACCAGTTGGTCACATTAGGATCGGAGACGTGCTTTGGGATTACTCGCTCCATTGAGTATTTCAAATTTCGAGATTTTGAATCCCTTGGGCAGGTCCAAATCTGGATGCATGCATAAGTCATCGTATCTTAGGCCCATAGCCTTTCTTGCAGATCTGTTGTACTTTTGCAGTAATTCTTCCATCTTTTTCTCCATATCTTTTTCCCGCTTGTCTTGTTCGGCTCTCTAAGCCTTTTCCATTTCTTTGTAATGGTCCAGTTCTTTGTTCCCTGGAGAGCCCTCGCTGGGGATGTTGGGAGTGAAGAATGAAACCTGGTAGGCAGTATGGTTGAGTGGGGCAGTGGTGGTTTGCCCAATAGGTGGAGCTGGGGCACGCATTTGGCTTGTCGTACCAATAAAATGGTGAGCTTGGTAAGAGGGGACTGAGTAGGTGGTCCCTGGGATTTGAGTGTATTTTTCTGGGTCAGGAGTGTGGTAAAAGGTTCCTACATTATTTGGGTAGGTGGAGCTTAGTGAAGGTAGGATGGTTCCTAGTGGGTATAGGGGGAAATGATCGGGTATTGGCGAGCTCAGGGAAGGAATGGGAGGAGAAGGCCTCCTCTCTTCCGTCGGGGTGTCCTTGCTTGTTTTTCTGGCCTCATTCCTGGCTACCTATTCTTGGAGTTCCATCAAGGCAGTTAGTAATGTTGCTATCACATCTTCCTGAGTTGAGACCTCCTGTGGGTCTTGGGTATCTCCCTCGTGGAGAGCGAGCTCAATCCTATTCTCGGGAGTACCAGTCATTTTCTCTTTGCCTTGGTCTGATAGGGATGCTAATTCGGCTTTTGATCTTGTGAAGTATGCCAACTTTCAATACGCTAATCGGCCTCATTCTATAAGACAAGAATAACTCAACGGTGGATAATGTTAGTTGCCAGTTGTAAAGTACAAAACAAGATATCATACATTGGTATTTAAATCGCACATAGCATTAAAATCACATATTAAGCTCGAATGCTTTTGATCCTCTTGCCTTAAAGGCTCGGGAGTTTGTGGGCTTCTGATTGTTTGGGTAGATCTTGGTTAACTGGGTTATGACTGACTTGCCACATCAAACTCTCTTTTGCTACGAAATGTTAATCAAATGGGGGGAATTGTAATTTATATTATGTAGGGGCCGAGTCTTACGTAGACTACCTATGTATCCCTCAAAGGGAAATCAGGACCTATCGAAGTTTGTTTTACAAAAGAAGGATACATATATCTATGGTATCCTTTAAGCTAAACCTTGTTAGAGACATCCCCAGACTAGGCCCGATTAGGGCTTCCCACGTATCCCTTCATAGGGACGTCAGTTCCTTACAATATTTATGGGAAGGGGGGTAAACTTTTATGTTCAAAAAATGGGGACACCTATTATCTACCCAAAAATATAACTCCGCGAGTCGCTGTCCTTACAAAATTGCTCACTCTTGTTCATAGTACTATGGCGGAACGATTACTAGAATTTCTTCGATACTGATCTTATGTTCCAGTTCGAGCTTGAAGGCATAGCACTCTTCTATATCATGCCCCATAGCTTCTGTATGATACAGAAAATATTCACTCCTGTTAGGCCCCAATGGTGCGGGTTCGTGGGCAGGTTCCACGGGTCTGATCATTCTCAGACTAGATAGGGTCGATAATATACGAGCGTACAATTCCTCAAAGACCGTGAAGTCATATCACCAAATCTGCGTGCCAGGAGTCACTCCTTCACTAGGAGTGACAGGATCATGAACTAATAGAGTATAAGGCCCCCATATAATTCTGATGATCCTATCATCAATCAGACTGTAGATCCTTCTCCTCAGACCCAGACACTCATTTAGGGTATGCCAGCCAGATTGCGGTTGAATGGACATCTCTTGTGTGTATACACTAACTCGGGTGGCGGCAGTCTACCCTTGGTGGTGCAAGGCACTTCTGTTGTGATCATCCTTTCATACACCTCCTTACAGGTGATAGGTCGTGGGGCTACCCTGAATGAGGAGGAACAAGCTTTGAAGGCGATTCCCTACCAAGCAGGTTCAGAGAGGCCTACCCTCCCAAAATTCTCAGATGCCGTGGTGGAGGTTGTAGGCACCATTGTGGGTGATAGTGCATAAAGTCAGACCCCTCATTGGTTGGGGCATTGTAGTCAGATTCATCATTTGCTTCATCCTCAAATTCATCGTACTCAGGGAACATCCTGAATGGTTCCTCTTCCCCCTCGGCCTCCAAATCAACGGGCTCCGATTCCTCTCCTTCCATATTCTGAGGATCTTCCTCCTCTTCTGATTCATCTTCTTCCGGTTCTTCTTCCCTCGCCGGTTCAGAGGCTTCCTTTTGAGGCCCTGACTCCTCCTGTGGGTCTGTCACCTAATGATCTGAACTAGCTCCTTGGTTTTCCTCTCTTCCTCTTGGAATCTCCTCTCTAGGAGTCATGGATCTCCTTTCCAGAGGTATATAGTTCGGGAATAACTCCCTCACTTCCTCTGGGACATTCCCATAGTATTGCTCTTGAGGTATACCCTTGGGCGGATTCCCAACCATCTCTAGCAGTCGGTCCACCTCTTCGATTTTCCTCCCTATCTCTTGGAGGTGGTTTTCCATTTAGAGTAAATTTTCTCTCAGCATCTCCACCATTTCTCCAAACGTCCACGTCTCTGGTTCCCCTTAGTTTGCCATGGCATGTCAGTCCTTTTACTAGAGATAAATTTGGGTAAGTTTAAACCTATGGTATATGTAGTTTTTAGACTTTGGATCAAATGTATTCGAGCCTTAATATATGATAACACATACAACAAGTAGATTCGTGAAGCACGTATCAAGTACTCATGTAATTTCAGCAAATATACTGCTCGCGTTCCTAAAAACCTTTTTGAGTTAAGGCCGTCCTATTCGATTGAAGCATGCAAGTGCCACTTATGAAGGTGAACCATTGTCCCATAAAATCATCATTTAATAATAATAAAACATCTTCCCCAAAGGGATTACAAATATGATGAAGCCGACAAAGGGCTCAACATAAAGCAATAAATCCACAAGGTTCTCCTCCAGTGCCTGATGTCGAGGCTTGGCCAGTTTTGGCTTTCTTTGCCCGTCGAAGGGTGGTCTAAATCCGCAGTCATGCCTGGTACATCTCCATTTTGACAATTACCGGGTCTGTTTCATTTAGAATCTGGGCTAAATGTTCGTCCGTATTTTCTAGACATTCTTTCAGATGATCTTCTTCCTGGAGGTCATGAGGAGGTACAGTCCTTGGGACAGGTACCCGAGCCAAGTGTCCTCACAGCCATTCGTGGTATCTTAGGTCACACCCGGCTTCAAATCTGTCTGGAGCTAAAATGTCTGGTCCCCAGCACACGCGACCATTTTATTCTCTAAGGATCACCCCGGCATTCTTGATCTTCTGCCCCGTGTGCTGAATGATGAACTGCTCAGGCTTTCCTACCTGCGGTATCACTTGCCTCCTACCAAATTGCCACAAAATCCGAGACGGAAAGTAAGGACGGATTCCTCAAACAGCAGCTAATGGTACTATAGGACAATTCCTTCCTCGGACCATTATATTTTCATATATGAAGTTAGGGAACATCCACTGGATCCTACCCTCAGTCAGTTCATCGAAAAAGCTGGCCCATGCATATTTGGACATATCACCAAGGTTTGGACAGTAGTTTGTGAGATGGTCTATCCTATTATGGTTTCTTAGGTATTGGACCTCTTTAGCCATGTTGATGTGTTTGACAATCCACTAATGTAACAACATGCTACATCCTTGGAAGTATCGAAAACCATTCCGATACTTGTCCAATGCCCGGAAGATGTCTGCCAAAATGATAGGTGCCAAATCAAAGTACCTCGTCTCTTGGTCCGGATTTATATCATGGAAAAATGGAATGGGCCAAGCAGATCACCTGGGTGTCTACGGCCATTGAATCTCCTTGGGGGAACAACATAATGCCTAGTAGGGCTATGGCGAATGCCAAAGGCCTAGTAGCTTCCCATTCTTATCTACTCTTGAATTCTCTCTGGTACAGAGTATACCCCGTGGTATCTCGGAATCTCCGGTATAGATCCCTAAAAGTCACAGTAGGTCCTTGCGTCCAGGGCGCCAAAGTTAATGCAAGGAACCTCATGATTTGGACGACTGTGGGCCTTTGCAGAAACAACACGTGGTGGTCTGGTTTGTGTTGCCTCCTTAGACACGTTCCATTGGTGTCTATGAAGTCTCTAATCTCTTCTAAATTTGGGGTCATCTCAATTTCACCGAAGAGGAACAATATTTCCTTATCATCCCAATGTCCAATTAACACTTCTATCAATTCTGGACGACCTTTCATCGTCATGATAGCCGATAAATGACCCAAGGTACAGCTAATTGTCTTTTTATGAGTATCCTCTAACCATGCCCACCAAACCCTCAACATATCCGGGGCCTCGACGATTATTTCAACACAGATGCGACCTTCCATCTAAAAAACAAAACACGGTTAGAATTTCCCCTACACCCATAGGATCAATGGTTCATCATATAGGCACTGAGCATGCTTCCACATAGCACATAAATGAGATGCGGTGTTCTTCGGGTCATAGACCGTCCGGACATAGGGTAATCTTCCTTAATGAGCTTTAGGTAGGTGTGAGACACCCAAAGCTCGTCTAGGTATGAATTCTCTAGTTTAGCAGGGAATTGGGTTAATTCTATCCTAGTTTTACTAGAGTGGGTTTTTACAAAATACCGGGAACCCGAGCGGAAGTATTTTGGGTTTTTAGTGAAGGTACGACCACGTGCTCCACGAATTCACCTTTGGAACAAAGTGTAAAATAAATGCCTGGAGTGACAGAGTTATGATATGCATGCAATGACATTTGATATTTTCGGGAAAATAAACACATAAATAGTTAAGAAAAATATACCCACATTATATTGGAAGCCTTATGGTTAGAACCTTTAAGTCCCCAGCGGAGTCGCCATCTATAACAGTTCGAATTTTTACGGGCAGGGTTAGCGCTCAGATAAAGATACTTCAAAATCGTTGGTGCTCTTTTCGAGTTTGTTTTAAAAGACTTGCCGCCTAATTTTTAGGAAATTAGGAAAACTGATTTTGAAAGGTTTATTCATTCGCCGTGAAAAATCCTTCTTAATCCAACGTTCTAGGTAAGGTTTCTGGTGATCCCCTAGGGAAGGTGTTAGGCACCCTATATTAAGGATCCGTAATATACGGTTGACCTTCCAGTTCCAATGTGTGGGTACTTGCATGAACTTCTTATTTAGTGTCAATTCCCGCAAAAACTCTGTCTTTTGTTTGGGCATATGAAGTTCTAGAAAAAAATTGAGTGTAGTTCCCTTATATATGGGATATTTTTAGTTTGAGTCTATCATATGTAAATAATATATTCCCTCTTATATATGAGAATAAATAATCTTTTGCAAAGACGAAAATATTTTATACTGAAGTATATATGTTTTTAATTCATGCTTTGCTCCACACTTGGCTCGGGTCAAACACATATGCATGCTAAGAACCTCCCACCTATTACATCTTCTAAAGGACGTTTTAATAAGTTTGAAAGAGATATATTTAATTTGGCATTGGGCCATAAAACAAATCAAATTGGTGAAGGATAATCACCTACTCTATTTTGGATTATAAGTTTTTTTTTTCAAAAAGAGGGAGGACAAGGACTTCATTGACAGATTCTAGCCCACAATTTATTTCTCTTCGTTTTCCAAAAGTTAGCTCAAGACTATCCTTGAAATTGAAATCTGGTCTTATAACAATTTAGTAAATCCAATTTTTGTTGGTTTTCAGATTTATCAAAATCAGCGCAATTTTTAAGAACAAAGCACATTACGTATTTCTTTATTTGTCTTCGAGTTTATCACAACACTAAGAACCTTTTTATCGGTATTTTTTTAAAAACTAGGTTTATTTTGAAAAGAGTAATATCTCTTTTAATGCTAAAAACTTTGATGAATAACCTCAATAGAGAATCGTTTAAGTACTAGTGTGTACCGGAATTTTTAATTCCAGTTTATTTCTATATGAAAAAACACATGTTTTTCCTACTGCTTTAGATGTTACACCTTGGAAAATTTTCCGTTGGTACGCAAGTGAATGATCTAGTGATAAGTATGGGTGTATGATGTCCATGAGCAAGAAACGACGTTTGATGACCTTCGGCGAGATTTCAAAGGAATTTGACGTAAGACGAGAAAGTTGGATAAGATACGGCAAGGTGAGGTGAGCAATGCATGTGCATGGATATGGATGATTAAAATGAGAAGTCTAAGAAATATGGAAAGTTGTAGAATTGCAATCTGCCTAGTGGTCGTAAAGTGCAAATACGGACCGTAAACTGGTATATGGTCCGTAAACTGCCAGGTCGTAAACTGGCATGCGATACTTCAACTTTCTGCCAGTTGAGGAAATGGTAAAATATGACCTGGTTTACGGACCGTAAAGTGATTTACGGCCCGTAAACCATGGTCGTAAATCACCATGGTTGCAGTCTAAAGTTTTTGGTTATGGAAATGGTTAAAGACGACCATGAGGGACGGTCCGTAAACTGCAATACGGGCCGTAAACCATGGTTTACGACCACTGTTCACATCAACATAGATTTTTAAGTCATTAAATAAGGGGACCAAGACTTCTTTTATTTCATTTCTACATTACACTCCTTCTCTCTAAAACATCTCTCTACATCCATTATACAAGTTTTCAAGGATTATAAGTCATCAACAACATTAAACAGGTGAATCAGGAGTAACATCAAGGGTGATCCAAGGTCAAGAAATCCAAATGGAGATAAACTAGGGTTTTGCTCAAAGTGGGGTATTATCAACTAAAGCTTGTTCCTACAACTTCTAAGGTAAGGTTCATGATATTTACATGATGTTTAAGGTATTGGAGAATTAAAATACATGGATTGTAGAAAATATGGTAAGATGGGTTATGAATGATGAATAGTGACATTTTGAGGAATAGTTTGAATTGAATCATGAATGTTGTTGTGTTGTGATATTAACATGTTATAAATGGTATTAAGATCATGAACTACAAACTTTAGACGAATGGACGAAGTTGGGTGTTATGACCTTGAACATGGGTGAATTAGAAACAAATTGAGAAATCTAGATAATGTGGATGATGTGAATGACTAATGGCCATTGTTATGATATTAATGAAGGTAGAAACGCTAACATTAGAAGGGGACGTGCTAGTGTAGAATAGTCCGACGAAAAGGTATGTAAGGTTAACCCTTCTTTCATAAGGCATGGTTCTTGGCAAAATTCCTAATTCCTCTATATGAGCATGTTGTCTCCAAATGATTGATATTCCGAGCTGATAAGCTCACGACCCTTGATATGTACGACGATTGTACTACGTACCTCATATGACAAGTAAGCCTATGATATAGAAGTAATAACAATGATGATGATGGTAACGATAATGATATTAATAATAATGTTAAGGGTGCCTAAGGGCTATTATACTTATGTGCGCCTCTGAAGGGCTATAATGAAACCCCGAGCTTATAACGCCGGGTAGAATATATGTATAGAGTATGTATACGATTATGAAACGCGCGCACACCTCTGCAGATGGTACGGATAACCCTGAAGCCTTGGTAGGGCCAGGTATGAGTAACTTTGAGCCTTGGTTGGCCAAGTATGTATGAAACACAGATCCTACGAGGTCGGGTATGTTAGGTAAATGCTATGTATATGAAATGACTATGTATATAATATGAATATAAATGTGATAAGACTATGTATATGAATACGAATAAGGACATGTATACGAATACGACCACAAGTATGGTACGAGCACTATTATGGGATACGGATGATGACGTATGTGTACTAATACGTATGAGAAATGGAAAGTCCCTATGTAAGGCAAGTAAGTGTCATGACGATGATATTATTGTTTCCCCTCCTATGTTATTTCATATGTTGTTCGTTATTCTTATATATCGATGTAGATCATGCTTTACATACTCAGTACATTCTTCGTACTGACGTCCTTTTGTTTGTGGACGCTGTGTCATGCCCGCAGGTGCACAGGGAGACAGACTTGATCCATAGCTTCTTATTCTGAGATCGCATAGCAGAGCTCCATTCCCTCGGAGCCAGAGCTTTTGGGTACTTATTCTTTTGCATATATGATTATAGGCATAGCGGGGTCCTGTCCCGCTCATGTGTTATGTCATACTCTTCTTAGAGGCTCGTAGTCACGTGTATATGTTTAGATATGTCTGGCCTTGTCGACCCATGTTTTGTATATCATTTTGTCGGCCACATTGGCCCATGGACATTTGATGTGGCCTAGATGCCAATTACGATATAACGGTAATGTCGCCCAAAGGGGCTAGTTTGATGAATGAAAGGAAATGCATATCTAATTATGTGGTCCACCTAGATGCGAGCATAAGATTAAGCTAAGGGGTGCCCGGGTGGGCTAGCACCGGGTGCTCGTCGCGGCCCCCTAGTCGGGTCGTGACAAGAGTGGTATCAGAGCAGTTCAGTCCTAGGGTGTGTCTACGAGCCGTGTCTAGTAGAGTCTTGGTTATGGGTGTGTTGCGCGCCACACTTAAAAACAAGAAGCAACGGACATTTTAGGAATGATTGACCTTCTTTCTTCATAAGAATGGTGCAATAGAGCTATGATGTAAAAATTTCTTGTTCCTAAATCGTGTATTGTGTATTTCAGAGATGCCTAAAAAGAAAAAGGCTACAGCAGCCCAAAAGGGCAAGACGGTGGCAGAAAAGTGGGCTGAAAGAGCACCGCCACCGGTAGTAGAGGAAAGTGAGTCCCAAAGTGCCGCTCAATCTCAGTCCTCCCAGACAGTGCCTATTACTGAGGAGCGTGAGGGAGCCTCAGCCCCTGCTCCAGCACCTCCAGCTCCTCCACCGGATGCTTCTGGCCAAGATGTGAAAGAGGCCATTAATCTGTTGACTCAATTGGTTGCGGCCAAGGCTCAGAGGCAAAGTTCAGGGCATGGTGATAGAGCTGTTAGTGCGAGGGCCCATGACTTTATTATTTTGAACCCTCCGGAATTCTTTGGGTCAAAGCCGGAGGAGGATCCTCAGGATTTCATTGATGGTATGCTAAGGATGCTTCGGTTGATACATGGTTCAGACACCGAGTTGGTGGAGCTAGCGTCATATAGATTGAGAGATGTCTCGATCCAATGGTATACGGTATGGATGGCTTCACGGGGAGACAATGCACCTCCCCCGGTATGGCAATTGTTTGTTGACGCTTTTGTCCGTCATTATATGCCTCCAGATGTTCGGCGAGCTAGAGCCGATAAATTCTTAAATTTGAGGCAAGGTAGTATGAGTGCCCTAGAGTACAGCCTCCGCTTCAATTCATTGGCTAGGTATGCTTCGGCCATGGTAGCAGATATGGGCGACCGGGTACACCGATTTGTGAAGGGCCTAGGGCCACACTTCATGGATAAATTCTTGACTGCGTCCCTTCAGGACGGTATGGATATTGCACGCATTCAGGCTCATGCTCAGAACTTAGAAGAAAGCCAACAGCAGTGGAGAAGTGAGCGTGAGCAAGATCGAGGACGTAGCAGGAGGGCCAGATCCTCAGGCCCGATGAGTGAGTCCAGAGGCGGACACAGGCAGCAGCTTCCCAAGCATTCAGGCTATTCCATGACCAGTGCCCCTCCACGATTTCCAGGCCAGAGCCTTGATAGATCTGCTCGTTCAGGGCCGAGTCCGAGCTATTCAGGACCTCAGTTCAGAGATGATTCAGGCCAGTCAAAGCCACCTGCACCACGATGTTCCCAGTGTCGGAAGTCGCATTGGGGTCGATGCCGATTGGGTTCAGATGTTTGCTATTCATGTGGTCGACCAGGCCATATTATGCGTGATTTCCCCTCAGTACATGGTAGAGGTAGGACCCAGCTGTCAGGGTTGGTAGCAGGATCTTCGGCATCTGTACGCCCTACGGGGCTAGGTTCACATGCGCCAGATAGCCATGGTAGAGGCAGAGGGAGAGCTCCCAGTTCTAGCGGTCCTCAGCACCGTATTTATGCTTTAGCTGGACGCCAAGATCTCTAGTCTTCTCATGACGTGGTCACAAGTATATTATCAGTGTTCTCTCGTGATGTATATGCTTTGATTGATCCGGGATCTACATTATCATATGTTACTCCATATATTGCGGGTAAATTTATAGTTGAGCCGGAGTCGATCAAACCTTTTGAGGTGTCTACACCCGTGGGTGAATCGGTGATAGCTAGCCGAGTATACAGAAATTGTGTAGTTATGATTTTTGATCGTCGTACCATGATTGATATGCATGAGCTAGAAATGTTAGATTTTGACGTCATTATGGGCATGGATTGGTTGGCTTTTTGATATGCCAATGTTGATTGTAGAATGAAGATGGTTCGTTTCCAGTTTCCGGGAGAACCATTCTTAGAATGGAAAGGGAATATGGCGTCACAAAAAGGTAGGTTTATTTCCTATCTAAAGGCAAGGAAGATGATCACGAAAGGATGTATCTATCATGTAGTGCGTGTTCAAGATGTAGAAGCTGAATCGCCGACTCTTCAGTCAGTTCCCGTAGTGAATGAATTTCCGGATGTATTCCCGGAAGAGCTTCCAGGCCTTCCTCCCGAGCGGGAGATTGATTTTTCCATTGATGTATTGCCAGGCACCAAACCTATATCTATTCCTCCTTACCGGATGGCTCACGCAGAATTGAAAGAGTTGAAGGAGCAATTGAAAGACTTGCTTGATAAAGGCTTCATTAAGCCTAGTTCATCCCCGTGGGGAGCACCCGTATTGTTTGTCCAGAAGAAAGATGGCTCCTTGAGAATGTGCATTGATTATAGGCAATTAAATAAAGGGACGACTAAGAATAAATATCCCCTCCCGAGGATTGATGATTTATTTGATCAGTTGCAAGGTGCCAAATGGTTTTCAAAGGTTGATTTGAGGTCCGGGTATCATCAAGTAAGAGTTAGGGAAAGAGATATCCCTAAGACAGCTTTTAGAACAAGATATGGTCATTTTGAATTCCGGGTAATGTCATTTGGGCTAACTAATGCGCCAGCAGTATTTATGGATCTAATGAATAATGTGTTCCGACCCTTCCTGGATTTATTTGTGATAGTTTATTGATGACATCTTGGTGTATTCCAAATCCGAGGCAGAACATGCGGATCATTTGCGTATTGTCCTTGGAGTTCTTCGAACTCGAGAGTTATTTGCAAAGTTTTCCAAGTGCGAGTTTTGGTTGAACTCAGTGGCATTTTTAGGGCATATTGTTGCAGCCGATGGTATTCGAGTGGATAGTCAAAAGATTGAAGCAGTGAAAACTTGGCCAAGGCCCACAACTCCTACAGAGGTTCGTAGCTTTCTGGGCTTAGCAGGTTATTATAGGAGGTTCGTTCAAGGGTTTTCTTCTATTTCTGCACCACTCACAAAGTTGACACAGAAATCAGCGAAGTTTCAATGGACGAATGCTTGCGAACGTAGTTTCCAAGAGTTAAAGGGTAGACTGACTTCTGCCCCAGTCTTAACACTTCCAGAGGGATTGGAAGGATATGTTGTTTATTGCGATGCTTCAGGTGTTGGGCTAGGTTGTGTATTGATGCAACATGACAAGGTGATTGCGTATGCTTCAAGGCAATTGCGGAAACATGAGCATAATTATCCCACCCATGATCTAGAATTGGCCGCGGTGGTTCATGTATTATAGATATGGAGAAATTATTTATATGGCGTGCATGTGGATATTTACACAGATCATAAAAGTATTCAATATATCTTCAAGCAGAAAGAGTTGAATCTGCGGCAGCGACGATGGTTAGAATTGCTAAAGGATTATGATGTTGATATTTTGTATCACCCCGGAAAGGCAAATGTCGTGGCTGATGCTCTTAGCTGCAGATCTATGGGAAGTCTATGTGAAGTGCAACAAGGAAAGAGAGAAATGACTCGTGAGCTCCAGTAGTTAGCTAGCCTAGGAGTCCGAGTAGTGGAATCAGGTAGCAGCGGAGCTACTATTCAAAATTCTGCAATCTCGTCGCTAGTAGCAGAGGTGAAGGAGCGACAATATGAGGATCCCATGCTAATGCAGTACGGAGATACACTCGCTCAGAAAGAGGAGTCACCATTCAATATTTCAGGAGACGGAGTTCTCCGATGTAGAGATAGATTATGTGTTCCCGATGTGGCAAGTTTACGCCACCAGATCTTGAGAGAAGCTCATTGTTCTCGTTATTCTGTTCACCCCGGAGCAACGAAAATTTATCACGATCTTAAGTCTATATATTGGTGGAATGAGATGAAGAAAGATATAGTGGAGTTTGTATCCCAATGTCCAAATTGCCAGCAAGTGAAAATAGAGCACCAAAAGCCAGGTGGATTATTGCAAGCTATAGAAATTTCAACTTAGAAGTGGGAAGTGATTAATATGGACTTCGTTTCAGGGTTACCCCGTTCTCGACGTAAGTATGACTCTATATGGGTGATCGTGGATAGACTCACCAAGTCAGCTCATTTCTTACCGGTCAGGACGAGCTATGTGGCAGAAGATTATGCAAGGCTTTACCTTAAAGAGATAGTGAGACTCCACGGTGTTCCGGTATCTATTATCTCCGATAGAGGGACTCAGTTTACAGCAAAATTTTGGAAGTCTTTCCAAGAGGGTTATAGGATCCGAGTTAGCCTTAGCACGACATTTCATCCACAGACCGATGGACAAGCTGAACGTACTATTCAGACTCTTGAGGATATGCTACGGGCATGTATGATAGACTTTAGAGGAAATAGGGATGATCATTTGCCACTCATTGAATTTGCTTACAATAATAGTTATCATTCTAGCATCCAAATGGCACCGTATGAAGCTTTATATGGGCGAACGTGTAGATCCCCGATTGGGTGGTTCAAAACAGGAGAGGCTCAGTTTATAGGGCCAGATTTGGATCAGCAGGCCATCGAGAAAGTTAAGCTCATACAAGATCGGTTGTTAGTGGCTCAAAGTCGTCAAAAGTCCTATGCGGATAATCGTCGAAGGGACTTAGAGTTTGAAGTGAAAGATTGGGTATTCTTAAAAGTGTCGCCGATGAAGGGCGTAATGAGATTTTGCAAGAAGGGGAAGCTCAGTCCCCGGTATATTGGGCCATATGAAATTGTACGCAAAGTGGGCAAAGTGGCCTCTGAGCTAGATCTACCTCCCGAATTGGAGTCAGTTCATCCAGTGTTTCATGTCTCGATGCTTCAAAAATGTGTTGGAGATCCTACTAGGATCGTCCCAGTGAATGATGTGCAAGTAACAAAGGAATTGACTTATGAGGAAATACCCATTGCCATATTAGACAGGCAAGTACGGAGGCTTAGAAACAAAGAAGTGGTCTTAGTTAAGGTGCTATGGAGAGGCAGTAAACGAGAGGAAATGACGTGGGAAGCGGAAGAAAGTATGCGATCCAAATACCCACATTTATTTCAGCCCTTGGAAGAAGCCCAAGATGAGACGTCAAGGTCATAAGGTATGTATGTTTTCCTTTTATGCTTTTGGGTCATGTGTGGCCAAAATTTTATGTTATTATGTTGTCGCCCTGTGTGGCATCGATATTATTGGGTTGTTGTGGCAGGATGGTAGTGCCATATTATAGGGGACACTCTGGCAAAATTTTTATAGAATTCCCGAACACTTTAACATTCGGGGACGAATGTTCTTAAGGGGGGAAGAATGTTACACCTCGGAAAATTTACCGTTGGTACGCAAGTAAATGAACTAGTGATAAGTATGGGTGTATGATGTCCATGAGCAAGAAACGACGTTTGATGACCTTAGGCGAGATTTCAAAGGAATCCGACGTAAGACGAGAAAGTTGGCTAAGATACGACAAGGTGAGGTGAGCAATGAATGTGCATGGATATGGATGATTAAAATGAGAAGTCTAAGAAATATGGAAAGTTGTAGAATTGCAATCTGCCCAGTGGTCGTAAAGTGCAAATAAGGACCGTAAACTGGTATACGGGTCCGTAAACTGCCAGGTCGTAAACTGGCATGCAAAACTTCAACTTTCTACCAGTTGAGGAAATGGTAAAGTACGACCTGGTTTACGGACCGTAAAGTGATTTACGGCCCGTAAACCATGGTCGTAAATCACCATGGTTGCAGTCTAAAGTTTTTGGTTATGGAAATGGTTAAAGACGACCACGAGGGACGGTCCGTAAACAGCAATACGGGCCGTAAACCATGGTTTACGACCACTGTTCACTTCAACATAGATTTTTAAGTCATTAAATAAGGGGACCAAGACTTGTTTTATTTCATTTCTACATTACACTCCTTCTCTCTAAAACATCTCTCGACATCCATTATACACGTTTTCAAGGATAATAAGTCATCAACAACATTAAACAAGTGAATCAAGATTAAGGAAACTATCAAAGGTGATCCAAGGTCAAGAAATCCAAATGGAGATAAACTAGGGTTTTGCTCAAAGTGGGGTATTATCAACTAAAGCTTGTTCCTACAACTTCTAAGGTAAGGTTCATGATATTTACATGATGTTTAAGGTATTGGAGAATTAAAATACATGGATTGTAGAAAATATGGTAAGATGGGTTATGAATGATGAATAGTGACATTTTGAGGAATAGTTTGAATTGAATCATGAATGTTGTTGTGTTGTGATATTAACATGTTATAAATGGTATTAAGATCATGAACTACAAACTTTAGACGAATGGACGAAGTTGGGTGTTATGACCTTGAACATGGGTGAATTAGAAACAAATTGAGAAATCTAGATAATGTGGATGATGTGAATGACTAATGGCCATTGTTATGATATTAATGAAGGTAGAAACGCTAACATTAGAAGGGGACGTGCAAGTGTAGAATAGTCCGACGAAAAGGTATGTAAGGCTAACCTTTCTTTCATAAGGCATGGTTCTTGGCAAAATTTCTAATTCCTCTATATGAGCATGTTGTCTCCAAATGATTGAAATTCCGAGCTGATAAGCTCACGACCCTTGATATGTACGACGATTGTACTATGCACCTCATATGACGAGTAAGCCTATGATATAGAAGTAACAATAATGATGATGATGGTAACGATAATGATATTAATAATTATGTTAAGGGTGCCTAAGGGATATTATACTTATGTGCGCCTATGAAGGGCTATAATGAAACCCCGAGCTTATAACGCCGGGTAGAATATATGTATAGAGTATGTATACAATTATGAAATGCGCGCACACCTATGCAGACGGTACGGATAACCCTGAAGCCTTGGTAGGGCCAGGTATGAGTAACCTTGAGCCTTGGTTGGCCAAGTATGTATGAAACACCTATCCTATGAGGTAGGGTATGTTAGGTAAATGCTATGTATATGAAATGACTATGTATATAATATGAATATGAATGTGATAAGAATATGTATATGAATACAAATAAGGACATGTATACGAATACGAGCACAAGTATGGTACGAGCACTATTATGGGATACAGATGATGACGTATGTGTAATAATACGTATGAGAAATGGAAAGTCCCTATGTAAGGCAAGTAAGTGCCATGAGGATGATATTATTGTCTCCGCTCCTATGTTATTTCATATGTTGTTCGTTATGCTTATATATCGATGTAGATCATGCTTTACATACTCAGTACATTCTTCGTACTGACGTCCTTTTGTTTGTGGACGTTGCGTCATGCCCGTAGGTGCACAGGGAGACAGACTTGATCCATAGCTTTTTATTCTGAGATCGCATAGCAGAGCTCGATTCCCTCGGAGCCAGAGCTTTTGGGTGCTTATTCTTTTGCATATATGATTATGGGCATAGCGGGGTCCTGTCCCGCTCATGTGTTATGTCATACTCTTCTTAGAGGCTCGTAGTCACGTGTATATGTTTAGATATGTCTGGCCTTGTCGGCCCATGTTTTGTATATCATTTTGTCTGCCACATTGGCCCATGTACATTTGATGTGGCCTAGATGCCAATTACGATATAACGGTAATGTCGCCCAAAGGGGCTAGTTTGATGAATGAAAGGAAATGCATATCTAAATATGTGGTCCACTTAGATGCGAGTATAAGATTAAGCTAAGGGCTGTCCGGGTGGGCTAGCACCGGGTGCTCGTCGCGGTCCCCTAGTCGGCTCGTCACATTAGAAGTTCTTTTTGAAAGCGAGAAAAATAAAAATAGGTTTTGGAAATTCGCAAGGGGGGCCTAAAGAAAAACTAAACGACTTAAGTACTGTTTGCCTAAAACGTCTAGTTCTAACCATTTGGTTTCCAATAATGTTTTGAGTTTTAAAAATACAATTGTGAAGATAAAACATATCATATCGCAAAAATAAAGCAAGCAAAGCTTGGGGTATACCAAGCCCCTTAACAATTTTCACCCATGGTTGGGCCTTCATGGATATATATATTAGCTTCCCTTTAATTCTCATATTCGGCAAATTTTGAAGGAATTGTCCTATTGGGCTTTAGGCCCAATAGGGAGGTTGTTTCCCCGACCCAAGTGGCCATGCGAAGAGTAAGAGAGGGGGGTGGGGGTGGGGGAGGGGAAATAAATGGAAATAGGTTAGACTGAATGCTATGAAAATTCACATAATATACGCTAAAAATATACAGATATAACGATAACATTGAGATAGAAATAGCCATGATGTCCTAGCGTGATATTTTTTCCATGACGCATTATAGTGATGTGTGGGCTTGGTGTAATAGAGTGGTTCTAGGATGGTTGCCACATCCTTGTTCCCAGTGTCACACAAGATCCAAGGGGTTTCATCGAACCCAAGGCAGGGCAGGCACAAGGGGAAGGTTTGGCCAACCCCAAGTGATCCCCAACCTTACCAAAATCAAGCATAAGTGCATAGCTAAGATCCAATAACACTGAATAGCTTTAACTTTCATTCTAAGATGGAGTACAGATATAACTCTTGAGAAACAAGACACTACTTAATTCCTTCATTTATCACTGACCTTCAATCATCAAGGAAACATGAGTAGATTCATCAAATCATGTATGGTATTTAGGCCAGGAGTGGTTTATACCAAGTAAACTTATCAATTCCCATATATATAAAATGCACGGTCATAGAAAATATCAATATGAAGCTCAATTACAAACTGCACATGTATAGTGAACCAAACAGACCCTAGCAACTAAAGAAATGCATCCTAAGTCATAGTTTACAAAGGCCAAGTATAGACTGAGCAGACAGGTACCCTCATAAAGAGGGACTAACTTTAATTCAAGGTTAAAATACAAGAATCATGGCAGATAGATGGGTAAAGTCCAACTCCCAATTGGATCAAATAAGATGAGAACATCATACAAGAATGTGCAGGCTACACTTATAATATAAATGAGCATACATAACATCATTTTCCTCTTTGGGTGATGTTCTTTATTTTTTTTAAAAGAAAGAAACTGTATGATCTTCCACAATCTCAACAACCCTATCTCAGTTTTAGCCCTTGATTGTTCAAGTTTATTACTTTCTTTTAAAGTCCTTCCCTTGGTACTCAATGAGACAATGCACAAATGTTCTGGTTCATCAGTAAGCCTTTACTAAACATTTACCAATGTGTGACTGAGTTAGCTTATTCTCTTTAGTTCTAGCAGAAAGTCTACATGATTTTAAGGAGGTGTATTTAGCCAACATGCACCACCATAGGCTTAGGAAAATGCCATGGTGCCTTTTACACAAAGGGAAGATGTGGTGGATCCAACAGTGTTGCGATCACCCATTCTTTAGATCCCTTCTCAAATTACCTCTTTTTGAAAAGACTCTTCCTGGCCATGGTGTTTTAGTTTGCCTTCAACCCCTTCCAATTATGAAGGTTATTTGCTAGCATGAATCTTTCTTTATAGCCAAGTGTCTTAATAGGTTCAACTAAAAGAATTCATACATGGATGGGATTATTTAGGCTAGAGTCTAGATCATTTCAATATTAGAGGCCAACAAATTCATACAGGTTCACAAGAGTCTATACAAAACATTTCATGTTCCAACAGAGTCTATACAAAATATTTCATGTTCTAACAACACTTGTCAAAGGGAGGGAAATTTTCACTTAGAGATGGGAGCAATCACTTTCTTTTCAAGAAAACAACATTCGCAGTCGCTAAACGGAGCACAAAAGAAACTCAAGCTACCATTTACCAAATGGCCATAAACCAAGCATTTATGTGTTTTTAAGCCAAACTCCTCCATTTTCTACAGGACTAGATTCTTAAGCATTTAGACATAACAAGATTCACAGAAGTTGAAAACAAAAGGAAGAGGGAAGGCATGCATTAACTAGCAAGTGAAGCACATTTTGAAAATATCATACAAGTGCAAGGAACAAAGTGACAATTCATGAATAGGTCCCCTGACATACATTTTAGGCTTGTAATCCAAATCTTAAGAGGCTGGCTAGCTAGCAAGAGATTTACTTAAACCCCCCCCCCCCCCTTGTTAGCCCATTCTCTAGTCAGAATCCCACTTAACCTGCACATGATTCAATCTAGTCTAGATAGTCTTACCTTCTTTTCATTAGTCATGTTTTAGCAAGTTGGATTAATAGGGTAATGACATTTTTATCATACCAGTGGTTCATTGTTAATCTAGCGTTTCCTTCCCTCCACACAGTCTTGTTTTAATACCCTCCTAGACTTATTCTCATTATAATTCTATCCCTGATTTTCCTATTCAAGCTTCTATTCTTTATATTGATTAATTAGTGAGACTAAGTCTACTCAACAACTCCTCTACCTACACTTATTGTCAACAACAACTGATTACTTTCATTAGTCAGACCTGATCAAGAAGGCACAATTAGATAGAGTTCCAAGCACACCAACCCCCCAGTAAAAGGAGAAAAGGAACAAATTCTAAGTTGTTAACCTTGTTTTAATCCTGCTTGCTTTTACAAAGGAGACAGTAAACCAGGCTAATTCTCAGGAAAAAAAAGTGGTTTCTTACTTAGTGAAGAAAAGAAGGATTGATCATTCTATGTCTCTAATCCCTTTCCATTTTACATACCATAGTCAAAATAGTCAATGCACATTAGAGAATTTGGCAAACTTAATAAAGAATACGAATAAATCACATAGAGGGTCAAATTATGGCATTTATACAGCAGTGTAGCATCAACCATAGAAGATATAACACACTTGCACCCAGATTCTTGAGATTCAACTTTAAGGTGATTCTTTCTTAAGCATGGTAGGATAGGAGTGGAGTAGTCTTACTTAGTAAACAACTCTCACAAATCAAACTAGTGGTAGTCTCAGATAGGTTCAGCTATAGAAAATCAAGAGATCCTCACACACAACTAAACATACTTAAGCCATGAATTCCTTTTGAGACAAGTATTAGCATGTCATGATACAAATATTACAAGGTTGATTCCAAGAACATGCCAAGATGGTTTTCGAACCTTAAGCAGTGTCCACCAGACAGTAAACCAAACTAATATCCTGAGCAAACTTACAACAATCTAGGTATTTCTGATTAAACTAGACTCTTTTGCTTCAATAAATAGATGTTAATAGTGTATTGTGACCTTCATCATGATTCAAAATCACACAAACCATTTCCAGATTCCAACATCCTCAAATATCTTATCTAAGTTATAGCACTGATCTAGGGTTATCACCTTAAACCAAATAATCACAAGTAAAGTATCATGTTTGTAAATAACTTACTCTAAGCTTGCTAACCAGTACCTTATTTAACAATTATACTACATAGCCAGCAACCAAGAGCATTTTATCAATACATTCTAATTATTAACTTATTAAATGATAAAGAACATAAAAGAGGGGCTGGGTATTACCTTTTATCGATGTAGCCTTTTGTCAAGAATGGATTCAAAAGCTCCTGGTGCTTCCGCCCTCAAACTCGACCACAAAGAAGGAAAATAAATAAATTTTTTGACTAAGGGACTCTGACCTAACAAAGAGGTTTTGAGTCTAAAATTATACTTTTGCTTAAATTTCAAGTTTTGACTTAAAATTCTAGCTTATCGATTTTTCTAATGCTCCAAAAAAAACTCTCCTTTTTTTATCTCTTTCTTCTCTTCCTTTTTCTTTTTTCTTTTTTCTCTCTGAAGGTAGATAGAACTCCAAGACTGTGGGAAAACTTAAGAACAATGATGTGGGATTGACTAGTTTCGTCCAAACTACGCTTGCAAAATGAAGATCTACGGTGGAAATTGACATATTCAAAATGAATGGCCAGATCTGAGCACAATTCTACTCGATCTGGCCCATTCATACTTAACCAATAAGAATCGAACAAGAAAACAACAATATAATAGTGAAAATAAAGAAAAAATGCATAAAACGTGTAACAAATTCAAAACTAAATGGAAAATCAAAGGTGAAAGTGACCAATAACGTGTTTGGAACGATTTCTTAGTGAGAAATGTATGAACCATTAATTGTTGCATGCATTTGAATACGCAAAAAGCTGTTGAAGTTTGAGACCTCTACCTTGTTTGCCATTTTTGGCGATGAGAGAGAAAGTCTAGCATAGGCGGCACTAGGGTTAAGGACGGAAGAGGAAAGAGAGAAGGGGGAGGGGGGTTGGGGGTGTTTAGCCCATTCTTTTTTCTGAAAATGAAAAGTGAAGAGGTAATTACCCCCTTATAATTAGACTTGTGTCGGGTCTGTTATACCCCATATCTTTATACGTCGAGTTATTCGCAAGAGAATCGACTCAAGTTAAAGATGGAATCATTCCCGAACACGGAATAGAAACCCTTAATTTTCAATTTCTAAATTAGAACCAATTGTTTATAAATTATATTTAGTGTAAAAAAATATTATTATTGGAGATTAGGAATTAATTAATTGCGATTATATTATTAAGTGGAAAATTAGTAATTAATTAAGTTAATTATGTTTAATTACCGTGGTGGGCCCTACCCGATTTTTTTTTTAAAAAAAACAACAAATCATAAAGTAGTGACACATTAGGGGGCACGTGTATGAACCAAGGAACATATATATATTGTCAACAAGATGATTCACAAATCATCACTTCAACATTTCAAATTGAATTGGGAGAAAAATTAAAATGGAGAAGCATTCGGCCATGGAGATTCCAGCCGTGAGAGAGAGTTGAGGAAGAGAGGAGTTAAAAGTGTTAAATTGTTGTAAACATCCAAGTGATTAGCAAGGTTAAGGAGCCAAGTTTATTAAGGTAAGATCTAATCTTTTTTATACACGTTTGAAGGTTATTTAAACTTGTACAAATTGATAGATGTGTGTTGAATATAAAGAGTTTTATGTGATGATGTTAAGTTGTTGTGTTGACCGTGAGTATGGACTGTTTTAGCTTAGAAATGGTGATTAATTTTGACGTTGTTATCGCTATGGTTGTTATGGATCGTGTGACGAAAGTAAAGGAGCTGATAATTAAAGTAAAGGTTGTGGTGTTGTGAACATATTGTCATCCTTGTTAAGTTGAAATGATTGAAGATATGAATATGTCTATATGTTGTTGTTGTTGGTATTTCTGTGTTAACAGGAGAGTAATTGGAAATTCGGGATTGGCGAATATATAGGGGAAATGCTGCCCGATTTTGGTTAAGTCTTTAACTAATAGAAAACCCTAAACGAGAATGTGTAAGCTAAAGGATAAGTCCTATAAACAATGGGCTATAGATTTGTGAACTAGAAAGTATAGCTACTAACGATAACGTTACTCTTATATTAAATAGGTTAAAAGAGCAACGAGGCGAACGGATTTACGAATAGTCGCTAGCAGGTATGTAAAGCTGTTCCTTCTTTCTTTTGGCATGTCTTAGATCTAAGTGATGAACGATATGAACTTTGGGGTAATTCTACTCATAATCTTAAGTGTGATTTATGATTCTTATTCACTTCTTGATGTTAGAACATTCAAGTGATTGAGCCTCCCTTTTCGATTTTCTATATGTTGGATAATAGTCGATATACATCCGTTCCTATTATTAGAAACTCTATGATAACTAATGTTCGGACTTCTATCAGATGTTTCATACTATATCGACATATGACTATGATTCCTAAGGCTCTTTGATATACTTTATGATGACATTCGAGAGATATTTGTTAGGTTTCCGAGTGACATTCGAAAGGTATTTGATATGACTATTGTCTTGACGTTCAAATGATAGTTCGTGCTGATTATTCCATTGAGTCTTTGAGAATGTTTTAATTTTTATATGGTTGCTCACTACTCCACTCGTGCTTGTCTCAATATGTCTTTCATTGAGTCCCGGGCCAGGATATGTTATCGTGCACAGTTTCACTGCATTGTTCACCGAGTCCCTCACTAGAGGGCAGGGTACGGTATATATATATATATATATATATATATATATATATATATATATATATATGATGGAGTTATGTTGTGTTATGGCGTTATGCTGTGTTATGGAGTTATGCTGTGTTACGGAGTTATGCTGTGTTATGGAGTATGCTGTGTTATGGCGCCAAAGACGGGGTGGCGACCATGTTCACCAAGTCCCATAATGGGCCGGATATGATATATGATATTGACATGCATGATTTATGTTTCAAAGGCTAGCATTTTGGTATTCTGGTTATTATACTCGTTTTCTGTACTCCTTATTTCAGTTATGATCCTGCTTACTGTATGTCATTCTTTACATGCTCGGTACATATTCCGTACTGACCCCCTTTCTTCGGGGCGACTGCGTTTCATGCCCGCAGGTGCAGATACTCGCTTTGGTGATCCTCCAGCTTAGGATTCCCTTTCTGCTATCTTGGAGAGCTCCGTTGTTCCGGAGCCTCGATTTTGGTACAGACCCTTTTTGATGTATATATGTATATGTTGTCTTGGGGTACGACGGGGCCCTGTCCCGTCATATTTCACTGTTGAAATTCTTAGAGGTCTGTAGACATGTATGTGGGTTGTATTCAGATGTGATCAGTTGTGTCTATATGATCATTATGGATGTTCTGTCGCTGTAGCAGCCTTGCCGGCTTGCATATATTGTCGTTTTATTGTAGCAGCCTTGTCGGCTTGCTTATATTATCGTTTCATAGTGGCAGCCTTTTCGGCTTGCGTAATATTTTGATGTGTAGTGGCAGCCTTGTCGGCTTGCGTAAAATAATGAGATATACAGTGGCAGCCTCGTCGGCTTGCGTATGTTAATGCGATGTGATGTGATTAATTGAGGGCCTACCGTATCAGTCTGATAACGTTGACAGGTACGTATGGGTGTCCAGCTCGGGCACTAGTCATAGCCCACGGGGCTGGGTCGTGACAAAAGATAACATAGCCATCTGGCCCCTTGGGAAGTGTTAGAACCGGAGTCGTAGTCAACTTATCCTTCAATAATTGGAAGCTTCACTCACAAGTATCGGTCCACTGAAACTTGGCTGTCTTCTGTGTTAGCCTTGTTAAAGGCACTGAAATTGAGGTAAATTTCTCTACGAACCTCTTGTAATACCCTGCTAGCCCTAGAAAACTGCGTACTTCAGTAGGCGTCATAGGTCTAGGCCAAGTCTTCACTGCCTCAATCTTCTGTGTATCTACCCGAATGCCATCTGTTTCGACAATATGCCCTAAGAATGCTACTGCAGTTAACCAGAATTCATATTTGGAGAACTTAGCATACAATTTCTAGTGCTGGAGCACCCTAAGTACCGTCCTCAAATGATCTGCATGCTCCTCTTCTGATCGTGAATAGACCAGAATATCATCAATAAATACAATCACAAACAGGTCAAGGAATGGCTTGAACACTCGGTTCATCAAATCCATAAATACTGCTGGAGCAATGGTCAGCCCAAAGGACATCACTCTAAACTCATAATGCCCGTATCGGGTCCTGAATGCAGTCTTCGGGATGTCTGCCTCCCTTACTCGCACCTGGTGCTAGCCTGACCGTAAGTCTATCTTTGAAAAACACTTAGCACCCTGCAACTGGTCGAATAGATCATCAATTCTTCGGAGGGGATATCTATTCTTTATTGTCAACTTGTTCAGCTGCCTATAATTGATACACATTCGCAGCGACCCATCCTTCTTCCTCACGAATAGTTCCGGTGCTCCCCAAGGTGATGTACTGGGCCTGATAAAGCCCTTTTCTAATAAATCTCTCAGTTGCTCCTTCAGTTCCTTCAGTTCTGCAGGTGCCATCCTGTAAAGAGTAATAGATATGGGCTGAGGCTGCTCGCCTCGAAACTCACCAGAATAACCAGTCGATCTAGCTCTCTTCTGCTGGCCCCTGTCATGATCTCTGTTGGGCTGACGCCCTCTGTGTCGGTCGTCTACCCCCTGTGCATACGCCTGTACCCGAGCAATATCCATCCCTGGTTGGGAAGCCATTACCATATAGCTATCAATCAAATAACGATCTAACCCCACCACATATTGATGCATTCTATCGGTCATATCAGCTACAATAGTGGGTGCATGTCTAGCCAACGAGTCAAACTCTAGACTATACTCTCGAACACTCCTGCCCCTCTGGCTCAACTGTAGGAATCTATCAACTCTAGCTCGCCACATCTCTGGAGGCAGACAGTGGCCGAGGAAGGCGTCCACGAACTCATCCCACACTGCTGGAGGAGCATCCTCGCCCTTAGACGACTCCCACGACTCATACCAGTTGATAGCCACATCCCGCAATCGATACCAAGCTAACTCAACAGACTCAGTCTCAGAAGCCTTAATTATCAGCAACGTACGCTGCATCTACCGAACGAACTCCTGTGGGTCATCCTCGGGGTTCGACCCGAAAAACTCTGGAGGCATCACAATAGATAACATAGCCATATCTATTCCTCTTTACAGGATGGCACCTGCAGAACTAAAGGAATTGAAGGAGCAACTAAGAGATTTATTAGAAAAGGGCTTTATCAGGCCCAGTACATCACCTTGGGGAGCACCGGTACTGTTCGTGAGGAAGAAGGATGGGTCGCTGCGAATGTGTATCAATTATAGGCAGCTGAACAAGTTGACAATAAAGAATAGATATCCCCTCCAAAGAATTGATGATCTATTCGACCAGTTGCAGGGTGCTAAGTGTTTTTCAAAGATAGACTTACGGTCAGGCTAGCACCAGGTGCGAGTAAGGGAGGCAGACATCCCGAAGACTGCATTCAGGACCCGATACGGGCATTATGAGTGTAGAGTGATGTCCTTTGGGCTGACCAATGCTCCAGCAGTATTTATGGATTTGATGAACCGAGTGTTCAAGCCATTCCTTGACCTGTTCGTGATTGTATTTATTGATGATATTCTGGTCTATTCACGATCAGAAGAGGAGCATGCAAATCATTTGAGGACGGTACTTAGGGTGCTCCAACACTAGAAATTGTATGCTAAGTTCTCCAAATGTGAATTCTGGTTAACTGCAGTAGCATTCTTAGGGCATATTGTCGGAGCTGATGGCATTCGGGTAGATACACAGAAGATTGAGGCGGTGAAGACTTGTCCTAGACCTACGACGCCTACTGACGTACGTAATTTTCTAGGGCTAGAAGGGTATTACAGGAGGTTCGTAGAGAAATTTGCCTCAATTTCAGCGCCTTTAACAAGGCTAACACAGAAGGCAGCCAAGTTTCAGTGCATCGATACTTGTGAGCGAAGCTTCCAATTATTGAAGGATAAGTTGACTACGGCTCCGGTTCTAACACTTCCCAAGGTGCCAGATGGCTATGTTATCTATTGTGTGTTGATGCAGCATGGCAGAGTTATAGCCTATGCCTCCCGACAGCTCAGAAAGCACGAAAGAAATTATCCCACTCACGATTTGGAGTTAGCAGCGATGATTCATGCCTTGAAGATATGGAAATATTATTTATATGGAGTGCATGTTGATATTTATACAAATCATAAGAGTCTCCAATACATCTTTAAGCAGAAGGAGCTGAATTTGCGACAGAGGCGGTGGCTAGAGTTGCTGAAAGACTATGATGTTGACATTCTATACCACCCAGGGAAAGCAAATGTTGTAGCAGATGCACTCAATCGTAAATCTATGGGCAGTTTGGCAGATGTGCAACCAGAACGGAAAGAGATAATTCATGAGATTTGCCAGTTATCTAGTCTTGGGGTCCGTTTGGCTGACTCTAATAACGGCAGGGTTTCTGTTCGAGGAGTTGCTGAGTCCTCTATCATAGAAGAGGTAAAGAGGCACCAGTACGAGGACCCTATTCTTGAACATTACAGAGATGTAGCTCTTCAGAATGAGGAGACTCCATTCGAAGTTGCACCGGATTGAGTGCTACGATACAGAGGCAGATTATGTGTACCTGAGATTGCAGGGTTACGACAACAGGTTATGGGAGAGGCGCACTATGCCCGTTATTTTGTTCATCCGGTGTCAACGAAGATGTATCATGACCTCAGATGCTTATATTGGTGGGATGTCATAAAGAAAGATATAGCAGAGTTTGTTGCTCAGTGTCCGAATTGTCAACAGGTTAAGATCGAGCACCAGAAGCCTGGGGGATTATTACAGGAGATGCAGATTTCAACCTGGAGGAGGTAATCAATATGGACTTCGTCATAGGTTTACCCTGCACTCCGCGAAAATATGACTCTATTTGGGTCATCGTTGATAGGTTGAAAAAATCAGCCCACTTTCTTCCAGTCAGGACTATATATTCAGCTGAGGACTATGCCAAGTTGTACCTCAAGGAGATAGTGAGACTTCACGGGGTTCCCACAGCTATTATTTCCGATATAGGAGCCCCGTTTACAGCTAACTTCTGGAGATCCTTCGATGAGGGATTGGGGACACAAGTGAGTCTCAGCACAGCATTTCACTCTCACACTGACGGACAGGCCGAGCGTACCATTCAGACACTACAAGATATGTTACGGGCCCGTATTATTGATTTCAGGGGTAGCTGGGATGATCATTTGCCACTTATTGAGTTTGCCTATAATAACAACTACCATTCGAGTATTCAGATGGCACCGTATGAGGCCTTGTATGAGAGGAAGTGCAGGTCACCTATTGGTTGGTTTGATGTTGGTGAGATTAAGCTGATAGGCCCAGATATGGTTCAGCAGGTTGTTGATAAAGTGAAGCTTATTCAGAAGAGATTACTGGCAGCCCAAAGTCGGCAGAAATCATATGCAGATAATCGACGTCGACACTTAGAATTTCAGGTTGGTGATTGGGTGTTCTTAAAGGTGTCACCCATGAAGGGTGTCATGAGATTCGGCAAGAAAGGGAATCTAAGCCCGAGGTACATTGGGCCGTATCAGATTATCCGTAGAGTAGGCCAGGTTGCCTACGAGTTAGACCTACCATCTGATTTGGAAGCAGTGCATCCAATCTTTCACGTGTCAATGCTTCGCAAATGTATAGGCGATCCTTCCAGAGTATTTCCCATAGATAATGTCCAGGTGACAAAGGAGTTATCCTACGAGGAGCAGCCTATAGCCATACTTGATCGGCAGATTAGGAGATTGCGAACTAAGGACGTGGCTTCCGTCAAAGTGTTATGGCGAAACAACAATAGGGAAGAGATGACCTGGGAAGCCGAGGAGGAGATGAAAGAAAAGTACCCTTACTTGTTCCCTATGCCTACAGGTAACTTAAACTTCTCACTTGGTTATATTGATTGCCTGATAAAACTATATGTTATAACGATAAGGGAAACTTTCCCAAAATTCTTATAGAACCTTACGAGACCAATTCAACATTCGAGGACGAATGTTCGAAAGGGGGGAAGGATGTTATACCCCATATCTTTATACGTCGAGTTATTCGCAAGAGAATCGACTCAAGTTAAAGACGGAATCATTCCCGGACACGGAATAGAAACCCTTAATTTTCAATTTCTAAATTAGAACCAATTGTTTATAAATTTTATTTAGTGTAAAAAATATTATTATTAGATATTAGGAATTAATTAATTTCTATTAGATTATTAAGTGGAAAATTAGTAATTAATTAAGTTAATTATGTTTAATTACCTTGGTGGGCCCCACCCGATTTTAAAAAAAAAACAACAAATCATAAACTAGTGACACATTAGGGGGCACGTGTATGAACCAAGGAACACATATATATTGTCAACAAGATGATTCACAAATCATCACTTCAACATTTCAAATTGAATTGGGAGAAAAATTAAAATGGAGAAGCATTCGGCCATGGAGATTCCAGCTGAGAGAGAGAGTTGAGGAAGAGAGGAGTTAAAAGTGTTAAATTGTTGTAAACATCCAAGTGATTAGAAAGGTTAAGGAGCCAAGTTTATTAAGGTAAGATCTAATCTTTTTTACACACGTTTGAAGGTGATTTAAACTTGTATAAATTGATAGATGTGTGTTGAATATAAAGAGTTGTTGTGTTGGCCGTGAGTATGGACTGTTTTAGCTTAGAAATGGTGATTAATTTTGACGTTGTTATAGCTATGGTTGTTATGGATCGTGTGACGAAACTAAAGGAGTTGATAATTAAAGTAAAGGTTATGGTGTTTTGAACATATTGTCATCCTTGTTAAGTTGAAAAGATTGAAGATATGACTATGTCTATATGTTGTTGTTGGTATTTCTGTGTTAACAGAAGGGTAATTGAAAATTCGGGATAGGCGAATATATAGGGGAAATGCTGCCTGATTATCGTTAAGTCTTTAACTAATAGAAAACCCTAAACGAGAATGTGTAAGCTAAAGGATAAGTCCTATAAAAAATGGGTTATAGATTTGTGAACTAGAAAGTATAGCTACTAACGATAACGTTACTCTTATATTAAATAGGCTAAAAGAGCGACGAGGCGAACGGATTTACGAATAGTCGCTAGCAGGTATGTAAAGTTGTCCCTTCTTTCTTTTGGCATGTCTTAGATCTAAGTGATGAACGATATGAACTTTGGGGTAATTCTACTCATAAGTTTTAAGTGTGATTTATGATTCTTATTCACTTCTTGATGTTAGAACTTTCAAGTGATTGAGCCTCCCTTTTTCGGTTTTCTGTATGTTGGATAGTAGTCGATATATATCTGTTCCTATTCTTAGGAACTCTATGATAACTAATGTTCGGACTTCTATAAGATGTTTCATACTATATCGACATATGACTATGATTCCTAAGGCTCTTTGATATACTTTATGATGACATTCGAGAGACATTTGTTAGGTTTCCGAGTGACATTCGAAAGGTATTTGATATGACTATTGTCTTGACGTTCAAATGATAGTTCGTGTTGATTATTCCATTGAGTCTTTGAGAATGTTTTAATTTGCATATGGTTGCTCACTACTCCACTCGTGCTTGTCTCAATATGTCTTTCACTGAGTCCCAGGCCAGGATATGTTATCGTGCACAGTTTCAGTGCATTGTTCACCGAGTCCCTCACTAGAGGGTCGGGTACGGTATATATATATATATATATATGATGGAGTTATGCTGTGTTATGGCGTTATGCTGTGTTATGGAGTTATGCTGTGTTACGGAGTTATGCTGTGTTATGGAGTTATGCTGTGTTATGGAGTATGCTGTGTTATGGCGCCAAAGACGGGGTGGCGACCATGTTCACCGAGTCCCATAATGGGCCGGATATGATATATGATATTGACATGCATGATTTATGTTTCAAAGGCAAGCATTTTTTGTATTGTGGTTGTTATACTCGTTTTCTGTACTCCTTATTTCAGTTATGATCCTGCTTACTGTATGTCATGCTTTACATGCTCGGTACATATTCCGTACTGACCCCCTTTCTTCAGGGGGGCTGCGTTTCATGCCCGCAGTTGCAGATACTCGCTTTGGTGATCCGCCAGCTTAGGATTCCCTTTCTGCTATCTTGGAGAGCTCCGTTGTTCCGGAGCCTAGATTTTGGTACAGACCCTTTTTGATGTATATATGTATATGTTGTCTAGGGGTACGACGGGGCCCTGTCTCGTCATATTTTACTGTTGAAACTCTTAGAGGTCTATAGACATGTATGTGGGTTGTATTCAGATGTGATCAGTTGTGTCTATATGATCATTATGGATGTTCTGTCGCTATAGCAGCCTTGTCGGCTTGCATATATTGTCGTTTTGTTGTAGCAGCCTTGTCGGCTTGCTTATATTATCGTTTTGTAGTGGCAGCCTTGTCGGCTTGCGTAATATTTTGATGTGTAGTGGCAGCCTTGTCGGCTTGCGTAAAATAATGACATATACAGTGGCAGGATCGTCGGCTTGCGTATGTTAATGCGATGTGATGTGATTAATTGAGGGCCTACCGTATCAGTCTGATAACGTTGACAGGTATGTATGGGTGTCCAGCTTTGGCACTAGTCATGGCCCACGGGGCTGGGTCGTGACAGGGTTAACCCCTATCGGGTTTGGACTCTGTCCACTAATTCCTAAGGAGTAAAATGGACCCTTTTCTTGGGTATACACAAAGTGTATACACATATATCTCATATATACGTGTGTATACATGGTGTATATGATGGGTATATCGAGTTATTAAATAGTTATAATTAAAGAAAATTTAAAACACGGGAAAAAATAGGTTGGCACGTATTTTATAATAATAAAGAAAAGACAAAAATAATTTTAAAGGTCGGTTAAATCGTTGATGGGCATGAAACCTTAATTAATTGGCCCAACGTACTTATTTTAATTATGGCCTTCTAATTTTGAAAACTAGGACAAACATATGATTTTAAGTTAAATACCAACAGACTAGTTTAAAAAATATAAGCTAATTCCTTTAAATGGAAGAACAATTTAATAAATTGTAACCAGGGCAAAAATCAAAAAAGAAAATACATATCTGATAAGGGGTTAAGTTTTACAAATAATTATTATTTAATTAGTTAACTAGCCTAATCAAATCATTAAAGGGCGATTATACTTATTCTTGTAAAAAAACAATCAGGAGTAGTAAAGAAAAGGTAAATAATTAATTACTTAAACTATTTAAATTATCCAAATTTTAGAGGTGGAAAATAAAAGAGAAATGTTAAACAAAATAATTTTAAATGATTAAACAAGGATTCCTCTTCTTTCACTTTTTCCTGTTTTAAAATAATTCAACCAAATATCTTGAAAATCATTTATTATTCTCTAAACAAAACATGATGCATGAAAAATCATTTTACTGATTTAAAAGGGAGAAAGAAATATGGACACGGGAATTTTTGCAAAAATCATTTACGGCTATTAGAGATGTTCAGCTTATTCACTCATTACCTAGGGACCCTGAGTTATTAAAATGACTTACGAGAGGTCAAAAATTAGGTGTCAACAATAGGATAGTGCGGAATAAGGTATACCCCTAGGGTCTAGTCTAAGTCATACAAGAGCATCTAATGAAATATACAAGTCTGGGATAATAATACATAAATTTGTCCATATCTCAGAATGGCAAAACAAGACATAAATATGAAGAGTCTTGGAGGCAGCGAACGTCCGTGCTCACCCTAGAAACTCGTAACAAAGCTAAAGACGACGATCATCCACGAGAGATGGAAGCAGACCCAACTTGATACTCTGCATTCATAATGGAATGTAGCAAGTGCAGGTCAGTACAAAACAACGGTACTGGTAGGCATCATGGGCCGACTAAGCATAGCTAGCAAAATTCAGACAATAAAGCAAAATAGGTAGGCATACCAACAAGTATAAGTAAAATATAATCGAAGTCAAGTACACGTCATCACCTAAGTTAAGTATCTAATCATAATTGCACCAAGTCTCAATATATCAACTGAAACCAGCATCACAAGTACATCACCAAATCATCTCAAATTAAGCAGTGAATGTAATGCAATGCAATGCCATGAAAATGCTGTGAGCACATGTACTCCGGATGGATATATCGACATCTCGGTAGCACAACCCAAGGTGACTCACAAAGTCTAAGTGCCACCAGTCCCGGATCTTTGCCCAACAGACAAACGCGACCCTGGATCTTTGACCACGGGGGGTTCTCACTGACACAACCTTGGGGGACCCGCGGAGTCCATGCACTCACTCAATCCAGAATTCTGAGATGAACATCGAATATCAGACTCTCACGTCACTCAAGTAAAAATAGAGCCCAGTTCGTCAAAGTGTTTCATCAAGTATCATCTATATCTCAACATTATATCATGAAGAATAAGAGTGCGTGCAATGCATGTATCAAAATCAATAATCATGATCAATATCACATGTACCAACAATGGATATGCCAACAATATATCCTAGTCACAACTACCAACAGTGGTACGCCAACAATATATTCGAATCACAAGTACCAATACTGGGTATGCCAACAATATATCCAAATCACAAGTACAAGCAGTGGGCACGCCAACGATATCATAATCAGGATGGAACAACATATTCCAATATCTACTAACAACACGTGGTATCAAGCCTACATAATAGAACAATCAAATCACAACACAACGGGGTGGTTAGTCCCAAACACACAACAAGGCCCAACCTAAGATAATATTCATCCCAACTTCATACCCGATGGTTCACATGCTATCTCCGACAATATCATCTAAATATATGCTACCCAACACGAAGTCTCACCAAGGATAAGCCATAACCTACCTGGATAGCCGAAACCGCAACACCAACAACTCACTCCTTTGCCTTGCCTTTCCGCTGTGCCTCAGAACCAAAGTAATCTAGGCATAAACAAAATCTAGATTAGAAATAATGAAGAACGATGCTAATATTGTTACCATTCAATTTAGATCAAATCCAACCCAAGAATTTCAAAAAATAGGGCCAACAAGGTCAAAACAGGAAATTCAGAAGCAAAATATCAAATTAAGCACTAGGTGATCATAACCGAACCACTTATTGCTGATTTTACTGAAGGAAAGGCCTAATTTTTTACTTCAAGCAAAACTCCCAATTTTGGGTATAAGCCCTAACTCTTTGATACAAGAATTCAACTCTAGTAATGAAAGATAAGTGATTAACAACCTTAGATTCATCCAAATCTAGCATAAACCTTATCGATTCATCATTAACGAGCCTAGAGAGAATTTTCATCAAAACCCACTTTCATCATCCAATGCTAAGGAATTTCTAAGGAAGAAGGAATCTATGATGATTAGGAGCACATAATTAGTAGAGGGATTAGTAAACTTACCACAAAGAGCCTTCTCCAATAACCTTCTAAAATAGTCCACGAGAGCTCACTTTTCGAAATGATATTAAATGATAGACTAAGAGCTTATTTAATGCACACTTAATGAAATAACAAGCCCAATACCACCACGACAGTAACGGGGCCGCAATAGTGCCCACCAGATCGCCCCAGCTGCCAACACGCCGCAACAGCGGTGCCGCCAATGCGGGTACCGGGTACCAGAATCCACCAGATTTTTTTAAGTCTCAAACGAAATCCCGAACCACTCCCGAGGACATCTGCTCATAAACTAGTTACACAGACACACACAAAATATGGTACGTACGCGCTCGTGGCCTCGGAATTAGCAGTGGAGGTCTCGTTAACCGTGTCAACCCTTGATACCTCACTTCTAGTTTCCCAATCCAGGTCCCAAAATGCATTCGAGTGCATTGGGAACCGAACCAGATATACACATAAAATCTAAAAGACCATCCGAACCTCTCGGAATCGACAAATTTCCGTTTAAGGTCTGTTTACCCAAAGGTCAACTTCGGATTAACTCTTTTTTGCTTAAAGCACATATTTCACAAAAAGTCAGCCAAATCAAGTCTAGACACCTCAGGAAGTGTGTCAACGGCCCCCTCCGATCAAAAGTAAGCTAATCAATGCACGGGAAGGGTCAAAAATGCCGAAAAGTCTATAACGACCAAACGGCTAGTTACATAAGATAATAATTGAACCGTCGTTCTTCCTCGAGAGAAGAAGAGAAAAAGAAACGAGAACTACCTAAATCAGTAAACAAATGGGAATATTGGCTACCCATGTCTAACATGGTCTCCCAAGTTGCCTCCTTAACGGGACGGTGCTTCCATTGCACCTTCACAGATGCAATCTACTTCGACCTCAACTTTCAAACTTGCCTATCCAAGATCGCAATAGACTCCTCATCATAAGTCAAATTCTCATCAAGTAATATAAAATCCCAACGAACAATGTAGGTACCGTCAGCATGGTACATCTTCAGCATCGAAACATGAAAAATCGGATAAAATCCAAGGTCGAGCCTCGAATCCATCAAACTAACCAACCGGATATCTATATCTCCTACCATACAAATCTTCAAATGGCGCCATGCCAATACTCGACTGATAACTGTTGTTGTACGCAAACTCTAGCAATGGTAAGTGTTGATCCCAATGATCACCAAAATCAATAACACACGCTCTCAATTTTCCTCGAGCACCTAAATAGTCCGTTCGGACTGGCCATCGGTCGAGGGATGAAAAGCTATACTAAGATCCAATCGGGTACCCAACTCCTCATGAAAAGTCCTCCAAAAATGGGAAGTAAAAATGGTACCCCTATCAGATACAACAGAAATAGGAACCCCATGCAAACTCATAATATCCCGAGTGTACAACTTGGCTAAATTCTCCGCGGTATGGGAAACCTGAACTTGAACAAAGTGAGCGGACTTAGTCAACCGATCAATTATCACCCAAATGGAGTCAAACTTGCCCAGGGTCTTCAGAACACCCGTAAAAAAATCCATGGTAATCTTCTCCCACTTCCACTGGGAATGGGCATCTTCGGAAGCATCCTACTTGGTCGCTGGGGCACACACTTCACCTGCTGACAATTTCCACACTTAGGCACAAAATCAACTATATTTCTTTTCATCCGACACCACTAAAATGTTGTCTCAAATCACAGTACATCGTAGTCGCTCCCGGATGAATGGAATAATGAGAGCTATGAGCCTCAGACAAGATCAACTGAATCAAATCACCAACACGAGGAACTCACACGTATCTTCAAATCCTCAAAATGCCTTCAGAATCAATCACAGCCTCCTTGGCTTCACCCTTCAAAACTCTATCTTGAATCTTGCTCAAGTGAGCATCGTCAAACTAATGAGTCTTGCCCGGGACAGAAATATCTAGGCATACAAAACTGTTGGCCAGAGTATGAGCCTTCATGGCCAACAGACGCTCGAAAACAATCAATCGAGCCAAACTCCCCATACTCACCGCCTTACGACTTAAGGCATCAGCCACCACATTGGCCTTTCCGGGGTGATACAGAAAAGAGATGTCATAGTTCTTCAGGAGCTCCATCCATCGGCACTGCCTGGAATTAAGATCTCTCTGGGTAAACACATACTGAAGACTACGATGATTGGTGAAAACCTCATAATTGACACCGTACAAATAATGCCTCCGAATCTTCAAAGCGAAGACCATGACCAACAACTCTAAATCATGGGTAGGGTAATTCTTCTCATAAATCTTCAACTGACGGGAAGCATAAAATATCACTCTACCTTCCTACATTAACAAAGCACCCAAACCCATATAGGAGGCATCACAATGGACCACGAAATCCTTACCCTCCACGGGTAATGCGAAGATTGACTTTGTAACCCAAAGAAGCTTGAGGTTTTGAAAGCTCTCCTCACAATCATCTAACCACTAGAAGGGAACATCCTTCTGAGTTATTTTGGTCAAAGATGAAGCAATAGCAGCAAAGCCCTTCACCGAAGCGATGGTAATAGCTGGACAAACCAAAAAAACAACGAATCTCCGTATCAGTAGTAGGCCTCGCCCAACCCCTCACAGCCTCAATCTTCTGTAGATTAACCATTATCCCATCCTTAGACACAACATGGCCCAAGAATGCCATAGACTCCAACCAAAACACACACTTACAAAACCTAGCAAACATGCTATGTTTCTTCAACAACCCCAGAACAGAACGAAGATGGCTCTCATGGTCCTCTCTAGTCTTGGAATATACTAAGATATCATCAATGAACATAATCACGAAGGAATTAAGGAATGTCCTAAATATTCCATTCATCAAGGTCATAAATGTAAATGGGGCATTTGTAAGCACAAAAGACATCACTAGAAACTCATAGTGGTTATATCTCGTCCGAAATTCTATCTTCGGGATATCCTCTGCCCTGATCTTCAAGTGGTGATAGCCTGAATGTAAATCAATCTTCGTAAACACAAAATCACCCTAAATCTAGTCAAACAGATCATCAATACAAGACATAGGGCACTTGTTCCAAATAGTGACCTTGTCTAGCTGACGATAATCAATGCACATCCTCATTGCCCCATATTTATTCTTCACAAATAACACAGGACCACCCCAAGGGGGGACACTCGGTCTAATGAACCCCTTGCTCAACAAATCCTGTACTGCTCCTTAAGCTCTCTCAACTTAGCAGGTGCCATCCGATATAGTGGAATAGAAATTGGGCGAGTGTCCGGATCTAATTCAATACAGAAATTAATGTCACGATCGGGTGGCATACCTCACATATCCGATGGGAATACCTCCGCGAACTCGCTCACAATATGGATACACTCAAGGGTTGAAGATGCAACCATCGTATCATGAACATGAGCCAAATGAGCTAAACACCCCTTACTTACTAACTTCTTCGCCCAAAGGAAGGAAATGATCTTCTTCGGAGTGGGACTAGGAGTGCCCCTCCACTCAAGCCTAAGAATGTCTATCATCACTAAGGTGACTGTTTTGGCGTGATAGTCAAGGATTGCATGATAAGGAGAAAGCCATGACATCCCCAATATAATATCAAAGTCAACCATATTGAGAATCATCAAATCCACCCAAGTGTCATACCCCATAAAAGTAACAAAATAAGATAGGGAAACTCGATCAACAATCACAGAGTCTTCAGCCGAAGTAGGCGCATGAACAGGTATATCTATGCTATCATAAGGCAAATCTCAATCAATGGCATGCAATGCATATACGTACGAATAGGTGGATCTAGGATCAAATAACACAGATGATGCTAATCATAGCATCTCAGGCCTCTGCTTGGCCTGCCAGGAAACGAGTAACAATGGGCTCCACCATGCCCACCCTGAGATTCCTCTCTCGCACTTTGAGAACCACCTTTAGCTACCTGGGACCCACCTCTAGAACCATGAGAAGTACCGCGGCCTGACTGAGCACCGCCTCTTTAAGAAGCGCCACCTTGACCACCAGATGATATCGGAGTACTCTGCGGCTGATAATCCTGCCTGGGTCGGGGACATCTCCTAGAAACATGCCCAACCTATCCATAAGAAAAATGGGTAATGAAAGATGAAGGCGGATACACTGAAGCAGAAGACCCAGATGAAGCAACCTTGTCTACTTGTCTAGAAAATGAACTCTCAGGAGCTCTGTACCTAGCTGGCTCACTGGGGGAAGCCTGTAATGCTGAATGCATAGGACGGTCGGAATATGGCTGGCTGATGTGGCCTTAAAAACTGACCGGCATCCCTCGAACTAGAACCGCTATGACTCCCAGTCCGACATGGTCTCTTGTCACCACCACCAAATTCACGAGCCTTAGCGCCCTCAACCATAGAAGCATGCTCGATAATGGACTGGAAGGAAGCCTTCATAGACTCCATCTAAAGACAAGGAATATGTAGAGAGCTCACTAGTCCCTCAACAAAACGCCTGATCCTGTCGGTCTCAGTAGGGATCAAAGAAGTTGAATAACGGGCTAGATATAGGAAACGGGTCACATAAGCCTCCAAAGACATGCCCCTCTGCTCAAGATGTAAAAAATCCTCCCTACTCGCCTCTCTCAAAGACCGGGGCGCATACTTCTCAAAGAAGGCCCGGTAAAACTAAGTCCAAGTCAGGGGAGGGGAACCCTCAGGACTGCAAGCCATGAAATTCCTCTACCACTTCTTCGCATCGCCGCAAAACTGGTAGGACTTTTATTTTTAATCCCATGGGTCTCCACGATCCCTATCCGGTGCAGTAACTCAGACATATCTAGAATAAACTCATGAGCATCCTTAGAAGAAGTACCCAAAAACCTCAGCGGCTCTAACTTCCTAAATCGCCCAACAAGATCCTGATCCGATGCCGTCATAAAAGCACCCTATATGGGCCTAACATTATCACCAGGAGCGGGTATCACATCAATGCAGGGAGCCATAGCTGCAGCGGGGTGTGCTACCCGAGTAGGTCCTTGTTTAGGCGTTTGCACCCCAACTCTGGCCTGTGAACCTGCTCCAGGAGTAATAACTCTAGTTGACGCTTGTTGGGCATCAAGATGAAGTAAAACCTTTGCCATAGTGTCATGAATAGCCTGATCAGAAGTAACCTCAGGCTTTGTCCGCGCTGGGACCACACCATCCTCTGCGGCTTGGCCTCGATTCGGCTGTTACTCAGGCTCAGGATATGGAGATCTCTCTAACAGTTGTCCTACCGCAGGAGCGCTACCCCTAGCTGGGCAAGCCCCCCTCTGGCAGTAGCTCGGCCTCGGGTTCCAGCCGTAGCTGTGGGCTCGGGAACCTGACCTCGGGCCATCGTAGTTCGAGTCCTCACCATCTGTGAGAGAATAGATAAGAGTCAGATACCAATTTGATCTTTTCAGATATCGATTTGAATAAAGTAGCACGAAAGAATTAAAAAAAATAAGATTTCCTAAATGTCCTATAGCCTCTCGCAGATAAGTACGGAGCTCATCGTTCCAATCCACGAGACTTTACTAGACATGTTGTTGTATTTTAGACTCGGTAACCTATGGCTCTGATACCAAATTCTCATGACCCTTTGACATAAGTCGTGCAGGCACTTACCTTTCCCACCTCGGTATGCGAACCGTCAAACCAACGATAAATAGAGACATGCATAATTAAATCAATCAAGTGGAAAGAATAAATACGTAAGTCTCACATTAATTTATAATAGGATAGTGCGGAATAGGATATACCCTCAGGGTCTAGTCTAAGTCATACAAGAGCATCTAATGAAATATAAAAGTCAGGATACTAATACATAAATCCATCTATGTCCCAGAATGGCAAAACACGACATAAATAGGAAGAGTCTTCGAGGCAGTGAATGTTTGTGCTCACCCCGCTCCAAAATGTTGAATATTAATTAAAACTTCTTCAATTTTAATATTTTTTCTAATGATTTATTTTTTATGTACAAGATATACATATGTATACACCAAGTGTATATATATATAAATATATATATATATATATATATATATATATATATATATATATATATATATATATATATATATATATATATATATATATATACATATTGAGACCCGGCCCAATTCTTTAAAACATATAAGAGGGGTATACCCCTTCTTATTTTTCATTTTTGCCTTTTTCAATCAAACACCCCCTCTCCCTACCCGCTTCTCTCTCTCCTATTTTCATGAAACCCTAGCAACAACCTTTGATTTCCCTCATCTCTGTCTACCAAAAATGGCATATTTAGAGAGCTGGGCTGACAAGCACAGCTATTACTTGCTTGTCATAGTGAAAGCATCAGAAGTTTTAGTCGATTTTGTATTCCTTCGACACAAAAATGGTAATGAGTCATTATTTTCTATGTACTTTCAGATTTGTAGTTAAAATCGTGATTTGTTTTTGCTTTAAAATGTTTTATCATTTTGTTTCTATTGGCTCGTGGTTGTTGGGTCAGATCGACCCAAGAAGGGTCATATCTGACCGCATGTTTGGCTACGCCTTAGATCTGGGTCGTTGGACTGTTGTTTACTGAGTTTTGGTTGTTGAAAAGGGTTTATCCCACATCCATGGTTGTTAGTTTGGTTGAAATCTATAGAACCCCACTCTCACAAAAAACGGAGGACGAAAAAAAGAGAAAAAATAGTGAGATTAAAATAGGGAAAATTTTAATGTTGAAGAAGTTGAAAAAATTTAGATTTTTTGAAAACTTCTTAGTAAAAGAATTTTAAAATTTAGATGAAAATAGTTGAGGCTTCTCTTAGTTAAAATATTTGCTTACTTCATTTATTTTCGTGTGTGGCTGAGTTGTAGAGGTTTGGAAGCACAAAGGCTCCCAAATTCATTCTTTTGTTGACTGCGCACACAAAAGGTAATTCCTTATTCATTTTATTTTGTTATTTATAATTATTCCTAGTCTAAGTGTATTTATATTATTTTAGTTGGCTTTTGATTGATACTTGTCAATGGTGGTTCCTATTGCAGGGTTGCCTATTTAGTTTTGTGCTTAACTTCTGGATTTGTTTGAGGTAGATGTAGTAGAATAAATGTGAATTCTTATGTTTGAACTCACATAGAAATTAGGCTATTTGAACCTCTTATTGGCTTTGCTTGTTCATGTGATCCAAAGGTGCTATGTTTACTGTGAACGAGTGCGTGTGAAGTACTTTGAAAAATCCCTTTTCCTTTTCCTTCCTTCTTGAATGTCTTGTTAGTTCATTAATTATAATCCTAAGTAGAATCAACATAGGGAAGTCAAATTATTTTGAAAGAGATGAGGCAATGTGGATAGTTTACTTGTACTATGTGCTTGTGATTACAGTTAGAAGTCACATGCTTTGCTAAATAGTCATGAACTGCCCCTCTTCTGAAGTGAAGTCTCTTATCAGAATTATCTTGACTACAGATGTTTTGGTTTAACAAATTGGTTTAGATATAGTTCCTAGTGTGTTCTATTCTTTTTAAAATGAATAAATACTTAAATAATAAGTTGAATCTGCTTGTTGATTCCTGGAAGATGTAACGGTAGATTTGTTTTCCCTTTCCTTCCCTCTTAAATAATCTTGCTTACATAGAATAGGGTTAAGACAAGATAAACCAATGGCTTGTTTGTTTTTGTCAATTAATATTAAGATTAAAAGGGAATCAAGTTCAGCTTGAAATTGTGGGATGGTTGACTGTTAATAGAAAAGTATGTGATCAATTCCTCACCTAATGTAGGTCATATGGTGCGTAATTCTCTATAGTTTGTAGCAAAGGTGTGCTAGTTGTCTATGACTTCTGCTAAATATGTGCTAATTGGCTAAGGGTGGTAGCCGATCCTAGAATTATTATGTTACACCCCGTATCTTCGAAGAGCACTTATCAAATTTGAAACGTAAGTACGTTGAGTTAGGGTTAAGTAAAACCACTTTGGAATATGAGGAGCAAGAATTATTAAGTATATTTAATGAGTGAAGGATGTATATAAGGTATATCGGAAGGTTTTATAAGGAAATGAGTAGAAGAAATGAAGTAGTGCGACTTCGGAGAAAGGATGGGTAATGTTTTGTGTGAAAATTGTAGTCCAAATTGGGGGACGAATATCTCTTAGCATATGAAGTGTTTTGAAGTGAAACAAAAGCCTAAAAAGAAATTAGTCGAGTCTAGTTTCCAACGCAACAAACCGCTTGTCGATAAAACATCGGAGTAGAGAATTATGGACGTTACAAGTTCAGCTGACAGAGCAGAAACATGTGCTACAGTAACCGACCTGCTACAGTACCCCCCCCCCCCCCCCCCCGAATTTGACCCTTATAAAAAGGGTAAGAACCCCTTTTTTTTCAACAGATTTGCCCAGAAATTTCCAGAAAATTGAAGAGAGAGAGAGAGGGGGGATCACAAAGTGAGCAATTTTTAAGCGAGGAGCATTAATCGAAGCTCAGATAAATGCATGGATGTGATTCTAGTATGTTTTGCGGTGGATTCAAAGTAGATATTGAAGATTTCTCTATTTTAACAAGAATAAAGTATGAATCTCCTATTATTAATGTTAATTTTGGTTTATTTACGGAGATATGGTCGTTAAATAATTGTATAGCAAGTTGGTTGGTCGTGCAAATTGGGAAAACATCGTGTGGGATATTTTATGGAATATATTGGTATTGATATGGTTATTGATGTTGTTGGTATTGTTTAGGAGTTGTTTTGGTATTCGGAGGAGGTAAAGAATATAGTGGAGATGCTGCCGAAATTTCAACAGATTGTAAAAAGATTTATTTGAAGATTATTTGACAGTTTCATTGCAAGATGGGATGGACATTTCCCGCATACAGGCCCATGCTCAGAATCTTGAGAAACGACAACAGCCGCCGAAGAGTGATCGTGATATTAACCGAAGGCAAGGTAAGAGGACTAGGTCTATGCGAGCAAGCAACGAGTATGGAGGGGGGTCGAGACAGGTGTATTCTAAGCACTCGGGACAGTCAGTGACTAGTGCGCCTCCCAGATTTTCAGACAGAGGGTTTGATCGTTCTTCCCGATCAGGACAGGACCAGAGTTCGAGGGCCTCATATTCTCAGTTTAGAGGAGATTTTAGTCAGAGGAGACCTTCGGTACCGCGGTGCAGCCAGTGCGGTAGATTACATTCTGGACGATGTTATCGGGGTACGGATTCTTGCTATGCTTGTGGTCAGACTGGGCACATGATGAGGGATTGCCCGTCGGTGAGAGATAGGGTTGGGGCTCAGCCCACAGGTTCAGCAGCGGGATCTTCTTCAGTACGCCCTACAGTACAGACTCCTCAGACGTCGGCAGGTAGAGGCAGAGGCAGAGGGGGAGCATATACTTCAGGTGTTTTTCAGCCCCGCGTATATGCTTTAGCTGGGCGACAGGATCTTGAGTGCTCCCCGGATGTTGTCACAGGTACATTGACTATATTTTCCCATGATGTGTATGCTTTGATTGATCCGGGTTCTACTTTCTCGTATGTTACTATGGAGGTGTTCACTCCGGTTGGTGATTCCGTGATAGCGAGGAAAGTGTATAAGAGTTGTGTCGTTGTGATATGTGATCGCCAGACCAAAGCCGATTTTATTGAGCTTGACATGGTAGATTTCGATGTCATCGTGGGCATGGATTGGCTGGCTTCGTGCTATGCCAATGTTGATTATCGGATGAAAGTGGTTCGATTCCAATTTTTGGGAGAGCCCATACTTGAATGGAAGGGTAATACGGCATCCCCAAAGGGTAGGTTTATTTCCTACCTCAAGGCAAGGAAGATGATAGACAAGGGCTATATTTATCGTTTAGTCCGAGTTCATGATACAGAAGCAGAACCGCCAGCTTTCCAATCTGTTCTGGTGGTGAATGAATTCCCAGACGTATTTCTAGATGAACTTCCAGGTCTTCCTCCGGAAAGGGAAATTGATTTCGCTATCGATGTATTACCGGACACCGAACCAATTTCTATTCCCCCGTTCCGAATGGCTCCGGCGGAATTGAAAGAGCTAAAACGACAGTTGAAAGATTTGCTTGAAAAGGGGTTTATAAGGCCCAACTCATCGCCGTGGGGAGCACCAGTCTTGTTCGTGAGATAGAACGACGGATCCTTACGAATGTGTATCGACTACAGGCAATTGGACAAAGTGACGATAAAGAACAAATATCCTCTTCCAAGGATTGATGATTTATTCGATCAATTGCAAGGTGCTAAGTGGTTTTCTAAAATATATTTGAGGTTGGGTTATCATCAAGTGAGAGTTAGAGAAGTAGATATTCCAAAAATAGCTTTCCGAACGAGATATGGCCACTATGAATTCCGAGTAATGTCATTCGGGTTGACTAATGCCCCGGCGGTTTTCATGGATTTAATGAATAATGTATTCAGGCCATTTCTGGATCTCTTCGTGATAGTATTTATCGATGATATTCTGGTGTATTCTCGCACAGAAGCGGAACATGCTGAACACTTGCGAACGGTGTTTGGAATCCTCCGAGCTCGAGAGTTGTATGCAAAGTTCTCAAAGTGTGATTTCTGGTTGAATTCTGTAACATTCTTGGGCCATATTATTTCAGATGATGGTATCCGAGTCGACGCTCAGAAAATTGAAGCGGTGAAGACTTGGCCATGGCCTACGACGCCAACAGAAGTTCGCAGTTTCCTGGGTTTGGCAGGATATTATAGAAGGTTCGTAGAGGGCTTTTCATCTATTTCAGCCCCATTGACGAAGCTAACTTAGAAGTCTGCTAACTTTCAATGGAACGATGCATGCGAGCGTAGTTTCCAAGAGCTGAAAGACAGGTTGACCTCAGCTCCGATCTTAACACTCCCAGAAGGGTCAGATGGCTACGTGGTATACTGTGATGCTTCCGATGTTGGACTAGGATGTGTATTGATGCAGCACGGGAAAGTTATTGCATATGCTTCGAGGCGATTGCGGAAACATGAAAAGAACTATCCCACTCATGATCTCGAGTTGGCTGCGGTTATTCATGCGTTGAAGATATGGAGGCATTATCTGTACGGCGTGCATGTTGATATCTATACGGATCATAAAAGTCTCCAACATATTTTTAAGTAAAAGGAGTTGAATTTACGGCAGAGGCGGTGGTTAGAATTATTAAAAGATTATGATGTGAATATTTTGTACCACCCCGGTAAAGAAAATGTAGTAGCTGATGCACTTAGCCGCCGATCAATGGGAAACTTATGTGGAATCCCTCCGGAAAAGAAAGAGATGGTTCAAGAACTACACCGATTATCAAATTTGGGAGTGTGTATAATTGATTCGGGCGATGCCGGGATTAGTATAAATGTTTCCACAATTTCGTCCTTGGATATGGAAGTGAAAGAACGGCAGTGCGAAGATCCGCAGATATGTCGTTATAGAGACACATCTCCTGGGAAAGAAAAGTCTCCATTTGAAGTTTCTATGGATGGAATTCTTAGGTACCGAGGCAGGTTATGTGTGCCGAATTTGGCGGATTTGCGCCGACAAATTTTAGAAGAAGCACATTGCTCTCGATATTATATTCACCCAGGTGCAACCAAAATGTATCGTGATCTCAAGACGATGTATTGGTGGGATGGCATGAAGAGAGACATAGCCGAGTTTGTGGCACAATGCCCAAATTTCCAACAGGAAAAAGCTGAACATCAGAAGCCAGGGGGCTTGTTACAGGCAATAGAAATCCCTACCTGGAAATGGGAAGTGATCAACATGGATTTCGTCGTGGGATTACCTCGTTCTCGTGGCAGGTATGACTCTATATGGGTGATCGTGGATAGGCTGACGAAAGCAGCCCATTTTCTTTCAGTCAAGACCACGTACTCAGCAGAAGACTATGGAAGGTTATATCTCAAAGAAATTGTGCAACTCCATGGAATCCCATTATCTATTATCACAGATAGAGGAGCACAGTTTACAACTAAGTTCTGGAAGTCTTTTCAAGAAGGTTTGGGCACGCAAGTGAGGTTTAGCACGGCATTTCATCCGCAAACTGATGGGCAAGCCGAGCGTACTATTCAAACCTTGGAGGATATGCTACGAGCGTGCATGTTGGATTTTGGCGGTAGTTGGGATGAGCATTTACCCCTTATTGAATTTGCCTACAACAACAGCTATCATTCCGGTATTCAAATGGCTCCGCATGAAGCATTATATGGAAGAAACTGTAGATCTCCAATTGGATGGTTTGAAACCGGAGAAGCACAATTGATAGGCCCCGGCCTGATTCAACAAGCTGTCGAAAAAGTCGAAATAATTCGAGATCGACTGTTAACAGCCCATAGTCGCCAAAAGTATTATGCGGACAACCGCCGACGAGACTTGGAATTTCAGGTAAAGGATTGGGTATTCCTGAAAGTATCGCCGATGAAAGGGGTGATGAGATTTGGCAAGAAGGGGAACTTAAGTCCTAGATACATCGGACCTTATAAAATTGTCCGTAAGGTGGGTCATGTAGCATATGAACTGGACTTGCCTTCGGAGCTTGAAGCAGTTAACCCAGTCTTTCATGTTTCGATGCTCTGCAAATGTATTAGAGACCCAACAAGAATAGTTCCAGTTGATGATGTGCAAGTGACAGAGACGCTGACATACGAAGAAATACCTATTGCTATTTTAGACAGACAGGTGCGAAGACTTCGAAATAGAAAAGTCGCTTCAGTCAAAGTTCAATGGCGAAACAACAACAGGAAAGAAATGACTTGGGAAGCGGAAGAGAAGATGAAAGCCAAATACCCGCATCTATTCCAATCTCCAAAAGAGGTTCATGATGACACGCCGAGGTTATAAGGTATGTATGGATTAAATGAAGCGTAATAATTATAGTATCTGAGTACCCCTATTCCCAGTATTTTCCAAAAATCTCATTGTGTAATGGCCCTGTGGGGCAGTGATATTGTGGGGTTGCTGTGACAAGTTGGTAGTGCCAATTTACAGGGGAAACTCTGGCGAAATTTTTCTAGGATTCCCGAGTATTTTAGTGTCACACCCTAATCTTGCTAGGGTGTGATGGGCACCCGACCCTTACTTAGGGCCAAGCGAACCCTCTAACCCTTAGTACACAAATAATCTCTTTGGACTTTTAAATCAAATAAGAATGAAATGCATAGTAAAGCTTTCAGAAACTTTCTTTTCATCGTGCTCAAATCAAATAAAATCTGCCATCACATGAAACTTGTAACATGAAACAGAATAACACATCGGCTGGTGGAGCCGCTCACAATACTGACATTCTATACCCACGACTCTGTCTGCAAAGTCCCTAACATCGATCAGAAATCATAACATATATACTTAGTCTCGGCATCACTCCGGAAGGAAATGGAGCTCGCCAATCCCGCTGGAACTCCTTCTAGCAAAGTCTTCTACTCATCTGGGTGTACCTGCGCGGTATAAAACGCAGCCCCCGAAGAAAAGGGGTCAGTACGGAAAATGTACTGAGCATGTAAGGCAAGAATCACAGTAAAAGAATCATAACTGATATAAGGGGTGCAGAAACATATACAATGTCCAGAATACCAAAACTCTTGCCTTTAAAGCATTGATCATGCATATCATTATCACATAGCGTACCCGGCCCGTTATGGGACTCGGTGGATAAAATCATGTCATCACACTTTCATATCATCATGCAAGCATATGCATATACATATATATATATACCGTACCCGGCCCTCTAGTCAGGGACTCGGTGAATGAAGTCATGCCGTACCCGGCCCATTAAGGGACTCGGTGGATAAAATCATGCATGTGAACATCATATATCATATACATACCGTACCCGGCCCTCTAGTGAGGGACTTGGTGAATCAAATCATCATATGCCCTCCTGGCCGTCATAACACATCATCATCTCATCATGTCATCATATACATGTACCGCACCCGGCCCTCTAATGAGGGACTCGGTGAACAATGCAGTGGAGTGCGCACGATAACATACTCGGCCCGGGACTCGGTGAAAGACATATTGAGGCATGCACAAGCAGAGTAGTGAGAAACTATATGCATATAAATCAAGAATCGATAGATAGGTGCGCAAATCGACACTTGAGGATCATAAACACGTTTCGAGTCAATCCGAGTTAGTATGAAAAAGTTATGGACGTTTTAGTACAGAACCTTCTACGAACGTTTCAGAAGCCATTTTTGGAAAATCAAAGCAACAATCATGTTAGGTACCTTTCGAATATCGTTATGGATCAAATCAAATAGAGCTTTTGGAACCATATGTACGTATCAAAATATATCAAAGACTCAATGGAATAATCAAACGTACTATCATTTGAAAATCAAGACATTAGTCATATCAATTATCTCTCGAATGGCATTCGGAAACATATCACATAGATCTTCGGACATCATAGATACGCATCAAAACCATATGAAATAGCTTATGGAAGTCAAGAATATTAGCCATAATACTTAGAAATCATACATATACGTCATCTGCTCGTTTCATAAGGATCATGCCAAAAGAAAGAAAGGGTAAGCCTTACATACCTGTCCCACGTCCTATTAGCTACGCTTATTTATCCAAACTTGCTAGTCTACATTCAAAAGAATTCACACAATCATTAGATTCGTCATCATACACTTGCTTTAGTTCTTCAATGAATTCATTCATAATCTGCCGAAATTTTGGCAGCATCTCCCCTGTAAATACACAATCCCAGAGAATCTAACTCGACCAATTTATCAACAACAATCCGAAGATTCAACTCGGCAAAACTATCAACAACAATACCAACAATCATACTAACAACTTCAATAATCAATCCAAAATATATTCTAACATGGTTCATGAACTTTCAAACAATTCACATAATGTTCAAACAACCCAACCAACATACCACTTCACCCGAAACCTTCCAAATTCAACAAGAACAATAACAACATATTTCCTTCTTTCAAATTCATAAATTATGCCTACCACCCGAACCCTTCTCAACTCAACATAACCAACAACAACACATTCTTTCCTTCCAAATTCATGAACTATAATAATAGTCTATGCATTAATAACTTCATTCTCATAATTACAAGAAACTATATTAAAATCACATTAGCTTCTACCACAATCCCACAACGATTACAACTTCATTTCAAGTCGTCAAACCTTCATTTTTATTATGGAATTCGCAACAACAACAATCAAACTACTAAATAAAAATCAATTCATCTCATCTTAGGAACATACCCTTATTCGGCCATGACCTATATATATATTTCATGAATTTCATCCATTTCCACATACTACAACATTCACAAATCATCTCTAACACATGTGAAAGAAGATTGAATACATACCTTTTTCACTTAACTCCTCAACTTAGCTAGGGTTGTGAATTGCACCAATGAATGGTTTGCTTGCTTCAACAACCACCCCACGTTAATTAGGGCCTTCAAATTAGTTGGAATACTAGAAGAAAATATTTTTTGATCATTTTTTCCCTAGGCTCTTGCTCGGCCAAGCATGGCCGAATATGGCCTCTCTTGTTTTCTCTTCCTTTCTTCAAGTTTCTAGAACTAGAAAAGATGACTAACAAGTCTTGCTTGGTCATCACCCCCCCCCCCCCCCACACACACACATATATATATATATATATATATATAGCTCCTTCCAATACCAAGTGGACACATGCCCCCTTTCTTGAAGTTTCTTAAATTAAAACAAGGATGAATAATGTCTTGCTATGTAAGCTTTGGTCCATATACATAATTAGCTCCATCAAATAAAAATGTGGACACATACTCCCACACATGCCACATGGCTATAGTGACTTCATGACCATTTTTTTTTGTGAATTTCCCTTTTTACCCTTAGCCTTTCTCAATATTTCCATACTAATAAACAACTTGTACATTAAAACAACTTTGGAAAATAGTCTTACCCTTAACTTATCATGACTATCTTGAGATATCCGAATGTACAAATACGTTATATAACATCCTCCCCCCCTTTAGAACATTCGTCCTCGAATGTTCAACTGACTTCATGGGGTGTTATAATACTTCGGGAGGGTCTCTCTTATAGCTGTTCTTTTTCTTCATGCTCATTCCTTATCTTTCGCCCTATTTTCTTTATAATCGAATTCCTCATCCTTTACATGAGTTCTCATTCCGTGTCATGGGTTTTCTAATCCACTGTGTTAACTTATTATCCTTGTCCTTCCCAGGTCCTCTCTTCGCCATTTATTATCCTTTGCGGTCCAATTACACTCATGGAAACTTATGATCTGAGTTCAATTAATTTCTTAACTCGCAACATCTAAGAGCTCTTGCTACAACTTTTTCTTTACTTTCTTCCCTCACATTTCTCGACACAAGTATACTTGTTTTTGATTTCTTTGTATTGGCACTCGTTTCGTCCATCGTTATTTCTTGTTGGCTCTCCGGCGTGGATTCCTTACAAATATGATTGAGCATCGCTTCACGTCGATGGTTCATATAATTGCATAGCGTGTACTCTCATGCTCCGTATAATTAATAGTCCATAAACTATTTTCTAGTATCCGGCGAACTCCTTTATTTCATTCATAGGCACTGCGTTATTTCTTTCTTTCAAAAATTCCCAAGCTACCAACTGTTGATACTTTCGTTATAATAGTCGTTCTTGTCCGAAAAATCCTTTGAATCTTATCATTTTCTCCATTAATCTTTTTGGACCTAGCTTGTAGCCATTTTCTCGCTCTTTTGATTACTCTTTAAAACATGTCGCTGTGTACTTAGGTACTGCCCAATTTTTGCTCAATACGGGGGATTCAAATTATGGTCTAAACATCTCATAATTCATGTCGGCATGAAGCATTCTATTAAGGTATCTTCCATCCTTTCCCTTCATGTCGGCCTCACGGTACACTTCATTGTCAACTTGTTTCTATTCCTTTCATGTATTCTCTTGATATACCGATATGTTTTGAATTCCTTTAGAGTCTGATATAATATATTCTCTCCCCCCCCCCCCCCCCCCCCCCCTTTTAAAGGGCTCCTTATACGCCAACAGTCCTTTTGTGAAGTCTTCGTTTATACCTTACTCCTCATCTTTCTTTCCAACTCTGTGCACAACATATCGAAACTTCTTACCATAAGTTTTTCTTTCATCTTGAACCTATATCATCACTCTTGTCAATATTATCATATCTTCCTATCCACTATTAGTCCCTTTCACCCATTTAGCTCACTTACTCGAGATTCTTCTTAACTACGCGTTCGCGTTGCAGCTGTGCGTCCATATTTTTCAAGCGTCCCGCTACTTTTGCTCTTAGCATAGAATCCTTATAGTTTACACTCTCTCTATCCTCGCTCATCGAATTCTTTGACTATATTTATGATGCTGTGACCGAACGGTCTTCCATGCACATTCCTTACACTTCATTCTATTTCCCCTAAGATCAAATCTTTCAAACCTCACATGAATTCTCGCTCCACACCATTAATTTCCCGATCAACAGTTTCAACCCATTATCCTTATTCTTTCCTTGGTGCGTAATCGGGTTCCTATCGCTAACTCGCTAAGGTATCCTTCTCACTCCTATGGTTAAAGATTTCCAATTGCCCTACGCCTAAATGCTCTCCTCTTCTCTTCGACCAACCCATTAGTATACTTTTCCTACTTTCATCCTTAACCTTCCTTAGATTCCTTCTCCTCGAACACTTTTCTTCTTTTACCATTTGTGGCGTCGGCTCTGAAGTTCGCAAAATTTTTCTTTAAACGCGCAATTCCGTTCTGCTCTTAAGTTATCCTTTTGGAAAGCTCCTCTATGTCCGAGGCAACCATGTTGATTTTACCATACATTTATCCCTTTATACACTTCTCAAGGGCCTAAATCTCCTAGTATCATCGCAAAGCCTAAACATTCTTTCTCTTACCTCACATCCCTTGTCATAGTCACCATTCCTTTAGCCCCACTTATTGAAATCGGTTTTCGAACCCCACACATTTTTCTTTTGTTCCGTATTACCATACTCTATCCCTTTCACATACCTGCCTTTGAATTTTTTACCCAAATAGTCTCGTGCTTTGCCCGTCGTTTCTTTTGGAGGCTTTGCTCAATCGTGTTTCGTACTTTTCACTATTTCCGATTGATCTCCTTGCCTTCTATTTACTCACTCTCTTTCTTTTCCAAATATCGTTGTATTAGAACTTTCCAATCTTAACCTGTAGTGAAAATAACATCAGCTTACCTTGTAACACTTGTACCATTTATTTTTGTTGTCACTTGAACTTCGGTACCCTTGCTCGATTGATGTCTTCCATACCGTAACACCGGTTGCTGGGATACACATGCCCATCGATACATTCATAAATAGGATACCATATGCATACATATATATATATATATATATATATACATTTACTACCATCTTGCTTACAAATTATTTCCAAATGCTATTCAACCTCATCCTAGCTCTAGAGCTGTGATGCACTTTCTTTCTCTTTTCCAGTCTAGTCTGCCTTGTCCTACGCGGCCTCTTACGGTTTCCAACCATTCCGTATGCTCTAATTTCCCTTAGACTACTCTAGCTCTTCCCATTTGTCTCTTATGTCTAAATCTATAGGGTTCCTAGTACACTTCCTAGGGGGTCACCCATCCTAATATTTCTCCCACCATAGCACGCTTAACCTCGAAGTTTCGATGGGATTCGGTGCGTTAATGCTGATATAATCGCGTCCACCTGTCCGCATGACCTTAATTACATGATCTGGGCAAGTCAAAAGTCTTACAGATTCTGAGACATTCTCGTAACACGTCCTTCCTTTTACAATTACTATTTTACCCTTTTCAATTCCCAATGTTCACCTTCCACCTGTGTGTATGACTACTTCCTGTCCTGGACTTCCAGATTCCCGATGGTGGCGAATCTACCTTCATCGCCGTTACTTATGAACTAAACACTCGGTTATCAGCCTGTTTGAATTTTTTAGTCACCATCCTTATACAATAATCTACAGCAAACTGATTGTCAACATTCTCTGAATCCTCCAACAGACCTTACTCTTACTAAACCTCGGATGTTATCCATTTTAATCCTCTAGACTGCTAATCGTCTTTGTCACAATCATTTTTTCACGCCATACCCAAATCCGTAGCTCTTCGAAAATATCACATCCCACTTATTGTTTATTTACGATATTTCCTTTCCACACTGCTTCCTGTTAAGCGTTCCTTACTAAATGACCTGATTTTGAACAATTCTGGCAGAGTCTCCTTTACAATTCTTACTATTCAAATTCTGTACGCAGCTAATATTAACAATGCCTCACAGAGCATACAACTATATAACACATTCCAGCCATCCAAGACTTCCAATTTCAGGTAACAGAACAAATATCAATACTTACCCCTATGACTTTCTATATCGCCACTCACCTTCTTCCGTCGTATGTAAGGCTTATATAAGGAATCTCATTTCCTATGACTTGGCTCTATCGCACGATCTAAGACAGAAAGAAGGTCAACAACCCCAAGATGCCTTGCAGCCTCCTGTTTATAAATGTGGCCGGCTTCACACCCATAAACAGGACTCTACTGGACACGACTTTGCAGACAACCCCTAGGACGACCTGCTCTGATACCACTTTGTCACACCTTAATCTTGCTAGGGTGTGATGGGCACCCGACCCTTACTTAAGGCTGAGCGAACCCTCTAACCCTTAGTACACATATAATCTCTTTGGACTTTTAAATCAAATAAGAATGAAATACATAGTAAAGCTTTCAGAAACTTTCTTTTCATCGTGCTCAAATCAAATAAAATCTGCCATCACATGAAACTTGTAACATGAAACATAATAACACATCGGCTGGTGGAGCCGCTCACAATACTGACATTCTATACCCACGACTCTGTCTGCAAAGTCTCTAACATCGATCAGAAATCATAACATATATACTTAGTCTCGGCATCACTCCGGAAGGAAATGGAGCTCGCCAATCCCGCTGGAACTCCTTCTAGCAAAGTCTTCTACTCATCTGGGTGTACCTGCGCGGCATGAAACGCAGCCCCCGAAGAAAAGGGGTCAGTACGGAAAATGTACTAAGCATGTAAGGCAAGAAACACAATAAAAGAATCATAACTGATATAAGGGGTGCAGAAACATATACAATGTCCAGAATACCAAAACTCTTGCCTTTAAAGCATTGATCATGCATATCATTATCACATAGCGTACCCGGCCCGTTGTGGGACTCGGTGGATAAAATCATGTCATCACACTTTCATATCATCATGCAAGCATATGCATATACATATATATATACCGTACCCGGCCCTCTAGTGAGGGACTCGATGAATGAAGTCATGTCGTACCCGACCCATTAAGGGACTCGGTGGATAAAATCATGCATGTGAACATCATATATCATATACATACCATACCCGGCCCTCTAGTGAGGGACTCGGTGAATCAAATCATCATATGCCCTCCTGGCCATCATGACACATCATCATCTCATCATGTCATCATATACATATACCGTACCCGGCCCTCTAATGTGGGACTCGGTGAACAATGCAGTGGAGTGCGCACGATAACATACCCGGCCCGGGACTCGGTGAAAGACATATTGAGGCGTGCACGAGCATAGTAGTGAGAAACTATATGCATATAAATCAAGACTCGATAGATAGGTGCGCAAATTACAACTTGAGGATCATAAACACGTTTCGAGTCAATCCGAGTTAGTATGAAAAAGTTATGGACGTTTTAGTACAGAACCTTCTACGAACGTTTCAGAAGCCATTTTTGGAAAATCAAAGCAACAATCATGTTAGGTACCTTTCGAATATCGTTACGGATCAAATAAAATAGAGCTTTTGGAACAATATGTACGTATCAAAATATGTCAAAGACTCAATGGAATAATCAAATGTACTATCATTTGAAAATCAAGACATTAGTCATATCAATTATCTCTCGAATGCCATTCGGAAACATATCACGTAGATCTTCGGACATCATAGATACTCATCAAAACCATATGAAATAGCTTATGGAAGTCAAGAATATTAGCCATCCTAGTGGCTCTAAGATTAGGAATTTCTTTGAAATCATACATATACGTCATCTGCTCGTTTCATAAGGATCATGCCAAAAGAAAGAAAGGATAAGCCTTACATACCTGTCCCACGTCCTATTAGCTACGCTTATTTATCCAAGCTTTCTAGTTTACATTCAAAAGAATTCACACAATCATTAGATTCGTCGTCATACACTTGCTTTAGTTCTTCAATGAATTCATTCATAATCTGCCGAAATTTCGGCAGCATCACCCCTGTAAATACACAATCCCCGAGAATCTAACTCGGCCAATTTATCAACAACAATCCGAGGATTCAACTCGGCCAAATTATCAACAACAATACCAACAATCATACTAACAACTTCAACAATCAATCCAAAATATATTCTAACACGGTTCAAGAAGTTTCAAACAATTCACATAATTTTCAAACAACCTAACCAACATACCTCTTCACCCGAAACCTTCCAAATTCAACAAGAACAATAACAACATATTTTCTTCTTTCAAATTCATAAATTATACCTACCACACGAACCCTTCTCAACTCAACATAACCAACAACAACACATTATTTCCTTCAAAATTCATGAACTATAATAATAATCTATGCATTAACAACTTCATTCTCATAATTACAAGACACTATATTAAAATCACATTAGCTTCTACCACAATCCCACAACGATTACAACTTCATTTCAAGTCATCAAACCTTCATTTTTATTATGGAATCCGCAACAACAACAATCAAACTACTAAATAAAAATCAATTCATCTCATCTTAGGAACATACCCTTATTCGGCCATGACCTATATATATATTTCATCGATTTCCACATACTACAACATTCACAAATCATCTCTAACACATGTGAAAGAAGATTGAATACATACCTTTTTCACTTAACTCCTCAACTTAGCTAGGGTTGTGAATTGCACCAATGAATGGTTTGTTTGCTTCAACAACCACCCCACGTTAATTAGGGCCTTCAAATTAGTTGGAATACTAGAAGAAAATATTTTTTGATCAATCTTTCCCTAGGCTCTTGCTCGGCCAAGCATGGCTGAATATGGCCTCTCTTGTTTTCTCTTCCTTTCTTCAAGTTTCTAGAACTAGAAAAGATGACTAACAAGTCTTGTTGGTCATCACACACACACACACACACACACACACACACACACACACATATATATATATATATATAGCTCCTTCCAATACCAAGTGGACACATACCCCCTTTCTTGAAGTTTCTTAAATTAAAACAAGGATGAATAATGTCTTGCTATGTAAGCTTTGGTCAATATACATAATTAGCTCCATCAAATAAAAATGTCTTCCACACATGCCACACGGCCATAGTGACTTCATGACCATTTTTTTTGTGAATTTCCCTTTTTACCCTTAGCCTTTTTCAATATTTCCATACTAATAAACAACTTGTACATTAAAAATAACTTTGGAAAATAGTCTTACCCTTAACTTACCACGACTATCTTGAGATATCCGAATGTACAAAATACGGGATATAACATTTAGCATTCGAGGACGAATGTTCCAAAAGGGGGGAAGAATGTTACACCTCGGAGAAGTCCCCGTACATGTATAATGAATAGACAAACGAAGGGTATGAGTGTGCGATGTTCTACTAAGTAGGGAATGACGATTCATGAATTTTTGGAAATAAGAAAGTTGTAGAATTTCAATTCAGCCAGTGGTCGTAAAACAGAATACGGCCCATAAAGTGATTTACGGACCGTATACTGCCATCGTCCTCCAACGTTCCAAAAATTTCAAATTTCTATCCAAAGTTTAAATGGTAAAATACGACCTAGTTTACAGACCATAAACTGAAATACTACCCGTAAACTGTGGCCGTAAACCATAATGACCTCCAGCAAACCTTTCTGTTTTTGATATGCTTAAATACGACCACGTTATACGGCCCGTAAACTAGTATATGGTCCGTAAACCGTGGTTTACGACCACTGTACACCCCGACGACTGTTCATTAAAAATCAGACTTTGTGATTATTATAAGTGACTTTCTCATTCATTTTTATTCATATTCCATCTACAACCTTCAAGAACCCTCTAGAACTTATCCAAACATTTCATCCACAAAAACTTAAGAGAATCAAAGGGAGATCAAGATCAAAAACACCAAATCCATGAAACAAAGTGTGTGAAACTCAAGTGAGGTTCATCCAAATCAAGAAATTCCAAAAGAGGTGAAGTAGGGTTTTAGAGCTAAAGGAAGAACTCCACTCTAGGCTTGTTCCACCATCATCTAAGGTAAGTTTCAAGACTTTATAATGTTGTTTAAGGTATTGGAAAGCCAAGGTTCTTGAATTGTAGAAAGACATGGAAAATGGGTCTTAAATGGATGAATAGTGTCACAATTGAATGGTAGTTGAATGGAATCATAAATGTTGATGTGCCGTGATTATGAATATGTTGTAAACAATGTTTAGAGCAGGAAGTGAGCACGATATATGAGAAAACGCGATAACGAACTATAACCATAAATGTGGGAAAAATGAAGAGAAATGGTGGATTTTGCTCAACGTATATGAATGACGATTGTTGATACGATATTGTGAAGTGTTGTTGTAAATGTTAGGAGTTGAAATAGAATGTGTGAAAAGTAGTAGAAACAAAGGAAATGCTGCCCAATTTTTCCAAGAAATAACGATACGTTCTCATAACCGATTAACTAACGCTAATGCGAATTCTCTCGTGAAGGTAACAACGTGATATTGGAGAAGAACACGTGAACGATAGCTCAGTTAGGCTATGTGAGGCTAGTACTTTTCTTTCTATGGCATGAATCACATGATATGATTCTTCTCCCTTTCCATGATTCTCCTATATCCCGGAAAGCCAAGAGCCTAAGATCATGAATAGCTATATGAGTCAAGAGATATGATATGACGCTCTTATAAAGTAAATGATATTGTTCCTTGTATACACTCACCTTTTATACTAATCCCTTCAAGGTGAGGCAGAATGTTCATATATGTTCATAATGGAATCAAGGGTTCAGGACCTTACGCCACCTCGATAGGATGCAGTTGTTCTAGAGTCCTTATGCATGTACGATGACAAGTATATTTTTGATAACCATAATTATTATAAGTATTTTATGATGAGCATGTCATGATTGTATCATACCGGGCCTAGTTGGCCGGGCAGTCACCGCGAAAGCGGGCAGCTATACGATTCACCATGGCCAGTTGGCATGGGCAGACACCACTAGTGGGCGGCATGAGATGGTACCCTGGACGCGGGCTAACGTTACTGATTATCACACCGCACCTATATGCTCGTGCAGTTTATATGTATATGATATGCATACATGAGATGATGATAAGCTTAAAAGTAAGTCAGCATGCATTACTTTTCATGTAATTCCCAGTTAGGTACAGTTGCTCCATACTTGATGCCTCACTTGTTTCCTTGATGCATTATTATTGTTCATGCCTCTTAAACTCAGTACAATATTCGTACTGACGTCCGTTTTCTTTGGACGCTGTGTTCATGCCCACTGGTAGACAGGGAGGTGAGGTCGATCCAGATTCTTAGTAGCTGCCAGCTGATTGTGAGCACTCCATTGTCCGGAGGTGCTCATGATTATTCTCTTGGTATATGTATATTTTGGGCATGGTGGAGTCTTGTACCACTTATATGTATAGTATGTCAGTAGAGGCTCGTAGATGCGCAGTGTGGGTAGATGGTCTCACGAGAGGCTTTTATGTATATGTATGTATTATTTTGATCGCCGAGAGGCTTCGGTATATAAAAGTATTTTTATTTTCTCAAATGAAAAGATGATCTTCTTATGTCCTAAGCATGAATTGATAAAAGAGCATTAAATGGGTAAGGTGAGTAGCAGAACGAGTGGTGCTTGGTGGCTAGCCCCGGGTACCCGTCACGGCCCCTAGCTGGGTCGTGACATGCCATATCCATAATATCCTTGCGTCCACAAATGCTAGAAGCCTATGAATCTCATGATCCTTATGATATTATTGAGCTTACTCATGATCTTGAGACTATTCTTTGTGATTGATCTCACCTTATAATACTTGTTCTTTCGAGGTGAGATATAGCGATGACGGTTCTATTTTCAATGCCATCTATGTTCATGATTCTCGAGACTCCCATGACATCGTCGACTTCACCTTAAGATAGTTGATCTTCTTAGGAAGGATATAGTGATAATGATAATGGTAATGATGATGTTGATTTCAGTTATGTATTTTTATGTATATGTGTGTTTCTATGTATGTATGCATTGCATCCCAATGATCAGTTGGGTATCACACCGAGTCCCGAAAGGGCCGGGTACGGATCACATCGAGTCCCGAAAGGGCCTGGTACGGATTACACCGAGTCCCGAAAGGGCCGGGTGCGGATATGATAGATGTATGTATAGTAAGTGCGTGTGAATGCATATGTGTGTATGTTGTGTATGGATGTGTATGACCTGTTTTTCCTGTAGACGAGTAGTTTACATGACAGAGATCTTAAGAAGAGTACGAGGTATAATTACTTACTTTATCTTACGTTTTCTTCACCCTGATATCATACTACCATTCATGCCTTGCATACTTAGTACATTGTTCGTACTGACGTCCCTTCTTGTTGACGCTGCGCTCATACCCGCAGATGCAAGTAGACGACACGAGGATCTTCCGCAGTAGGCTGCTTTCAGGTGCCAGTTTTGATTGGTGAGCTCCATTTCTTTCTGGAGTACTGCCAAGTCTAGATATATATATGTATGATTTTTTCCAGGGTCTGTCGGGGGCCCTGTCCCGACTTGTATACTTCAGTCATGTTCATATAGGCTTTGGAGACAGTTCCTGTGTACAACCTAGTCATAGTGTGACAGTAGTAATATCGGCATCATGGGTCTATTGTACATTTACTTATGCATGATAATATATTCATACTTAGCCTCTTGATCTTATTATTTCCATTTGAGACACGAAGGATATAAGGTATAAGTTGGTTCGCTCGGTTCCTGTAAGGTGCCGGGTGCCAATCACACCTTACCGAGGGTGGGGTGTGACATGTTATGATCAAGGTGTTTGATTGTTTAAATCTGTTCCTTCCTTTGGTTTGATCAAGGCTTAATTTCTTGACTGAACTTGTTGACTAAACATATAGTGTTCATAACTTGTTCTGTGCAATCCATGTCATAAGTCCTTCACCTGGAAATAATCTATTCTTAAATGTTTAGAGTCTGGTAAAAAGGAAAAAGTGGAAAATAAAGGATTGAGTCTAGGAGTTGTAAGGATAAGTCCTCATTTGAAGAATAATTAGAGTTGACCTAACTGGTAACTAACTAATAAGATGGTTGTCAAATCTATAACTTTGTGAGTGATCATGTTGGAATTGGAAAGTATGAAAATTGAAAGAATTAGTGTTTAAGAGGGAAGTCTATTCATCTATTTTTGATTTCCTGCTGTTGGTCATGTTTCCATTAGTTATTTTTATCTAAAGGGTGAGGTGAATTTGCCATGAGAGTGGACTGATTTTCCATATCTCTTGCATCTGTGTTGCATTTCATTCATGTATAGTTCCTAATTTGGTAGATGATCATAAGTGTAAAAATTTAACAAGTTTAAAACATTAAAAGAAGAGGGAAATGAAGCTATTTGGTTTTGATTTGTTTAGTCTTGAACAGCTTGGAGACTGAGGCTTTTGTTTTGAGACATGAATTCAGTTTTGTGTTCTTGTGTGAATGAGTGAACGATATAATGATAATGACTCATGATCTTAAATTTTTCTAGCCTTAAAAGATGGAAACAAGTAGGAAAGATCCTGTAAAGATGGTCTGAATAAAAGGAAAGGGATAGAAAAAGGGAAAACAATAGTTGAAACTTTAAGAAGATGTTTGGCTTTGAGCTATGAACTGTCTGGTCCTTCTTTGATATATGCTAAAGGTTAATAAAGGGACCATAACTGTAGATATAGGGGGTTGAAAACCACTTGGTTAAATGGGGAAAACCATTTTAAAGACATCATAGGAGAGGATTGAGAAAGGGTCAAGCATTACATGACCCATAGTATGTTTCTTCCAAATAAAAGATTGTCATGGCATTCTTCATTGGCCTATGGAGTGTAACCTCCTACCTTTCGACATTTGTTGTTTCCTTGCCATTTTCTTAAGTTAAATAGATCCGGACAAACTGAGTTTCTTGTGTATTTATCACCTGTTCACTCAGATTAATAAACCTAGTCTACTTGTGTCTGTTTTGATGTGTCTTAAGGGAGGTGGTTTGACCAGTCTAGATGACATATGGTAATTTGGAAGATTGTAGTAAAACTAAAAAGTGGAAAAGGCTTTTCAAAGGGGAATATTGTTTATTTTAAAAAATAAGGCAAAAGAGTTTTATGATGATGATGTGATAATATGTAACAGATTCTTTAACATTTGGTTCAGTTGGGCCCATAAGTTAGATCTTTATGTAAATTCTGTGTGCAGTTGATGGGGTTCCAACTTATGTGTCAAAAATGTTTTGTCTTCTCCCTTATTTTAAGTTACATTAGGACCTTTAAAATATGGAAATTAGTAGCTTACATCAATTTAAGGCAATAATGCAGTGTCTTAGGAGTATATTTGACCCTTTCTTTGTGATACTTTATACAATATGTCATGTCTTCTTTCCATTTTTTGAGATTTGTTCTGAGTTACTTAGTCTAGAAAAGTCTAAGCAGATAATGAACTTAATTTGGTCATGTTGGATACATGTGTTCTCCTAATGTGCAGCATTAAAAACAGCTAAGAATATGTTGTGTTTGTCCAGTTTTGAGGAGATGAAAACGAAGAGTAGGCCAGTATAAATCATATGCATCCCTTTAAAAGTAACTTGGCTTTTCTCTGTAATAGAATAGAATCAGGAGCAAAGGTCTAAAAAATTTCAAACTCTGAATTTTAAAACTGTGAAACTTCTGTGCATTCATTGGACTCTTGCTTTTCTGCTTGCTTAAGTTGTGTGTGAAGGTGTAATTGTTATACCTAAGGTTTTATATCCCATATGGGATCATTATGACTTGGAAGTGTCTTGGTAGTTGTTTTACAAATAATCCTGGTTTGGTTTTCATTTTTGCTTGTATCTTAGACTGGATTCTACTAAGAGTAATGCTGCACCATACTGGTAGGTGGTTTGTTTCAACAAAAGAACATTGATTTTCACCTATTTTGAGTTATCATAATCTTTCAGGACTATAGTTTGGTATTTCCTATATTTTCTGTAAAGATCGCTGGACTTTAAAACATAATTCCTAAAAGATGGCAATAACCTTTACTTGGATTGGGCATAGGACATCTAGGACTTTGAAGATTGTTTTCTTGAAGGATCCTACATGTACTTCATAAGTGCCAAATCTGTTGTGTTGTGCCATGTCTAGAAGCTGGTTTATCCTATCTTTGCGTGTCTTTAGATTTTGTCATACCTGCCTGATTCAACACTGATAAGAATTGTGCCATCTCTATGTGATGGTCTGTGTTGTGATTACTTAGCTTAGGTTCAATCTTGGCCACATTATGTTCATACAGTTTATTTTCTTTCTTCCATGTTTAAGTCATTAGTAATGTCTTGGCTTTGGTTCATGAGATTAACTTGCCTGCTGAATCTATTAATTTATTCTCTCCTTGTCTCATCTGTTCATGTTGACTTATAATTGTTCCATGAACATGTATATTGGACCTATCCTATTTATTCTAAGCCATGTGTGCGTGTATGTGGATCTGTGTCCTCCATGGTTATTGTTGCTTGATAGGCAGTTTAGGTAAATGAAGGTCTAGTTTGAACCTTCCCCTAGTGACCAGCCATGACGGAGGTACATGAAACCTCTTGGAACTTGTGCGGCATCAGGAATAAGGGGGGTGATGACTTGGCCTTCCCGCCAGCTAGATTTGGGGTTTGAGTTTAGGGATATGGACAACACATATGCACAGAGTATAGGCTTATAAATGAATAGGATATGCTGCTTGTATACGTGTATATTTATGTATAGAACAAAACTAGTAAGCAATAGTGCGTTGTGTATATTGTGTGTATATATCATGTGTATGATAGGAACAGTAAAATATAAACTAATTGGGGTCTTTTATTTTTTTCCCCTCTCCACTGCATGGCCACTTGGGGCAAGGTCCAGGCGCCCTATTGGGTCAAAAGCCCAATAGGGAAACTCTTTCAAGTCTGTTGAGTCTAAAAGAAAGAAAGGGAAGCTAATATATTGAAAGCCCAATCATGGGTAAAAATGACTCGAAGGCCCAACCATTTGTGAAAATGGTTGGGTTTGGTAAACCTCAGTTTATTTCCTTACTATATATATATATTTGCTTAAATTGCTTTCTTGTATTGTATTCATTATTTGTAAAACCCACAAATCTTATTGGAACCATTTATATTGTGACTTAGGCATCTTAGGAAAAATGGTGCATATGCCGTTTAGATTGCCTTTAGCACCTAAAACATCCTTTTGAAAATGTGGGAAAAAATGTGTACTTATTTTGAAGATAAAAAATGGAAAACAAATTGTTGGTCTTAATAAATGGCGAACTAAAGAGGTTTTGGGAAAAAACAAAAATGGTATAACGTATTGCGAAATTAAGGGGATAAATAGACTAGGCAAACAGGTCTTTTCTAAAAAACTATTGAAGCATGTCTTTTTCTGGGTTTTCGAGTAGGTCAAAAATTGATATTCTGGGCCATAGCCCACTTGTTTTTTTTTTTTTTTTTTTTTTTTTTTATCAAGAAGAACGAATGTTCATTGAAATGTTTTTGGGCTAGAGCCCATTCGGTTTGGTATTTTCAAAACAAATGATGTAGGTCTCTTTTTGGCTAAAATTTCGTTTGGCTTTACATAAATTTGTGGTTGAATAAATGTGGCTAAAGCCTATATTTTTTTAAAATATCTAAATCAAGGTATATTTGGGCCAGAGCCAACGCAGCTTATCTCTAAAAAGAAAACCCAATAAAAACATTTATTTGGGTCAAAACCCGCTTGATTTTCTAAATAAACAACCTATGGTTTAAATTTTTGGGCCAATAACCGTGTTTTAAATAAATCAAGTGAAGTATTTTGGGCCCAGAAAACAAATGGATTTTTAAGTCAAAAATTGTAGCTTTTGAAATAAAATCGAGGATTTTATAAATAAATGTATACGCGGCAAATACATTTTTAAAGGGAACATATGGACAAGTTATTAGACCATAACTATGAATCATTTTTTCTAAAAGGCAAATTATTATAAGAAAAATCTCTTTCTTGTAAAATTAAAAAACAGTCCTATCCACACACCTATATTTGAAAAAGATTAGGATAGGATATTCTGAAAATGTACTAAACGGATTAACCCGGTCCACATGTGAGTAAAGCATGAATAAAACCTATTCACCCAAATAAAAATAAATAAATAAACTTTCTACCTTTTTCTATTGAAAAAACTACTATCTTTATACATAAAAGCAACTAATTATACTCGGATATCATAAATCCGAACCTAAGTACCATATATGTAAGGAGGATATATTCAATTCTTTTCAAAAAAGAATATGCAACATGACAGGCTTTTTGGGGAAATAAACACCAAATAAATAGTTCATGCAAATACTCACACATTGGAATTCGAAGGTCAACCGTATAGTAGAGATCCTGAATACTAGGGTGCCTAACACCTTCCCTAGGGGATCACCAGAACCCTTACCTAGAACTTTGGATTAAGAAGGATTTTTCACAACCAATGAACAAACCCTTCAAAACTGATTTTCCTAATTTCCTAAAATTAGGTACGACTCTTTTAAAACAATGTCCGAAAGAGCACCAACGATTTCGAAGTAGCTTTTCTGAGTACTAACCCCGCCCGTGAAAATACGAACCATTACAAGCGATTCCATTTGATTCGATCCAATCTAGCTAGGAAATTTGGAGCTCGCTTGTCTACATTATTCATATCAATGCCCCGCTTTAATAGTATGGACATGGGCAGCAGCTGTCGGTGTATTCTTTTGCTCTCGGGAGCTGGAAGTTTCTCGTATTAGGGAATCTCCTCTTCACCTTGAACTTGTTGATTCTCTTCTTGGTTCTGTGGCATCTTACTTGCGAAAGAATTAGAATGTGTTAAATTCATGTCACCTTAGATCGTAACATTCTAGCTTGTTCGTAAAATAGTGAAAACCTTCAACTTCACAGCTACAGTCAGTCCCTATTCTGCAGGTACTGTTGTAGCGGTTTAACAGACTGCCATAGCGGGCATTCTACCGCTGCAGCGTTCCTTGATAAATTCCTTGGACCGCCCCAGCGGTGCGCTACATCGGAGCAGCTGAAGTGGTCAATGAGCTGCTGTAGCGGTCTCGTCATCTTCACCCAACCAAGCCTAGAATTTTCAGTTTCAAAGCACAAATTTTTTACCCAAATTCGTGTTTCATGAGCATTTTGAATGTTATGCATGATGATTACAAGCGATGGAAGTCAGTTTTAACAACAAACAAACTCGAATTCAAGAAAAACCCATACCCTCTATTCCAGGAATTCCTTTACTATATTCAAGATTTGTGTTCTAAATCAGGGCTATACCTGCGCTATGTTCGATGGGTAGGGCATTCTATTGGCTAATCAGTTATAAATTCCTTCTTCCACACTCGTGGATTTCGTCATCCAACAACCAAAAAAGATCCCAACTTTAGGGTCAAAAATTTTAAATCTCATATGCATTATTTCTCGAATTTCTAGTCTACTATCTATCTACAAGTGGAGTGTGGAGAATTCTTACCTTTGTTTTGGAGATTCAAGCGATTGGATGGAAAGTTGAGATTACCCTTCTAAATTCTTCCTCTTCATCGGTCCTTACGAGTATGAGTGAAGTGTGAGTGGTGTAGTGTCGGGTTAGAAGTCGAGAAGTAAAAGGGGAGTTGTGTTTCAGTTAGATTCGGAGTGGGAAAATGAATGGGGTAGGAATTTGGAGAGACAACCGTTGCTTGAGAAGTGGGAAGTGAGGAAGTAAGGGGCTGATGTCGCTTAAAAAAAATTCTGGCCTAGCGATTACTGCCGTAGCAGTAGCCAGGCTACCCCTGAGTCAACGTCACAACGGTCCCACATGCTGCTGTGATGGTACCTTCATGAAAGTTGCTCTTCCGCCATAGCGGGACCCCTGCCGTACTAACGTTGCCGCCCCAACGCTCTGGTAAGCCGCCGAAGCGGCCCGAACCGATCCGTTGCCTTTTCTATGGAGCATTTCAAGATGCACCGAGCTTTACACCCAAGCAGTGGAACATTGTTGTTGTGCTAATCATCCTCTAGTTTTAATTACTATATTATTCCATGAGACATGTATAACTGTCAGCTTCCGTCCGTTCACAACTAGGATTTGGTTCAAAAATTTTGTTTAGTAATCATAAATTTAAATTAGAGCGTGTTAATTCTAATTGGTCCTTTGTGAACCTATTTAAAATTTTCCTTTTTTTTTGCACTGAGGTTTTTTTCAAACTAAGTTAAAGGAGGCTTCCAATCTATTATATGTGAGGGTCTAGGTGTAGTATTACTATCCTCGCCCTGTGTTATGCTACCCCATCCGTGCTTGTTCATCTCTTTGCCGTTCAGGGACGAACAATTGCTTAATTGGTATCTGATGTAACTACTCGTTTCTTTGTTACCATGATTTCTGGAAAATTCGCGACCTTGACTCCTTGAAACATCCATGGTCCTTTTTACACTTTTGAAAATCGTTAACTTGATATGTCAATCATGCAAGTTGCATATAAATATTGGATCTGGGCCACCTGGGCCCAGTGGTACCGCTGCAGCGCCCTTAATACCGCCCTGGCGGTGGCGCAGTAATGGTTTGGACACCGCAAGAGCGGTGTAGTCAATTTCTTCAAGGACCACCCCAGTGGTGACTTGGGCGTACAAGCGGGACCGTTCAAGTGGCGTCTCAGACCGCAACAACAGTGATGAGCTATGATTTTCCCTATTTAAGTGTAATTTCGGGATTTGACCTCATTTTCCAAAACCCTAAAAAGTCCAGCCGCCCTTAGAGCTCTTGTGGAGCCTAAAATGATATCTCCTTGGGAAAGGTATTCCTTTTAATTTCATCCATTCATTTCTTCACTTTATTGATTCTTCTTAAAAGTCCCGCATCTAGAAACTACAAAAATGGATGTCACCAATTCATGAACTTAGGTTGAAAAATGGTTAGCACATTTTTAATATGGGTTACATAGATCCAATCTCTCTTGTTGATAATACTAGCTTGATTATTAACATAGATTTCTCTTACCTTCCCCAACTAGTAAGTGGGTTGTTCCATTAATATCGAAAATGGCTTTCTAAGGAATAGAGTTAAAAATGGTGACTTTACCTAGCTAGTGGTTTAAATAGTTGACTTTATTCATGAATGACGGTTAATAAATCACTTAGCTTCAATTATGAGTTGGGAAAAAGGATTAGTTGGTAATAAAGACATAGAAAATCTAGAAGAAGTCTAATTTCCTACTTCATTTATCAATCCGAACCTCTTATAAGTGCTCTAATGGTGATTCCTATTTTGGGTCTCATTATTGTCCCAAGTTCCTTTGTGTGAATTACGACGTCATGGAAAGTTGAAGAGTTACGGATGTTCGTGGCACCTGCTTGGCCTCGAGGTAGGTTACGGCTTCCTTTTGGTAGACCCCGGTTAGATTTATATATTCTTATATTAGATGAAATGGAGAATGCATGTATAGGAATTGGAGATTTGGGATGGATCTTTAGGAATGGTACTGTTATGTGATATTTGTGTTCGGGCTTGTGGCCTGTAGATTCCCTAGGATTCTAAATTGGTTAACCTTGAGTATCGGTGGATTTATGTGACTTGGAAGTGATGGTTGGTACATACTTTCTATGTATGTTGATGAGAAATTTCCGTAAGACACGCCTCAATGGTTCTATTCTAGATAGTGAATCTTAATTTGTATTGAAATGGATAAAATGTATAAACGATTGTGAATTGACGCTAGACTGGGTATTAGTGATGCCTTGTAAGTAAAAGGTGAAATTATCATATATTAATGTTGATAGGCAGTAAAGGAAAAGTGGTAATATTGTGTTGCCACTTGATTTTCCTATTGTTATTGGCTTGATGTTGCAAGGTAATAGTAGATATTGGAGGACATTGATACATCTTGTTCATGATATTGTGGTACCTTACTTGTTGATGTTGATATGAGGATAGTATTCTGTCACGACCCAACCTCGTGGGCCATGACTAGTGCCCGAGCTAGACACTCGTATACGTACCTGTTAGATATAGTCAGACTGAAACTAAAGACAATATGGAAACTTTCGAAAGCATTAAAGGTTCACAACGTCATATATATCAAGATAACCTATCTCCTGAGGAGTCACAACTAATCAAAACGTAATATGATACGCTAGCCGACAAGGCTGCCACTACAAACCAATATGATACGCAAGCCGACAAGGCTGCCACTACATACGATACGATACGCAAGCCGGAAAGGCTGCCACTACAGACGGGAATATCCTTAGCAAATCATATAGACACAGCTGAACAAACTTATACACAACCCACACATATGTCTACAGACCTCTAAAAGTATCAATAGTGAAATATGACGGGACAGGGCCCCGCCGTACCCCTGGATAAACATATATATACATCAAAAGATCTATACCAAAAGTCTATGCTCCGGAACAGTGGAGCTCTCCAAGATAGCTGAGTAGAAGTCCTAAGTTGGAGGATCACCAAATCGAGTATCTGTACCTGCGGGCATGAAACGCAGCCCCCCGAAGAAAGGGGGTCAGTACGAAATATGTACTAAGTATATAAAGCATGAAATACAATAAAGAAGATCATGACTGAAATAGAGACTACAGGAGACAAGTATGACAACCATAATACCAATACACTTGCCTTATGAAATGTAAATCATGCATATCAATATGATATATCATACCTGACCCATTATAGGACTCGGTGAATAAAGTCATCATATACAATCCTTGGCACCATAATCACATCATCATAGAATCATATCATTATATATATATATATATATATATATATATATATATATACCGTATCCCGCCCCTCTAGTGAGGGACTCGGTGAACAATGCAGTGAAACTGTGCACGAAAACGTACCCCGACCAGGGACTCGGTGAAAGATATATTGAGGCATGCACGAGCAGAGTAGTGAGCAACCATATGCAAACTAAGTCATATCTGAGACTCAACAGAACAATCAAAATGAACCATCATTTGATAATCAAGACAATAGTCATATCAAGTGCCCTTCGAATGTCACTATGGATTATATCAAAATAGAACTTCTGGAATCATAGACACGTATCAAGACATAACGAAATAACTTCTGGAAATCAAGAACATTAGCCATCCTAGTTTCTCTAAGAATAAGAGTTTCTTTGGGATTTATACATTCGTCATCAGTTTATCTCACATAGATCATGCCAAAAGAAAGAAAGGATAGCTTTACATACCTTGGCGCTTAATCCGTGACTTGATATGTATAGGCTGCCCAAAGTATCTCAACCTGTATTAAGATGTCAAGACTATGGTTAAGCTACGGAAAGGCATAAAACGTACTTCAACGTTAGTAGCTTATTTCTAGACAATTGGGCAGCACTTCCCCTATATCGCTCACTTTCCTCACAATGAAGCCAACCATACAACAACCAACATAGCATCAACCAAGGCACGTCTAAGTTATTGCATCAAGAACTAGTTAAAACAAGACCCAAGGATACCCCAAACAGTCCACATCATTCCAAATCAGCCCACACATTACAACATTCGATAATCGTCAATATAACGACTACGACCTTTTCAAATTACTCCTATTACTCTATAGCCGCCATACTTCATCGAAATGACCTTATAATAGTCCAACAATTACAACAACGCAATGTATAATCTTACTACACTCAGTCCTCCAATTCAACAAGAACAACAACACAACAAGAACCCGATCATTATCAATACAATACAACCATAACTTTAAATATCAAATTCCTTCACTTTCATCATATAATTAATGACAATAATAACAAAAACACTAATAAAAATTAATTCACCATTATTAGATTAAAACAGCCCCCATACGGCCCAAACAAAATCTCCACATCAACATACACAATTCTTTGCATCCAATTCCACATCCACCAATTCATACAAAGACCAAATCATCTCTAACAAATGTAGGAGAGTATTAGACCTTACCTCAAATTTAATTAGGACAGATCTACAATAACTTGCACCATTTGCGTAACTTCATCTTCTTCCACTTAAACTCTAACCTTGCTGCTCCTTTGAATGCTTAGAACACCTTAGGAATTTAATTTTTCTTGCTATCAAAAACTTAAGTTGATCAGAAGTTGCCATGGCTGTGAGCTGCCATGGCTATTGTAGTATCCATTTTTGTCTCCAATTCAACTTGAAGATTATCAATTAATGGTGAAGAGGAGAGCTGGCCGTGGGATTCAAGAAGCTGCCATGGCCGTGAGCTTCATGAAGCTGCCATGGCAATGATCTTCTTTCTCTTTCAATTCAATTTTGTGAATGATGAAGATGAATTATGAGTCATCATGTGCTATTTATATGCAAGCTGCCCTGTTGCCAAGTGTCCCACCATGTTGACACATTCCCCACTATGGCATGGACCAATCCTAATCAGCCATGTTGTAGTGGGGCCCACTTAGTGGTCTGGTCATGGTTAATTCTGATCATGGTTAATTCTAACCATGGTTAATTCTGATCATGGGGCCCACTTGATACACTAATTAGGCTAATTAATCATTAATCCCCACTTAATAATCTAATCATGGTTAATTAATCCCTAATCTTCACTAATGTTTCCATACTAATAGTAATTAGCTAGAAAACCGTGCATTATGAAAATCTGGATTAAAAAGTCCATGTCTCATATCCCAAAAATAATCTTGTCCTTGAACTTATGTCGATTAGCTTACGAATAATCGAACGTACAAAAATACGGGATATAACATCCTTCCCCATTTTGGAACATTCGTCCTCGGATGTTAAACTAGTCCTGTACTCCCAATATTTCCTTAAATGTTCTTTTATTGAATTATGCCCTTCACATGCCTCTTTCGTCGGTCGATTCCCTTCAATTTATTATAACGCATTCCTGTAATATTTCCTCTTCTTGTTGCTTCTCGAAGTAATAATTCCACGTCGTTGTCTTTACTCCCCTCCTTATTTCGCAGTCATTTGACAGTTGTATTGCGAGATCTTCTGCTGAAATGTTACTCTCTCTCTCTCTTGTCTGCATACGGTTCAGTTGTACTGTCACTGATTGATTCTGACTTGTATTCATGGTTCACTTCATCTTACCTCTTAATCCTTAGATAAGATTTTATAACATGCAGACGTCCCTCGTTGATTTATTAGACTTTACAATCCTTGAAGTATTTCATGCCTCTGGTAACCTGTAGACCCTTCGCAGATTCTACGAATAAAACGAAATTCCCCAAGGTGTAACATTATTTTACTTCAATGACCTTACATTGCTCTGTTGTTCCAGTCCATATTCTGGAATCTTCAGCTTCTGGTATCACTTCTCGATTTCTTTAACTATCATTTTGCGTTTAGCTCTTAATCTCGATCTTTTGAGTTGGCTATCAAGTAGCGCTGGAGTTCCCTTATATTATAACTTTACATAGCTGCTCTGTGATCTGTCTATTATTAACTGGTATGATTCTAAAATAATTTTTGATTTGACATATAAATTAATTGTCGTCCAGTAACCAGCTTGTTCTGAATGCAATCTTTACAAGAATATGCGAAGGTGCTCAAATTAGCTCGAGAACTACCTTAGCGTCGTTTCACTAGTCTTAATGCTTTACCTTGCATTCTCCTCTCGTATCTTTAAGTGGTATCGGGGCTCAACTATGGCCATGTCCTATTTGCCCTCAGTACTAATTCTATCTCGGTAATTTGGCTCAACCATTTTTACATCATTCGTTAATGCGCCCAAAATATCACAACCGCATTGTTATTACTGGATCCTTACTCTTCTTGTCAAGTACTCCCTTAGTCTCATTCTTAGCATACAAGTATTCGTAGGTTGCGTAACTATTCTTGAACAGCTTGTATAATATATATCCAATCCTAGTCATAGTTTTTCCTTCTCCTGATTCATTATGCTTTACACAACTCATCCGTACTAAAACTCGCTCGTAGCCTATCTTGTCATACTCCTTTCCCTTCCTTTATTCACCCCTTTGATTTTTCTCATATCCTACTATAGGAGATTTTCTATCCCTTCCCTTTGCTACTTATAAGTCGCAACATTATTAGCAAACAATTCCATTGCCAACATCTTAACCTCTAATCTAGTATAGCATTGCTATCCTTCATAATATCTCTTAAGTTACTCGTGACCATTCTCTTATCGTATTCTTTATTTTTATAAGCACCCACTTTTAATCTCGTACAATTCAAGACCTTTACAAATGATTCTCAACACCGTCTCAAATATCATCCTGACTTCTATCAGTTTATTGCTGGCTTTCAGATCTTACTAACTTGTTTCGGCAAGGGATCTCACTTGAAGTTTAAGTATCCATATCAAACATATTGCAGTGTCAATTGCTTCCATTTTACTCTTTTTTTTCTCACACCCGCTTCCTCCCTTTTAGGGTGTACTTATACCATTATCTGTTTATATCCGCTCTACGTCCCGATTTCCAATCTTCAAATTCATCTGATCCCTTTTTTTTTCAATTCACTTGGCACACTGTACCATATCCATATCTTTTCTTTATAATTTATGATTTTGATTATCCACGTACGAAACCTTAACAAAATCGTGAAGCGACAAGAACCTTTCTACATATAGTATAAAATCTCATCTGACCATCTGTACTTGAGTAATGCAACCTATTTAGCAACTTATCCAAGGCCACATTCCACTTACTCCGATCAGTAATTAGTTAGTACTTATAGTCGTTCCAAATTCGCAATTAGGTAGCACTTATATTCCGATGATAAGGGTCCAAAGTTCTCTTATAATATTATCTTTATCCCAACCTATACATAATCAGAAAGCACACTATACAGGTTGCTTTTCCAAGTCCCTCTTAACCATCCATTCATGAAGCTAGTCATGAAGATGTACAGGGTACATGAACTCCTGGACACCTCTCTTGGACTTCAGTCTTTGTGTCACACTGCCCATCTATCATGGTCCATCGCAGATTGCCCCAAGGTATAAAAGTACTGTAGTCATGTGAACTTACCTTAGACCAAGTGTTTCTACTCTCATCCTTTTCTTATAGTGAATTTCAAGCCTTATCCTTGGTGTCGACTTTATTGTTTCCGACTTGCTAATTCCGTTTTATTCATTCCTTCTCAATTTATCTTATTACCTCCCGTTATAATCAATCCTCCAGTCCTTGCACGAGGAACCCTATTCTTAATCTCAATAGCGCCTTGTCTTTTATGATATATTATTTCTATACAGTCCTTTCTTCACTTCCAAAATTTATGTTGTTCATTCTGATCATCCCCTCTCATTTTTATTATCCCAGTCATTTTCTGGCACTCATTCTACCTCGTTGCTCATCTTTCTATAGTTTGGCCTTTTACAGTTCCGTCAGTTATATTACTCGTGTTCTCGGCTATACATGTCATAACCTATTACTGCACTGTTATCTCACTTTCTTCTTATTTCCTTCTTTCAATTAACTCCTTCTTCACTTATGCTCGCTATCATTTCCGTTATCGGATAATCTTTATTCTGAACTTTCCCTATAAAAGAACTTCATAAGTCTTTTGTTATTCATTCTATAGCTCGCCTTTATACTTTAATCACATAGATCACGTCATATCTTTTAGTCACTTCCTCGCTACGCTTTACTCATTTCATAACAACCCTTATGATATTCACATTACATCCTGTTCGTAATAAATCCTATAGCGTAACACTTCTTAACCTTTTACCCTCTCTGGTAAATCTTATCCTTAATACCTCACAAGTTGTCTTATCAATACATTCATATTCGTCACCATTCTTCTTCCTCTGTACTCTTGTCTCAATCATACTATTTCTTCTTCTAACTATAAACTCGTCGTAATTTATCCCTACTTATCAGTTCACTCGATACCTCAATAAAACGTTCTGTTAAGATTTGTCAACTTTTTCTAAATCATCCCTTAGTGTCACAAGCCCTTCCAAATTATCCTAGCATTTCATCAACAACACATGAAAGACATGATCTAAGACAGCCCACAAGTTTGAGTTTTCCTTCTACAAATTCCATCTCCAACTCAACGACGTAAAGATTTGATGAAATGTTACCTCAAGAACACAAGAACGCTCCAACTCCAAGATTGCGTCACCACGAAGCATCCTCCAAAACCACCACCAGAAGAAGAACTAGAATCCGACAAGCACCACGGGACTTCCAATGCTTGATTCACATAGTTTACCTTCAGATTTGTTCTTAGGTCATGAATGAACTATTTAGTTCATACACTACTTGCTGTGTGCTTTGTATTCTTCAAATAAAAGTGAAAATTAATTGTGGACCTTTCTGCTCTTCAACATGAGCTTTTTTTCTAAGGTAAAATGTGGCTGGAAAGTATTCTGGTCCGTTCAAATGAATTCCAAACTTTGCTTCTTCCAAATAAAATTTCCCAAATAAGAATGATGCCTCGTACGGATGATATGGAGGGTATCTCTTAAAGCTCTAATCTAACATGATAAATTTACCATATCGATATCGATCTCATAATTACTATTACTATCAATTCAACCGTTAACTTTATTTCTCGAAGTCAGATGTACTTGCAACTTAGTCAAATCTTATCATTACTGTTGACATGACCTTTCAAGACTTTTTACGAACTTATATCTCATTCTCTTTTTATTTCTAGGAAAATTTTGGCAGAGTTTCCTCTGTATTTCTTACTACCCCAAAACCTGCACGCAGGAAATACCAACAATGCCTCACTGGGAGGAACATATATACATATATATTATCTCGTATCATAGCCGCACAGGGCTCCCCATATCAACAACAATACGAAAATGATGAACTTACCTCGTATGTCCAACTCAAACTGCACCTGTTACACTTTCCTGTTTATTTTCCCTTTCAATCTTTAACTGCAGGTTTCGATCATACCTGCAACATTAACACTATATCTGACATATATTCTGCTTACCGTTACTGATTCCTTCAGTTTCTTCTGTGCGCACCTTATAACTGAACTTATCAACAATATCTATGCATTCAATCCATTTTCTTATTATACTTTACAATAATTTACCTTGATGATGGCCAGTCGCCATTCTGCATATACAATTTCTGATAAAATAACCTCAATGAAATATTAGCCTCTGTAACTCCCAGTAACATATTTACCTTCTCTTGTCGACACCATTCTCCTGCTGAAATCAAAGGTCAGTATATAAGGGATATCATTTCCTATCTCTTGGCTCTATCACACGATCTAGAGTAAGAAGGAAAGGTAACATCCTAAATGTCCTGTAGCTTTCTGTTTATAGATATAGTGCACAACACACCGATAAACAAGACTCTACTAGACACCGGTCTGTAGAAACTCTGAGGATGAACTGCTCTGATACCACTTTTGTGACGACCCAACCCCGTGGGCCATGACTATTGCCCGAGCTGGACACTCGTATACGTACCTGTTAGATATAGTCAGACTGAAACTAAAGACAATATGGAAACTTGCGAAATCATTGAACGTTCACAACGTCATATATATATCAAGATAACTTGTCTCCTGAGGAGTCACAACTAATCAAAACATAATACGATACGCAAGCCGACAAGGCTGCCACTACAAACCAATATATTACGCAAGCCGACAAGGCTGCCACTGCAGACGGGAATATCCTTAGCAAATCATAGAGACACAGCTGAACAAACTTATACACAACCCACACATATGTCTACAGACCTCTAAGAGTATCAATAGTGAAATATGATGGGACAGGGCCCCGCTGTACCCCTGGATAAACATATATATACATTAAAAGATCTGTACCAAAAGTCTAGGCTCCGGAACAATGGAGCTCTCCAAGACAGCTGAGTAGAAGTCCTAAGCTGGAGGATCACCAAATCGAGTATCTGTACCTGCGGGCATGAAACGCAGCCCCGTGAAGAAAGGGGGTCAGTACGAAATATGTACTGAGTATATAAAGCATGAAATACAATAAAGAAGATCATGACTGAAATAGAGACTACAGGAGACAAGTATGACAACCATAATACCAATACACTTGCCTTATGAAATGTAAATCATGCATATCAATATCATATATCATACCCGGCCCATTATGGGACTCGGTGAATAAAGTCATCATATACCATCCTTGGCGCCATAATCACATCATCATAGAATCATATCATTATATATATATATATATATATATATATATATATATATATATATATATATATATATATATATACCGTATCCCGGCCCTCTAGTGAGGGACTAAGTGAACAATGCATTGAAACTGTGCACGAAAACGTACCCCGACTCGGGACTCGGTGAAAGATATATTGAGGCATGCACGAGCAGAGTAGTGAGCAACCATATGCAAACTAAGTCATATCTGAGACTCAACAGAACAATCAAAATGAGCCATCATTTCATAATCAAGACAATGGCCATATCAAGTGTCCTTCGAATGTCACTATGGATTATATCAAAATAGAATTTCTGGAATCATAGACACGTATCAAGACATAACGAAATAACTTCTGGAAATCAAGAACATTAGCCATCATAGTTTCTCTTAGAATAAGAGTTTCTTTGGGATTTATACATTCGTCATCAGTTTGTCTCACATAGATCATGCCAAAAGAAAGAAAGGATAGCTTTACATACCTTCGCGCTTAATCCGTGACTTGATATGTATAGGCTGCCCAAAGTAATTCAACCTATATTAAGATTTCAAGACTATGGTTAAGCTACGGAAAGGCATAAAACACACTTCAACGTTAGTAGCTTATTTCTAGACAATTGGGCAGCACTTCCCCTATATCGCTCACTTTCCTCATATTTAAGCCAACCATACAACAACCAACATAGCATCAACCAAGGCACGTCTAAGTTATCGCATCAAGAACTAGTTAAAACAAGACCCAAGGATACCCCAAACAGTCCACATCATTCCAAATCAGCCCACACATTACAACATTCGATAATCGTCAACATAACGACTACGACCTTTTCAAATTACTCCTAGTAATCTATAGCCGCCATACTGCATCGAAATGACCTTATAATAGTCCAACAATTACAACAACACAATGTATAATCTTACTACACTTAGTCCTCCAATTCAACAAGAACAACAACACATCCAGAACCTGATCATTATCAATACAATACAACCATAACTTTAAATATCAAATTCCTTCACTTTCATCATATACTCAATGACAATAATAACAACAACACTAATAAAAATTAATTCACCATTAATAGATTAAAACAGCCCCCATACGGCCCAAACAAAATCTCAACATCAACATACACAATTCTTTGCATCCAATTCCACATCCACCAATTCATACAAAGACCAAATCATCTCTAAAACATGTAGGATAGTATTAGAACTTACCTCAAATTTAATTAGGACAGATCTACAATAACTTGCACCATTTGCGTAACTTCATCTTCTTCCACTTAAACTCTAACCTTGCTGCTCCTTTGAATGCTTAGAACACCTTAGGAATTTATTTTTTCTTGCTATCAAAAACTTAAGTTGATCAGAAGTTGCCATGGCTGTGAGCTGCCATGGCTATTGTAGTCTCCATTTTTGTCTCCAATTCAACTTGAAGATTATCAATTAATGGTGAAGAGGAGAGCTGGCCGTGGGCTTCAAGTAACTGCCATGGCCGTGAGCTTCAAGAAGCTGCCATGGCAATGAGCTTCTTTCTCTTTCAATTCAATTTTGTGAATGATGAAGATGAATTATGAGTCATCATGTGCTATTTATATGTAAGCTTCCATTTTACCAAGTGTCCCACCATGTTTACACATGCCCCACTATGGCATGGACCAATCCTAATCAGCCATGTTGTAGTGGGGCCCACTTAGTGGTCTGGTCATGGTTAAATCTGATCATGGTTAATTCTTACCAAGGTTAATTCTGATCATGGGGCCCACTTGATACACTAATGAGGCTAATTAATCATTAATCCCCACTTAATAATCTAATCATTGTTAATTAATCCCTAATCTTCACTAATATTTCCATACTAATAGTTATTAGCTAGCAAACCGTGCATTATTAAAATCGGGATTAAAAAGTCCTTGTCTCATATCCAAAAACCAATCTTGTTCTTGAATTTATGTCGATTAGCTTACGAATAATCCAACGTACGAAAATACGAGATATAACATATTCCATATGACTTGTGTAGTTTTTCATGATATGGTTGGTGTACCAATGCCTGGTACTTGGGATGTTAACTTGATTATTGATGTTGATTCACACATTGCACACACTCTCATCTCTCATGATATATTGTTGATACATTGTTGATACTTGATGAAATACTGTGATGATCTGTGCTTAGTTGCATGAGAGTGATGTGAGAAGTTTGATATCCAATGTTTATCCCGGAAGCATGGATTGTGTGGAGTGATATTAGAAGTCTGATATCTGATGATTATCCTGGAATCATGGATTATGTGGAGTGATGTGAGCGTCCGATGTCTGATGGTTTTCCCGGAATTGTGCATTGAATGAGTATATGGACTTCGCGGGTACCCCATTGGTTGTGCTACTAGGACGTCGACACTTTCGTCCGGAGTACATGTGTACACAACATTTCATTGCATCTGCATTCATACACATTTGCATTGCATTTCATTCTGACTTACACTGTGATGATTTGATAATTACTTGTGTTGTTTAGTTTCAGATTGGATATATCGAGACTTGACAGGATTGGGCTTAGTTGCTAAACTATAGGCCATGATCCTGAACTATTCTTGTTGACTGTCCTTGTTCTAGTAGTACATGTTGGGTATACTGAAAATTAGGTGAACAATGATCTCATGTAGGCGAGTTGGCTTCTATGTTAAGATTGAATAGTGTATTTATATTAACTTGCAAAACTTATGTGGAATTGCCTAGTGTCTATTAGATAATAGTTAATTGATCCAAGAATCATGATGATATAACGAACGGTAGAAATGTATGTGGTTGATCAAGTTACTTATCCTGATTATCTGTTAACTCTTTTACGGATATATGCCTCTAACCATTGTCGGCCAATGATTCTTACTCAGTATGTGTTGATTGTACTGATACTACTCTTTCTACATCCCTTTCGAGATGTAGAGTATTTCAGGTGATTGAGTATTGACGTGTTCGGAAGGTGTACGGTGCCTATCTCGAAGGCCTCTACCCATCTCATTTCGGGATGGAGGTTGGGCCCTAGATGTTACACCTCGGAAATTTCTCTGTGAACGTACAATGAATAGACCAATGAAGAGTATGAGTGTACGATGTTTTACTAAGAAGGGGATGACAACTTACGAGTTTTGAAAATGCGAAAGTTTCAAATTTGCACTTTGGCCCAGTTGGTCGTAAAATAGAATACGGCCCGTAAAGTGGTTTACGGACCGTAAACTGCTATCATCTTTCAACATTCCAAAACTTCAACTTTCTTCCAAATGTCTAAATGGTTAAATACGACTCAGAATACGGACCGTAAATCAAAATACGGCCCGTAAACTGTGACCATACACCACCATGACCTCCAGCAAAACTTTCTTGTTCTGTTATGCTTAAATACGGTCGACTACTGTTCATAAAAATCAGATTTTAAGTTAAGTATAAGGGACCCTTTTTCATTCCATTCATTTCATTTTCACTCCAAACTTCAAGAAACATCTAGAATACTCTCTAATATTCATCCACAAGAGAATCAAAGGATAATCAAGATCAACAACACTAAATCCATGAAATCAAGAGTGTGAAACTCATCAAAGTTCATCTACACCAAGAAATTGCAAAGGAAGTGAAGTAGGGTTTTTGGTATAGAAGAGTATTTCTACTCAAGGCTCGTTCCTACCACATCTAAGGTAAGTTTTATGACTTTCTCATGATGATTGAAGTATTTATACGTTGAAACACTTGGATTATAGAAGAGTGTAGTAAATGGGTCATAAAATGTGAATAGTGCCATAGTTGAATGATAGTTGGATTAAATTATGAATGTTGATGAGTTGGGAGTATAAATATGTTATAAATGAAGTGTAGACCATGAAACAGGTGTGATGTATTAGAAAATGCGATGATGAGCTAAAACCCATAAATGTGGAGAAATTGGAGAAAAATGGTGGAATGTGGTAAATGTAGATAAATGACGATTGTTAATACGATATTGTGAGTTTTGTTGTGAATTTTTTGTAGTTGAAATGAATCATGGGAAAATTAATAGAAACAAAGGAAATGCTGCCCAATTTTTCCCTAGAAATAGTAGCGCGTTCTTCTCGTCGATTGACTAACGATGGTACGAATTCTCTCTTGAAGGTAGAGACGTGACATTAAAGGAAATCAAGCGAGCGATAGCATAGTTAAACGACAAAGGTATGTGAGGCTTATCCTTTCTTTCAAAAGGCATGAATCCTTCAAGTCTAATATAATCCTTCTACAAAACGAAGCCTATGAGTCCTTCAATATATTGAATCACATATGAATATGATGGTTATGATAATGAGCTAGAGTATAGCGATTCAAGAAATTGTGGCATGATGTTCCTATAGCGCTAATGATGTTATCTTTGTTAACACTCGCCTTATGCTCTATTTCCTTCAAGGCGAGGCACGATACTCATAAACGTTCATAATATAATCGGGGGTTCACGACCTTACGTCACCCCGACATAGTGTGGTTGCTCTTAAAGCATAACATATGATCTTAGTGCTAATATAAATATATGTCTATAAGATGATTAATAATGCTAGTTGGTAATACGATGCTAATATGTATAACATACCAAGAAATGATACGATGATGCTATGTTATGAGATGTGTAATAGTGATGTGTTATGATTGATTTTGTGATGATAAGATTCCACCGTGCCTATTTGGCCGGGCATGTCACCGCTAATACGGGCTGCTATGTTTACACCGAGCCTAGAGGGCCGGGCATGATCACCACTAGTGGGCGGCATATGAGGATTACCCGGACGCAGGTAATGATGCGGAGTACGATGTGATGATGTATGTGATGATGAATGTGATGATATATGGGATATGACAAAACATATACTATGATGATGTAAAATATGATATATGTAAAAAGTATGTTGCTTATAACACTCAAGCGGGTTAAGTCTTTTCTTATGATTCATTATTCTTCTATGACATTGTTCATTTCATTCCTGCCTTACATACTCAGTACAATGTTCGTACTGACGTCCGTTTTCTTTGGACGCTGTGTTCATGCCCACAGGTAGACCGGGAGGAGATCTTGCTCCGGACTCTTAGAAGCTGTTAGCTGACTGAAAGCACTCCCTTGTTCCGGAGGTGCTCATGATGAATCTTTTGTGTACAGTTGTATGTGTAATCCAATAGAGGCTCGTAGGTACTCAATGTGGGTTATGTGGTTTCACAACGTGGATATTGTGTAAATATATTGATATATGTTATTGTATAAAAGCATTATGTTTTGTAATGAAAAGCAGTTTCTTCTGTAAAATGAGTATGAAATCGATAAATGATTGTTAAATGAGTCTAAGAAGTAATAGTACGAGCGGTGCTCGGTGGTTAGCCCTGGGTACCCGTCACGGCCCCTAGCTGGTTCGTGACAGAAGTGGTATCAGAGCAGTTCGTCCTAGGAAGTGTCTACGAGCCGTGTCTAGTGGAGTCTTATTTATGGTGTGTTACGCGCCACATTAATAAACAAGAGGCTACGGGGCATTTAGGAAAATGACCATCGTTCTTCTTATGAGATCGTGCGATGAGCCGTGTATAAGAGTTTACCCTCCCTAATAGTGTGTTGTGATTTCAGAATGCCGCCCAAGGGAAAAGCTATAGCCGCCCAGAAGGGCAAGACTACGACAAAGAGGCGGGTAGAAAGAGAGCCGCCGGTGAATATTGGAGAAGGCGAGTCACCAAATGAGATTCCATCTAGCACTTCCTCTATCCCGCCTAATGTGGAAGAGCAAGGAGGAGCTCCAGCTCCAATTCCTCCGCCGGTTGGTTCAGGTCAACAAATGACCAAGGCCATTCAGTTATTGACACAGTTGGTTGCCGCCTAGGCACAACGGCAAAATGCGGGCCCGAGTGATCGATCAGCCAGTACTAGAGCTCGTGACTTTATGACTTTAAACCCTCCGGAGTTCTTTGGGTCAAAGCCGGATGAGGATCTGCAAGGATTTATCGATGAGATGTTGAGGAATTTAAAGATTATTCATGCCTCCGAGACTGAATCCGTGGAGTTGGCCTCTTATAGAATCCGGGATGTGGCAGTCTTATGGTATAATAATTGGTTATTATCAAGAGGAGAGAATGCACCTCCACCCGTATGGCAGGAATTTGTGGATGCTCTTATTCGTCACTATTTACCACCCGAGATTCGCCGAGCTAGGGCGAGTAGATTTCTAAATTTGAAGCAAGAAAGTATGAGTGCCCGGGAGTATAGTATGCAATTTAATCTTTTGGCCAGGTACGCCCCGGCTATGGTGGCTGACATGGGAGATCGTGTTCACAGATTTGTGAGTGGTTTGGGACCACATTTATTCAAAGATTGTTTGACAGCTTCATTGCAAGATGGGATGGACATTTCCCGTATACAGGCCCATGCCCAGAACTTAGAGGGGCGACAGCAACCATCGAGGAGTGATCGTGATATGGACAGAAGGCAAAGCAAGAGGGCTAGATCTATGGGAGCGAGCAGCGAGTACAGAGGGCGGTCGAGGCAGAATTATTCTAGGCAGTCAGGCCAGACGGCGACTAGCGCACCTCCCAGATTTCCAGATAGAAGATTTGACCTCTTCTTTCGCTCGGGACAGGGTCAGAGCTCAAGGGCTTCAGGTTCCCAGTTTGAGGGTGATTATAGACAAGGGAGACCCTCAGTTCCACGATGTAGTCGGTGCCGCAAATTACACTAAGGGCCATGTCGCCAGAACACAGATGCCTGTTATGTTTGTGGGCAGACTGGGCATATGATGCGAGATTGTCCCTCATGGTGTGGTAGAGGTGGGGTTCAGCCCACAGGCTCAGCAGCTGGTTCCTCGTCAGCGCGCCCGGTAGGGTAGGCTCCCCAGATGTCAGCAGGCCGAGGTAGAGGCAGAGGGGCAGCATCTACTTCAGGTGTCACCCAGGCCCGCATCTATGCTTTAGCCGGACGACAGGATATCGAGTCCTCCCCGGATGTGGTTACAGGTAAATTGTCTATATTCTCCCGTGATATGTATGCATTTATGGATCCCGGTTCTACATTCTCTTATATTACTCCATATGTTGGTGGTTGTATTAGGGTGAAACCCGAGTCAATTAAACCTTTTGAGGTACTCACTCCGATTGGTGATCCCGTGATAGCAAGGCAAGTGTACAAAAATTATGTCATTATAATATATGATCGTCAGACCAAAGCTGATTTGATTGAGCTGAAAATGATAGATTTCGTTGTAATCATGGGTATGGATTGGTTGGCCTCGTGTTATGCAAATGTTGATTGCCGCACAAAAGTGGTTCGATTTCAATTCCCGGGAGAGCCCGTACTTGAATGGAAGGGTAACACGGCATGCCCAAAAGTTCGGTTTATTTCCTACCTTAAGGCGAGGAAGATGATAGCGAAAGGCTATATTTATCATCTAGTTCGGGTGCATGACACAGAAGAAAAGTCGCCAACATTTCAATCTGTTCCGGTGGTGAATGAATTTCCGGATGTATTTCCAGGTCTTCTCCCAGAAAGAGAAATTGATTTCGCCATTGATGTGTTGCCGGACATCGAGCCCATTTCTATTCCTCATCGAAAGGCTCTGGCAGAATTGAAAGAGCTAAAGGCACAGCTGAAAGACTTGCTTGACAAGGGGTTTATTAGACCCAGTTCATCGTCGTGGGGAGCACCAGTCTTTTTTGTAAGAAAGAAGGACGGTTCCCTACGAATGTGCATTGATTACAGACAGCTGAACAAGGTGACGATAAAGAACAAATATCCTCTTCCGAGGATTGATGACTTGTTTGACCAGCTGCAGGGTACCAACTGGTTTTCTAAAATCTACTTGAGGTCGGGTTATCATCAAGTAAGAGTTAGAGAAGCGGATATACCCAAGACTGTATTCAGGACAAGATATGGCCATTATGAGTTTCGAGTAATGTCATTTGGATTGACTAATGATCCGGCCATGTTTATGAACTTGATGAATAATGTGTTCAGGCCACTCTTGGACTTATTTGTGATAGTATTTATTGATGATATTCTGGTATATTCTCGCACTGAATCAGAACATGCAAATCATTTGCGAGTTGTTCTTGGCATTCTTCGAGCCCGGGAATTATATGCGAAATTTTCAAAGTGTGAGTTCTAGCTGAATTATGTAACATTTCTGGGCCATGTCATTTCAAATGATGCTATTCGAGTCGACACTCAGAAAATTGAAGCTGTGAAGACTTGGCCAAGGCCTACGACGCCTACAGAAGTTCGTAGTTTTCTGGGGTTGGCAGGTTATTACAAAAGGTTCGTAGAGGGTTTCTCATTTATTTCAGCCCCATTGATGAAGCTAACCCAGAAGTCAGCAAAATTTCAGTGGAACGATGCTTGTGAGCATGGTTTCCAAGAGTTGAAAGACCGATTGGCCTCAGCTCCAGTTTTAACACTCCCAGAAGGGCCGGATGGCTATGTTGTGTATTGTGATGCTTCCAAAGTGGGATTAGGATGCGTATTGATGCAACATGGGAGATTTATTGCATATGCTTCGAGACAACTGCAGAAATATGAAAGGAATTATCCGGCTCATGATCTTGAATTGGCTGCAGTGATTCATGCGTTGAAGATATGGAGAAATTATTTGTATGGTGTGCACGTCGATATCTATATAGATAACAAGAGTCTCCAACACATTTTTAAGCAGAACGAGTTGAACCTGCGGCAGAGGCGGTGGTTAGAATTGTTGAAAGATTATGATGTGAACATTTTGTACCAACCCAGAAAAGCGAATATAGTAGCCGACGCGCTTAGCCGCCAATCCAAGGGTGGTCTATGTGAAGTTCCTTCAGAAAGGAAAGAAATGATTCGTGAGCTCCAGCAATTAGCTAATCTGGGAGTACGTGTATTCGATTCAGGTAGTGCGAGGGTCAGCATTAACGATCCTGCAATTTTATCTTTGAATGTAGAAGTGAAGGAGCGACAATATGAAGACTCCCAATTGCGCCATTACAGAGACCTATCTCATGAAAAGGAGAAGTCTCCATTTGAAGTTTCAATTGATGGAATTCTTAGGTACCGAGGCAGACTATGTGTGCCGAATGTGGCAGAATTGCGATGACAAATTATAGAGGAAGCACATTATTCTCGATATTCCATTCATCCAGGTGCGACCAAAATGTATCATGATCTTAAATTGATATATTGGTGGGATGTCATGAAGAGGGACATAGCAGAATTTGTAGCACAATGTCCAAATTGCCAACAAGTAAAAGTCAAACATCAGAAGCCAGGGGGATTATTACAAGCGATGGAAATTCCTATATGGAAATGGAAAGTGATTAATATGGATTTTATTGTGGGATTACCCCGTTTACGAGGGAAATATGATTCTATACGGGTGATCGTGGACAGACTCACAAAAGCAGCTCATTTTCTTCCAGTCAGGACCACGTATTCAGCGGAAGATTATGCTAGGTTGTCTTTAAAAGAAATTGTGCGACTTCTTGGAATTCCATTATCTGTTATTACAGACAGAGGGGCACAATTTACAGCCAAGTTCTGGAAGTCCTTTCAAGAAGGTCTTGGTACTCAAGTCAAGCTTAGCACGGCGTTCCATCCGCAGACCGATGGACAAGCCGAGCGTATTATTCAGACCTTGGAGGATATGCTACGAGCATGTGTGCTGGATTTTGATGGGAGTTGGGATGAGCATCTACCCCTTATTGTATTTGCATACAACAATAGCTATCATTCCGGTATTCAAATGGCTCCGTATGAAGATTTGTATGGAAGGAAGTGTAGATCTCCAATTGGGTGGTTTGAAACAGGAGAGGCACAATTAATAGGCCTCGAATTGATTCAACAAGTAGTCGAAAAAGTTAAGGTGATCCGAGATTGATTGTTAACAGCCCAAAGTCGCCAAAAGTCTTAAGTAGACAACCGCCGACGGGACTTGGAATTCCAGGTTAATGATTGGGTATTTCTGAAAGTATCGCCAATGAAAGGGGTGATGAGATTTGGTAAGAAAGAGAAGCTAATCCCTAGATACATTGGACCCTACAGAATTATCCGCAAGGTGGGTCATATAGCCTATGAACTGGATTTGCCTTCGGAAGAAAAGATGAAATTCAAATACCCGTATTTATTCCAACACCCTGGAGAAATTCAAAGTGAAACGCTAACAACGTAAGGTATGCATGCATTAAATGAAGTGTAATAATTAAAGTATCTGAACACCCCTACTCCCATCATTTCTCAAACTTTTATTGTGTTATGGCCCTGTGAGGCAGTGATGTGATATTATGGGTTGTTATGACAGGATGGTAGTGCCATATTATAAAGGAAACTCTGGCAAAAAATTTCTAGAATCCTCGCTGACTTAACATTCGAGGACGAAAGTTCCAAAAGGGGGGAAGAATGTTACACCTCGGAAATTTCTCTGTGAATGTACAATGAATAGACCAACGAAGAGTGTGAGTGTACAATGTTTTACTAAGAAGGGGATGACTACTTGCGAGTTTTGAAAATGCAAAAGTTGCAAATTTGCACTTCGGCCCAGTTGGTCGTAAAATATAATACGGCCCGTAAAGTGGTTTATGGACCGTAAACTGCTATCGTATTTCAACATTCCAAAACTTCAACTTTCTGCCAAATGTCTAAATGGTTAAATACGACTCAGAATACGGATCGTAAATCGAAATACGACCTGTAAATTTTGACCGTAAACCACCATGACCTCCAGCAAACCTTTCTGGTTCTGTTACGCTTAAATACAGTGGTGAAGGACGGACCATAAACAAGAATACGGCCCGTAAACTGGGTTTATGGCCATTGTGCACTTCGACTACTGTTCATAAAAATCAGATTTTAAGTTAAGTATAAGGGACCCTTTTTCATTCCATTCATTTCATTTTCACTCCACACTTCAAGAAACATCTAGAATACTCTCTAATATTCATCCACAAGAGAATCAAAGGAAAATCAAGATCAACAACACTAAATCCATGAAATCAAGAGTGTGAAACTCATCAAAGTTCATCTACACCAAGAAATTACAAAGGAAGTGAAGTAGGGTTTTTGGTATAGAAGAGTATCCCTACTCAAGGCTCGTTCCTACCACATTTAAGGTAAGTTTTATGACTTTCTCATGATGATTGAAGTATTTATATGTTGAAACACTTGGATTATAGAAGAGTGTAGTAAATGGGTCATAAAATGTGAATAGTGCCATAGTTGATTGATAGTTGGATTAAATTATGAATGTTGATGAGTTGGAAGTATAAATATGTTATATATGACGTGTAGACCATGAAATAGGTGTGATGTATGAGAAAATGCGATGATGAGCTAAAACCCATAAATGTGGAGAAATTGGAGAAAAATGGTGGAATGTGGTAAATGTAGATAAATGATGATTGTTAATACGATATTGTGAGTGTTGTTGTGAATGTTTGGTAGTTGAAATGAATCATGGGAAAAGTAGTAGAAACAAAGGAAATGCTGCCCAATTTTTCCCTAGAAATAGTAGCGCGTTCTTCTCGTCGATTGACTAACGATGGTACGAATTCTCTCTTGAAGGTAGAGACGTGACATTAAAGGAAATCAAGCGAGCGATAGAATAGTTAAACGACAAAGGTATGTGAGGCTTATATTTTCTTTCAAAAGGCATGAATCCTTCAAGTTTTATATAATCCTTCTACAAAACGAAGCCTATGAGTCCTTCAATATATTGAATCACATATGAATAAGATGGTTATGATAATGAGCTAGAGTATAGCGATTTAAGAAATTGTGGCATGATGTTCCTATAGTGCTAATGATGTTATCTTTGTCAACACTCGCCTTATGCTCTATTTCCTTCAAGGCGAGGCACGATACTCATAAACGTTCATAATATAATCGGGGGTTCACGACCTTACGTCACCCCGACATAGTGTGGTTGCTCTTAAAGCATAACGTATGCTCTTAGTGCTAATATAAATATATGTCTATAAGATGATTAACAATGCTAGTTGGTAATACGATGATGATATGTATAAGATACCAAGAAATCATAAGATGTTGCTATGTTATGAGATGTGTAATAGTGATGTGCTATGATTGATTTTGTGATGATAAGATTCCACCGTGCCTATTTGGCCGGGCATGACACCGCGAATGCGGGCTGTGTATGATTCCACCGCGCCTATATAGCCAGGCATGTCACCGCTAATGCGGGCTGCTATGTTTACACCGAGCTTAGAGGGCCGGGCATGATCACCACTAGTGGGCGGCATATGAGGATTACCCGGACGCGGGTAATGATGCGGAGTACGATGTGACGACGTATGTGAAGATGTATGTGATGATGAATGTGATGATATATGGGATATGATAAAACATATACTATGATGATGTAAAATATGATATATGTAAAAAGTATGTTGCTTATAACACTCAAGCAGGTTATGTCTTTTCTTATGATTCATGATGCTTTTATGACATTGTTCATTTCATTCCTGCCTTACATACTCAGTACAATGTTCGTACTGACGTCCGTTTTCTTTGGACGCTGTGTTCATACCCACAGATAGACAGGGAGGAGATCTTGCTCTGGACTCTTAGAAGCTGTTAGCTGACTGAAAGCACTCCCTTGTTCCGGAGGTGCTCATGATGAATCGTTTGTATACAGTTGTATGTGTAATCCAATAGAGGCTTGTAGGTACTCAATGTGGGTTAGGTGGCTTCACGACGTGGATATTGTGTAAATATATTGATATATGTTATTGTATAAAAGCATTATGTTTTGTAATGAAAAGCAGTTTCTTTTGTAAAATGAGCATGAAATCGATAAATGATTGTTAAATGAGTGTAAGAAGTAATAGTACGAGCGGTGCTCGATGGTTAGCCCCGGGTACCCGTCGCGGCCCCTAGCTGGGTCGTGCACTAGAGTTATTATTGAATTCAGAATTTACATTAGTCGCTCTTGTACTAGTCTTAGCCAAGTCGTGGGAAAAGAAATAAGTCTTTGTAATTATTTATCTGTTGTAATCACTTCCGCAATTTGGGATAGTATAATGATTTGATTTCTACTGTTATTTATCCATATTTGAAGATAATAAATTTGTTCTTTAATTGGAGAAATGTGTTATTTTGTTTGAGGGTTCGCCTACCGAGGTGGGAATGGTAGGTGCCCACGGGATTGACAATTGGGTCGTGACACTATTGTATGCCCATGGTGCCTCGATTAAGGCAAGATACTTCATGATTTGGCCAATAGATGGCTTTTGCGAAAATAGCGAGTTATGATCTGGCTTATGTCTTCTCCTCAGACATGTTCCATTACTATCAGTGGCATCCCTAATCTCCTCTAGGGTTGGTGTCATCTTAATTTCACCGAAGCAAAATAACATCTCCTTGTTTTCCCAATATCCGGCTAACACCTCTATTAGTTTTGGGCGGCATTTCATAGTCATGATTGAGGGTAAGTAACACAGGGTGCAATTGATAGTCCTTCTATGTGCATCACCTAACCATTCCCACCATGCTCTAAGTACCCCGCTCCCGTAGGGCTAATGGTTCAACATATAGGCACAAGCAGGTTTCCATTCAGCACAAAAATGAAATGTGGTGTATTCGGGTCATAGACTGTCCGAACACAGGGGAGTCTTCTTAATGAGCCTTAGGTAGGTCTGAGATACCTAAGGCTCGTTTAGGTATGAATGCTCTAGTTTGGTACGGATTTGGCTTTGCTCTATCCTAGTTATCACTAGAGTGGGCTTTTACAATATCCGAGAACCTAAGCGGACAATTGGGGCATAACCGTAGGGCTATTGAATGATCGCGAACCAACTAAGCCTCATAACGATTCTAAAAGAAATATTTTTTGGTCGTATAGTGAAGGAACGTCCGCGTGCTCCATGAAATCGTCTTTGAAACAAAGTGTAAAATAAATGCCTGGAGGTGCGGAGTTATGATATGCATGCAATGGCAGTTATAATTGCAAAAAAGTAAACACATAAACAGTTAAAGCAGATAAATTCTCATATACTATATATGAGAATCATGAATTGGATCTAAACTCATAAGCTGAAATGGCTATCTGCATGTACTTGTATGAACTAGTATCTGTATGTATCTGCATAAAACTGTGTAACTGACAATGCCATTGTGGACGCATAATATGCATGCTCATGCCTATCAATGAAGGTAATACATCTATATATATGTGCGTGTATAACGCCAGATATATGTGCGTGTATAACGCCTGTCTCTCTTCTCATATCATATCAACCTCTCTGCGGCCATCATCATATACATTGCTGCAGTACATGCAGCCTGATCCTCATATCATCTTCATGGTGGTAATGCGTGTATAACGCCTATCTCTCTTCTCATACTCCACATATATCTAATATTCGCTTATATAATGCATTCTGGTCACGGGTCAATGTACATAAATATATAATGAATGAAATGCATGAATAAACTGGCTACATAAAACTGGCTACATAAAACTGGACCCATGAACAGAAGGAACACTCATAAACGGGGTACATGAACATCAAAGAGTGGAGTACTTCTAATGCTTCTAAGAGTAGAGTAACATGGAAGCTCTCATACTCGCTTATTGGCTCATATCATAGGATCATGCCAAAGGTAAGAAAGGATAGCCTTAACATACCTTGAAGTATATCCAATCATCCAACTTCTACCTCTCGAACTTGCAAGTCTACAATTAAGATAATATAGGCCTTAATTAGACTATTTGCCTCACTTACTAACCGTCTTTAAATACATATTGGGCCTAACGAATTATAGACAATAATTTCCCTTGTAAGCTAAGTACTCTTGAACTTCTCATTCGATCCAACATAAACCACAATACCCACAACAACAATGGCAACACATATATATCAAAGTATACTTATATCAATTTCCAGTCATCTCTTAAAATAACCCCAAATCATTATATTACGCTTCATCAACTTACCACATCCATAAGTATCCTCTCTCTACTAAAAATCACTAAAACTCTTGATAATAAACTCAAATGCAATGGTAGAAATCATTTACATACCTTGAGGGGTCTAAGATTCAAAGAATCGCTTCAACTCCAACTTCCTAAGCTTCACAACCTTGAAGAAACCCTAGACACAACCTTCTTCTTCTCAAGCACGGGTTTACAGGGCTCGGATCTTACCAAATCTCCACTTATGATGATGGAAAATGTTAGGAGAAAAAATACTAGGGTTTTTCTGATTTGGAATGGAGGAAAATGAGAAATAAAGTCATGGGTCTTATATTTATACTTGGAAATAAAAATCTACAGCGGTGCGGTTCGAGGAGGGGTAGACGACCCATCGACGCGTCGACTGTCCGTCGACCTACGCCTGCAGATGCAAAGCTGCGAAACCCTATCGATGCCTTACAATAATGGTCCGTCGACCATGTCGAAGACCCGTCGATGATTACTGGTGTCTGCAGATTTTCTCAGATTCAGGTCAGGTCGCGTCGACTAGATTCGCTCAACTTCTAATCCTACAAACTGCCAGAAATACCCGCTGGTAACCTCGTACACGGGGCAAGACACTTTCTACCTCAAAACTCAGGCTCGGGTCTCTATTCCAAAAGAATACCCGACTAGGAAACCGTATGTTCTCTTACGACGAAAATGAGAGGTGTAACATTCTCCCAAACCTTAGGAACATTCATTCTTGAATGTTCAAACAGTCATGGGTTATAAAACTTTTGACAGAATTTCCCCTGTACTTATACCAATTCGTCCTGCACACAGCAACACAAAATAATGTCACACAGGGCCACATATTATAACATACAATACTAAGGCTTCACACAACCAGTCACAATAACTGAAATGAAATAATATCTATGGGAGATAATGCCTCAAACTGCACCTCTTATACTGCTGGGAACAAATGTGGGTACTTAATCTTCATCGCTTTTTCCGTTTACCAAGTCACTTCCTCAACTTCCTTATTCCTCCACAAGGCTTTACCGAAAACTACATTATTGGTTCGCAACCGACAGACCTGTTTGTCCAATAGAGCCATTAGGACCTTTTCGTATGGTAACTGCTCGGTCACCTGGATATCATCTACTGGCAAAACTCTTGAAGGATCTCCGATGCATTTACGAAGCATAGATACATGAAATACTAAATGTACAGACTCCAATTCAGAAGGCAATGCTAGCTCATAGGCTACCTTACTCACAGTATGAATGATCTGATATGGCCTAATAAATCGAGGGCTCAACTTACCCTTCCTGCCAAACCTCATCACTCCCTTCATAGGTGAGACCTTCAGGAAAATCCAATCGCCCATTTTAAATTCTGGCTTGCGTCTCCGATTATCCGCATAGGATTTTTGTCGACTCTGAGCTGTTAGCAATCTTTCTCGGATCATTTTCACTTTATCAACTACCCGGTGAATTAGGTCTGGGCCTACTAACTGATTCTCCCAGACATCAAACCATTGTACGCGTGACCTATATCTCCGCCTATATAGGGCCTCATACAGAGCCATCTGAATACTGGAATTGTAACTGTTGTTATATGCAAACTCGATAAGAGGAAAATGATCATCCCAACTGCCTTGAAAGTCAAGTACACAAGCTTTAAACATATCCTCAAGGGTCTATATAGTACGCTCCGCTTGTCCATCTGTCTGCGAGTGCAATACAATGCTAAGAGTCACCCGAGTCCCCATCCCTGCTGAAAAGACTTCCAGAATTTAGCTGTGAACTGTGCTCCCCTATCTAAAATAATGGTTGTAGGAACACCATGAAGTCGTACAATTTCCTTGAGATAAAGCTTCGCATAATCCTTGGCTGTATAAGTAGTTCTAACAGGCAGAAAGTGGGCTGACTTTGTGAGCCTATCAACTACAACCCATATGGAATCATACTTCCGCAGAGTACAGGGAAAACCTGTAATAAAATTAATATTAACTACCTCTCACTTCCATGACAGAATCTCAATAGCCTGCAATAGACCTTCGGGCTTCTTGTGTTCTATCTTGACCTGTTGGCAATTTGGACACTCGCAACAAATTCAGCTATATCTCTTTCATATCACCCCACTATTAAACTTCCCTGAGATCACGGTACGTCTTTGTTGAGCCTGAATGAATAGAATATCTAGAGTAATGTGCCTCCCCCATAGCCTGCTGACGGAGTCCTGCAACATTAGGAACACAAAACCTACCTCGATACCTGAGGACTCCATCACCTGTAATCACAAAAGGTGTCTTTTCTTTCTGAGGTGTTGTATCTTAGTAATAAACTAGGACAAGGTCCTTTTACTATCGTTCTTTTATTTCTGTTACCAATGAGGACACTGTTGTGTCTTGAACAGTAACTCCTGCCTCACCTGAATCTATCAATCGAACTCCGAGGCTAGCTAATCGATGAACTTCACGGACCATTTCTCTTCTCTGTGGCGGCACATGTGACAAACTACCTATAGATTTATGACTGAGGGCATCGGCTACTACGTTAGCTTTCCCGGGATGGTACAGAATATCCACATCATATTCTTTCAACCACTCTAATCATCGCCTCTGACGCAAGTTCAAGTCCTTCTGCTTTAAGATATACTGGAGACGCTTATGATCAGTATAGATGTCAACATGAGCACCGTATAAGTAGTGCCTCCATATTTTCAAAGCATGAATCACTGCCACTAGCTCAAGATCATGGGTTGGGTAATTCTTCTCGTGCTTTTTCAGCTGTCTAGAAGCATAAGCACCAACCTTACCATACTGCATTAACACGCAGCTCAATTAAATGCCTGAAGCATCACAATATACAACATAGCCATCTGCTCCATCTGGAAGAGTCAAAACAGGTGCTGAACGCAGCTTATCCTTCAACGTCTGAAAACTCTGCTCACAGGCATCTGTCCAGTGGAACTTAGCTGATTTCTGAGTCAACTTAGTCAATAGGGCTGAAAGAGAGGAAAATCCTCGGAATGTCTACGGACCGTGTCTAGTATAGTCTTGTTTGTCAGTGTGTTGTGCACCACATCTAAAAACAGGAAGCTACAGGACATTTAGGATGTTACCTTTCTTTCATATCTAAGATCGTACGATAGAGCCCAACCATAGGAAATGAAATTCCTTATACTAACCTTTTATTTCAGCTGAAGAACGACATCGACAGAAGGAAGCGACTGACGATATTGGAAGCTACAAAGTACACAGGTAAGTAACGGTGCGAAAGAGGCATGTTGGATAAGGTAAGAATATTGAAATATGATTGAAATGTAAAGTTGAAGAATGAAAGAGAAGGTAGATAGTAAGGTATAACAGGACGGATCGTTAAAAGATCAGTTACGTGTCGAGGCGCGATATGTGAGGTAAGTTCCGACACCTTTATACTTTTACTGGAAATTTGGAGCCCTGTGTGGCTATGATACGATATGATATATATGTATATATGTTGTCCCTGTGAGGCATTGTTGGTATTTCCTACGTGCAGGTTTGGGGATAGTAAGAAGTATAGAGGAAACTCTGCCCAAATTCTCCCAGAAATAGAAAAAGAAGAGAACGAGATATAACTTCATGATATTTCTTGAAAGTCCATACCGATAGGGGAAGATTTATTATGTCGGACTAAAGCTTTAAGAGATACCCTCCATGTCATCCATAAGAGGCACCATTCTTATTTGGAAAATTTTATTTCAAAAAAGCATATATGAGCAGCAAAGTTTGGAATTCATTTGGACCGACCAGAATACTTTCCAATCACATATTGCCTTAGAGAAAGCTCATGTTGAAGGGCAAAAACGTTCGGCAATTAAGTTGACTCTATTGGAAAAGTACAAAGCATACAGTAAGTAGTTTATGAACTAAATGATTCGTTCACGACTCAAGAATAAATCTGGAGGTAAACCATGTGAATCAAGCACTAGGAGTCCTGTGGTGTTTGTCGGATTCTAGTTCTTCCTGTGTGGTTTCGGAGGACGTTTCATGGTGACGTATCCTTGGAGCGGGAATGTTCTTGTGTTCTTGAGGTAAAATTTCATCATGTCCTTGAGTTTATTAGTTTTAATCAACTAATTGGAGATGGGATTTGTGGAAGGAAAGCTCAAACTTGTGAGCTGTCTAGGATCATGTATTTTATATGTTGTTCATGAAATGCTAGGATGATTCGGAAGAGCTTGTGACACTAAGGGATAAATTACGACGAGTTTATATTTAGAAGAAATAACAGTATGATTGAGACAAGAGTACAGAGGAAGAAGAGTTATGACAAATTATGAAGGTATTGATAAGACAGCATGTGAGATATTATAGGTAAGATTGATCAGAAAGGGTGAAGGGTTAAGTACGCCTAGTCCACGGAGTGTAATTAAAAACATAGTAAGAATCGTGAATAAGATTAAGAAGTGTTACGTTATAGGATGGATTACAAACAGGATGTAAAGTGAATACCATAAGGATTGCTATAGAAATGAGTAAAGCCTAGCAAGGAAGTAACTAAAGAATACGATGTGATTAGTGTGAAACGGAAAAGCAAATGTAGAACGAATAAGAAAGACTTACAAAGTTCTATAGGGAAAGTTCAGAATAAAAGTCAAGTGGTAACGGAAGTGAAAGAGAGCACAGGAAGAGAAGGAGTTAATAGAAGGAAGGAGATAAGAAGAAAGCGAGTGGGATTACAGTGTAGCGATGCGTTATAACATGTATAGCTAGGAAACGAGTAATATAAGTGACAGAATTGTGAAAGACCAACCTAAAGAAAAATGAGCAACGAGACGGAATGAATGCCAGAAATGAGGTATGATAAAAATATATAGGGATGAACGAAATATACTATGAAAATGAGAAAGGGGTTATGCAGAAGTAGTGTTTTCTGAAGGATACAGGAGTAGCATGAGATTTCTCGTGCACAAAAGAAAAATGGGCACAGATTGGAGAAATGAGAGGAATACTAAAGGAAGCACTCAAGACAGACGTAATTAATTGAGTATGAGTATAGGATAAAAGGGAAATGTATAGCTACAAACTTAAGGTGTAGTACGACGAAAAAGTGATGAGACAAGACCACTATTAAAATGAATTTTATATGATTTTGAGTAAGTTAGAAGCTAACGTTGGGTATATAACAAGGGTGAAAGAGCATAAGGCATAAAGGAGTACTGCATGTGTATGACTTCACCTCGGAAAATGGTGAAATCCTTAAAGGACAAGTATTGTAGATTTGCAAAACAACTGATGCATTGTGTGTTTACTAGAGGAAACAGGTGATATCCGTTGGGATAAAGATAGTGTCATAAGAAAGCTTGGGACACTTATCACCAGAATATAAGTGCTATCGAATGGGGAATTTGAAACGACTATAAGCACTAGCAAATTTTTGATTGGAATGAATGGAATGTGGCTTCGGATAAATTTCTACATTAGTTACATTACTCGAGTACCAACCATCAGATAAGATTTTGTACTATATATCGAGAGTTCTCATCGCCTCGTGATTGCGTTGGAGTTTCATACATGGGTAATCTATGTTATAAATGTTAAAGAAAAGACATGGATATGGCGCAGTATACCAAATGTATTGGAAAAAGAATCATACGAATTTGAAAATTGGAAATAAAGGCATAGAGCGGAATATAAATAGATAATGATGTGAGTACACCCAAAAGGGGGGAAGCGAATGAGAGAAATGCAAGTGTGAGATGAAATCAACTGACACTACAACACGTTTAATGTGAATACTTAAACTTCAAGTGAGATCCCATGCTGAAACAAGTTAGTGAGATTTGAAGGCCAGCATTAAACAGATAGAAGCCAAGACGGTAGTTGAAACAGTGCTGAGAATTATTGGTATGACATCAGAAGGTGGAGGCTTATAAAAAGGAAGAATACGACAAGAAAATGGTAACAAGTAACTTAAAAGATATTATACAGGATAGCAAAGCTATACTGGATTAGAGGTTAAGATGTTGACAACGAAGTTATTGGCTAATGATATTATGACACATAAATAGAAAAGGAAAAAAGGGTAGGAAATGTCTCTTATAGTAGGATATGAGGAAACCAAATGGTGAATAGAGGCCAGGAAAGGAGTATGGCGAAATAGACAGCAAATGAGTGCTAGTACAATAAGATAAGTAGAGCAGAATAACCAAGGAGAAAGAAAGACTATGACTAAGATTGGATGCACTTCGTACAAATTGTACAAGAATAGTTATGCAACCTACGAATAGTTGTATGCCAAGAATGAGCCCAAGTGTGTACCTAATAAGGAGAGTAAGAATTCAGTAACAACAATGCGGTTGCAATATTTTGGGTACATCTAAGAAAGGTGTAAGATGGTTTGAGGCAAAATTACAGAAACATAATTAGTACTGAGGGCAAAAGCCATAGTTGAGCCTTGATATCAATTGAAAGATATAAGGGAAGAATATAGGGTCTACATAAGTCGGGCGAAGCGACACTAAGGTATTTTCCGGACGGATTTGAGCACTTACACCTACTTGTGTAAAGATTGCAATAGGGTGCGTGGTAGGAGAACTAAGAGGAAATTTGAGTAAAGAGGCAATAGAAGAGTTTGAGTAAAAAAAAAAATAGAGAAATAACACGAGATAATATGCATAAAGTATTGCCAGGTAGGGTAAAGGAAATTACGAAATGATTTAACCGAGACAATCAAAACAAGCGGGTTACTGGTCACTGGATGACAGTAAAGTTGTAATGTGAGGGAACCCTAGCGCTAATTGTTAGCCAACCCTATAGATTGAGATCAAGGGGTAAAAGCAAGTGATAGTTAAAGACCTTCAAAAGAAAGTCAGAAAGTGACACATGATGCTGAGGATTCCAGAATACGGACTGCCATAGCAGAATAAATCAAGGATATTGGATTACAAAAATGTTACCCTCTGGGAAATTTCGTTTTACTCGTAGGACCTGCGAAGGGTCCACAGGTTACCAGAGGCATGCGATGCTCCAGGGATATTAAAGTCTAATAAACCGACGAGGGACGTCTACGCGTTATAAAAATCATATTTCAAGATTGAGAGGTAAGATAAAGGAAACGATACCTTAAGGGAATAACTAAGGAGAAGAAGGAGTCAAGTTAAGACTAAGCGCACAAAGAAGAAAGTAAGATTTCAGCAGAAGAGCTCGCAATACAACTGACAATCAACTGTGAAATAAAGAGAAGAGTAAAGACAATGACGTGGAATTATTACCTCGGGAAGCGACAGAAAGAGGAAATATTACAGGAATGACTATGTAGAGATCTGGAATGCGTTATAGTGAATTATAGCGAATCGACAAATAGAAGAAGTATGTGAAGGGCATAATTAAATAAGAGAACACTTGAGTAAATACTGGGAGTTCAGGACCAGTTTAACATTCGAGGATGAATGTTCTAAAGGGGGGAAGGATGTTATACCCCGTATTTTTATACGTCGAATTATTCGCAAGCCAATCGACTCAAGTTAAAGGTGGAGTTATTTTCAGACACGAAATAGGAACCTTTAAATTTTCAATTTTAATTAGAACATAAATTGTTTATGAATTTTATTTAGTGTAAAAATATTATTGGAGATTAGAAACTAATTAATTGTGATTAAATTATTAAGTAAGGGATTAGTGATTAATTAATTTAATTAAGTCTTGTGGGCCCCACCCGAAAAAAAAGGGAGAAGGCATGGCCATGGCTGCATTTAAGACACTAACGTGTCAAGACAAGAGGAAGCATATATGAACAAAATTGAGTGATGAATAATTCATCACCTAATTTATGTTCTTGCGAAACTTAAAAAAAAAAAGGGAGAAGGCATGGCCATGGCTGCTGCTCACAGCCAGCCATGGCCAAGAAAATTTTGTTGTTTTGTTGCCTTGATTTAATTCCAAGATGATTTCCAAGTTCAAGGAGGTGATAGCAACGTTGGATATTGAATCGAGGAAGAAGCAAATTGCGAAATTGGAGCAATTAAGAGTAGAAATTCCTCCGAGAACATTAAGGTAAGATTTTCTTGTTTTATGGTGTAATTATGTTAATAGTATTGTAATGAAATTATTAAAATTGGATTGGACGAAATTGGAATTTAGAAAATGCCTGAAATCGATGTCATAGGAAATTGTGGGTTTAAATGGATACAAAAGGGTTGTTGGGTTGTTAGAATTGTTATGGGCTGAATTGTGAGCATTTTATATGTATATCTCTGTTGTTGGTATTTCTGTTTAACAGGAGAATAATTGGAAATTCGGGTTAGATGAATATATAGGGGAAATGCTGCCCGATTTTCGGTAAGCCCTTAACTAATGAAACACCCTTAACGAGAAAGTATAAGTTAAAGAATAAGTTCTATAAGCGATGGGCTACGGATTTATGAACTAGAAAGTATAGTTACTAACGATAACGTTACTTTGACGTTAAATAGGTTAAGGGGGCGACAAAGCGAACGGATTTGCGAATAGTCGTTAAACAGGTATGTAAAGTTGTCCCTTCTTTCTTTTGGCATGTCTTAGATTTAAGTGATCAATGATATGAGCTTTTGGATAATTCTATTAATAAGTTTTGAGTGTGATTCATGATTCGTATTCACTTCTTGATGCTAGAACTCTTAAGTGATTGAGTTTCCCCTCGAGTCCTCTATACGTTGGATAGTAGTTGGTGTGTAAGTGTTATACCTCGGAAAATTTCGCGTTGGTACGCAAGTAAATGAACTAATGATGTGTGCGAGGAGTGCGAGTGTATAATGTTTCATGGGAAATGTATGTGAAGGGATGTGGATGATTAGAATGAAAAGTCGAGAAATGAGAAAAAATTGAAAGTTGGCAAAACTGCCCAGTGGTCATATATTGCAAAATACGGTCCGTAAACTGGCAGTCGTAAACTGCCATGCAAAAGCTTCAGCTTTCTGCCAGTGGTCGTAAAGTGAAAATACGGACCGTAAACTGCCAGGTCGTAAACTGGCATGCCAAACTTCAACTTTCTGCCAGCTGAGGAAGAGGTATAATACGACCTGGTGGACGGACCGTAAAGCGATTTACAGCCCGTAAACCATAGTCGTAAATCACCATGCATGCAGGCCAAAGTCTCTGGTCCTGCTTAAGCTTAAAGACGACCACGAGGGACAGTCCGTAAAGTGGAATACGGACCGTAAACCCCCATGGACGACCACTGTTCACCCAGCACAGATTTTCCAATTCATTAAATATGAGGATCAAGACTTATTTTATTTCATTACAACATTACACCAATTCTCTCTAAAACTTCTCTATACATTTATTATATGCGTTTTCAAGGATTATACGCCATCAATAGCATTAAGACAAGTGAATCAAGGATAAGGGAATCATCAAGGATCATCCAAGTCAAGAAATCCAAATGGAGAAAAACTAGGGTTTTGCTCAAAGAAGAGTATTATCAACCAAAGCTTGTTCCAACAACTTCTAAAGTAAGATTCATGATTTTTACAAGATGTTTAAGGTATTGGAGAATTATAATACATGGATTGTAGGAAATGCGGTCAACTAGGTCATGAATGATGAATAGTGACATTGTGAGAAATAGTTTGAAGTGAGTTATGAATGTTGTTGTGTTGTGATATGAATGTGTTATAAATGGTATTAAGATCATGAACTAAACACTTTAGACGAATGGGCGAAGTTGGGTGTTATGACCATGAATGTGGGTGAATTAGAGGCAAATTGAGGAATCCAGATAATGTGGATAATGTGAATGACTAATGGCCATTGTTATGATATTAATGAAGGTATAAACGCTAGCATTGGAAGGGAACGTGCAAGTGTAGAATAGTTCTACGGAAAGGTATGTAAGGCTAACCCTTCTTTCATAGGGCATGGTTCTTGGCCAAATTCCTAATTCCTCTATATGAGTATGTTGTCTTCACATGGTTGACATTCCGAGCTCATAAGCTCACGACCCTTGATATGTACTATGATTATACTATGTTCCTCGTATGACGAGTAAGTCTATAATGTAAATGTAACGATAATGATGAGGATAGTAATGATGATGAGAGCAAAATGCGACTAGCGATGCTTACGAGCTATGATATATGTATATGTATGCCTATGAAGGGCTATGATAAGACCCCGAGCTTATGATGCCGGGTAAGACTATATGTATATGACTATGTATAATGTATGTATACGATTACGAAACGCGCGCACACCTCTGCAGATGGTACGGATAACCCTGAAGCCTTGGTAGGGCCAGGTATGAGTAACCTTGAGCCTTGGTTGGCCAAGTATGTATGAAACACCGATCCTATGTGGTCGGGTATGCTATGTAAAGGCTATGTATATGAAATGACTATGTATATAATATGAATATGAATGTGATAAGACTATGTATAAGAATACGAATAAGGACATGTATACGAATATGAGCACAAGTATGGTACGAGTATTATTATGGGATACGAACGACAATGTATGCAAGTAAGCGACATGATGACGATATTACTGTCTCCCCTCCTATGATATTTTCATATGATATCTATTATGCTTCTATATTGATGTTGATCATGCTTTACATACTCAGTACATTCTTCGTACTGACGTCCTTTTGTTGTGGACGCTGCGTCATGCCCGCAGGTGCACAGGGAGACAGACTTGATCCATAGCTGCTTATTCAGAGATTGCATAGCAGAGCTCCATTTCTTTCGGAGCCGTAGATTTTGGGTACTTATTATTTTGTGTATAAAATTATGGGCATAGCGGGGTCCTGTCCCGCTCATACGATATGTCATACTCTTAGAGGCTCGTAGTCATGTGTATGTGGGTAGAGATGTTCGGCTATATCGGCCCATGTTTTGTATATCTTTTGTTAGCCACGTCGGCCTTGTACTTATGATGTGGCATAGATGCCTATGATATGTTAAATGATGATGGTCGTTTAATGCGGTCAATATGATTAACGATAAGAAAAGCACGAATTGACTTATGGTTCACCTAGATGTTATGTTATGTACGATAAGGGGGTGCTCGGGTGGGGAAACACCGGGTGCTCGTCGCGGCCCCCTAGCCGGGTCTTGACAAAAGTGGTATCAGAGCAGTTCAGTCCTAGGATGTGTCTACGAGCCGTGTCTAGTAGAGTCTTGGTTATGGGTGTGTTGCGCGCCACACTTATAAACGAGAAGCTGCGGATATTTTAGGAATATATGACCTTCTTTCTTCATAAGAATCGTGCGATAGAGCTATGATGTAAGAAATTCTTGTTCCTAAATCGTGTGTTGTGTATTTCAGAGATGCCTAAAAAGAAAAAGGCTACAGCAGCCCAAAAGGGCAAGACGGTGGCAGAAAAGCGGGCTGAAAGAGCACCGCCACCGGTAGTAGAGGAAGATGAGTCCCAGAGTGCGGCTCAATCTCAGTCCTCCCAGACAATGCCTATTACTGAGGAGCATGTGGGAGCCTCAGCCCCAGCTCCAGCTCCTCCACCGAATGCTTCGGGCCAAGACGTGAGAGAAGCCATTAATTTGTTGACTCAGTTGGTTGCGGCCCAGACTCAGAGGCCAAGCGCAGGGCAAGGTGACAGGGCTGTTAGTGCAAGGGCCCGTGACTTCATTGCTTTGAAACCCCCGGAATTCTTTGGGTCGAAACTGGAGGAGGATCCCCAGGACTTTATTGATGGTATGTTAAGGAATCTCCGGTTGATACATGCTTCAGACACCGAATCGGTGGAGCTAGCGTCATATGGATTGAGGGATGTCTCAATCCAGTGGTATACGGTTTGCATGGCTTCGCGGGGAGCCAATGCACCTCCACCGGTATGTCAAGAGTTTGTTGATGCTTTTCTCCATCATTATATGCCTCCGGAAGTTCGGCGAGCTAGGGCCGATAAATTCTTGAATTTGAGGCAAGGTAGCATGAGTGCTACAGAGTATAGTCTCTGCTTCAATTCCTTGGCTAGGTATGCTTCGGCCATGGTAGCGGATATGGGCGATCGGGTGCACCGGTTTGTGAAAGGCCTAGGGCCACACTTGATGGATAAATGCTTGACTGCGTCCCTTCAGGATGGCATGGATATTGCACGCATTCAGGCACATGCTCAGGAACTGGAGAAACACTTACAGCAGCGGAGAAATGAACGTGAGCAGGATAGGGGCCATAACAAGAGGGCCAGACCTTCGGGTTCGAGGATCGAGTCCAGGGGCGGACACAAACCACAGTTTCCCAGCCATTCGGGCTATTCTATGACCAGTACAACTCCACAGTTCACAGGGCAGAGATTTGACCGATCTACTCGTTCCGAGCCGAGTCAGGGTTATTCGGGGTCTCAGTTTAGAGGTGATTCAGGCCATCCAAGGTCACCCGTACCATGATGTTCTCAGTGTGGAAAGTTGCATTGGGGTCAGTGCCGATCAGGTTCAGACGCTTGCTACTCATGTGGTCGGCTAGGCCATATTATGCATGATTGCCCCTCAGTACATGGTAGAGGTAGGACCCAGCCATCAGGGTCGGTAGCCAGATCTTCGGCATTTGTACGCCCTACGGGGCCAGGTTCACATGCGCCAGCTGGCCATGGTAGAGGTAGAGGCAGAGCTCCCAGTACTAGCGGTCCTCAGCACCGTATTTATGCTTTGGCTGGACGCCAAGCTCTTGAGTCTTCTCCTGACGTGGTCACAGGTATATTATCGGTATTCTCTCATGATATATATGCTTTGATTGATCCGGGCTCCACACTATCATATATTACTCCATATATTGTGGGTCGATTTATAATTGAGCCGGAGTCTATCAAACCATTTTAGGTGTCTACACCCGTGGGTGACTCGGTAATAGCTAGCCGAGTATATAGGAATTATGTGATTGTGATTTGTGATCGTCGTACCATGATTGATTGCATGAGCTGGAAATGGTAGATTTTGACGTTATTATGGGCAAGGATTGGTTAGCTTCTTGTTATACCAATATTGATTGTAGAATGAAGATGGTTCGTTTCCAGTTTCCGGGAGAACCAGTCTTAGAATGGAAAGGAAATGCGGCATCACCAAAAGGTAGGTTTATTTCCTATCTAAAGGCAAGGAAGATGATCACGAAAGGGTGTATCTATCACCTAGTGCGAGTTTAAGATGTAGAAGCTGAGTCGCCGACTCTTCAGTCAGTTCCAGTAGTGAATGAGTTTCCGGATGTGCTCGCGAAAGAGCTTCCAGGCCTTCCTCCCGAGCGGGAGATTGATTTTGCGATTGATGTGTTGCCAGATACTAAACCCATATCTATTCCTCCCTATAGAATGGCGCCCGTAGAACTGAAAGAGTTGAAGGAGAAATTGAAAGACTTGCTTGATAAAGGCTTCATTAGGCCTAGTGCATCCCCGTGGGGAGCACCCGTATTGTTCGTCCGGAAGAAGGATGGCTCTTTGAGAATGTGCATTGATTATCGACAATTAAATAAGGTGACGATTAAGAACAAATATCCTCTTCCGAGGATTGATGATCTATTTGATCAATTGCATGGTGCCAAGTGGTTTTCAAAGATCGATTTGAGGTCCGGGTATCACCAAGTAAGAGTTAGGGAGAAAGACATCCCTAAGACAGCTTTCAGAACAAGATACGGTCATTTTGAGTTCCGAGTGATGTCGTTCGGGTTAACTAATGCACCGGCAGTGTTTATGGACCTAATGAACAATGTATTCTGACCTTTTCTGGATCTATTTGTAATTGTATTGATCGACGACATCTTAGTGTATTCTAGATCCGAGGACGAGCATGCGGATCATTTGCGAATTGTCCTTGGAGTTCTTCCAGCTCGAGAGTTATTCGCGAAGTTTTCCAAATGCGAGTTTTGGTTGAACTCAGTGGCATTTCTGGGCCACATTGTTGCAGCTGACGGTATTCGAGTGGATAGCCAAACGATTGAGGCAGTGAAGACTTGGCCAAGGCCCACGACCCCTACGGAGGTTCGTAGCGTTTTGGGCTTAGCAGGTTATTACCAGCTAGGTTTCAATGGACAGATGCTTGTGAGCGTAGTTTCCAAGAGTTGAAAGGCCGACTGACTTCAGCCCCAGTCTTGACACTTCCAGAGGGATTGGAAGGATATGTTATTTATTGTGATGCTTCAGGCGTCGGGCTAGGTTGTGTATTGATGCAAAATGGTAAGGTGATTGCGTATGCTTCTAGACAATTACGGAAACATGAGTAGATTTATCCTACCCATGACTTAGAATTGGCCGCGGTGGTCCACCCTTTAAAGATATGGAGACATTACTTATTTGGTGTCCACGTGGATATTTATACAGATCATAAGAGTCTCCAGTACATCTTCAAGCAGAAAGAGTTGAATTTGCGGCAACGACGATGGCTAGAGTTGCTAAAAGACTATGATGTTGAAATCCTGTACCACCCCGGAAAGGCAAATGTTGTGGCTGATGCTCTTAGCCGTAGGTCGATGGGAATTCTAAGTGATGTACGACCAGAAAAGGAAGAGATGGCCCGTGAGCATCAACAGTTAGCTTGCCTAGGAGTCCGAGTAGTGGACTCAGGTAGCAGCGGAGCTACTATTCAGAATTCAGCAGTTTCATCGTTAGTAGCGGAAGTAAAAGAGCGACAATATGAGGATCCCATCCTAATGCAGTACAGAGATACACTCCCTCAGAAGGAGGAGTCATCATTTGACATTTCGGAAGATGGAGTTCTCCGTTGTCGAGGCAGGTTATGTGTTCCCGATGTGGCAGGTCTACGCCATCAGATTTTGAGAGAAGCTCATTGTTCCCGTTACTCCGTTCACCCCGGAGCGATGAAAATGTATCATGATCTTAAGACTATATATTGGTGGAATGGGATGAAGAAAGACGTAAAGGAATTCGTAGCTCAGTGTCCTAATTGCCAACAAGTGAAGATAGAACACCAAAAGCCGGGTGGCTTATTGCAAGCTATAGAAATCCCAACTTGGAAGTGGGAAGTGATTAATATGGATTTCATTACAGGGTTACCCCGTTCTCGACGTAAGTATGATTGCATATGGGTGATTGTGGATAGCCTCACAAAGTCAGCTCATTTATTACCGGTCAGAACGACCTATATGGCAGAAGATTATGCCCAGCTTTATCTTAAAGAGATAGTGAGACTCCATGGCGTTCCGGTATCTATTATCTCCGATAGAGGAACTCAGTTTACAGCCATGTTTTGGGGGTCTTTCCAAGAAGGTTTGGGGACCCAAGTGCGCCTAAGAACGACATTTCACCCATAGACCGATGGGCAAGCTGAACGTACTATTCAGACTCTTGAAGATATGTTACGGGCATGTATGATAGATTTTGGAGGAAATTGGGATGACCATTTTCCACTCATTGAGTTTGCTTACAATAACAGTTATCATTACAGCATTCAAATGGCACCGTATGAAGCTCTATATGGGCGAAAGTGTAGATCCCCAATTGGGTGGTTTGAAACCGGAGAAGCTAAGTTGATAGGGCCAGACTTGGTCCGGCAAGCAATAGAGAAAGTTAAGCTCATACAAGATCGGTTGCTAGCGGCTCAAAGTAGTCAGAAGTCCTATGCGGATAATCGTCGAAGATACTTAGAGTTCGAAGTGAAAGATTGGGCATTCTTGAAAGTGTCGCCGATGAAGGGCGTGATGAGATTTGGCAAAAAGGGGAAGCTCAGTCCCCGGTATATTGGGCCATACGAAATTGTGCGCAAAATAGGCAAAGTGGCCTATGAGCTAGATCTACCTCCAGATTTGGAGTCCGTTCATCCAGTATTTCATGTCTCAATGCTTAGGAAGTGTGTTGGAGATCCTACGAGGATCGTCCCAGTGAATGATATTCAAGTGACAGAAAATTTAACTTATGATGAAATACCCATTGCCATATTAGATATGCAAGTACGGAGGCTTAGAAACAAAGAAGTGGCCTCAATTAAAGTTCTGTGGAGAAATAACAATCGAGAGGAAATGACATGGGAAGCGGAAGAGAATATGCGATCCAAATACCCACATTTATTTCAGCCCTTGGAAGAAGTCCAAGATGAGACGTCAAAATCATAAGGTATGCATGTTTTCCCTTTTATACATTCAGGTTGTGTGTGGCCAAATTTCTAGTGCTGTTGTATTATTGCCCTGTGAGGCATTGTTATTGTGGGTTGTTGTGACAGGGTGGTAGTGCCACATTACAGTGGAAACTCTGGCGAAATTTTTATAGAATCCCCCAAGCCTTTAACATTCGAGGACGAATGTTCCTAAGGGGGGTAGAATGTCACACCTCGGACAATTTCCCGTTGGTACGCAAGTAAATGAACTAATGATGTGTGCGAGGAGTGCGAGTGTATAATGTTTCATGGGAAATGTATGTGAAGGGATGTGGATGATTAGAATGAAAAGTCAAGAAATGAGAAAAAATTGAAAGTTGGAAAAACTGCCCAGTGGTCGTATATTGCAAAATACGGACCGTAAAGTGCAATACGGTCCGTAAACTGGCAGTCGTAAACTGCCATGCAAAAGCTTCAGCTTTCTGCCAATGGTCGTAAAGTGAAAATACGGACCGTAAACTGGTATACGGTCCGTAAACTGCCAGGTCGTAAACTGGCATGCCAAACTTCAACTTTCTGCCAGCTGAGGAAGAGGTATAATACGACCTGGTGGATGGACCGTAAAGCGATTTACGGCCCGTAAACCATAGTCGTAAATCACCATGCATGCAGGCCATAGTCTCTGGTCCTGCTTAAGCTTAAAGACAACCACGAGGGACAGTCCGTAAAGTGGAATACGGACCGTAAACCCCCATGGACGACCACTGTTCACCCAGCACAGATTTTCCAATTCATTAAATATGAGGATCAAGACTTATTTTATTTCATTACAACATTACACCACTTCTCTCTAAAACTTCTCTCTACATTTATTATATGAGTTTTCAAGGATTATAAGCCATCAATAACATTAAGACAAGTGAATCAAGGATAAGGGAATCATCAAGGATCATCCAAGTCAAGAAATCCAAATGGAGAAAAACTAGGGTTTTGCTCAAAGAAGAGTATTATCAACCAAAGCTTGTTCCAACAACTTCTAAAGTAAGATTCATGATTTTTACAAGATGTTTAAGGTATTGGAGAATTATAATACATGGATTGTAGGAAATGCGGTCAACTAGGTCATGAATGATGAATAGTGACATTGTGAGAAATAGTTTGAATTGAGTTATGAATGTTGTTGTGTTGTGATATGAATGTGTTATAAATGGTATTAAGATCATGAACTAAACACTTTAGACGAATGGGCGAAGTTGGGTGTTATGACCATGAATGTGGGTGAATTAGAGGCAAATTGAGGAATCCAGATAATGTGGATAATGTGAATGACTAATGGCCATTGTTATGATATTAATGAAGGTATAAACGCTAGCATTGGAAGGGAACGTGCAAGTGTAGAATAGTTCTACGGAAAGGTATGTAAGGCTAACCCTTCTTTCATAGGGCATGGTTCTTGGCCAAATTCCTAATTCCTCTATATGAGTATGTTGTCTTCACATGGTTGACATTCCGAGCTCATAAGCTCACGACCCTTGATATGTACTATGATTATACTATGTTCCTCGTATGACGAGTAAGTCTATAATATAAATGTAACGATAATGATGAGGATAGTAATGATGATGAGTGCAAAATGAGACTAGCGATGTTTACGAGCTATGATATATGTATATGTATGCCTATGAAGGGCTATGATAAGACCCCGAGCTTATGATGCTGGGTAAGACTATATGTATATGACTATGTATAATGTATGTATACTATTACGAAACGGATAACCTTTGCGGATGGTACGGATAACCCTGAAGCCTTGGTAGGGCCAGGTATGAGTAACCTTGAGCCTTGGTTGGCCAAGTATGTATGAAACACCGATCCTATGAGGTCGGGTATGCTATGTAAAGGCTATGTATATGAAATGACTATGTATATAATATGAATATGAATATGATAAGACTATGTATAAGAATATGATTAAGGATATGTATACGAATATGAGCACAAGTATGGTACGAGTATTATTATGGGATACGAACGACGATGTATGCAAGTAAGCGACATGATGACGATATTACTGTCTCCCCTCCTATGCTATTTTCATATGATATCTATTATGCTTTTATATTGATGATGATCATGCTTTACATACTCAGTACATTCTTCGTACTGACGTCCTTTTGTTTTGGACGCTGCGTCATGCCCGCAGGTGCACAGGGAGACAGACTTGATCCATAGCTGCTTATTCAGAGATTGCATAGCATAGCTCCATTTCTTTCGGAGCCGTAGCTTTTGGGTACTTATTCTTTTGTGTATAAAATTATGGGCATAGCGCGGTCCTGTCCCGCTCATACGATATGTCATACCCTTAGAGGCTCGTAGTCATGTGTATGTGGGTAGAGTTGTTCGGCCATGTCGGCCCATGTTTTGTATATCTTTTGTTAGCCACGTCGGCCTTGTACTTATGATGTGGCATAGATGTCTATGATATGTTAAATGATGATGGTCGTTTAATGGGGTCAATATGATTAACGATAAGAAAAGCACGAATTGACTTATGGTTCACCTAGATGTTATGTTATGTACGATAAGGGGGTGCTCGGGTGGGGTAGCACCGGGTGCTCGTTACGGCCCCCTAGCCGGGTCTTGACAGTAAGAGTTCCTATTCTTAAAGACTTTGTAATGATTAACGTCCTTGACTTCCAATAGCTGTTTTGCATTATCTTGGCACATGACGTATGATTCCTGAGGCTCTATTTGATATAGTTCTTATTGACATCCATACTTAACATGACTATTGTCTTGATATTCGAGTGCTAGTTAGTCCACTAATTCTATTGAGTCTCAGATGATGATGTAGTGGTATATGGTTGCTCATGATATTCTACTCGTGCATACTGTTATTGTATCATTCACCGAGTCCCGGGCCGGGTATGTTATCGTGCACAGTGTCGTTGCATTATTCACCGAGTCCCTTACTAGAGGGTCGGGTACGGTATATGTATATGATGATATGATTATGGCACCGAGTCCCATGATGGGCCGGGTATGGTATACGTGTACACAACTTTATTCACCGAGTCCTATAATGGGCCGGGTACGGTATATGATGATATGATGATATGATAATATGACTTTATTCACCGAGTCCCTTACTAGAGGGCCGAGTACAGTATATGTATATGATGATATGATGATATGACGATATGACTATAGCACCGAGTCCCATAATGGGCCGGGTACGGTATATGATAATGATATGCCTGCCTTTGTTTCGTAAGACACAGGTACAGTGATATCTTGATTATTATACTTGTCCCCTGGAGCCTCTACTTCAGTTATGGTCATTTTTACTGTATTTCATGCTTTACATACTCAGTACATATTCTGTACTGACCCCCTTTCTTCGAGGGGCTGCGTTTCATGTCCGCAGGTGCAGATACTCGCTTTGGTGATCCGCCAGCTTAGGATCCCCTTTCTGCTGTCTTGGAGAGCTCCGTTGTTCCGGAGCCTAGATTTTGGTACAGATCTTCTGATGTATATATATATATATATATATGTGTTTGTCTAGGGGTACGACGGGGCCCTGTCCCATAATATTTCACTGTTGAACTCTTAGAGGTCTGTAGACATGTATATGGGTTGTATTCAGATTTTATCTGTTGGGTCTATATGGTTATTGTGGATGTTCTGTCGTTGTAGAAGCCTTGTCGGCTTGCGTAATATTCTGATATGTAGTAACAGCCTTGTCGGCATGCGTAGAATAATGATATATACAGTGGCAGCCTCGCCGACTTGTGTAAGTTATTACGATGTGATTGATTGAGAACCTATAGTATCAGTCCGATAATGTTTGACAGGTACATATGGGTGTCCAGCTCGGGCACTAGTCATGGCCCACGGGGTTGGGTCGTGACATCTAGTACCCAATTCCAAATGCAAAGTCTTCTATAACTGGGATGTAAACATCGTGCCTCTATCGGATATGATGGAAATACGAACCTCATATAGATGAACAATCTGATGGATATAAATCTGGGCTAACTTCTGGGCAGCAGTATAAGTAATCTGAACTGGTATGAAATGGTAGACTTGGTCAATCTATCAATAATGACCCAAATCAAATAAACTTACCCAAGGTCTTCGGAAGATCAACCACAAAGTCCATCGCTATCCTCTCGCTCTTCAACTTCGGAATGGGTATCCTCTGAAGTGTAGCCCCGGGTCTCTACTGCTAGTACTTCACCTTCTGGCAATTCAAACACTGTGCAATGAACTCAACAATATCACGCTCCATCCTAGCCAACCAGTAGTGCTGCTTCAAGTCACGGTACATATTGGTAGCACCAGGATAAATAGAATATCTAAAACCGTAAGCCTCCGCTAAAATCGTCTTAATCAGATCATCAACATGGGGAACACAAACATGCCCCTGGATTCTCAAGACACCCTCCTTATCAATCACAGCCTCTTTGGCCTCACCATGCAAGACTTTATGGCGAATCTTAGACAAACTTGCATCCTCAAATTGTCTAGCCTTAATCTGCTCCAGAAACGATGATCTCGCATCAATAAAAGCCAATACTTTGCCCGAACCAGACACATCATGCCTCATAAAACTATTAGCTAGAGTCTAAACCTCTCTGGACAACAGACTCTGTAGCGTAATCAACCGAGCCAAACTACCTATGCTAGCTGATTTTCTACTCAAGGCATTTGTCACCACATTTGTCTTGTCGGGATAATACAAGATAGTAATATCGCAATCCTTAAGCAACTTCATATATCTCCACTGCCTAGAATTAAGATCCCACTGAGTCAACACATGCTGAAGACTATGATGATCAATAAATAGCTAACAATGGGCACCATAGAGATAGTCCTCTAAATCTTTAACACAAAATTCACAGCTGCCAACTCCAAGTCATGAGTAGGATAGTTCTTCTCATGAATCTTCAGCTTTCTGGAAACATAAGAAATCACCTTCTTTTCATGCATCAAAACAGCACCCAAACCAGAACGAGAAACGTCACAATAAATTACAAAGTCCTTGCCCTCCACAGGCAAAGATAGAATAAGAGTTGTAGTTAATAAAGTCTTGAGATTTTGGAAGCTCTCCTCATACTCGTCGGACCATTGGAAGGGTACCTCTTTCTGAGTCAAATGGGTCAAATGTGAAGCAATAGAGGCAAACCCCTTCATAAACCGACGGTAGTAACTGGCCAACCCCACAAAACTGCGAATTTGTGTCATTGATATAGGCCTAGCCCAATCTCTCACGTCTTAATCTTTTGAGGATCAACTATAATCCCTTCCTTTGAAATCATATGTCCCAAGAAGGACACAGAAGTGAGCCAAAATTCACACTTAGAGAACTTGGCATACAATTCCTTGTCTCTTAGCAACCCAAGAACCACCCTCAAGTGTTCTTCATGATCTTTCTTACTCTTCGAATAAACCAAAATGCCATCAATAAACACTATCACAAAGGAGTCTAAGTATGGCTTAAAAATGCCATTCATCAAATCCATAAAAGAAGTTGCAGTGTCAGTAAGCCCGTAAGACATAACCAGAATCTCATAATGACTACAACTAGTTCGAAAAGCTGTCTTAGGAATATCCTCTGCCCGAATTTTCAATGGATGATAGCCCGATCTGAAATAAATTTTTTAAAACACAGAATCCCTTCGAACGAATGAAACCTTTACTAAGAAGATCCTGAAGTTGCTCTTTCTATGTCCTCAACTCTGTTGGTGCCATCCGATATGGAAGAATAGAAATAGGGTGGGTCCTTAGCTCTAAGTCAATACAGAAGTTAATGTTACGGTCTGGTGGCATGCCTCGATACTCTACGAGAAACACCTCCATAAACTCACGTACCATAGGAACTGACTCAAGACATGGACCATCAACACTGGTATTACTAATATGTGCCAAATAAGCCAAGCACCCTCTATCCACTAATTTTTCTGCATGAAAAAAGGAAATGATTTTCTTCAGGGAGGGACTAAGGTTACTTTTCCACTCAAGTCTAGGCACCCCGGGCATAGCTAAGGTGACTGTCTTGACATGACAATCTATAATTTCACAATAAGGAGCTAGCCAACGCATATCCAAGATGACATCAAAATCTACCATGTCTAAAATAACCAAGTCAACCCTAGTGCCATACCCCATAAATGTCACAATACAAGATGGAAAAACTCTATCTACTACCATAGAGTCTCCAGCTGGTGTAGATACATGTATAGAGGCATCAAGTAAATCACAGACCATATCAAAACCTATAGAGAAATATGTAGACAAATAAGAAAATGTAAAACTTGGGAAAAACAATACAAAAGACATCCGGTGGCAGAGTAAAATGTTACTTGCAATAACTGCATCTGAGCCCTCAGCCTCTATTCTACTAGGAAAGGCATAACAATGAACCCGTCCGCCAGTAGCCTGCGAACCATTGTGATCAACCTGACCTGTTTGAGTAGCCACTGCCGGGCTGATGTCCACCTCTACCCGACTGAAACTCGCCTCTGTTAGGCTTGTTGCCACCTCTACCAGCCATGTGACCGCCATGCCCAGACTAAACACAGTTACCCCCATATGATCCTCCCCCTCTACCTGATGCTGGAGCTCTGGGAGCCTCAATCTAAATACCCTAGCCACCTTGCATAAGTCTGGGATAATTTCTCTTGAAATGCCCCGTATAACCATATTTGAAGCATCCGCAATCTGGTATCGGACGTTGAACAGAAACGGAAGAAGCCGAATAACCACTATAATCTGGAGCTCTGGTCTGCGAACCCCCTGGCTGATTGGGATAGAACTGACTGGCCCCATATAGGCCTCCAACTATAGATTGCATGGCTGACTGAACAGGGCATCCCGAAAAGACCTGGGAACTCTAGCCCTTAGAAAAAGAGCCACTGAAACCACCACCCTTTTGGGACTTCTTATATGCGGACTTATTATAACCATCTTGTCTTATACCTTCGACGGTGCTAGCCTGAACGAAAGCACCTATTGCTTCAAGCTGAAAAGCTGACAATTAATGAGCAGTGTCAACCCCTTCACAGATCTCCTAACCCTCCTCAAAAGCAGCTACAGGTAGACTACCCTACTAAATATTGCTGAATTTATCATGCATGGGGTCCTTCAAAGTACAAGGAACATACTTGTCTAAAAACATGTGAGAGTACTGAGTCCATGTCAACGGACGTGATCCAACTGTAGCCTGCATGGCTGGAAGGTCACAAACTCTACACCATACTTCTCTACTACCGCCATCTTATGGAGCCTGTCATGACAGTCCATAATGAACTCGTAAGCATCGGCAACCTCGATGTCGAAGAACTCTGAGGGATTCATCTTAGTGAATCTCCCAATCAAATCATGCTCATCCCTTATCAACACCGAACCGCCCACTGGTCCAGGAAATACCTCCAATCCTGGAGCCTCATCCAAATGAGGAGCCATAGCTGCAGCATGCTGTAACCCTGGAGTATGAACTCTGCCCGGAGCTAGATGACCCACTTTGGAACCTTGAGCACCTGGAACAACTGGTAGCGCGCCTACCTCTATCAACCCGTTCTGCATGTTCAACACCTGAACCATCATATCAGACAACACTGGAGGACCTATAATATCTAGCTAAGATGGTGCTGCTGCAAACTTTGCTGCCTCATATGGCATCACCTAAGGCTCAAGGGACTCAGCGCGGTCCTGAATAGCCTTGGAGCCCCACCCCTAGTTGGTGCTGCTGCTCCCCGGCCTCTACCACGGCTATGGCCCCTAGCCTGCCCTCCACCACGAACTGCAGCCCTAGCGGTCTGACCTCCACCGTAAGCTGCTAACCCAGCGGCCGGCGTAGTTACCTCATTAGCAGATGTTGAGGCACGAGTCCTCAGAATCAGTGAGAGAAAAGAAAGAAAAGTCAAATACCAATTTGAATCATCTAGATACTAACTGGAATCAAGTAGCACCGAAGAAAGAAAGAATTTGAATTTTCCTTGTGTCTCATAGCCTCTCAAAGATAAGTCCTGACGTCTCCGTACGGGTCCGCTAGACTCTACTAGACATGTCTTTGTATAACGAGATCGATGAACCTAGGGCTTGGATACCAACTTTGCCAGGACCCAAGTAGCCGTGAGTGACACCCACACTAATTTTTCTAGTGGGCAAACTAATCCCCTTAACCAATTAGCAACTAATTTGTTATACCCCGTATTTTTATACGTCGAATAATTCGCAAGCAAATTGACTCAAGTTAAAGACGGGGTTACTTTCGGACAGGAAATAGGAACTTTTAATTTTAAATTTTAATTAGCACACGAATTGTTTATAAATTTTATTTAGTGTAGACATATTAATGGACATTAGAGATTAATTAATTGTGATTAGGTTATTAAGTGGACCCCACTACAATACATGGATAAATATAATTGGATCATGAAAGATGACATGTCATAGTTAGACACATGTCATTTTAGTTGGACATGTGTCCACTTTGTAGGTGCCATATAAGGCTATGAGTGATGACTAAGCTATGAACAAGAATTCATTTTCAACTTTGTAAAAGAAAATTAGAGAAAGGAATTCCTAAGCCTTGGAGAAAGTAGAAGTCACGGCCATGGCAGCCACCAAGGGATCTCTCGGCCAGCTCCTTGCCGCCCCTTTCTACACAATTAATTGGAAAGATTTCAAGATCAAGTAGAGGAAAAAGATGGAGATCATAGCAGCCATGGCAACTCATGGCCATGGCTGTTCTTGAAGAAGTTACACGTTGATAATAAGAGCTTGTCTCTAAGGTAAGATTCAATCCTTTTCTACATGTTTTGGAGGTAGTTTAGACTTGCATAGTTTGGTAGATGTGTGTTGAATTATAAATTGAGCCGTGTAAGGGGGCTGTTTGATTAAGAATGGTGAATTGATTTCTAGTAGCATTATGGAGGAATTAAATGGTTAAAATTTAAGTTGTGTTGTTTTACGGACATGTTATCCTTGTTGAATTGAAAGGATTGAAGGTATGATTATGTTCATATGTTGTTGTTGTTGTCATGGATTAAGTGAAGGGATTATGGTAATTAAAGTTGTCGTTGTTATGCGAAATTGTGGGTTAAAATGGATTCAGAAAGGTTGTTGGGTTGTTAGAATTATTATGGGCTGAATTGTAAGAATTTTGTATGTATATCTCTATTGTTGGTATTTCTGTGATAACTTGAGAATAATTGAAAATTCGGGTTAGGCGAATATATAGGGGAAATGCTGCCCGATTTTCGTTAAGTCCTTAACTAATGAAAATCCCTAATCGAGAAATTATATGTTAAAGAACGAGTTCTACAAGCGATGGGCTACAGATTTACGAACTACAAAATATAGTTATGACGATAGCGTTAATTTTATATTAAATAGGCTAAAGGGGCGACGAAGCGAACGGGTTTGTGATTAATCGTTAACAGGTATGTAAAGTTAACCTTTCTTTCTTTTTGGCATGATCTTTATGAAATGAACATACGATGTGTATATGATTCCAAAGAAGTTCTTATTCTTAGAGTCAAGCTACTTCGTTCCTTTTTGCTAATTGAAGACTTTTGTATATTCCCTCTCCTGTACTGATCTTATCTTGTAACCAACCGAATTTGGTTTATCCTTTTAATACCATCGTAAGTCGATAGACTATCGCATCTATTTTCCACGACCCATTCTTTCATTTGTACAACTCATACTGTTCTGTAGTCTTTCTTTACTAGATGGTTATACTGTAGTTTGGCGTCATAGTTATTCCAGTATCATGTCGATCCTTGTCTCCTTCTTATCTTCCCCTTTCGATACCATAACTTGCTCATATTTATACATATCCCTCGTATATTCAGCATATTTCCATTATGATCAAATTTCGGTACTCCTTATCAAAACTCTTGTCCCATGCTATCGATGTTTTGCCTCTTGGCCAAACTTATCGGCTTATTAACCTTCCTCTTGTTCTGGATGGTTACACAACTTCCTTTTACCAATTCATTAGTCCACTTTCCTTACTTTCTCCCTTAGGGTCTTCCTTGACTTCCCTTACTCGCAAAAAGCTCTTCCCCACTTGCCATTCTACAGTATTGGCCCTAGGATTTGTAGAATATTCTATTAGGAGTACAAATCCATTTTATTTCTAAAATTGACCCTTTGGGGAGGGGGGACTTTTACTGCTTTCTAGATGAATGTATCATTATGGCTTCATATTTATCCCTTTCGGATGTATCCTAGGAGTCAGAAATACCTTAACATCTTCATAAAACCCGATTATTACTTCTCAGATTATATCCATACTCATCGTTATTATACTTCAATCCTATTTATCAAGATCTGTTTTCGAAACCCTCGCATTCGTCGTTTACCCCATATTTCCATACTCTATTCTTCCTGCTTATTTACTTTAGAGATTTATCCAGATGGCTATTCGCCCCTACCGTCGTAGATATACCCTAGGACGAACTGCTCTGATACTACTTTTGTCATGACCCAACCAGAGGGCCATGACAGGTGCCCGAAGCTAACCCACTGAGCACCTCTGAACATACATCTCATAACCATTCTAGGTGGACCACAAAAAATAGCTCATGGGTATCATAATCTGTAAAGGAATATGTCACAAGATAAAGAAACCTCGCTGTATGATCATTAATAACTATGTCCACAAACATAGGCCAACAAGGCTGCAAAAATATAATACCACAACATGAACTGATAGCGATACGGGACTTCTAGCTACACATATCTGTCTACGAACCTCAACACAGAATACAGGAATCCATGAAGACAGGACTGGACAACGTCGTGCCCAAATATATACACAAAGGAGTTGTACCAATAAGGTACAACTCCAAAACAACTGGAGCCTTTCTGAAACTCTGCTGAAGAAGCCCCTAAGGATCAGATCCGTCTCCCTGTCTATCTGCGGGCATGAGAGCAGTGTCAACAAGAAAGGACGTTAGTACGAATAATGCACTGAGTATGTAAGGCATGAATAACAACATAAACAAGAATAAAGAAGCGTGAGATAAAGAGATAACCTGTATATCTGATTGCCTCTTAAGGCGGATGTCATGCATGCTAACTTTAACTTTTTAAATCAACATCATAAATACGTATATATATATATGTGAACTGCCTGACCATACAGGTACGGTGTTATGCTACCCGGCCATATAGGCACGGTGTTAGCATCATTAGCTCGCGTCCGGGGTAATTATCTCATGCCGCCCACTAGTGGTGTCTGCCCGGCCATGTAGGCACGGTGTTATTATCATTATCCATAAGCTGCCCACTGTAGTGGTGTCTGCCCAGCCATGTAGGCACGGTGTTATTAAAATACATACATATGTATATATCAAGCATGCATGAGAGCCAAATTAAAAGCTACAACTTTATCGGAATGACGTAAGGTCAGTAACCTCCGATTATCTTATCGAACAATCATCATCGTTATATCCCACCTTGAAGACACAAGTAGCATAAGGTGAGATCAATAACAATGAATAAAATTAAGAAAGTCATAGAATAAACTCAATAATCTCATAATACCATCAAGACTATAAACATTGGAATCTCCAAACTGGAATCATCATCATCCTCATTACCATCGTAGAAAACATCTATCTTTAGTATCATAAGAACTTTGAGAATCATGAACTTCTAGCTTTTTGGGAATATGAATGTTATGGAAAACATGTATGGGTTTATAAGGAAAGAATCATGCCTTTAGAAAGAAAGGAACAACCTTAACATACCTTTTTGGTCTATTATTACTTAACGCTTATCCTTCCAAGCTCGTGAATCTACATTCAAGAGAATTCACAATACTGTTAGGCTTATCGTCATATGCTTATCTTAAGTCTTCAAATTAAACCCCTTTAGAATCTGCCAACATTCGGGTAGCATCTCTCCTATTTATATCCCTTGCCCGAAATCACAATACCGACAACCAACACAACAACAACAACACTAACACTAACAACATCATAATCAATACCAAAAAATTCCATAAAACATCCCACACGATGTTTATCAACATACAATAACAATATACACTTCCTTCTTTCCTAATCAAGGAGCATAATCTCATCAACACACAAACAACATTAGATACCATCCATATACAAGGAAAATAGCCCAACAACACGGCTACAGCATGCTCAAAACAGTCCAAAAACTCAACAACTACAGCACAACACTTTATGACCTTGCATACATAACAATTTTCACTTTTAAAACTTGATAAACCTTCAAATAAACTCAACATAAGAGATATGATGAAGAACATACCTTATATTTGAAGAACTTTAGCCACACCACCATTCTTCATGACCAAACTCACCACAACATCAATTAGAAACAAGACCAATCACTTTTCATGAACTAGTTTGGTGCAATCTTGTTGAATTCTTAATTCAAGGGGTTATAGGTGTTTAAAAGAAGTGTATGGATGTGTCTAGAGCTCCCAAGAAGTTTAAATGATGAAAAAGGTGGAATATCATGGTATTTATACCCCTTGAGAGTCAGTTCAACCGACTTTCCACGTGGGGCAAGCGGGTAGCCATTTTGCAGTTTGGAGACTTATCTTTGTCACGACCCGGCAAGGGGCCATGACGGGTACCCGGAGCTGACTACCGAGTACCACTCATTAGACTATTCATCATGCTCAATCTGAACATATATAAACCCAAAAGCTATACATAAATATACATAAGCCCGTACGGCTGCAAAAATGATATACAAAAATGTACACTGACATCACCATGGGACACAATTTACCCACACATACATATCTGTGAGCCTCTACCAGAGTACTAGACATAAGGACGGGACGGGACCCAATCGTTCCCAAAATGCATACACAAAAGAATCGGATTATAAGTAGCACCTCCGGAACAATGGTGTTATATCCCGTATTTTTGTACGTTGGATTATTCGTAAGCTGATGTGGCGTCCACATGTACAGATTTTTTTAAAAGACATATGAAAAGTTATATGGATAATATATGTGACGTTAAACACAACTCAAGAAGGACCCTTGAGCCAAATCAAAGTGGAAGTCCTCCAAAAAGAAATGGGTGTTTTTAAGTTACTTTTTTGGGTGATCTCACTTCGGGAGGCCATAACCCCATCAGTATTTTCGAATTTGGGAAAACTCCCAAAATTAAAGTTGTAGATAATTGAAATACCTTTCCAACCATAGGTCGTGGGCCTGCATGTGACATCGGGATAAGAAGATATGGAGGTTTTAAGGAAGAAAGGTCAAGCTGGGCAGTGGGCTCGGCCCAACCCGAATCCTTAATTAAAAAAAATAAAAAAATAAATAAAATGATGACTCATTATGATGGGCACGCGGAAGGCTTAGGGGCAGCATATATATATATATATATACATGGTTGATGACTAATTTTAGTCATATAATTCATTTGTAGTTGTCATTGTAATTGAGAGAGAGAGAGAGAGAGCTTCCATGCCATGGCAACTCACGGCCATGGCATATTTGGAGCAGCTCACGGGCAGCTGCTATGGTGAAAAAAATTTATAATCCCCTAAGGTGTTTTACACGTCAAGAAGGCAGCAACCTAAGGGTGTCGAAGTGCGGGAGATTAAGTGGTGCGAATTGAGCAAGTTATTATAGGATCTGTCCTAATCAATTCAAGGTAAGCTTTCTTCATCTTGAAATGTAATTTGAGTTAAAGATGTTGTAATGGAGAGATGAATTTGTATTATATGGAATTGTTGAAATATGAATTGGATTAAATGTTCATAAAGTGGTGGACTGTTCTTGTTGAGCTGAAAGATTAAAAGGGTGGTTTTATGTTCATGTGTTGTTGTTCTTGTTGTTGTCGTGTTGTTGATGATGTGGGTCCTAAATTTGGAGGAAAGAAGTGTATAACATATCGTATACAAAGCGTATGTTGGTCTGTTTGGTGTATAATCTTAAATATTAAGGATTTGGATTGGAAAAGGATTAAGAAAGGTTATTGGGTTATTTGAGTTGTTTATGGGCTGGATTGTAAGGATTTGATATGAATATTTCTACTACTGTTGTTGTTGGTATTGTTGTGATAACAGAAGATTAGTTAGAAGTTCGGGTTAGGCGAGTTATATAGGGGAAATGCTGCCCGATTTCCGTTAAGTTCTTAACTAATAAAAATCCTAATCAAGAAAGTAGGAACTAAAGAATGATTCCTATAAGCGGTTGATTGTAGATTTATAAGCTAGAAAGTATAGTTTACTAACGATAGCGTTACTTTCATATTAAATAGGATAAAGAAGCGACGAAGTAAGCTTGGTTACGGTTGATCTACGACAGGTATGTAAAGTTAACCCTTCTTTCCTTTTGGTATGATCCTTATGAAATGAATAGACGATGTGTATATGATTCCAAAGAAGTTCCTATTCTTAGAGCCACTAGGATGGATACTGTTCTTGATTTCCAGAAGCTATTTTATTATATCTTGATACGTGTATATGATTCCAAAAGTTCTATTTTGATATAATCCACTGTGACATTTGAAAGTTATTTGATATGACTATTGTCTTGATTTTCAAATGATAGTTCGTTTTGATTATTCCATTGAATATTTGATAATGTTTTAATTTGCATATGGTTGCTCACTACTCTACTCGTGCCTGCCTCAATATGTCTTTCACTGAGTCCCGGGCCAGGATACATTTTCGTGCACAGTTTCACTGCATTGTTCACCGAGCCCCTCACTAGAGGGCCGTGATACGATATATACATGATGGAGTTATGATGTGTTTATGGAGTTATGATGTGTTTATGGCGTTATGATGTGTTTATGGAGTTATGATGTGTTTATGGCGCCAAGGATGGTATGTGGCGATCTTATTCACCGAGTCCCATAATGGGCCGGATATGATATATGATATTGATATGCGTGATTTTCATTACATGAGGCAAGTGTATTGATGTTTTAAAAGTCATACTTGTTTCTGGTAATATCTATTTCAGTATGATTCTCCTTACTGTATTTCATGATTTATATACTCAGTACATATTCCGTACTGACCCCCTTTCTTCGGGGCGCTGCGTTTCATGCCCGTAGGTACAAATAGTTTGTTTGGTGACCCTTCAGCTTAGGACTCCTACTCAGCTGTCTTGGAGAGCTCCGTTGTTCCGGAGTTTAGACCTTTGGTCCAGATCTTATGATATATATATATATATATATATATATATATATATATATATATGTTTATCCAGGGGTACGACGAGGCCCTGTCCCGTCATATTTCACTGTTGATACTCTTAGAGGTCTGTAGACATATGTGTGGATTGTGTACAAGTTCTGTTCAGCTGTGTCTATACGATGTGCTATGATATGATGTTCGTCTGTAGTGGCAGCCTTGTTGGCTTGCATATGATGTTGATATGTAGTGGCAGCCTTGTCGGCTTGCGTATCATTTTATGATTTGATTAGTTGTGACTCCTCAGAAAACAGTTTATCTGGATATGTATATACGTGACGACGTCATGAACCTTGGAGTTCTTTTGCAAGTTTCCATATTGTTCTTAGATTCAGTTTGACTATATCCAACAGGTACGTATGCGAGTGTCCCGGTCGGGCACTAGTCATGGCCCACGGGGTTGGGTTGTGACAAATGGAGTGCTCCTGTGAATCTGCTGATAAGCTCCTACAAATCTGCACCATCTCCCTATCTACCTGTGGGCATGAACACAACGTCCAAAAAGAAAGGACGTCAGTACGAACATTGTACTGAGTATGTAAGGCCTGAATAGTAATAGCATATAGCATAATAAGGAAACAGTGAAACATTTGCTGAAATATAGGAAAACCCTTCCACAAATCTTCTATAGTAACCTTCCAATCCCAAAAAACTACGGACTTGTGTCGGCGTTGTAGGCCTTGGCCATGTCTTCACAGCCTCAATCTCTTGGACATCTACTCGAATGTCGTCAACTGAAATAATATGGCCTAGAAAAGTTACAGAATTCAGCCAAAATTCACATATCGAAAACATAGCATACAATTCACGAGTCCGAAGAATCTCAAGGACAATACGCAAATGGTCTGCATACTCGGATTCTGTCAGAGAGTATACAAGAATATCATCAATGAACACGATCACAAATAGATCAACGAGAGGCCTGAATACATTATTCATCATATTTATAAACACCGCCGGAGCATTAGTCAGTCCAAATGACATTACCCGAAATTCATAGTGGTCATATCTCGTTTTGAAAGATGTTTTAGGAATATCTTATTTCTAACTCTCATTTGATGATACCCTGACCTCAGATCTATTTTGGAAAACCACTTGGCGCCCGGTAACTGGTCAAACAAATCACCAATTCTTGGTAGCATATATTTATTCTTTATCGTCACCTTATTCAACTGCCTATAATAAATACACATTCGTAAAGAACCATCTTTATTTTGCACAAATAGGATAGGTGCTCCCCACGGTGACGAACTGGGCCTAGTAAACCCCTTCTCAAGTAAATCCTTTAGTTGTGCCTTTAGCTCTTTCAATTCTGCAGGAGCCATTCGTTAAGGTGGAATAGATATTGGTTTAGTATCCGGTAACACATCAATAGCGAAATGAATTTCTCTTTCCGGAGGTAGACCTGGGAGTTCATCTGGAAATACATCTGGATATTCATTCACTACCGGGACAGATTGAAAAATCAGTGGCTTTACTTCAGTGTCATGAACTTGAACTAGGTGATAAATGTAGCCTTTTGCTATCATCTTCCTTGCCTTAAGGTAGGAAATACACCTACCTCTAGGAGACGCTGTATTACATTTCCATTCAAGCACGGGCTCTCCCGGAAATTGGAATCAAACAACATTAATTCGGCAATAGACATTGGCATAACATGAGGCCAACCAATCCATACATATAATCACATCAATATATAACATTTCCAGCTCAAGTAGATCAACTTTAGTCTAATGATCACATACCACAATTATACAATTCTTGTATACTTATCTAGCTACTACGGGGTCCCCAACCGGAGTAGATACCTCAAAAGGTTTAATTGGCTCAGGTTTCACCCCAATACAACCAGCAATATAAGGAGTAATTTAAGACAACGTGGAACCCGAATCTATCAATGCATAAACCTCATGAGAGAATATAGATAGTATACATGTAGCCACATCCGGGGAGGACTCAAGATCATGTCATCCGGCTAGAGCATAGATGCGGTGCTGTTTACCACCTTAACTGGACACTCCCCCTCTGCCTTTACCTCGACCTGCTCGAATCTAGAAAGTTTGCCTTATCGGGCGCACAGAAGAAGAACCAGCTGCTGATCCTGTAGGCTGACCCCACCTCTACCATACGTCGCGACACAATCACGCATCACGTGCCCAGTTTGTCCACAAACATAACAAGCATCTGATCCTTGGCGACACGGGCTTGAATGTAACTTTCTACATTGCCTACATCGTGGGACCGGTGGTATCCTTTGACTATAATCACCTCCAAACTGGGAACTCGAAGCTCTCGAGCTTTGACCCTATCCTGAATAGATGGAACGATCAAATCTCCTGCCTGCAAATTGGGGAGGTGCACAAGTCAGCGACTGGCCTAAGTATCTGGAATATGACTGCCTCGGCCCCCCTCTATAGTCGCTACCGGCACCCATAGATTTGGCCCTCTTACTCTACCCTCTATCAATATCACGCTCACCCCTCTGCCGCTATTGTAGTTCTTCTAAATTCTGGGCATGGGCCTGAATATGGGAAATATCCATCTCTTCTTGCAATGAATCGGTCAAGCAATCTTTAAACAAATATGGCCCTAAGCCACTCACAAATCTATGCATTCTATCTCCCATATCGGCCACCATAGTGGGAGCATGCCGAGACAACTAATTAAAGTGAAGCCTACACTGCCGAGCACTCATATTCCCTTTCTTTAGTTTCAGAAACTTGTTAGCTCGGGCTCTCCAAACCTCGGGTGGAAAATAATGGCGAAGGAAAGCATCCATAAATGTTTGCCAAACCGGGGGAGGTGCATTTTCCTTTCTTGAGGATATCCAATTATTATACCAAAGAACCGCCACATCCCGGAGTCTATAAGATGCCGACTCTACATATTCAGTATCGGAGGCATGAATAATTCTCAACATTTTCAGCATCTCATCAATAAAGCCTTGCGGGTCTTCATCCGACTTTAACCCGAAAAATTCTGGAGGATTTAAACTCATAAAATCATGGGCTCTAGCACTAGTCGGCCTGTCACCTGAACTCGTACCCTGCCGCTATGCCTGAGCGGCAACTAACTGTGTCAATAGCTGAATAGCTTCAGTCATTTGTTGACCCGAAGTACCCGGTGGAGGAACTGGAGGCATAGGAGCTTGGACTGAAGCCCCCTCTTGTTCTTATAGAGTAGGCAGAGTGTGAGAAGTATTGGATGGAGCCTCATTATGTGATTCACCTTCTTCTATATTTGTTGGTCGCTCCCTTTCCATCTACCTTTTTGTCGTAGCCTTGCCCTTCTGGGCGGTTGTGGCTTTTCTCTTTATCGGCATCGCTGAAATCACAACGCACAATTAGGGAGGAGAAAATCTTATAACATGGCTCTATGGCATGATCTAATAAGAATAAGAACGGTCATTTTTCCTAGATGCCCCGCAACCTCTTGTTTATAAGTGTGGCGCGCTTCACACCCATAAACGAGACTCTGCTGGAAACGGCTCGTAGACACACCCTAGGACGGAACGGCTCTGATACCACTTTTTTCCCAACCTGGTAAGGGGCCATGACGGGTACCCAGAGATGACTACTAAGCACCACTCATTAGACTATTCATCATAATCAACCTGAACATATATAAACCCAAAAGCTATACATAAATATACATAAGCCCATATGGCTACAAAAATGATATACAAAAATGTACACTGACATCACCTTGGGACACAACTTACCCACACGTACGTATCTATAAGCCTGTACTAGAGTACTAGACATAAGGACGGGACAGGACCCCATCTTGCCCAAAATACATACACAAAAGAATCTGATTATAAGTAGCACCTCCGAAATAATTGAGTGCTCCTGTGAATCTGCTGATAAGCTCATACGAATATGCACCGTCTCCCTGTCTACCTGTGGGCATGAACACAGCGTCCAAAAAGAAAGGACGTCAGTATAAACATTGTACCGAGTATGTAAGGCATGAATAGTAATAGCATAATAAGGAAACAGTCAAACATGAGCTGGAGATATAACCTGCTTAACCTTTAAAGGAAAACACATGTATGCATATCATATATATACCATCGTCGTTAACCCGCGTCTGGGTAACCATCATAACACAGCCCACTAGTGGTGTCAAGTCCGGCCCTCTAGGCACGGTGTAATCTTAAGCAACCTGCATTAGTAGTAACATGTCCGGCCATCTAGGCACGGTGGAATCGTATGCAGCCCGTCTTCGCAGTGACATGTCTGACCATGTAGGCACGGTGTAATATTATCATCATATACCTCTCATAAAGCATGCAGAAGAACTTAAGACAAACTATGACTCTATCGGGGTGACGTAAGGTCGAGAACCCCCCGATTCCATTATAGAGTAATCATAATCATCATACCTCAACTTGAAGGAACTAGCATCATAAGGTGGGTCTAGCAATAATGAATAACATCAAATAAATCGTATAAGGATCATTAATTTCGTGGCAATATCGTATCATAGGCTTTAGGGTCTTTAGGCTTAAACTCATCATCATCATTATTATATTCGTAACATAGCATACGCCTTAGAATCGTTATAAACTTTGACTCGTATTTTTCGGGATGTAGGAAGGTCATGGAGAATAGGGACAGTCATGTCATAAGAATCATGCTTTAGAAAAGAAGGGACTAGCCTTACATACATTTGTATCTCTTCAACTCTATCATCTAATTTCTGTCTCTCAAGCTTGCGATTCTACCTTCAAGGGAATTCATACTAAGATTACATAATTGAAGACATACTTATGCTTCAAGCTAGAGCAACTAAGAGCTAACGAAAATTGGGCAATATCCCCCTTGTATCACAACTCCTTCCATATAACGAACAACTCCCAAACATCGACAGTAACACCCACAATATCATAATCAATAACCTCTTTAAGCTAATCATTATTCAATTCTTACAAATCCCCCTTCAAGTGTATCTATAATTATAATACCACATCATATTTATTACACATATAACATTTTATCAACGTCACTAGCATCATTTATAACGAGATTATACTCATCTCATACTAAGAATCATGATTCGCATTAACTTACTACCCAACATACCATTATTTCCATATTTAAGCTCACATTCTACTTTCTTCCATAATCCAAGTCTTTCAACCCCTCAATATTCTTGACAACATGAAATAACAAGCTTAATAATGTCATAATGACATAAAAACAATAAGATTTGGAATCTCCAGAAATGTGATCGTCCTCATTATCATTATCATCATAGAAAACATTTATATTTCATATCATAAAAACCTTGAGTATCATGAATTGCTAGCATTTTTAGGAGTAAGGTTATTATGGATATCATGTATAAGTTCATAAAAAGAAAATCATGCCTTTGGAAAGAAAGGGACAACCTTAACATACCTTTGCGTCTCTTTACTCACATAACGCCTATTTTCCTAAGTTCATAAATCTACATTAAAGACCATTTCCCCCATAATTTCCACTCCAAACAAACTCCAAATCAAGCCCAAACCCAATACCAACATCAACAACAACATAATCAAGAACTGCAAGTCATAGTATAAGTAAATCCATCCCAAAACTTCCATTACATCAAACTCCAAGCCAACAACACCGACATGCCAACATGTAATCTTTATGTCAAAATTACCTTAACTTAAAATGATTAAAATCCTTCAAGAACCATTTAATATCAAAGTTTAGATGGAAAACATACCTTATATAGTCCAAAACCTCAACCACGACACTTTTCTTTAAGGCCATAAGACCACCACGCAATAGAAACACAAGTTGCTATGATGCTCTAACTAGTTTAGGGTTTTACAGGCTCAAATCTTACTTGGATGATGGAGGGAATTAGGAGAAGGGTTGAGAGGAGTATTAGGACATTTAGGGTATGTTAGTGCGTGAAATAATGAAGGATAAAACGAAATGGATCAATATATAACATTTCAGAAAATTCTCCACCACCTCACGTTGACGGACCGTCGATCTTCGACGATCCATAGATCCCACCATCGATGTGAAAATGCAGTTTTGCCAATTGTATTGGAAAGTAGACTCGCTGAAATTATGAATGAATAGGTTATCGGTTCCGTAACTCGTCATCTTCTAGGAGATATGCCTCTGTAAAGTTAACCCAAAATTTCTATCCGAAATTATGCCAAAGTTTCCTAAAGTTTCAACAAACTTAATTTCTTCGATTTGCTTAACATCCAACCTTCCTGATACTTGCTAAGGATAATACCAAGTTCTCATGTATGAAGAATGATCATGTATAATTCCTTATGACCTTGATGATAACCTCGCCTTTTAAGTCTTTCCAAACTAACTCATGACGAAACTATACGTACAAAAGTACGGGGTGTAACATCCTTCCTGTTACACCTCAAAAAATTTCGCGTCGTTTGCATTGTAAGTAATCTAACGTAAACTCGAAGAGGTCATGAAACTCTTATAAGGTTAAGAAATACTCTTAACAAGTGTTAAGTAAGTGTCTAAAGGTTTTAGGATCAAGCAAATTGAAGAAAATAGGTTTGTCAAAAATTTGAAAAAATTTGGACAGAAACTTTTGGTCAAGTTTAGAGGGGTATATCTCAAAGTATATCAGGAGTTTTGAAGTGAAACAAAAGCCTAAATTGAAGTTTAGGAAGTATAGTTTCCAACACAACAAATCATTCATCAAAGAGACATCGGAGTAGGGAGTTATGGGCATTTCAAGATTGTTACACCTCCCATTTTGTTGCAAAGAGATTTTGGCTTATTGGCGGTATGCACCTTCAGTTCGGTGACCCGCACTAGAGTTTTGGACATGAGATATTTTACCTTATATGTGTACAGGAGTATAAGTATGCATTATTTACCTTATGAGGGAATTAGAAGTGAAACGAATCGGATCAGAACAAAATGGAGCAGTTCAGAAGAACTGCTGAAACTAGTCGGCGTCGACGGCCTAAAGGACGACCGTCGACATGTTGACGAGCCGTCGTCTGACGCCATCGATAGGGTTCCGAAATCAGACATCTCAGGCAGCCAATCGACGGGGCATGTCAACGGACCGTTGACACGTCGACCCGCGTATCTGGAAGTTTCCAGCCCTGATTATAAATATAAGATCCCACGTTTTTATTTCATTATTCTCCTAAAAATAGATCCTATATCCCTCTATTTCTACAACAAATCTATACCAAAAGCAAAGATTAAGAGATTCATGTACTGGGAAGCCTACTAGGGTTTGTGAAGACTAAGAATTTCTTTGGTGTTCAAGTAGGGAATCTTATTCTAAGGGAGAAGATTGGCTCAAGGCTTGCTCCCAAGTGATCAAGGTGAGTTTTTCATGATTATTGATTTTATTCATTGTTGTTGATCTTACCTTATAATAGTTGTTCCTTCAAGGTAACATATAACGATGATGATGATTCTATAACGATACATTGGAGGTTACCGACCTTATGTCATTCTGATAGAGTTGTAGCTTTTATTTGGGCTCTCGTGTATGCTTTATATATATGCATGTATTTTCTCATACTGTGCCACACTATAGTAGTCTGGGCAGGCGCGTAGATGCACACACCACTGCAGTGGGTAGCTTATGATATCGTCCCAGACACGGGATGATGATGATATGATGATAACACCGCACCTATATGGCCGAGAAGTATACTATTTATATGTATGTATAATATGTTTTTTAAAACTTAAGTATGCATGATATCCGCTTTAAGAGGCATATAGAGACACAGATTGAGTTCCTTACTTTATAATACCTTCATACCTTTATTATGTTGTTACTTATGCCTTATATACTCGGTACAATATTCGTACTGACATCCTTTAACTTGTGGACGCTTCGTTCATGCCCGCAGGTAGCCAAGGAGACGGTTTCGATTCATAGGCTACCATCTCAGCGTTGATACATAAGCACTCCACTTGTTCTGGAGTCGCAGTCCAGTTGGCATTGCTTTATGTACAGATGCGTATGGCGGGGTCCGATCCCGTCCCGTCCTTATTATGTTATGATTCAAGTGGAAGCTCATAGATACATATGTACATATAAATGTTTGGTGACCTTCTCGGTCCCTCTTGTGTTGTATCATTTTTTAGTAGCCTTGTCGGTTCGAGTACTTTAGACCAGCTTGATGACGTATATGTATATATCTTTTGGGATTGTGGCCCTTACAGTTTGTGGCATTTAATCATTAGTATTATGGCCCACTCAGGTATGGATATGAGATGCATGTACGTATTGTGGTGTTCGGTAGATTAGCTTCGGGTGCCCATCATGGCCCTCAGATTGGGTCGTGACAGTATGTGTTGTGAATTCATTAGGAGAAATCATGTCTAGTCATCATGCATGATATTTTTTGGTTGAAAGCCTATGTGAAATTGATTGAGTAATTGTGTAGGCTTCGTGCCACTATTCACGTGTGTTGAATCTACAATTGACGTGTTGTGATGTGAAGTTAATATGATCTTCTCGGTGATATTGTGATACGAAATGATGCTTTGAGCTTTGATAATAAGAGGGCAGGAAATACCATTACGTACAAATATATGAAAAGGCACATATGTGCCCTAGATTATGGCTCGTGGTCCGAGGTTTGTTCTGAAAATGCGGGATATGTTGATATTGCCAGCGTCCGAAGTTCGTTCCGGAGCTAGAGGTTTATGCTTGGTTCTGATGAGTATTCGGAACGAGTGGTATGGACACCATGGGTCCCCTGCAGGTCATGACTACTGAGATTAGCAGGTGTGTGCAATGAGTATGGTATTGTGGTAAACTTATTTCTATGTTGTGGTTTTTCGTTGATTGATTCTTGCTATTTGGGTGATTTGATTGGTGATTATCCTTGGTTGACTTGTCATCGTTTATTTATTTCATGTCTGTTAGCTGGCTTGTTTATTCTATTGATTTTATAAGATATGCATGATATTAATCCTAGTCGGCCTATGATATCTACCGGTACATAGTGATTGTCCTGATACTACCTTGTTGCATTCTTTTGAGTGTAGATTGTGATACAGAGATTGCGACCCGCCCTCACATCTAGCGTTTAAGATGTTGTTGACAGATTTAGGGTGAGCTTCTATCCATGCCAGGCCGGCCGAACGTATAGTGGGTGGAATAACAAAGGGCATAGCGTATGCGATGTTTTAACAAGAAGGGAACTGTTATATCCCGTGTTTTCACACGTTTGGAGAAACTTGAATTATATTGGATTCTTGAGATATAAGGTCAATTTGATATTTTGTTGAACATAGGAGTTATGCATGAAAGAATAGAATCATGAAAGTGTGGGACAAGGCTAAGGGTAATTTTGGAATTTTGGAAATTAGTTTCGGGAATTACAAAATGTGATTTATAAGTTATTGGGCTCAAAAATTTAATTGGAGTTGAGGCCCAAAATAGGGGTCATGGCCGGCCATACAAGGCCTTGATCCAAGCCCAATTTTAGTTGGTCATGTGACCAAGCACTTCAATTACATATATCATAGAAGACTTAAGGAATTAGAAGATAAGAACAACAAAGAAAAAAAAAGAAGAGAGAGCAAGAGGTTTCGGGTTTGCCTTGGAAATTTAGGTACCAAAAATATTGTTCTATAAATTCAATTCTTGTTGTTTTCCTACTAAGTCAAGGTTCCTTTGCATCTTGGTATAGTTGGTTTGGAGTGGGAAGCATTAGATTCCTCAAAGTGAACACAAGTTCAAGTGAAAAAGACTTGAAGAAAAGGTAAGAATTTCTACCTTTTTATTGTGTTATGAAGTTTTGATTGTGTTGTGGTATATAGAAATGTGTTGATTGTATGGAAAAATGGAAGTTTGCAATGTGGGTTTGGTATATGGCTTGTAGCCGTGTGTATATATATGTTGTATAGCCAAGTTGTGTTGAATTTATGTTATATTCTAGTTGTAATTGTGATGAAATGTATATGGGAATTGAAAGTTTGATGAATTTAGTTGATATGGAAAAATAAGCATATGGCCGTGTGGTATGTGTGGCTTGGGAATGAAATGGATCAAGTTTGTTTAGTGTATTGGAGTGTTGTTGTAATGCTTGGCATGGAAATGAAGTTAGAATGATATAAGTTTGTATTGAATTGGAATGTAAACACTTTATGTCGTTTTAGTATGATTTTCCGACATTAAGGAAATAAAGTTGTTTGGTTGTGAATTAAGATGATCATTGATGAATTTGGAAGTTGGAAACTTGTTATGAAGTTGTATGCCAAAGATTTGGTGTTTTGCATAAGTTATGATTTTGGCGGAAAGTTGTATATTATGAATATCGAGTGTATATCTTAAGGAAAATGATATGAAATGTCTCTAAATCTATATTGTGATGATCTTGAGTGATAATGGATGTGAAATCATGATGTTAGTTCGAATGTTTGGGTTGAATTGAAGATTATGTCAACTTGTGAGAAAAATGACTAGTTGAAGGATAATTGTGTTTTTAATGTTTATTGTTGATATTGATGTTGTCGTTTGGGTTGTTGTTGATGAATTATAGCCGAGTTGAATTCTCGGGGTGCTATATGTATAGGGGAAGTGCTGCCGAAATTTCGGTAGCCAAATATGCATTAAGTTGAATCTTTGGTATTCATAGCTTACAATTGGTAAACTTGACCAATTGCAGTTTTTCGACGAAACGGGAAGTGAGTTTGGAAAGGCTTAAGGAGCGTGAAAGGTATGTAAAGCAAACCCAATTCTTCCCTTGGCATGCCCCTAGTGTGTTAGGGTCGGATCCGGGCCTCGAAGGACCTCTTGGCCCTCGGAATCTGCAAGACAAAATTTCAGTTTTTCCTTCAGTAGAATTGAACCATTTTGATACGTTTTTTTGAAATTATGGAATTTTGCTCTAAATTATTCGGAAAGCCATAGAATGTCTGTATAACCTTTTTAGGTGATACTATATGCTTAGAGGGCACAATTTGAGCCCGCCGCCTTGTTTGTCCCAAGGCGGGCCCGCTATTTACGGTTTTGCCCCTAATATGCTAAAGCTTCCTTTTTAAGCGATTTTTGAAAGAAATGTTTTAATTACCCTACTAATCGCTTAACGAATATTATTTTAAATATTCTGTTAAATATTATAAAATATTTTGACACTCGGAATGACTTCGGGAAAGTTATACTTCTGTAATTTATTATGATATCCGAAATACAGTTATTATGATTCCGTCCGACTCCATTTGATTTGTTTGTCTTTGCTACGCTTCATTCAGTCTTTGAAAACACTTATGATATTTTTAAATTGCATTAGTCTCTCACTACTCCATTCGTGGATGTCCCAATGTTTCGCACACTGAGCCCGGGCCAGGATATGTTGTCAAGCGTAATTCTCTGCATTGTTCGCCGCGTCCCGATGTGAGGGGGCAGATATACGCGTACATGGGTTTATGGAGTATGATGTGCCATGTCCGCCTATTCTGATCTGATCTGTTATGGCCATTTTGATATGACATATTATGATACGGGGCCACGCCGCTTTTTCTGATTCCTCTGTATAGTGGCACCAGCGTCGGGAGGGTGGCCACATTCTGTCTGCCGAGTCCCGTGGCAGGGACCGGATATGATATGATATGACATATGTTTCTGTACACATTCTGTCGGTTTTGGAAATATGCATTTGACACTCTGGATTTTGTACTCATTTTTCTATAATCATTATGATTTGACTTCTGTGATTCCGCTTTGCATATTCAGTACATATTTCGTACTGACCCCCTTCCTTCGGGGGCTGCGTTTTCATGCCGCGCAGGTACAGACGACAGGTTCGCTGATCCATCTGTTTAGGATCCTACTTCTGCTATTTTGGGGCGCTCTCTTCTACAGAGCCCATCTTTTGGTACAGTCTGTCACTGCTATCTGGATATGTACTTTGTTCAGGGTATGACGGGGCCCTGTCCCGTCTTATGATTATGATATGTTCCGTAGAGGTCTGTGGATACATCTGTGTGGGTTCTGTACATATGTTTGGGATGTTTGTTTTATGATAGCCTTATCGGCTTCTGTGTGCCAAGTCTGGTCTTCTGCTAAATTCTGTAGCATCCACTAATGTTATTACTATATTATTATTCTGATAATATGCTAATTTGGGTATCGGGTACGTATAGGTGCCCAGCTAGGGCACTGGTCGAGGCCCACGGGGTTGGGTCGTGACAAAAGTGGTATCAGAGCAGTTCGTCCTCGGAATGTCCACAGACCGTGTCTAGTACAGTCTTGTTTATCGGTGTGTTGTACACCACACCTATAAACAGGAGGCTACAGGGCATTTAGGATACTACCCTTCTTTCTGTCTTAGATCGTGCGATAGAGCTGTGTTATCAGGATGACCCCTCCCTAACGAGTGGCTATATTTGCAGATATGCCTCCAAAAAAGGCAACAGCGGCCCAAAAGGCCAAGTCAGCAGCCTTGGGAGAGACTAGCCGGGTCCAGAGGATTACCAGGGCCCAGGCAAATATTGCTCCGGAGACTTTGCCCCAGACAGCGGGTTCTTCTACACCGCCACTCATGGAGGAGATAGGGGCAGCCGTAGTTGCAGATCGGGGGGCGGCTCCACCGCCAGCTCCCGCAGTTCCAGTACCTGAGCCTCCAGCTCCACGGCCAGGCACTGAGGATCAGTCTATGAGGGAGGCAGTCCAGTTGCTGACGAGACTTGTGGCAGGGCAGGTTCAGGGCATGGACTGGGAGGTGACCGGGCAGTCAGACGTGATAGTTCGAGAGCCCGTGAGTTTTTGACTTGTAGTCCTCCAGAGTTCTTCGGGACAAAGCCCGAGGAGGATCCTGAGGAGTTTATCAGGAAGATGCGGCGCACTCTAGATTTGATTAATGCTTCCGAGACAGAGTCAGTCGCGTTAGCTTCGTACCGGTTATATGATGTGGCGGCAAACTGGTACGAGTCATGGGGGCTATCCAGAGGGGACGGCGCTCTCCCAGCAGTTTGGGGCGATGTTTCTCAGGCATTTCTTGGACATTTTCTGCCCCCAGAGTTGCGATGAGCCAGATCTGATAGATTCTTATTATTGAGGCAGAAGGGTCGCAGTGTCCGGGACTATAGTTTGGAGTTTGATTCCTTGGCCCGATATGCACCTACTGTGGTGGCTACTATGGCGGACCAGATGCACAGATATGTTATGGGGCTGGATCGGTATTTTGTTGATAGCTGTGTGGTATTGGCTGCTCAGCCCGGTATGGACATTGCCCGTATTCAGGCCCACGCCCAGGGCATGGAGGATCGGGGCAGAGGAGGACACCAGCCTAACAGGGGCCAGGATCGGAGATAGCCCAAGAGGGCCAGGTCATCTGGTGATTTTCGGGGCAGACAGCCCCAACAGCCGCAGCAGCCTAGCAGATTTTCATCTCAGCCGGCGCAGAGCGCACCTCCCCAGTCTACAGGTCGCAGGTTCGATAGCCCAGGGTATTCAGGAGCAGGCCAGAGCTCCAGGGCTTCAGGTTCGCGGACAGATAGGGGTTCTGGTCAGATGAGGCCACCCAGGGTTCAGTGTTCTTTTTGCGGCAGATACCATACGGGAGAGTGCTACAGAGCCACCGGTGCGTGCTTTTCTTGTGGTCGTCAGGACCATTCTGTGAGAGATTGCCCGTATAAGGGTAGTTCGGGTGGTGCAGCGCAGCCTACCAGATCAGTCGCTGGGTCTTCATCTTCGTCAGTGGATATGCGCCCTACGGGGCAGGGTTTTCCAGCACCAGCGGGTCGCGGCAGAGGCCGTGGTGGAGCTTCTGGTATCAGCGGTCCTTCGAACCGCATTTATGCTTTGGCCAGTCTCCAGGATCAGGAGGCATCTCCTAATGTCGTTACAGGTACTTTATTGGTCTTCTCTCGGTCTGTGTATGCATTAATTGATCCAGGTTCGACTTTATCATATATTTCACCTCTTGTTGCCGGTAAAATTGGTATTATGTGTGAACCTATAGAGCCATTTGAGGTAGCCACACCGATAGGGGACTTTATTGTAGCAAAACAGGTTTATAAAGACTGTTCTGTGATTGTATGTGGCCGTGATACTAAGGCAGATCTGGTAGAGTTAGATATGACTGAATTTGATGTTATTATGGGTATGGACTGGCTAGCTTCCTGTTATGCTAATGTTGACTGCCAGAATAAGGTGGTTCGCTTCCAGTTTCCCCGGGAGCCAGTTTTATATTGGGCTGGTAATACAGCATCGCCGAAAGGTAAGTTTATTTCATACCTTAAGGCAAAGAAAATGATCAGAAAGGGTTATATTTATCATCTGGTACGGGTGCAAGACTTGGACGCAGAGACGCCGACACTTCAGTCAGTCCCCGTGGTTAATGAGTTTCCAGATGTTTTCCCCGATGAGCTTCCAGGTCTTCCTCCAGAGCGGGAGATAGATTTCTCTATTGATTTACTTCCAGACACTCAGCCTATCTCTATTCCTCCGTACAGAATGGCGCCTGCAGAGTTAAAGGAGTTGAAGGAGCAGCTGAAAGATTTGTTGGATAAGGGCTTCATCAGGCCCAGTACTTCGCCTTGGGGAGCCCCGGTATTATTTGTGCGTAAGAAAGACGGGTCGCTGCGTATGTGTATTGATTATCGGCAGCTGAATAAGGTAACTATAAATAATAAATACCCCCTCCCCAGGATTGATGATTTGTTTGACCAGCTGCAGGGCGCTAAGTGTTTTTCGAAGATAGATCTTCGATCCGGTTACCACCAGGTGCGAGTACGAGAGGCCGATATCCCTAAGACAGCTTTTCGGACCCGATATGGGCATTATGAGTTCAGGGTTATGTCTTTTGGGCTTACTAATTCCCCCGCAGTATTCATGGATTTAATGAACCGGGTATTCAGGCCATTCTTGGATATGTTTGTAATTGTATTCATCGATGATATCCTGGTTTATTCTCGGTCTGAGGCGGAGCACGCAGATCATCTGAGATCGGTATTAGGGGTACTCCGGCATCAGAAATTATATGCAAAATTTTCTAAGTGTGAATTCTGGCTGTCTTCAGTGGCTTTCTTGGGGCATATTATCGCAGCTGATGGTGTCCGGGTGGACACACAGAAGATTGAGGCCGTGAAGAATCGGCCTAGACCTACGACGCCCACCGAGGTACGTAGTTTCCTGGGGTTAGCAGGTTATTACAGGAGGTTTGTGGAGAAGTTTGCTTCGATTTCAGCGCCTTTGACAAGGCTGACTCAGAAGGGAGCCAAGTTCCAGTGGTCTGACGCTTGTGAACAGAGCTTCCAGTTGCTGAAGGAGAAGCTGACTACAGCCCCAGTTCTGACTCTTCCAGAGGGACCGGACGGGTATGTTATTTATTGTGACGCTTCTGGCATGGGGTTGGGCTGTGTATTGATGCAGCAGGACAGAGTTATAGCGTATGCTTCCCGGCAGCTCAAAAAGCATGAAAGGAATTATCCTACCCACGATCTGGAGCTCGCAGCGGTGATTCATGCTCTGAAGATATGGAGACACTATTTATATGGCGTTCATGTGGATATCTATACTGATCATAAGAGTCTCCAGTATATTTTCAGACAGAGAGAGCTTAATTTGCGGCAGCGGAGGTGGCTGGAGCTTCTGAAAGATTATGACGTGGATATTCTGTATCATCCGGGTAAGGCTAATGTTGTTGCAGATGCGCTCAGTCGGTAGTCTATGGGCAGTTTGGCCGATTTACAGCCAGACAGGAGAGAGATAGCCCGTGATATTCAGCAGTTGGCTAGTCTCGGGGTTCGTCTGGCCGATTCTGGAGATACACGGATTTCTGTTCGAGGGGTTTCTGAGTCATCCCTCAGGGACGATATTAAGCGGCGTCAATACGAAGATCCTGTCTTAGCTCAGTACAGGGACACAGCCTATGATAAGGAAAGGACTCCGTTCGAGTTTTCACCGGACGGTACTTTGTTATACAGAGGCAGGTTGTGTGTACCTGATATTGCAGGCCTTCGGCAGCAGGTTATGAGCGAGGCACATTATGCTCGCTACTCGGTCCATCCTGGGTCTACAAAGATGTATCATGACCTTCGATGCTTATACTGGTGGGACGGCATGAAGCGGGATATTGCAGAGTTCGTCGCCCAGTGCCCTAATTGTCAGCAGGTCAAGATTGAGCATCAGAAGCCGGGTGGACTGTTGCAGGAGATGGAAATCCCGACTTGGAAGTGGGAGGTTATTAATATGGACTTCATTACAGGTTTGCCTCGCACTCCACGGAAGTATGATTCCATCTGGGTCGTTGTTGATAGGCTGACGAAATCAGCCCACTTTATTCCCGTCAGGACTACTTATTCCGCCGAGGATTATGCCAGGCTCTATATTAGAGAGATTGTGAAGCTTCACGGAGTTCTTATATCTATTATTTTTAATAGAGGCGCCCAGTTTACGGCGCGTTTCTGGAGGTCATTTCAGGAGGGTCTAGGGACTCAGGTGAGTCTGAGCACAGCCTTCCATCCTCAGAGCGACGGACAGGCCGAGCGCACTATACAGACGCTGGGGGATATGTTGCGGGCCTGCGTTATTGATTTTAGAGGCAGCTGGGATGATCACCTGTCGTTGATTGAGTTTGCATATAATAACAGTTACCATTCCAGCATCCAGATGGCTCCGTACGAGGCTTTATATGGCAGGAAGTGCAGATCGCCGATCGGCTGGTTTGATATTGGCGAGACAGAGTTGATTGGCCCAGATATGGTCCAGCAGGCCGTGGACAAGGTGAAACTTATTCGAGAGCGACTGTTGGCAGCCCAGAGTCGACAGAAGTCATACGCGGATAAACGGCGTCGACCGTTGGAGTTTCAGGTAGGCGATTGGGTATTTCTGAAGGTTTCGCCTATGAAAGGCGTGATGCGGTTCGGCAGAAAGAGTAAGCTCAGTCCGCGTTATATTGGGCCTTATCAGATTGTTCGGAAGGTTGGAAATGTCGCCTATGAGTTAGATTTGCCATCTGATTTGGAAGCGGTACATCCGGTGTTCCATGTCTCTATGCTCCGCAGATGCATTGGTGACCCTTCCAGAATTTTCCCTGCGGATGACATTCAGGTGTCGGAGCAACTATCGTACGAGGAGCAGCCCGTATCTATTTTGGATCGTCAGGTAAGGAGGCTCCGGAATAAAGATGTAGCCTCTGTTAAGGTACTGTGGCGGAACGAGAATAGGGAGGAAATCACATGGGAGGCCGAAGAGGAAATGAAGAAGAAATATCCTCATCTGTTCCCTATGCCCACAGGTAACCTTAAATTCCTGCTTAATTTCATTTCAATATCAATCGTATGTCACATGTGTCGTTTATAAGCATGAACTCCCCCAAAGTATTTTCCATCCCTATAAGATTAATTTTACATTCGAGGACGAATGTTCTAAAGGGGGGGAGGATGTTATATCCCGTGTTTTCACACGTTTGGAGAAACTTGAATTATATTGGATTCTTGAGATATAAGGTCAATTTGATATTTTGTTGAACATAGGAGTTATGCATGAAAGAATAGAATCATGAAAGTGTGGGACAAGGCTAAGGGTAATTTTGGAATTTTGGAAATTAGTTTCGGGAATTACAAAATGTGATTTATAAGTTATTGGGCTCAAAAATTTAATTGGAGTTGAGGCCCAAAATAGGGGTCATGGCCGGCCATACAAGGCCTTGATCCAAGCCCAATTTTAGTTGGTCATGTGCTTGGTCATGTGACCAAGCACTTCAATTACATATATCATAGAAGACTTAAGGAATTAGAAGATAAGAACAACAAAGAAAAAAAAAGAAGAGAGAGCAAGAGGTTTCGGGTTTGCCTTGGAAATTTAGGTACCAAAAATATTGTTCTAAAAATTCAATTCTTGTTGTTTTCCTACTAAGTCAAGGTTCCTTTGCATCTTGGTATAGTTGGTTTGGAGTGGGAAGCATTAGATTCCTCAAAGTGAACACAAGTTCAAGTGAAGAAGACTTGAAGAAAAGGTAAGAATTTCTACCTTTTTATTGTGTTATGAAGTTTTGATTGTGTTGTAGTATATAGAAATGTGTTGATTGTATGGAAAAATGGAAGTTTGCAATGTGGGTTTGGTATATGGCTTGTAGCCGTGTGTATATATATGTTGTATAGCCAAGTTGTGTTGAATTTATGTTATATTCTAGTTGTAATTGTGATGAAATGTATATGGGAATTGAAAGTTGGATTAATTTAGTTGATATGGAAAAATAAGCATACGGCCGTGTGGTATGTGTGGCTTGGGAATGAAATGGATCAAGTTTGTTTAGTGTATTGGAGTGTTGTTGTAATGCTTGGCATGGAAATGAAGTTAGAATGATATAAGTTTGTATTGAATTGGAATGTAAACACTTTATGTCGTTTTAGTATGATTTTCCGACATTAAGGAAATGAAGTTGTTTGGTTGTGAATTAAGATGATCATTGATGAATTTGGAAGTTGGAAACTTGTTATGAAGTTGTATGCCAAAGATTTGGTGTTTTGCATAAGTTATGATTTTGGCGGAAAGTTGTATATTATGAATATCGAGTGTATATCTTAAGGAAAATGATATGAAATGTCTCTAAATCTATATTGTGATGATCTTGAGTGATAATGGATGTGAAATCATGATGTTAGTTCGAATGTTTGGGTTGAATTGAAGATTATGTCAACTTGTGAGAAAAATGACTAGTTGAAGGATAATTGTGTTTTTAATGTTTATTGTTGATATTGATGTTGTCGTTTGGGTTGTTGTTGATGAATTATAGCCGAGTTGAATTCTCGGGGTGGTATATGTATAGGGGAAGTGCTGCCGAAATTTCGGTAGCCAAATATGCATTAAGTTGGAACTTTGGTATTCATAGCTTACAATTGGTAAACTTGACCAATTGCAGTTTTTCGACGAAACGGGAAGTGAGTTTGGAAAGGCTTAAGGAGCGTAAAAGGTATGTAAAGCAAACCCAATTCTTCCCTTGGCATGCCCCTAGTGTGTTAGGGTCGGATCCCGGCCTCGAAGGACCTCTTGGCCCTCGGAATCCGCAAGACAAAATTTCAGTTTTTCCTTCAGTAGAATTGAACCATTTTGATACGCTTTTTCTGAAATTATGCAATTTTGCTCTAAATTATTCGGAAAGCCATAGAATGTCTGTATAACCTTTTTAGGTGATACGATATGCTTAGAGGGCACAATTTGAGCCCGCCGCCTTGTTTGTCCCAAGGCGGGCCCGCTATTTACGGTTTTGCCCCTAATATGCTGAAGCTTCCTTTTTAAGCGATTTTTGAAAGAAATGTTTTAATTACCCTACTAATCGCTTAACGAATATTATTTTAAATATTCTGTTAAATATTATAAATTATTTTGACACTCGGAATGACTTCGGGAAAGTTATACTTCTGTAATTTATTATGATATCCGAAATACATTTATTATGATTCTGTCCGACTCCATTTGATTTGTTTGTCTTTGCTACGCTTCATTGAGTCTTTGAAAACACTTATGATATTTTTAAATTGCATTAGTCTCTCACTACTCCATTCGTGGATGTCCCAATGTTTCCCACACTGAGCCCGGGCCAGGATATGTTGTCAAGCGTAATTCTCTGCATTGTTCGCCGCGTCCCGATGTGAGGGGGCAGGTATACGCGTACATGGGTTTGTGGAGTATGATGTGCCATGTCCGCCTATTCTGATCTGATCTGTTATGGCCATTTTGATATGACATATTATGATACGGGGCCACGCCCCTTTTTCTGATTCCTATGTATAGTGGCACCAGCTTCGGGAGGGTGGCCACATTCTGTCTGCCGAGTCCCGTGGCAGGGACCGGATATGATATGATATGACATATGTTTCTGTACACATTCTGTCGGTTTTGGAAATATGCATTTGACACTTTGGATTTTGTACTCATTTTTCTATAATCATTATGATTTGACTTCTGTGATTCCGCTTTGCATATTCAGTACATATTTCGTACTGACCGCCTTTCTTCGGGGGCTGCGTTTTCATGCCGCGCAGGTACAGACGACAGGTTCGCTGATCCATCTGTTTAGGATCCTACTTCTGCTATTTTGGGGCGCTCTCTTCTACAGAGCCCATCTTTTGGTACAGTCTGTCACTGCTATCTGGATATGTACTTTGTTCAGGGTATGACGGGGCCCTGTCCCATCTTATGTTTATGATATGTTCCGTAGAGGTCTGTGGATACATCTGTGTGGGTTCTGTACATATGTTTGGGATGTTTGTTTTGTGATAGCCTTATCGGCTTCTGTGTGCCAAGTCTGCTCTTCTGCTAAATTCTGTAGCATCCACTAATGTTATTACTATATTATTATTCTGATAATATGCTAATTTGGGTATCGGGTACGTATAGGTGCCCAGCTAGGGCACTGGTCGCGGCCCACGGGGTTGGGTCGTAACAAAAGTGGTATCAGAGCAGTTCGTCCTCGGAATGTCCACAGACCGTGTCTAGTAGAGTCTTCTTTATCGGTGTGTTGTGCACCACACCTATAAACAGGAGGCTACAGGGCATTTAGGATACTACCCTTCTTTCTGTCTTAGATCGTGCGATAGAGCTGTGTTATCAGGATGACCCCTCCCTAACGAGTGGCTATATTTGCAGATATGCCTCCAAAAAAGTCAACAGCGGCCCAAAAGGCCAAGTCAGCAGCCTTGGGAGAGATTAGCCGGGTCCAGAGGATTACCAGGGCCCAGGCAAATATTGCTCCGGAGACTTTGCCCCAGACAGCGGGTTCTTCTATACCGCCACTCGTGGAGGAGATAGGGGCAGCCGTAGCTGCAGATCGGGGGGCGGCTCCACCGCCAGCTCCCGCAGTTCCAGTACCTGAGCCTCCAGCTCCACGGCCAGGCACTGAGGATCAGTCTATGAGGGAGGCAGTCCAGTTGCTGACGAGACTTGTGGCAGGGCAGTTTCAGGGGCATGGACTGGGAGGTGACCGGGCAGTCAGACGTGATAGTTCGAGAGCCCGTGAGTTTTTGACTTGTAGTCCTCCAGAGTTCTTCGGGACAAAGCAGGAGGAGGATCCTGAGGAGTTTATCAGGAAGATGCGGCGCACTCTAGATTTGATTAATGCTTCCGAGACAGAGTCAGTCGCGTTAGCTTCGTACCGGTTATATGATGTGGCGGCAAACTGGTACGAGTCATGGGGGCTATCCATAGAGGACGGCGCTCCCCCAGCAGTTTGGGGCGATTTTTCTCAGGCATTTTTTGGACATTTTCTGCCCCCAGAGTTGCGACGAGCTAGATCTGATAGATTCTTATTATTGAGGCAGAAGGGCCGCAGTGTCCGGGACTATAGTTTGGAGTTTGATTCCTTGGCCCGATATGCACCTGCTGTGGTGGCTACTATGGCGGACCGGATGCACAGATATATTATGGGGATGAATCGGTATTTTGTTGATAGCTGTTTAGTATTGGCTGCTCAGCCCGGTATGGACATTGCCCGTATTCAGGCCCACGCCCAGGGCATGGAGGATCGGGGCAGAGGAGGACACCAGCCTGACAGGGGCCAGGATCGGAGACAGCCCAAGAGGTCCAGGTCATCTGGTGATTTTCGGGGCAGACAGCCCCAACAGCCGCAGCAGCCTAGCAGATTTTCATCTCAGCCGGCGTAGAGCGCACCTCCCCAGTCTACAGGTCGTAGGTTCGATAGCCCAGGGTATTCAGGAGCAGGCCAGAGCTCCAGGGCTTCAGGTTCGCGGACAGATAGGGGTTCTGGTCAGATGAGGCCACCCAGGGTTCAGTGTTCTTTTTGCGGCAGATACCATACGGGAGAGTGCTACAGAGCCACCGGTGCGTGCTTTTCTTGTGGTCGTCAGGGCCATTCTGTGAGAGATTGCCCGTATAAGGGTAGTTCGGGTGGTGCAGCGCAGCCTACCGGATCAGTCGCTGGGTCTTCATCTTCGTCAGTGGCTATGCGCCCTACGGGGCAGGGTTTTCCAGCACCAGCGGGTCGCGGCAGAGGCCGTGGTGGAGCTTCTGGTATCAGCGGTCCTTCGAACCGCATTTATGCTTTGGCCAGTCGCCAGGATCAGGAGGCATCTCCTAATGTCGTTACAGGTACTTTATTGGTCTTCTCTTGGTCTGTGTATGCATTAATTGATCCAGGTTCGACTTTATCATATATTTCACCTCTTGTTGCCGGTAAAATTGGTATTATGTCTGAACCTATAGAGCCATTTGAGGTAGCCACACCGATAGGGGACTTTATTGTAGCAAAACAGGTTTATAAAGACTGTTCTGTGATTGTATGTGGCCGTGATACTAAGCCATATCTGGTAGAGTTAGATATGAATGAATTTGATGTTATTATGGGTATGGACTGGCTAGCTTCCTGTTATGCTAATGTTGACTGCCAGAATAAGGTGGTTCGCTTCCAGTTTCCCGGGGAGCCAGTTTTAGATTGGACTGGTAATACAGCATCGCCGAAAGGTAAGTTTATTTCATACCTTAAGGCAAAGAAAATGATCAGAAAGGGTTATATTTATCATCTGGTACGGGTGCAAGACTTGGACGCAGAGACGCCGACACTTCAGTCAGTCCCCGTGGTTAATGAGTTTCCAGATGTTTTCCCCGATGAGCTTCCAGGTCTTCCTCCAGAGCGGGAGATAGATTTCTCTATTGGTTTACTTCCAGACACTCAGCCTATCTCTATTCCTCCGTACAGAATGGCGCCTGCAGAGTTAAAGGAGTTGAAGGAGCAGCTGAAAGATTTGTTGCATAAGGGCTTCATCAGGCCCAGTACTTCGCCTTGGGGAGCCCCGGTATTATTTGTGCGTAAGAAAGACGGGTCGCTGCGTATGTGTATTGATTATCGGCAGCTGAATAAGGTAACTATAAAGAATAAATACCCCCTCCCCAGGATTGATGATTTGTTTGACCAGCTGCAGGGCGCTAAGTGTTTTTTGAAGATAGATCTTCGATCCGGTTACCACCAGGTGCGAGTACGAGAGGCCGATATCCCTAAGACAGCTTTCCGGACCCGATATGGGCATTATGAGTTCAGGGTTATGTCTTTTGGGCTTACTAATGCCCCCGCAGTATTCATGGATTTAATGAACCGGGTATTCAGGCCATTCTTGGATATGTTTGTAATTGTATTCATTGATGATATCCTGGTTTATTCTCGGTCTGAAGCGGAGCACGCAGATCATCTGAGATCGGTATTAGGGGTACTCCGGCATCAGAAATTATATGCAAAATTTTCTAAGTGTGAATTCTGGCTGTCTTCAGTGGCTTTCTTGGGGCATATTATCGCAGCTGATGTTGTCCGGGTGGACACACAGAAGATTGAGGCCGTGAAGAATTGTCCTAGACCTACGACGCCGACCGAGGTACGTAGTTTCCTGGGGTTAGCAGGTTATTACAGGAGGTTTGTGGAGAAGTTTGCTTCGATTTCAGCGTCTTTGACAAGGCTGACTCAGAAGGGAGCCAAGTTCCAGTGGTCTGACGCTTGTGAACGGAGCTTCCAGTTGCTGAAGGAGAAGCTGACTACAGCCCCAGTTCTGACTCTTCCAGAGGGACCAGACGGGTATGTTATTTATTGTGACGCTTCTGGCATGCGGTTGGGCTGTGTATTGATGCAGCAGGGCAGAGTTATAGCGTATGCTTCCCGGCAGCTCAAAAAGCATGAAAAGAATTATCCTACCCACGATCTGGAGCTCGCAGCGGTGATTCATGCTCTGAAGATATGGAGACACTATTTATATGGCGTTCATGTGGATATCTATACTGATCATAAGAGTCTCCAGTATATTTTCAGACAGAGAGAGCTTAATTTGCGGCAGCGGAGGTGGCTGGAGCTTCTGAAAGATTATGACGTGGATATTCTGTATCATCCGGGTAAGGCTAATGTTGTTGCAGATGCGCTCAGTCGGTAGTCTATGGGCAGTTTGGCCGATTTACAGCCAGACAGGAGAGAGATAGCCCGTGATATTCAGCAGTTGGCTAGTCTCGGGATTCGTCTGGCCGATTCTGGAGATACACGGATTTCTGTTCGAGGGGCTTCTGAGTCATCCCTCAGGGACGATATTAAGCGGCGTCAATACGAAGATCCTTTCTTAGCTCAGTACAGGGACACAGCCTATGATAAGGAAAGGACTCCGTTCGAGTTTTCACCGGACGGTACTTTGTTATACAGAGGCAGGTTGTGTGTACCTGATATTGCAGGCCTTCGGCAGCAGGTTATGAGCGAGGCACATTATGCTCGCTACTCGGTCCATCCTGGGTCTACAAAGATGTATCATGACCTTCGATGCTTATACTGGTGGGACGGCATGAAGCGGGATATTGCAGAGTTCGTCGCCCAGTGCCCTAATTGTCAGCAGGTCAAGATTGAGCATCAGAAGCCGGGTGGACTGTTGCAGGAGATGGAAATCCCGACTTGGAAGTGGGAGGTTATTAATATGGACTTCATTACAGGTTTGCCTCGCACTCCACGGAAGTATGATTCCATCTGGGTCGTTGTTGATAGGCTGACGAAATCAGCCCCCTTTCTTCCCGTCAGGACTACTTATTCCGCCGAGGATTATGCCAGGCCCTATATTAGAGAGATTGTGAAGCTTCACGGAGTTCTTATATCTATTATTTCTAACAGAGGCGCCCAGTTTACGGCGCGTTTCTGGAGGTCGTTTCAGGAGGGTCTAGGGACTCAGGTGAGTCTGAGCACAGCCTTCCATCCTCAGAGCGACGGACAGGCCGAGCGCACTATACAGACGCTGGGGGATATGTTGCGGGCCTGCGTTATTGATTTCAGAGGCAGCTGGGATGATCACCTGTCGTTGATTGAGTTTGCATATAATAACAGTTACCATTCCAGCATCCAGATGGCTCCGTACGAGGCTTTATATGGCAGGAAGTGCAGATCGCCGATCGGCTGGTTTGATATTGGCGAGACAGAGTTTATTGGCCCAGATATGGTCCAGCAGGCCGTGGACAAGGTGAAACTTATTCGAGAGCGACTGTTGGCAGCCCAGAGTCGACAGAAGTCATACGCGGATAAACGGCGTCGACCGTTGGAGTTTCAGGTAGGCGATTGGGTATTTCTGAAGGTATCGCCTATGAAAGGCGTGATGCGGTTCGGCAGAAAGGGTAAGCTCAGTCCGCGTTATATTGGGCCTTATCAGATTGTTCGGAAGGTTGGAAATGTCGCCTATGAGTTAGATTTTCCATCTGATTTGGAAGCGGTACATCCGGTGTTCCATGTCTCTATGCTCCGCAGATGCATTGGTGACCCTTCCAGAATTTTCCCTGCGGATGACATTCAGGTGTCGGAGCAACTATCGTACGAGGAGCAGCCCGTATCTATTTTGGATCGTCAGGTAAGGAGGCTCCGGAATAAAGATGTAGCCTCTGTTAAGGTACTGTGGCGGAACGAGAATAGGGAGGAAATGACATGGGAGGCCGAAGAGGAAATGAAGAAGAAATATCCTCATCTGTTCCCTATGCCCACAGGTAACCTTAAATTCCTGCTTAATTTCATTTCAATATCAATCGTATGTCACATGTGTCGTTTATAAGCATGAACTCCCCCAAAGTATTTTCCATCCCTATAAGATTAATTTTACATTCGAGGACGAATGTTCTAAAGGGGGGGAGGATGTTATATCCCGTGTTTTCACACGTTTGGAGAAACTTGAATTATATTGGATTCTTGAGATATAAGGTCAATTTGATATTTTGTTGAACATAGGAGTTATGCATGAAAGAATAGAATCATGAAAGTGTGGGACAAGGCTAAGGGTAATTTTGGAATTTTGGAAATTAGTTTCGGGAATTACAAAATGTGATTTATAAGTTATTGGGCTCAAAAATTTAATTGGAGTTGAGGCCCAAAATAGGGGTCATGGCCGGCCATACAAAGCCTTGATCCAAGCCCAATTTTAGTTGGTCATGTGCTTGGTCATGTGACCAAGCACTTCAATTACATATATCATAGAAGACTTAAGGAATTAGAAGATAAGAACAACAAAGAAAAAAAAAGAAGAGAGAGCAAGATGTTTCGGGTTTGCCTTGGAAATTTAGATACCAAAAATATTGTTCTAAAAATTCAATTCTTGTTGTTTTCCTACTAAGTCAAGGTTCCTTTGCATCTTGGTATAGTTGGTTTGGAGTGGGAAGCATTAGATTCCTCAAAGTGAACACAAGTTCAAGTGAAGAAGACTTGAAGAAAAGGTAAGAATTTCTACCTTTTTATTGTGTTATGAAGTTTTGATTGTGTTGTAGTATATAGAAATGTGTTGATTGTATGGAAAAATGGAAGTTTACAATGTGGGTTTGGTATATGGCTTGTAGCCGTGTGTATATATATGTTGTATAGCCAAGTTGTGTTGAATTTATGTTATATTCTAGTTGTAATTGTGATGAAATGTATATGGGAATTGAAAGTTGGATGAATTTAGTTGATATGGAAAAATAAGCATATGGCCGTGTGGTATGTGTGGCTTGGGAATGAAATGGATCAAGTTTGTTTAGTGTATTGGAGTGTTGTTAAGGAAAATGATATGAAATGTCTCTAAATCTATATTGTGATGATCTTGAGTGATAATGGATGTGAAATCATGATGTTAGTTCGAATGTTTGGGTTGAATTGAAGATTATGTCAACTTGTGAGAAAAATGACTAGTTGAAGGATAATTGTGTTTTTAATGTTTATTGTTGATATTGATGTTGTCGTTTGGGTTGTTGTTGATGAATTATAGCCGAGTTGAATTCTCGGGGTGCTATATGTATAGGGGAAGTGCTGCCGAAATTTCGGTAGCCAAATATGCATTAAGTTGGCACTTTGGTATTCATAGCTTACAATTGGTAAACTTGACCAATTGCAGTTTTTCGACAAAACGGGAAGTGAGTTTGGAAAGGCTTAAGGAGCGTGAAAGGTTTGTAAAGCAAACCCAATTCTTCCCTTGGCATGCCCCTAGTGTGTTAGGGTCGGATCCGGGACTCGAAGGACCTCTTGGCCCTCGGAATCCGCAAGACAAAATTTCAGTTTTTCCTTCAGTAGAATTGAACCATTTTGATACGCTTTTTCTGAAATTATGCAATTTTGCTCTAAATTATTCGAAAAGCCATAGAATGTCTGTATAACCTTTTTAGGTGATACTATATGCTTAGAGGGCACAATTTGAGCCCGCCGCCTTGTTTGTCCCAAGGCGGGCCCGCTATTTACGGTTTTGCCCCTAATATGCTAAAGCTTCCTTTTTAAGCGATTTTTGAAAGAAATGTTTTAATTACCCTACTAATCGCTTAACGAATATTATTTTAAATATTCTGTTAAATATTATAAATTATTTTGACACTCGGAATGACTTCGGGAAAGTTATACTTCTGTAATTTATTATGATATCCGAAATACATTTATTATGATTCCGTCCGACTCCATTTGATTTGTTTGTCTTTGCTACGCTTTATTGAGTCTTTGAAAACACTTATGATATTTTTAAATTGCATTAGTCTCTCACTACTCCATTCGTGGATGTCCCAATGTTTCCCACACTGAGCCCGGGCCAGGATATGTTGTCAAGCGTAATTCTCTGCATTGTTCGCCGCGTCCCGATGTGAGGGGGCAGGTATACGCGTACATGGGTTTGTGGAGTATGATGTGCCATGTCCGCCTATTCTGATCTGATCTGTTATGGCCATTTTGATATGACATATTATGATACGGGGCCACGCCCCTTTTTTTGATTTCTCTGTATAGTGGCAACAGCGTCGGGAGGGTGGCCACATTCTGTCTGCCGAGTCCCGTGGCAGGGACCGGATATGATATGATATGACATATGTTTCTGTACACATTCTGTCGGTTTTGGAAATATGCATTTGACACTCTGGATTTTGTACTCATTTTTCTGTAATCATTATGATTTGACTTCTGTGATTCCGCTTTGCATATTTAGTACATATTTCATACTGACCCCCTTCCTTCGGGGGCTGCGTTTTCATGCCGCGCAGGTACAGACGACAGGTTCGCTGATCCATCTGTTTAGGATCCTACTTCTGCTATTTTGGGGCGCTCTCTTCTACAGAGCCCATCTTTTGGTACATTTATTCCACAAGAATTAAAGGATTATTAATGATGAACAACATAAACTAAGTGAATCAAGAGTAAGAAAACCCATCAAAGCTCATTCAAGTCAAGAAATCCCAATGGAGATAAACTAGGGTTTTTGCTCAAGAGGAGTATTATCAACCAAGGCTTGTTCCTACAACATCTAAGGTAAGATTTATGGTATTTATATGTTGTTTGAGGTATTTAAGAGTTGAAATACTTAGATTGTAGAAGGGTATAGAAAAATGGGTCATGAGTGTGGAATATTGTCATTTTGAGAAATAGTTTGAATTGAGTTATGAGTCTTGATGCAATGTGATGTAAATATGTTATAAATGATGTTGAGAAGATTATATGAGTAATGTACGTGAATGGACATAGTCGTGTGTTATAGCCATGGATATGGGTGATTGAGGGTAAACAAAGAAATGTGGATAAAGTGGATGAATAATGACTATTGTTATGGTATTGTGAATGTATTATTGACGTTTAGGAGTTGATATACGTTATGGAGGAATGTCGTATAAATAGAGTAGAAGTTGTCCGATTTTTCTCTAGCTTTAGTCATATATGCTAGCTATCGATTCTAATGATAGTATGACTTTAATGAAGGTAGAACGCGATCGTTGAAGGAGACCGTACAAGTGATAGAATAGTTCAACGGAAAGGTATGTAAGGCTAACCCTTCCTTCATAAGGCTTGTTTTTGTGGCCAACGTCTAAATCTTCTATGAGACTATGATATCCTTCAAAGGAGTTGATCTTCCGAGCTAGTAGGCTCACGATTCTTGACACGCTACGATTGTACTAAGTTCCTCGTATGACGAGCAGGCCTATTGGGGTAGATGAGATGAATGACGATGATAGTGATAATGATATTGATGACGACTATAATGGTAATAGTGATGACGATTATGATAATGATGCTAATAGTAAAGATGCTTATGAGCTATTATGTATAAGTGCCTATGTATGACTGTTATGAAACCCCGAGCTTATGAGGCCGGGTAAGATATGTAAATAAGTATGTATATGATTACATAATGCGCGCACACCTCTGCAGATGGTACGGATAACCCTGACGCCTTGGTAGGGCCAGGTATGAGCAACCTTGAGCCTTGGTTGGCCAAGTATGTATGAAACACCGATCCTGCATGGTTGGGTATGCTATGCAAATACTATGTATATGATAGGATTATGTATATGATGTGATTATGTATATGATATGGATATGAGTATGAATACGAATATGATACGATATGAATGTGAATAAGGGTGTGTATATGAATACGAGTACTAATATTGTTACACCTCGGAAAATTTTCAGTTGGTACGCAAGAGAACGAACTAGTGATGAATATGAGTGCATGATGTCCATGAGCAAGAAACGACGTTTGATGACCTTAGGCGAGATTTCGAAAGTATCCGATGTGAGACGAGGAAGTTGGTTAAGTTAAGATGAGATACAAGGTGAGCAATGCATGTGCATGGACGGGGGTGATTGAAATGAGAAGTCTAAGAAATATGGGAAGTTGCAGAATTGCAACTGCCCAGTGGTCGTATATTGCAAAATACGAACCGTAAAGTGAAATACGGTCCGTAAACTGCCAGGTCGTAAACTGGCATGCCAAACTTCAACTTTCTGCCAGCCGAGGAAATGGCTAAACACGACCTGGTGGACGGACCGTAAAGTGATTTACGGCCCGTAAACCACCATGAAGGCAGCCCAGCTTCTGGTTCTGGAAATGGCTAAATACGCCCATGGAGGACGAGCCGTATAGTGGAATACGGTCTGTAAACCTCCATGGACGACCACTGTTCACCCAGCACAGATTTTCCAATTCATTAAATATGAGGATCAAGACTTATTTTATTTCATTACAACATTACACCACTTCTCTCTAAAACTTCTCTCTACATTTATTATATGAGTTTTCAAGGATTATAAGCCATCAATAACATTAAGACAAGTGAATCAAGGATAAGGGAATCATCAAGGATCATCCAATTAAAAAAAAATCCAAATGGAGAAAAACTAGGGTTTTGCTCAAAGAGGAGTATTATCAACCAAAGCTTATTCCTAAAACTTCTAAGGTAAGATTCATGATTTTTACAAGATGTTTAAGGTATTGGAGAATTAAAATACATGGATTGTAGAAAATGTGGTCAACTAGGTCATGAATGATGAATAGTGACATTCTGAGAAATAGTTTGAATTGAGTTATGAATGTTGTTGTGTTGTGATATGAATGTGTTATAAATGGTATTAAGATCATGAACTAGACACTTTAGACGAATGGACGAAGTTGGGTGTTATGACCATGAATGTGGGTGAATTAGAGGCAAATTGAGGAAATCTAGACAATGTGGATAATGTGAATGACTAATGGCCATTGTTATGATATTAATGAAGGTATAAACACTAGCATTGGAAGGGAACGTGCAAGTGTAGAATAGTTCGACGGAAAGGTATGTAAGGCTAACCCTTCTTTCATAAGGCATGGTTCTTGGCCAAATTCCTAATTCCTCTATATGAGTATGTTGTCTTCACATGGTTGACATTCCGAGCTCATAAGCTCACGACCCTTGATATGTACTATGATTATACTATGTTCCTCGTATGACGAGTAAGTCCATAATGTAGATGTAACGATAATGATGAGGATAGTTATGATGATGAGAGTAAAATGAGATTAGAGATGCTTACGAGCTATGATATATGTATATGTATTCCTATGAAGGGCTATGATAAGACCCCGAGATTATGATGCCGGGTAAGACTATATGTATATGACTATGTATAAAGTATGTATACGATTACGAAACGCGCGCACACCTCTGCAGATGGTACGGATAACCCTGATGCCTCGGTAGGGCCAGGTATGTATGATCTTGAGCCGTGGTTGGCCAAGTATGTATGACACACCGATCCTACGAGGTTGGGTATGCTATGTAAATACTATGTATATGATACGACCATGTATATAATATGAATATGAGTGTGATAAGACTTAGTAAGGGCATGTATACGAATATGACCACAAAGTGGTATGGCTATTATTATGGGATACAAACGACGATGTATGCGAGTAAGCGACATGATGATCATGATATTACTGTCTCCCCTCCTATGCTATTTCATATGATATCTATTATACTTCTATATTGATGTTGATCATGCTTTACATACTCATTACATTCTTCGTACTGACGTCCTTTTGTTTGTGGATGCTGCGTCATGCCCGCAGGTGCACAGGGAGGCAGACTTGATCCATAACTGTTTATTCAGAGATTGCATAGCAGAGCTCCATTACTTTCGGAGCCGTAGCTTTTGGGTACTTATTCTTTTATGTATATAATTATGGGCATAGCGGGGTCCGCTCATACGATATGTCATACTCTTAGAGGCTTGTAGTCATGTGTATGTGGGTAGAGTTGTTCGGCCATGTCGGCCCATGTTTTGTATATCTTTTGTTAGCCACGTCGGCCTTGTACTTATGAGGTGGCACAGATGCCTATGATATGTTAAATGATGATGGTCGTCTAATGGGATCAATATGATTAACGATAAGAAAAGCACGAATTGACTTGTGGTTCACCTAGATGTTATGTTATGTACGATAAGGGGGTGCTTGGGTGGGGTAGCACCGGGTGCTCGTCGCGGCCCCCTAGCCGGGTTGTGACAAAAGTGGTATCAGAGCAGTTCAGTCCTAAGATGTGTCTACGAGCCGTGTCTAGTAGAGTCTTGGTTATGGGTGTGTTGCGCGCTACACTTATAAACGAGAAGCTGCGGACATTTTAGGAATATATGACCTTCTTTTTTTCATAAGAATCGTGCGATAGAGCTATGATGTAAGATATTCTTGTTCCTAAATCGTGTGTTGTGTATTTCAGAGATGCCTAAAAAGAAAAAGGCTACAGCAGCCCAAAAGGGCAAGACGGTGGCAGAAAAGCGGGCTGAAAGAGCACCGCCACCGGTAGTAGAGGAAGATGAGTCCCAGAGTGCGGCTCAATCTCAGTTCTCCCAGACAGTGCCTATTACCGAGGAGCACGTGGGAGCCTCAGCCCCAGCTCCAGCACCTCCACCGAACGCTTCGGGACAAGACCTGAGAGAGGCCATTAATTTGTTGACTCAGTTGGTTGCGGCCCAAACTCAGAGGCCAAGCGCAGGGCAAGGTGACAGGGCTGTTAGTGCAAGGGCCCGTGACTTCATTGCTTTGAAACCCCCGGAATTCTTTGGGTCGAAACCGGAGGAGGATCCCTAGGACTTTATTGATGGTATGCTAAGGACGCTCCGGTTGATACATGCTTCAGATACTGAGTCAGTAGAGCTAGAGCTCTATAGATTCAGAGATATCTCGATCCAGTGGTATACAGTATGGATGGCTTCGCGGGGAGCCAATGCACCTCCGCCGGTATGGCAAGAGTTTGTCGATGCTTTTCTCCGTCACTACATGCCTCCAGAAGTTCGGCAAGCTAGGGCTGATAAATTCTTGAATTTGAGGCAAGGTAACATGAGTGCTACAGAGTATAGTCTCCGCTTTAACTCCTTGACCAGGTATGCTTCGGCCATGGTAGCAGATATGGGCGATCGGGTGCACCGGTTTGTGAAAGGCCTAGGGCCATACTTGATGGATAAATGCTTAACTGCGTCCCTTCAGGATGGCATGGATATTGCACGCATTCAGGCACATGCTTAGGAATTAGAGGAACATGAACGTGAGCAAGATAGGGGACATAGCAAGAGAGCTAGACCTTCAGGTTCGAGGAGCGAGACCAGGGGTGGACACAGACAACAGCTTCCCAGCCATTCAGGCTATTCTATGACCAGTCCACCTCCACGGTTTTCAGGCCAGGGCCTTGATAGATCTGCTCGTTCAGGGCCGAGCCCGAGTTATACAGGACCTCATTTTAGAGGTGATTTGGGCCAGTCAAGGCCACCCGTACCACCGTGTTCCCAGTGTGGGAAGATGCATTGGGGTCGATGCCGATTTGGTTCAGATGATTGCTATTCATGTGGTCGGCCAGGCAATATTATGCGTCATTGCCCCTCAGTAAATGGTAGAGGTAGGACCCAGCCATCAGTGTCGGTAGCCGGATCTTCGGCATCTGTACGCCCTACGGGGCCAGGTTCACATGCGCCAGCTGGCCATGGTAGAGGCAGAGGGAGAGCTCCCAGTACTAGCGGTTCTCAGCACCGTATTTATGCTTTGGCTGGACGCCAAGATCTTGAGTCTTCTCCTGACGCAGTCACAGGTATATTATCGGTATTCTCTCATGATGTATATGCTTTGATTGACCCGGGATCCACATTGTGTTATGTTACTCCATATATTGCGGGTCGGTTTATAGTCGAGCCGGAGTCGATCAAACCTTTTGAGGTGTCTACGCCCGTTGGCAAATCGGTGATAGCTAGCCAAGTGTATAGAGATTGTGTAGTCGTGATATGTGACCACCGTACTACAGCTGACTTGCATGAACTAAAGATAGTAGATTTTGATGTCATTATGGGCATGGATTGGTTGGCTTCTTGCTACGCCAATGTTGATTGTAGAATGAAAATGGTTCGCTTCCAGTTTCCAGGAGAACCAGTCTTAGAATGGAAAGGAAATACGGCGTCACCAAAAGGTAGGTTTATTTCCTATCTAAAGGCAAGGAAGATGATCACGAAAGGGTGCATTTATCACCTAGTACGATTTCAAGATGTAGAAGCTGAGTCGCCGACTCTTCAGTCAGTTCCGGTAGTGAACGAATTTCCGGATGTGTTCCCGGAAGAGCTTCCAGGCCTTCCTCCCGAGCGAGAGATCAATTTTGCGATTGATGTGTTGCCAGACACTAATCCTATATCTATTCATCCCTATAGAATGGCACCTGTAGAGTTGAAAGAGTTGAAGGAACAATTAAAAGACTTGCTTGAAACAGGCTTCATTAGGCCTAGTTCATCCCCGTGGGGAGCACCCGTATTGTTCGTCCGGAAGAAGGATGGCTCCTTGAGAATGTGCATTGATTATCGGCAATTGAATAAAGTGACGATTAAGAACAAGTATCTCCTCCTGAGAATTGATGATTTATTTGATCAATTGCAAGGTGCCAAATAGTTTTCAAAGATTGATTTGAGGTCCGGGTATCACCAAGTAAGAGTTAGGGAGAAAGATATCCCTAAGATAGTTTTCAGAACAAGATACGATCATTTTGAGTTCCGAGTGATGTCGTTTGGGCTAACTAATGCACTGGCAGTGTTTATGGACTTAATGAACAATGTATTCAGGCCTTTTCTGGATCTATTCGTGATTGTATTCATCGATGACATCCTAGTGTATTCTAGATCCAAGGCAGAACATGTGGATCATTTGCGAATTGTCCTTGGAGTTCTTCGAGCTCGAGAGTTATTCGCGAAGTTTTCCAAATGCGAGTTTTGGTTGAACTCAGTGGCATTTCTGGGCCACATTGTTGCAGCTGACGGTATTCGAGTGGATAGCCAAAAGATTGAGGCAGTGAAGACTTGGCCAAGGCCCATGACCCCTACGGAGGTTCGTAGATTTTTGGGCTTAGCCGGTTGTTATAGAAGATTTGTTGTGGGTTTCTCTTCTATTTCTGCACCGCTTACCAAGTTGACTCAGAAGTCAGCTAAGTTTCAATGGACAGATGTTTGCGAGCGTAGTTTCCAAGAGTTGAAAGACCGACTGACTTCAGCCCCAGTCTTGACACTTCCAGAGGGATTGGAAGGATATGTTATTTATTGTGATGCTTCAGGCGTCGGGCTAGGCTGTGTATTGATGCAAAATGGTAAGGTGATTGCGTATGCTTCTAGACAATTACGGAAACATGAGCAGAATTATCCTACCCATGACTTAGAATTGGCCGCGGTGGTCCATGCTTTAAAGATATGGAGACATTACTTATGTGGTGTCCACGTGGATATTTATACAGACCATAAGAGTCTCCAGTACATCTTCAAGCAGAAAGAGTTGAATTTTTGGCAACGACGATGGCTAGAGTTGCTAAAAGACTATGATGTTGAAATCCTGTACCACCCCGGAAAGGCAAATGTTGTGGCTGATGCTCTTAGCCGTAGGTCGATGGGAAGTCTAAGTGATGTACGACCAGAAAAGAAAGAGATGGCCCGTGATCTGCAGCAGTTAGCTAGCCTAGGAGTCCGAGTGGTGGACTCAGGTAGCAGCGAAGCTACTATTCAGAATTCAGCAGTTTCATCGTTAGTAGCAGAAGTAAAAGAGCGACAATACGAGGATCCCATGCTAATGCAGTACAGAGATACACTCCCTTAGAAGGAGGAGTCATCATTTGACATTTCGGAAGACGGAGTTCTCCCATGTCGAGGCAGGTTATGTGTTCCCGATGTGTCAGGTCTACGCCATCAGATTTTGAGAGAAGCTCATTGTTCCCGTTACTCCGTTCACCCCGGAGCGACGAAAATGTATCAAGATCTTAAGACTATATATTGGTGGAATGGGATGAAGAAAGACGTAGCGGAATTCGTAGCTCAGTGTCCTAATTGCCAACAAGTGAAGATAGAACACCAAAAGTCGGGTGGCTTATTGTAAGCTATAGAAATCCCAACTTGGAAGTGGGAAGTGATTAATATGGATTTCATTACACGGTTACCCCGTTCTCGACGTAAATATGATTCTATATGGGTGATCGTGGATAGACTCACAAATTCAGCGCATTTCTTACCGGTCAGAACGACCTATATGGCAGAAGATTATGCCAAGCTTTATCTTAAAGAGATAGTGAGACTCCATGGCGTTCCGGTATCTATTATCTTCGATAGAGGAACTCAGTTTACAACTAAGTTTTGCGGGGTCTTTCCAAGAAGGTTTAGGGACCCAAGTGCGCCTAAGCACGTCATTTCACCCACAGACCGATGGGCAAGCTAAACGTACTATTCAGACTCTTGAAGATATGTTACGGGCATGTATGATAGATTTTGGAGGAAATTGGGATGACCATTTGCCACTCATTGAGTTTACTTACAATAACAGTTATCATTCTAGCATTCAAATGGCACCGTATGAAGCTCTATATGGGCGAAAGTGTAGATCCCCAATTGGGTGGTTTGAAACCGGAGAAGCTAAGTTGATAGGGCCAGACTTGGTCCAGCAAGCAATAGAGAAAGTTAAGTTCATACAAGATCGGTTGCTAGCAGCTCAAAGTCGTCAGAAGTCCTATGCGGATAATCGTCGAAGAGACTTAGAGTTCGAAGTGAAAGATTGGGTATTCTTGAAAGTGTCGCCGATGAAGGGCGTGATGAGATTTGGCAAAAAGGGGAAGCTCAGTCCCCGGTATATTGGGCCATACGAAATTGTGCGCAAAATAGGCAAAGTGGCCTATGAGCTAGATCTACCTCAAGATTTGGAGTTAGTCCAGCCAGTATTTCATGTCTCGATACTTCGGAAGTGTGTTGGAGATCCTACAAGGATCGTCCCAGTGAATGACATTCAAGTGACAGAAAAGTTAACTTATGATGAAATACCCATTGCCATATCAGATAGGCAAGTACGGAGGCTTAGAAACAAAGAAGTGGCCTCAATTAAAGTTCTGTGGAGAAATAACAATCGAGAGGAAATGACATGGGAAGCGGAAGAGAATATGCGATCCAAATACCCACATTTATTTCGGCCCTTGGAAGAAGTCCAAGATGAGACGTCAAAATTATAAGGTATGCATGTTTTCCCTTTTATACATTCAGGTCGTGTGTGGCCAAATTTCTAGTGCTGTTTTATTATTGCCCTGTGAGGCATTGTTATTATGGGTTGTTGTGACAGGGTGGTAGTGCCACATTACAGAGGAAACTCTGGCGAAATTTTTATAGAATTCCCCAAGCCTTTCACATTCGAGGACGAATGTTCCTAAGCGGGGTAGAATGTTACACCTCGGAAAATTTTCCGTAGGTACGCAAGAGAACGAACTAGTGATGAATATGAGTGCATGATGTCCATGAGCAAGAAACGACGTTTGATGACCTTAGGCGAGATTTCGAAAGTATCCGATGTGAGACGAGGAAGTTGGCTAAGTTAAGATGAGATACAAGGTGAACAATGCATGTGCATGGACGGGGGTGATTGAAATGAGAAGTCTAAGAAATATGGGAAGTTGCAGAATTGCAACTGCCCAGTGGTCGTATATTGCAAAATACGAACCGTAAAGTGAAATACGGTCCGTAAACTGCCAGGTCGTAAACTGGCATGCCAAACTTCAACTTTCTGCCAGCCGAGGAAATGGCTAAACACGACCTGGTGGACGGACCGTAAAGTGATTTACGGCCCGTAAACCATGGTCGTAAACCACCATGAAAGCAGCCCAGCTTCTGGTTCTGGAAATGGCTAAATACGCCCATGGAGGACGAGCCGTATAGTGGAATATGGTCCGTAAACCTCCATGGATGACCACCGTTCACCCAGCACAGATTTTCCAATTCATTAAATATGAGGATCAAGACTTATTTTATTTCATTACAACATTACACCACTTCTCTCTAAAACCTCTCTCTACATTTATGATATGATTTTTCAAGGATTATAAGCCATCAATAACATTAAGACAAGTGAATCAAGGATAAGGGAATCATCAAGGATCATCCAAGTCAAAAAAAATCCAAATGGAGAAAAACTAGGGTTTTGCTCAAAGAGGAGTATTATCAACCAAATCTTGTTCCTACAACTTCAAAGGTAAGATTCATGATTTTTACAAGATGTTTAAGGTATTGGAGAATCAAAATACATGGATTGTAGAAAATGTGGTCAACTAGGTCATGAATGATGAATAGTGACATTTTGAGAAATAGTTTGAATTGAGTTATGAATGTTGTTGTGTTGTGATATGAATGTGTTATAAATGGTATTAAGATCATGAACTAGACACTTGAGACGAATGGACGAAGTTGGGTGTTATGACCATGAATGTGGGTGAATTAGAGGCAAATTGAGAAAATCTAGACAATGGGGATAATGTTAATGACTAATGGCCATTGTTATGATATTAATGAAGGTATAAACGCTAGCATTGGAAGGGAACGTGAAAGTGTAGAATAGTTCGACGGAAAGGTATGTAAGGCTAACCCTTCTTTCATAAGGCATGGTTCTTGGCCAAATTCCTAATTCCTCTATATGAGTATGTTGTCTTCACATGGTTGACATTCCGAGCTCATAAGCTCACGACCCTTGATATGTACTATGATTATACTATGTTCCTCGTATGACGAGTAAGTCCATAATGTAGATGTAACGATAATGATAAGGATAGTAATGATGATGAGAGTAAAATGAGATTAGAGATGCTTACGAGCTATGATATATGTATATGTATGCCTATGAAGGGCTATGATAAGACCCCGAGATTATGATGCCGGGTAAGACTATATGTATATGACTATGTATAAAGTATGTATACGATTACGAAACGCGTGCACACCTTTGCAGATGGTACGGATAACCCTGACGCCATGGTAGGGCCAGGTATGTATGATCTTGAGCCTTAGTTGGCCAAGTATGTATGACACACCGATCCTACGAGGTTGGGTATGCTATGTAAATACTATGTATATGATACGACCATGTATATAATATGAATATGAGTGTGATAAGACTTAGTAAGGGCATGTATATGAATATGAACACAAAGTGGTATGGCTATTATTATGGGATACGAATGACGATGTATGCAAGTAAGCGACATAATGATGATGATATTACTGTCTCCCCTCCTATGCTATTTCATATGATATCTATTATGCTTCTATATTTATGTTGATCATGCTTTACATACTCAGTACATTCTTCGTACTGACGTCCTTTTGTTTGTGGACGCTGCGTCATGCCCGCAGGTGCACAGGGAGACAGACTTGATCCATAACTGTTTATTCAGAGACTGCATAGTAGAGCTCCATTTCTTTCGGAGCCGTAGCTTTTGGGTACTTATTCTTTTGTGTATATAATTATGGACATAGCGGGGTCCAGTCCCGCTCATACGATAAGTCATACTCTTAGAGGCTCGTAGTCATGTGTATGTGGGTAGAGATGTTCGGCCATGTCGGCCCATGTTTTGTATATCTTTTGTTAGCCACGTCGGCCTTGTACTTATGAGGTGGCATGGATGCCTATGATATGTTAAATGATGATGGTCGTCTAATGGGATCAATATTACTAACGATAAGAAAAGCACGTATTGACTTGTGATTCACCTAGATGTTATGTTATGTACGATAAGGGGGTGCTCGGGTGGGGTAGCACCGGGTACTCATCGCGGCCCCCTAGCCGGGTCGTGACAAATATGGAACGGATACGATTCGGATGTAAGCCCACAGATACGCATTAGAAATGGAAAGTCCTATGAAAGGTAAGCAAGTGCCTATAACGATGATATCACCATCTCCTATCTTGTGTTATTTCTTATGTTGCTTATTATGATTCTATATTGATATTGATCATCCTTTACATACTCAGTACATTCTTCATACTGACATCCTTTTGTTTGTGGATGCTGCGTCATGCCCGCAGGTGCACAGGGAGACCGACTTGATCCGTAGCTACATTCTCAGAGACTACAAAGCAGAGCTCCACTTCATTCGGAGCCATAGCTTTTGGGTATTTATTCTTTTGTGTATTTAATTATAGGCATAGCGGGGTCCTGTCCCGCATATATGATATGACATACTCTCCTAAGAGGCTTGTACACATGTGTATATGGGTAGATATGTCTGGCCTTGTCAGCCTATATTTTGTATATCATTTTGATACCCTTGTCGGCTCATGTACGTTAACGTGGTATAGATGCCAACCATGATATGAAAGCATTGTCATCCAATGGGACTAGCATGAATGATGAACAGAAATGTATGTTTAATTATGTGGCTCACCTAGAGGTAAGTGTAAGCGTAAGCCAAGGGGTGCCGGGTGGGCTAGCACCGGGCGCTCGTCGCGGCCCCATAGACGGGTCGTGACAAAAGTGGTATCAGAGCAGTTCAGTCCTAGGGTGTGTCAACGAGCGATAAAGCTATGATATAAGAGCAGTTCAGTCCGTGTCATTTTAGGAATAAATGACCTTCTTTCTTCATAAAAAAATCGTGCGATAAAGCTATGATATAAGAAATTCTTGTCCTTTAATCGTGTGTTGTGTATTTCAGAAATGCCTGTAAAGAGAAAGGCTATAGCAGCCCAAAAGGGCAAGACGGTGGCAGAAAAGCGGCCTGAAAGAGCACCGCCACTGGTAGTAGAGGAAAGTAAGTCCCAGAGTGCGGCTCAATCTTAGTCCTCCCGATCAGTACCTATATTAGAGGAGCGTGAGGGAGCCTCAGCCCCAGCTCCAGCACCTCCAGCTCCTCCACCGGATGCTTCAGGCCAAGATTTAAAGGAGGCAACACACTTGCTTAGTCAGTTGGTTGCTGCCCAGACTCTGCGGCAAAGTATAGGGCAAGGTGACAGGGCTGTTAGTGCAAGAGCCTGTGACTTCATTACTTTGAACCCTTCGGAATTCTTTGGGTCAAAGCCAAAGGAGGACCCTCAGGACTTCATTGATGGTATGTTGAGGACGCTTCGACTAATACATGCTTCGGACACCGAGTCGGTGGAGTTAGCGTCGTATAGATTGAGAGATGTCTCGATCCAATAGTACACAGTATGGATGGCTTCACGGGGAGCCAACGCACCTCCCTGGGTATGGCAAGAGTTTGTTGATGCATTCCTCCGACACCATATGCCTCCGGAAGTTCGGCGAGCTAGAGCCAATAAGTTCTTAAATTTGAGGCAAGGTAGCATGAGTACTTTAGAGTATAGTCTCTGCTTCAATTCCTTGGCTAGGTATGCTTCGGTCATGGTAGCGGATATGGGTGACAGAGTACACCGATTTGTGAAAGGCCTAGGGCCGCATTTGATGGATAGGTGTTTGACTGCGTCCTTTCAGGACAATATGGATATTGCACGCATTCAGGCTCATGCTCAGAACATAGAAGAAAGTTTACAACAGCGGAGAAGTGAACGCGAGCAGGATAAGGGTCATAGCAAGAGAGCCAGATCTTCAGGTCCGATGAGTGAGTTCAGAGGTGGGCACAGACAGCATATTTCCAAGAACTCAGGCTATTCTATGACTAGTGCACCTCCACGGTTTTCAGGCCAGAGATTAGATAGATCCTCTCATTCCGGGCCGAGTCAGAGTTATTCGGGGTCTCAGTTAAGAGATGATTCGGGTCAGACAAGGCCACTCGCACTACGATGTTCACAGTGTGGGAAGTTGCATTGGGGTCGATGCCAAATGGGTTTAGATGTTTGCTATTCATGTGGTCGACTAGGCCATATTATACGTGATTGCCCCTCAGTTCATGGTAGAGGTAGGGCCCAGCCTTCAGGGTCGGTAGCCGGATCTTCAGCATCTGTACGCCCTATGGGGCCAGGTTCACATGCGCCAGTCGGCCATGGTAGAGGAAGAGGGAGAGTTCCCACTTCTAGCGGTCCTCAGCACCGTGTTTATGCTTTGGCTGGATGCCAAGATCTCTAGTCTTACCCTGATGTGGTCACAGGTATATTATCGGTATTTTCTCATGATGTATATGCTTTGATTGATCCGGGCTCTACACTATCATATGTTACTCCGTATGTTGCGGGTCGATTTAGAGTCGAACTAGAGTCGATCAAACCTTTTGAGGTATCTACACCCGTTGGTGAATCGGTAATAGCTAGCTGAGTATATAGAAATTGTATAATTGTGATTTGTGATCGCCGTACCATGATTGATTTGCATGAGTTAGAAGTGGTGGATTTTAACGTTATTATGGGCATGGATTGGTTGGCTTCTTGTTATGCCAATGTTGATTGTAGAATGAAAATGGTTCGTTTCCAATTTCCGGGAGAACCAGTCTTAGAATGGAAAGGGAATACGGCGTCACCAAAAGGTAGGTTTATTTCCTATCTAAAGGCAAGAAGAATGATCACGAAAGGTTGCATTTACCATCTAGTTCGGGTTCAAGATGTAGAAGCTGAGTCACCGACTCTTCAGTCAGTTCCTGTGGTAAGTGAATTTCCGGATGTGTTCCCGGAAGAGCTTCCAGGCCTTCCTCCTGAGCGGGAGATTGATTTTGCCATTGATGTGTTGCCAGGCGCTAAGCCTATATCTATTCCTCCTTATAGAATGGCTCCCGCAGAATTGAAAGAGTTGTAGGAGAAATTAAAAGACTTGCTTGAAAAAGGTTTTATTAGGCCTAGTTCCTCCCCGTGGGGAGTACCCGTATTGTTTGTCCGAAAGAAATATGGCTCCTTGAGAATGTGAATTGCTTATCGACAATTGAATAAGGTGATGATTAAGAACAAGTATCCTCTTCCGAGGATTGATGATTTATTTGATCAATTGCAAGACGCCAAATGGTTTTCAAAGATTGATTTGAGGTCTGGGTATCATCAAGTGAGAGTTAGGGAGAAAGATATCCCTAAGACAGCCTTCAGAACAAGATATGGTCATTTTTAGTTCCGGGTAATGTCATTTGGGCTAACTAATGCACCGGCGGCATTTATGGATTTGATGAAGAATGTGTTCAGGCCTTTCCTGGATTTATTTGTGATAGTATTTATCGACGATATCCTGGTGTATTCTAGATCCGAGGCAGAACATGCGGATTATTTGCGTACTATCCTTGGAGTTCTTCGAACTCGAGAGTTGTTTGCAAAGTTTTCCAAATGCGAGTTTTGGTTGAACTCAGTGGCGTTTTGGGGGCATATTCTTGCAGCCGATGGTATTCGGGTAGATGGTCAAAAGATTGAGGCCGTGAAAACTTGGCTAAGGCCCACAACTCCTATGGAGGTTCGTAGTTTTCTGGGCTTAGCAGGTTATTACAGGAGATTCGTTGAGAGCTTTTCTTTTATTTCTGCGCCACTCACAAAGTTGACCCAGAAGTCAGCAAAGTTTCAATGGACAGATGCTTGTGAGCGTAGCTTCCAAAAGTTGAAAAGTAGATTGACTTTCACCCCAGTCTTGACACTTCCAGAGGGATTGGAAGGACATGTTGTTTATTGCGATGCTTCTGGCATTGGGCTAGGTTGTGTATTGATGCAACATGGCAAAGTGATTGCGTATGCTTCAAGGCAATTGCGGAAACATGAGCAGAATTATCCAACCCATGATTTAGAATTGGCCGCAGTGGTTTATGCGTTAAAGATATGGAGACATTATTTATATGGTATCCATGTGGATATATATACAGATCATAAGAGCGTATGGTATATCTTCAAGCAGCAAGAGCTGAATTTACGGCAACAACGATGGTTGGAATTGCTAAAAGATTATGATGTTGATATCTTGTATCACCCCGGAAAGGCAAATGTTGTAGCTGATGCTCTTAGCCGCAGATCTATGGGAAGTTTGTGTGTTGTACGACTCGAGAGGAGAGAAATGACTTGTGAGCTCTAGCAGATAGCTAGCCTAGGAGTTCGAGTAGCGGACTCAGGTAGCAAGGGAACGAACTACTATCCAGAATTCAGCAGTCTCGTCGCTAGTAGCAGAAGTGAAAGAGCGACAATACGAAGATTCAATGCTAAGGCATTACGGAGATACACTCCCTCAGAAAGAGGAGTCATCATTTGAGCTTTCAGGACACGAAGTTCTTCGATGTCAAGGCAGATTATGTGTTCCCAATGTGCCAGGTCTATGCCACCAGATATTAAGAGAAGCTCATTATTCCCGTTACTCTGTTCACCCCGGTGCGACGAAGATGTATCATGATCTTAAGTCTGTATATTGGTGGAATCGGATGAAGAAAGATATAGCGGAATTTGTAGCTCAATGTCCTAATCAACAGGTGAAAATCGAGCACCAAAAGTCGGGTGGATTGTTGCAAGCTATAGAAATCCCAACTTGGAAGTGGGAAGGATTAACATGGACTTCATTACAAACTTACCCCGTTCTTGACGTAAGTATGATTCCATATGGGTGATTGTGGTAGACTCACCAAGTCAGCTCATCTCTTACCAGTCAGACCAACGTACGTGGTAGAAGATTATGCAAAGCTTTATCTTAAAGAGATAGTGAGACTCCATGGTGTTCCAGTATCTATTATCTCAGATAGAGGGACTCAGTTTACAGCCAATTTTTTGAAGTCTTTCCAAGAGGGTCTAGGGACCCAAGTGATCCTTAGTACGGTACTTCACCCGCAGACCGATGGACAAGCCAAGCGTACCATTCACACTCTTGAAGATATGCTGCGGGCATGTATGATAGATTTTGGAGGAAATTGGGATGACCATTTGCCACTCATTGAATTTGCTTACGATAACAGTTATCATTCTAGCATTCAGATGGCACCATACGAACCTTTATATGGGCGAAAGTGTAGATCCCCGATTGGGTGGTTTGAAACAGGAGAGACTAAATTGATAGGGCCAGACTTGGTCCAGCAAGCCATCGAGAAAGTCAAGATCATACAAGATCGGTTGTTAGCAGCTCAAAGTCGTCAAAAGTCCTATGCGGATAATCGTCGAAGAGACTTAGAGTTTCAAGTTAAATATTGGTTATTCTTGAAAGTGTCACCAATGAAGCGTGTAACGAGATTTGGTAAAGAGGGGAAGCTTAGTCCCCGATATATTGGACCTTATGAGATTGTATGAAAGATAGACAAGGTGGCCTATGAGTTAGATTTACCTCCGGATTTGGAGTCAGTCCATCTAGTTTTCCATGTCTCGATGCTTCAAAAATGTATTAGAGATTCTACTAAGATTTTCCCAATAAGAGATGTCCAAGTGATGGAAAAGTTGACTTATGAAGAAGTACCCATTGCCATACTAGATAGGCAAGTACGGAGGCTTAGAAATAAAGAGGTGACCTCAATTAAGGTTCTATGGAGGAGTAGTAAACAAGTGGAAATGAAATGGGAAGCGGAAGAAAGTATGCGATCCAGATACTCGCATTTATTCCAACCCCCAGAAGAGAATCAAGATGAAACGCTAACGATATAAGGTATATATGCTACTTTTCATGCTTTTTGTCGTGTGTGGCCATAAATATGTTGATATTGTGATGTATCCCTATGAGGCGATGATATTATGGGTTGTTATGGCAGGTTGGTTGTCATGACCCAACTAGGGCCGTGACGAGTACCCGATACTTGTACCGAGCACCCCTTGTCTCGTATCATACTCGTGTCACTAAGCAAGCCGTATAAACTGTACCATTTTTTTTTTTTGTTACAGAACATTCACATTGGTAGCATAATTATGAACATAGGCCAGTAAGCTCTGCCAGCACATGTCACAGCGACGAGAACACTCATAGATACAAAACATCTACCTGTACACATTTGTCTACGAGCCTCTAAACATAGTACACATATACATATGAAGGGCCGGATTCTGCCGGGCCCGAATATATACACGAATGTAGTACCAAGTAACTGGAGCTCCGGAACAACTGGAGCACTGCTACAACACTGCTGATGAAGCTCCTAGGAATCAAGTCTATCTGCCTGCTGACCTGCGCGGCATGAAACGCAGCGTCCACAAGAAGGGACGTCAGTACGAATAATGTACCGAGTATGTAAGGCATGAATAATAACATATGAAAGATATAGAGCAAGGATAATAACGTAAAAGAAGCATAGCGCAATATCATGAGGTGGAAGGATAACCTGTACATATAAAGGCCCTTTGGTGGATACCATGCATGCTTAGCGCTGCGGGACGTGCAGCCCGATCCACATGTACATATACTATAACATATAGCTGCGGAACGGGCAGCCCGATCCATATGTATGCATACCACTTTAATTACTTAGAAAAAATATCTCTTTTCATATACATATATAGAAAATACATCATGTCATGTCGCCGAGGCGTCAGCTCCGATCCATTTAGCCATAAATCCCGCGTCCGGGACGAAATCATGTATCATACTCCAGCTGATCAGGTGGCTGTGCGCCTATAGCGCCTTCCCTTTCCGGTACTTCCCCATATACTCATGCATATACAAATAAACATACGTCATCTATAAAGCATGCATGAGAGCCCAAGAAAGATACATATCCATCGGAGTGACGTAAGGTCGGTAACCTCCGATTTCATTATGGAACAACCGTAGTAGCTTTGCCTCACTTGGAAGGAACAACTGTTATAAGGCGAGACTACCAATGAAAAGTGTCACTATGAGAAAACATCAATCGGGGTCATAAGGCATATTTTCATGTATTTAGAACCTTTAGAATAGTCATTACCTATAATAGAATTGGGTTATCTAGAAATAATTTAACATCCTTATGTTTTCATTTCTATAGCAGAATATATCGTCAACATATCTATCGTAGGCACTTTTCTCATCTTTAACTTCATCGTTATCGTTATAAGCTCATATTCATCATCTTAGTCATACTTGTCATAGGCGTATGTTCTTTCTTAGCATTATCGTTATCATGGTCCTCATAGACATATTCACACTAGAGGGGTGCTATACTTAGCGTTTGATAATCGGAAGAAGGATCAAAGGTTTCCTTAGGATTCTACTCCAAAACAAGTCAAATGAAGCAATAGAGGAAATCCGGGAACAGTGGGCCTGCCTCGAGTCAAATGAGGCGGCGTACTAAATTTTCATATATTATATGTCATGGCGTTACTTGTGGGGGTTTTAAGGTAATCGGGTCCTCTTTATGCAAGTTCTAGAGGGCTAGGAAGGTTTTTCGACATTTTGCACACTTTCTAGTTCAATTCTACTGAATGATTAGTAGCTAATTTTAATCTTGGATTTCGAGAAAAGGAATGGTCCCCGAGGCCCGTGTCCAACCCTATTACGTCTAGGACATGCCAAGAAAAGAAGGTAAAGCCTTACATACCTCTTTCCGCTGCTTATGCTATTCCAAATTCAAGTCGCAAATCCGCCAGAATCTACAATTTTGTTACATTTACCAAATGTTAGTTCAAGTGTCTAGAAGTAAAATCTCAAAATGACACTTGTCTACCGAAATTTCGGCAGCACTTCCCCTATAAATATACCATACCACCAAGTTCAACTTGGCCAATTTCAACCAACAACAATCCCGGGAATGCAACCCGGCCAAAGTATCAACATAAAGTCAACAACCATACTAACAGTTTCCATATTCAATCCAAACTACATTATAATAACTCAATGAATATACCACTTCCTTCAAAACCTTCCAACTGCAATAAAAACAATAATAACCTTATAATATATTTTCCAACAACACCATACCAATACCATTGTTTTCCATACATATAAGAACATGATATTCAATTTACATAAACTTCAATCACAAGTTTCCAACCACCATAATTTCTCTACAACAACAACCAACACACAACACAACACAACACGACACACAAAACAAAATTGATTCATTTTCTTCCATACTACATGCAACTACACGGCCACACATGCACACTACCTCACGGCCACCATCACAACTACAATCTCTCAAAAAAAATCATTCAACTTCCATTATCAACACAGCACTCACAACAATAGCAACTAAACTCTAAACAAAATGATTAACACATAATTTCTACCCACATATACACATACACGGCCACACATAATTTTACTCTTCCATGAATTTCATCCACTTTTTCATACTACACATACAAAATCATCCATAACATAAATAAATATAAGTTCTTACCCCTTTTTTTTTTCCTCTACTTCTTCACTTGACTATAATTGGTAACTTATATGAATATGTGCTCTTCTTGCTCCAAAGACTACCCCACCTTGCTAGGGACCCTTGAATTGGTAAGAAGTAATTTTCAAGAAATTTTTTGTCAATTTTTCTTGGAAATTTCTCTTGGCCGAATAGGCCTTTGATTTTTTTTCTCCTTCTCCTCTTTTCTTTTGTTCTTGAATTTTCTAGTGAATTATGGAATAAAGATGACTTTATACAAGTCTTCCACTCATTTTTCCATATTTATGGATAAGTCCCTCAACACAAAAGTATGGCCACATGACCCCCCTTCCATTCTTTTTCTAGAAAATTCCTCCTTTTTTTTTGATTTGTTTTTTCCAACACAAAAGATGACCCATTTTGTCATCCTAGCCCCTTATTTCTTCACATGGTCAATATGGCCCCTTTTGCGAATTTCTCATTTTGCCCTTAACCTTTCACAATATTTCCATACTAGTAATAGTCATAAATAATATTCAAAACCAACTTGTACATTAAAAAAATTTTTGGAACCCAGTCGTGTCCTTAACGTCTCACCACTATCTCGCAATATCCGAACGTATGAAATACGGGCTGTAACATTGGTAGTGCCAAATTACAGGGGAAACTCTGGCGAAATGTTCGCAGGATCCCGAGTGTTTAACACTCGAGGACGAATGTTCCAAAAGGGGGGAAGAATGTTACACCTTGGAAATTTCCCCGCGAACGTACAGTGGGTGGGCTAACAAAGGGTATAGCGTATGCGATGTTTTAATAAGAAGGGAACGACATTTGACGACCCTAAGTAAGATTCCAAAGGCAATTGCAATAAGAGATAGATTATACTCCATAATGACTAATTATAGGTTCTAAAGAAGTGGGAAGTTGCAGACTTGCACTTTGGCCAGTTGGTCGTAAAATGAAATACGAACCGTAAAGTGGTATACGGCCCGTAAACTGCCATGTCGTATTTCAACTTACAAAACTTCAACTTTCTGCCAAATGATCAAATGGTTAAATACGACTTGGAATACGTACCGTAAATTGAAATACGGCCCGTAAACCGTGATCGTAAATCACCATGACCTCCAGTATACCTTTCTGGTTCTGTTATGCTTAAATACCACCACGAAATACGGCCCGTAAACTAGAATACGGACCGTAAACTGGGTTTACGACCACTGTGCACTTTCGACGACTGTTCAGTTCAGATCAGATTTTGGGTTATTAAAAAGGGAACCAAGATTATTATTTCATTTTATTTCACTTCTACATGACACCCCTTCTCTCTAAAATATCTCTCTACATTTATTCCACAAGAATTAAAGGATTATTAATGATCAACAACATAAACTAAGTGAATCAAGAGTAAGAAAACCCATCAAAGCTCATTCAAGTCAAGAAATCCCAATTGAGATAAACTAGGGTTTTTGCTCAAGAGGAGTATTATCAACCAAGGATTGTTCCTACAACATCTAAGGTAAGATTTATGGTATTTATATGTTGTTTGAGGTATTTAAGAGTTGAAATACTTGGATTGTAGAAGAGTATAGAAAACTGGGTCATGAGTGTGGAATATTGCCATTTTGAGAAATAGTTTGAATTGAGTTATGAGTCTTGATGCAATGTGATGTAAATATGTTATAAATGATGTTGAGAAGATGAGATGAGCAATGTACATGAATGGACATAGTCGTGTGTTATTGCCATGGATATGGGTGATTGACGGTAAACTAAGAAATGTGGATGAATAATTACTATTGTTATGGTATTGTGAATGTATTATTGACGTTTAGGAGTTGATAGACGTTATGGAGGAATGTCGTATAAATAGAGGAGAAGCTATCCGATTTTTCCCTAGCTTTAGTCATATATGCTAGCTATCGATTCTAATGATAGTATGACTTTAATGAAGGTAGAACGCGATCTAACATACAAGTGATAGAATAGTTCAACGGAAGGGTATGTAAGGCTAACCCTTCTTTCATAAGGCATGTTTCTTTGGCCAACGTCTAAATCTTCTATGAGACTATGATATCCTTCAAAGGAGTTGATCTTCCGAGCTAGTAGGCTTACGATTCTTGACAGGCTACGATTGTACTAAGTTCCTCGTATGACGAGCAGGCCTATTGGGGTAGATGAGATGAATGACGATGATAGTGATAATGATATTGATGACGACTATAGTGGTAATAGTGATGACGATTATGATAATGATGCTAATAGTAAAGATGCTTATGAGCTATTATGTATAGGTGCCTATGTATGACTATTATGAAACCCTGAGCTTATGAGGCCGGGTAAGATATGTAAATAAGTATGTATATGATTACGTAATGCGCGCACACCTCTGTAGATGGTACAGATAACCCTGACGCCTTGGTAGGGCCAGGTAGATATAACCCTGAAGCCTTGGTAGGGCCAGGTATGAGCAACTTTTAGCCTTGGTTGGCCAAGTATGTATTAAACACCGATCCTGCATGGTCGGGTATGCTATGTAAATGCTATGTATATGATATGATTATGTATATGATGTGATTATGTATATGATATGGATACGAGTATGAATACGAATATGATACGATATGAATGTGAATAAGGGTATGTATACGAATACGAGTACTAATATGGAACAGATACGATTTGGATGTAACCCCACAGATACGCATTAGAAATGGAAAGTCATATGAAAGGCAAGTAAGTGCCTATGACGATGATATCACCATCTCCTATCTTGTGCTATTTTTTATGTTGCTTATTATGCTTCTATATTGATATTGATCATGCTTTACATACTCAGTTCATTCTTTGTACTGACATCCTTTTCTTTGTGGACGCTGCGTCATGGCTGCAGCTGCACAGGGAGACCGACTTGATCCGTAGCTACATTCTTAGAGACTACAAAGCAGACCTCCACTTCATTTAGAGCCATAACTTTTGGGTACTTATTCTTTTGTGTATATAATTATGGGCATAACGGGGTCCTGTCCCGCTTATGTGATATGACATACTTTCCTTAGAGGCTCGTACACATGTGTATATGGTTAGATATGTCTGGCCTTGTCGGCCTATATTTTGTATATCATTTTGATACCCTTGTCGGCTCATGTACGTTGACGTGGTATAGATGCCAACCATGATATGAAAGCATTGTCGTCCAATGGGACTAGCATGAATGATAAATAGAAATGTATGTTTAATTATGTGGCTCACCTAGAGGTAAGTATAAGAATAAGCAAGGGGTGCCCGGGTGGGCTAGCACCGGGCGCTCGTCGCGGCCCCATAGACGGGTCGTGACAGAAGATCTTCCTCTTATGATGTCTATTTCTTATTCTGGACATTATGGATATTTATTAGACAAATTTCATTCCTTAGACATGTTCTAGTTTAGAGTCCTCGTACGATGACTTTCGAATTTTGGGAATTTTGTAATAGATAGAACTTTCACATTTACTTTAATATTTTTTATGGCATGACTTATTTTGATTATCTGTTGCTTGAATGAGTAATATCTGATTAATTTGGTTAATATAAAAATGAACTTGAATGAATAGATGACTTGGGTGTTGGTTCACCCACTAGGAGTTAGTTTGGGTGCCAGTCATGGCGGGTTGGTCGTGACAGGGTTGGTATCAGAGCCTTAGGTTCGTCGATCTCGTCGTACAAGGACATTTCTAGTAGAGTCTTGCGGATCGGTACGGAGACGTTATCTTCAAGAGGCTATCAGGCACTAGGAAAATTCTCTTTTCTTTCTTTTTTCGTGCTACTTGATTCCAATTGGAATCTGCACATTCAAATTAGTATCTAACTATCCTTCACTCTCCCACAGAAGGCGAGAACACGCATGGTAGCAGCTAAGGGAAGGGGTGGAGGCAGAAGAGCTGTTATAGGGGCGGCCCCAGCTAGGGGCGAAGTCCTAGTGGTTGATCCCGTGCCTCCAGTGGTTCCTAACGAGGTAGCGGGAGATGCAGCCGTACCAGCCCAGCAGTGGCAGTGCCAGTTCCGCCAAGAAATGCAGCTGCTCAGGGTATACCAGATGCTATGGCACAGGGGATAAATTTGTTTCATGGGTTAGCACAGGTCAGAGCTATACGTGCCGTTCCAGTAGGTAGGGGCGCTGGAGTAGCAGCCCCACATCCGAATCGCGTTCAGGCTTTAGGGGTTTAGCATGCTGCAGCAATGGCACCTCACTTCGATGAATTTTCTGGTTTTGAGGCCTGTCCAAGTCTAGTTGTAGGGCCAGTGATGATTGGCAAAGAGCATTACTTATTTTGGACGTTCACCAAAATGAAGCCTCGGGTTTTCTATGGTACCGAGTCAGAGGACGCATATGAGTTCCTCATAGACTGTCACGAAAGGCTCCATAAGATAGGGGTTGTGGAAAAGTATTGTGTAGAGCTCGTGACTTTTTAATTTTTTGGGTAATGCCAAGCTATAGTGGAAGGCATATATAGAATGCAGGCTAGCTGGGTCTCCTTCGTTGACTTGGGTCTAGTTTTATTCAGTATTCTTGGATAAGTACGTTCCGTGTACTCTGAGGGACCGAAGGAAGGATGAATTTACTAATATTGATCATGGGAACTCGTCTGTTGCGGTGTACGAGTCCTATTTTCACTCCTTCTTCCGCTATGCTCTTTAGTTACTACCTACTGAGGGGGAGAGTATCTGGCGGTTCGTGAAGCGTTTGAATACTGAAATTCAGTTATAAGCTCTTCAGCTCGTAGCCACTAGGCTTCATTCCAGGAGGTAGTAGAGCATGTTTGTCTGGTTGAGGGGATTAAATAGGAAAGTCATGCAAAGTAGGTAGAGAAGAAGGCCCGAAAGGGTGGGGTTTTCAGCAACTTCTTGTCGAAGGGTCAGAGTAGGCTAATATATTCAGGGCATTTGGTTTCGTCCGCGATGCAGGTGTCAGCTGGGGGCCAAACAGGGGTAAATTATCAGGATTCCGATCAGCATGGAGGTAATACTGGTTCACCAGCTTCTGTTAAGTGACCTATGCTGGACCGTGCAGATTACGAGTGTTCTGAGATAGGGCACAATAAGAGGTATTACACCAGACTAAGATAGAGTGGGCAGGGGACTTAGTATCAGGCTCCACGAGCACCATTTGCACTAAATAGAGGGGATAAAGATCGCACACTGATAGGGCGGGCGGCCACAGCGAGGGTAGGGGTGGTGCCCAGCCTAACCGAGGTAGTCCTCAGCAGGTAGAGGCAGACAGCAGCCCAGTAGGGGCGGGCCCCAGAACAAATAGGGTAATCGTGGTGGTTCATGGATTACAAAAGGGCGTGGTCATTTGTACGCTTTTCCAGATAGACCCGAGGTTGAGGCCGCCATTACTGTCATCATAGGTACTATCTCAGTTTATGACCGATGGCTTCTATTTTATTTGATCCGGGTTCTAATTTTTCTTATGTGTCTACATATTTTGCTGTGGGTTTGGATATGGTGTGTGAAACTGTTGATGCCCCTATTTATGTATCTACTCTAGTTGGGGATTCGGTGGTGTTAGATAGAGTCTACCCTTCTTGTGAGATTACTCTTATGGGGTATAGTACTTGGGCAGATTTGATGCTCCTGGATATGGTAGATTTCGATGTCATTTTGGGTATGAGTTGGTTGTCCCCGCACTATGCTATACTAGATTTCCATTCTAAGACTGTTACCTTAGCCATGCCTGGGGCACCTAGACTTGAGTGGAAGGGTAACCTTAGTTCCCTCCCTAAGAAAGTCATATTCTTCGTTCGTGCTAGGAAGCTAGTGGAGGGTTTTCTAGCTTACTTGACACATATCCGTGACACTAGTGCAGATTCTCCATCTATTGATTCGCTTCCAGTGGTACGCAAGTTTGTGAATGTATTCCCCACGGACTTGCCTAGTATGCCTCCTAATCATAGCATTGATTTTAGGATTGATTTAGACTGAGGGACTCATTCTATCTCTATTCCACCCAGCAGGATAGCACCAGCAAAACTCAGGGAATTAAAAGAGCTGTTGCAAGATCTTTTGAGTAAGGAGTTTATTTGCTCGAGTACCTCTCCTTGGGGATCTCTTGTGTTGTTCATTAAGAAAAAGGATGGATCTATGCGTATGTGTATTGATTACCGTCAGCAGAATAAGGTTACTATTCAGAATAAGTATCTCAATCCCCGTATTGATGACTTGTTTGATCAGTTACACGGAGCTTCTGTGTTCTCTAGAATTGACTTGAGGTCAGGATATTACCAATTGAAGATTCGAGCAAAGGATGTTCCTAAGACAACTTTTCGGACCAGGTATGGATACTATGAGTTCTTGGTTATGTCTTTCGGGCTTACTAATGCCCCAGCTGCGTTCATGCATTTGATGAACAGTTTACTTAAGCCTTTTTTTAGACTCATTCATAATAGTGTTCATTGATGATATCCTGGTGTACTCTAATAGTACGAAGGAGCATGAGAAACATTTAAGGATTTCTCTTGGGTTATTGCTGGAGAAGGAGCTGTACGCTAAATTCTCCAAGTGTGAATTATGGTTGTCTTCTGTATCCTTCTTAGGACATGTAAGTTTAAAGAAAGGGATTATAGTCGATCCTTAGAAAATTCAGGCAGTCAGGGAGAGGGAAAGGCCAACATCAGTGATCGACATCCGCAGTTTCGTGGGTCGGGCTGGCTACTATCGTCGGTTTATGAAAAGTTTTGCCTCCATTACTTCTCATTTGACTCGATTGACTCAGAAAGAGGTACCGTTTCAGTGGTCCGACGAGTGTGAGAAGAGCTTCCAAAAGCACAAGACATTATTGACTACAACTCCTATTCTAGCATTGCCTCTGAAGGGAAAGAAATTTGATGTTTATTATGATGCTTCAAATTCTGGTTTGGGTGCGGTTTTGATGTTGGAAAAGAAGGTGATTGCCTATGCTTCTCGACAGTTGAAAGGGCATGACAAGAACTATCCTACTCATGACTTAGAGTTAGCAGCGGTGGTGTTTGCATTGAAAATCTTGAGGCACTACTTGTATGGTGTCCACTGTGAGGTGTATACTGACCACAGCAGTTATCAACATTTATTCGCTCAGAGGGATCTGAACTCTAGGTAGCTTAGATGGATGGAACTGTTGAAAGATTTTGATATCACCATTCTGTATCACCATTAAGGAAAATGTAGTGGTTGGCGCATTGAGCAAGAAGTCAGCTTGTATGGGAAATCAGGCTCGTTTGATTTTTTCGGAGCGTCCGTTTGCTAGAGAGGTTCAAACTCTGGCTAACAGTTTTATGAGGCTGGATATTTCTAACAGGAGCAGGGTGTTGGCTTGTGTTAAGGCTCGGTCATCATTCCTGGAGCAGATTAAGGCTAAGCAGTTTGAAGATGCTAAGTTGTGCAAAATTCGTGACAAGGTGTTACGTGGAGAGGCCAAGAAGGCCGTGATTAACGAAGAGGGGGTGCTGCAGATCAAGGGGCGAGTTTGTGTGCCACGCGTGGGTCCTCTTCTTTTTCCTTCACTTGATGATACCCCGATCTTAGATATATCTTCGAGAACCATTTGGCGCCTTGTAGTTGGTCGAATAAATCGTCTATCCTTAGAAGGAGGTACTTATTCTTTATGGTCACCTTGTTTAATTTCCTATAATAGATAGACATCCTTAAGGAACCATCCTTCTTTCTTACGAATAACACAGGCGCTCCCCATGGCAATGAACTTGGTCTAATAAAGCCTTTTTCAAGCAAATCCTTCAGTTACACCTTTAACTCCTTTAATTCTGCAAGGGCCATTCGATATCGGGGAATAAATATGTGCTTAGTATTAGGCAACACATCGATAGTAAACTCAATCTCCCGCACTGGTTGTAGAACTGGAAGCTCGTCTGGGAACACGTCTGGAAATTCAGTCACCACAGGAATGGATTGAAGGGTTGGTGGTTTTGCTTCTATGTCTTGAACTCGAACCAAATGATAAATGTAGCCTTTGACAATCATCTTTCTCGCTTTGAGGTAGGAGATAAATTGACCCCTCGGAGACGCCGTATTTCCTTTCCATTCTAACACTGGTTCCCCTTGAAACAGGAGGCTAGCCAGTCCATACCCATAATAACCTATATCTACCATCTCTAGCTCATGTAGATCAGCAGTAGTACGACGATCGCAAACTACGACCACACAATCCCTATATACTCGCCTGGCTACTACTAGGTCTCTTACATGTATAGCCACCTCAAAAGGTGTAATTGGTTCCGGTTTCATCCCAATGCGGTTAGCAACATAAGGAGTAATGCATGATAAAGTAGAACCTGGATCAATCAACGCATATACATCATAGGAGAATACCGATAATATACCTGTAACCTCATATGGGGAAGATTCAAGATCCTGGCGTCCTGCCAGTGCATATATACGGTTCTGAGGGCCACTTGAACTAGGTGTTCCCCCTCTGCCCCGGCCACGGCCTATCGGAGTCTGGGAATCCTGTCCGTGAGGGCGCACAGGCGTTGATGAACCAATTGCCGATTCGGCTAGCTGAGCTTTGTCTCCGTCATTCCTCAGTGGACAATCACGCATCAAATGGCCAACTCGACCACAGGCAAAACAAGCACCTGTATCTAATAGACACTGTCCAGAGTGTGGCCTGCCACACTGAGTACACCGTAGTAGGGGTGGTCTTGTCCGGCCAGAATCGGCTCTATACTGGGACCCTGAAATTCTTGAACTCTGGCCTGGTCCTGAATGGATAGGACAATAAAATCTTTTACTCGCAAATCGAGGACGTGCACTGGCCACTGATTGGCCCGAATAACTGGAATATTATTATGTATGTCCTCCTCTATACTTACTGCTAGCTCTAAAAGGTCTGGCCCTTTTGCTACGCCCCCTATCAGAATTACGTTCACCTCTCTGCGGCTGCTGCTGTTCCTCAAGGTTTTGGCATGGGCCTGAATACGAGCGATATCAATCCCATCCTGGAGTGAGGCCGTCAAGCAATCCTTAATCAAATATGGTCCCAATCTGCTCACGAATCGATGCACACGATCTCCCATGTCAGCTAACATGGCTGGGGCATACCTGGCTAAAGAATTAAAACAGATACTGTATTCTCGGGCGCTCATATTCCCCTGCTTGAGATTCAGAAACTTATCAGCTCGGGCATGTCGGACCTCCGGTGGTAGGCAATGTCGCAGTAATGCATCGGTGAAATCTTGCCAAACTCGGGGAGGTGCATTTTCTCCTCTCGAAGATATCCAAGCATTATACCACTGAACAGCTACATCCCTCAATCTATACAAAGCCAATTCTACTGACTCCGTATCCGAAGCATGTATTATCCGTAGCGTTCTCAACATCTTGTCTACGAAGCCTTGTGGGTCTTCATTAGGTTTCGACCCATAGAACTCTGGAGGGTTCAGGCTGATGAAATCACGGGTTCGTACACTTCTCATATCCTCGCCCTTTTTTCCAATGTTCCCCATATACATATGCATATATCATATGAGTAGCATGCAAGAGAGCCCAAAGAAAGTCATGTCTCTATCGGAGTGACGTAAGGTCAGTAACCTCCGATTATATTATGGAATAATCATGATCTTCATGTCTCACCTTGAAGGAGCTAGCATTATGAGGTGAGACTGTCAATAAAGAATAACGTTAAGGCAAAGCGTAGGATAAGATCACAAATCTCACAAAGCGTCAGTTGATATACTTTAAACTCTTTAGACAAGCAACATAGAGAAATCAATGAATAGCTCAACATTCTCATATCGTTATTGAAATCATAAACCTCGAACCTTTAAACATAAAATCATCATTTTTATTGTAATCATCATAGAAACGTTCTCATCTCTGACATCATCATTATCATGTGAAAACATGTTCATCGATGTTATCATAAAAGCTTACGGGAACATAAGCCTCTGATTTGGAAAGTACCGACATTTTGGAAAACATTTACGGATTATCTAGAAAGTAGGCATGCTTTTGAGTCATGAACTTCTAGCTTGTGGAAATCAGGGTGGTCATGGAAATATATAGTTAAAACATAACGTAGGATCATGCATTTGAAGGAAAGGGACAAGCCTTGACATACATGCTCGACTTCCTATTAGCTACGTTTATCCGCCCGAGCTCGTTAATCTATATTCGAGAGGATTCATACTAATGTTAGTCCCATTATCACACACTTATCCTAGTTTTCAAATTAAACTATTTTATATCCTACTAAAAATCGGGCAGTATCTCCCCCGTTTATATGCCTAGCCCGAATTCTTAGTCCAACAACCAACAACAACAACAATAATACCAATATCAATAACATCATTGTCCATACCAAAGTATTCCATACAACAGCCCACACGCTGTTTTCCAACTTCCATAACTAATAAACTCACTATACAATCATTTTACCACTCTATTTTCAGGATTAAGCCGGTATTAACATAAATAGGAAGCGATCCATACCTTTCTCCCATAAATACTATTGTATCTTTACTTTTCCACCATAAGTTTAGGCCATGACACACCGCTATATGATTTGGCAACAATAACTGTACGTTATTCGGACCGAAATTTGGAAATTATACCTGGTTTTATCTTAAAAGTGGGTGTGGGAAGGTTGGGGAACTTTCCAAGGAATTTGAGAGGTTTTGGGTGTGTTGGCTGAGAAATTGGGGGGGGGGGGGGGGGACCCCCTTTATATAACGTGTTATATCCCGTATTTTTGTACGTTGGATTATTCGTAAGCTAATCGACATAAGTTTAAGGAAGAGATTATTTTGGGATATGAGCCAAGGACTTTCAATCCCGATTTTTAATATGGCACGACTTGTTTGTAAATTCCAATTAGTATAGAAATATTGATGGAGATTAGGGAGTAATTAACTATGATTAGAGTATTAAGTAGGGATTAGTGGTTAACTAAGATTAATTAAGTTAGTCAATTAGACAATTAAGTGGGCCCCACCAAATTCTTTAGTTAAAAAATAAAATAAACAAATATAATAAAATGATGATTCATTATGGTGGGCACGTGTAGGGTTATTAGGATGCCTATAAAGAGCATGTTAATGGCTAAGATTAGTCGTTTAGCACATAGTCATCTTCAACCAAAAATTAACTTAGAGAGAGAGAGAGGCAAAGTTAAGCTAGAGAGGGGGAGTGTTCGGCCATGGCTGTTCCTAGCCTAGCTTGAGGTTGGAGGGGAGAAAAATTAAATTTCTAAGGTGTTGTGAACATCCATGTGATTAGCAACGTTAAGGAGCAAAGCTTGTTAAGGTAAGATTTAATTCTCTCTAACATGTTTTAGAGGTGGTTTGGACTTTGTATAAATTGGTTAATGTGGAATTGGATGTAAAGAATTGTGTGTGATGATGCTAAATTGTTGTTTGTGTTGTGTGTGGGGGCTGTTCTACCTTAAAAATTGTGAATTAATTTTGATGTTTTTGTCGTTATGTTTGTCATTGATCGTGTGACGAAAGTGAAAGAATTTGATGCTTAAGGTTATAATTGTATTGTATTCGAGAATTATTTGGTTGTGTGGAAAGGAATGGAAATATTGTTATAAGTGGGTATAGGTGTTGTTGTTCTTGTGAAATTGGAGGACTAAGTGTAGTTAAGGCTCGTATTGTGTTGTTACAATTGATGGGCTGCTTTAGGACTTATTAATGTTAAGATAATTTTCTTGCATATAGGAGTTGAGGCCGTTGCTGTGTTGTTGCTAATGTGAATCACTAATTGATAAGAAAGAAGCGTATAAAATATCGTATGCGAAGCGTAGGTGGCTTGTTGGGTGCATATTTTAGATATTTGAGGTGTATTGGGCATTGTTATATTATGTGGGCTGTTTTGGAGTATCCTCTGATCTTATTTCGACTAGTTCTTAATGCGATACCTTAGACGTGCTTTGGTTGTTGCTATGTTGGTTGTTGTATAGTTGACGTAAATGTGAGGAAAGTGAGCGATATAGGGGAAATGCTGCCCAATTGCCTTGAAATAAGCTACTAACATTGAAGTACGTTTTATGCCTTTTCGTACCTTAACCATAGTCTTGACGTCTTAATATAGGTTGAGATATCTTGGGCAACGTATACATATCGACTCACGGATTAAGCGCCAAAGGTATGTAAAGCTAACCCTTCTTTCTTTTTGGCATGATCTTTATGAAACAAATAGTCGATGTATATACAACTTAAAAAAAAAAAAAGGCTCCTATTCTTAGAGACACTAGGATGGCTAATGTCCTTGATTCCCAAAACTTACTTTATTATGTCTAGATACGTATCTCTGATTTCTGATGTTCTATTTGATATGTTTCACTGTGACATTTGAAGGATACTTGATATGACTATTGTCTTGATTTCCAAATGATAGTTCGTTTGAATATTCTATTGAGTCTCAAATATAATCTAGTGTGCATATGGTTGCTCACTACTCTACTCATGCATGCCTCAATATATCTTTCACCGAGTCCCGGGCCAGGTATGTTTTCGTGCACTGTTTCACTACATTGTTCACTGAGTCCCTCACTAGAGGGCCGGGTACGGTATATATATATATAATGATATGATGATGTGATGATATGATGATATGATGATGTGATGATGTGATTATGGCGCCAAGGATGGCATGTGATGACTTTATTCACCGAGTCCCATAATGGGCTGGGTATGATATATGATATTGATATGCATGATTTACATTTCATAAGGCATGGGTATTGGTATTTTGAATGTCATACAAGTCTCCTGTGATCCCTATTTCAGTCATGATCCTCTTTATTGTATTTCATGCTTTATATACTCAATACATATCTCGTACTAACCCCTTTCTTCCGGGGGGGGGGGGGGGGCTGCGTTTCATGCCCGCAGGTACAGATACTCGATTTGGCGATCCTCCAGCTTAGGACTTCTACTCAGCTGTCTTGGAGAGCTCCATTGTTCCGGAGCCGAGACTTTTGGTACAGATCCTTTTTGATGTATATATATGTTTACCCAGTGGTACGGCGGGGCCCTGTCCCGTCATATTTCACTATCGATACTCTTAGAGGTCTGTAGACATATGTGTGGGTTGTGTATAAGTTTTGTTCAGCTGTGTCTGTACGATGTGCTATGGATATGTTCGTCTGTTGTGGCAGCCTTGTCGGCTTGCATATGATATTGATATATAGTGGCAGCCTTGTCGGCTTGCGTATCATATTGACATGTAGTGGAAGCCTTGTCGGCTTGCGTACCATATTATGTTTTGATTAGTTGTGGCTCCTCAAGAGATAGGCTATATATATATATATATATATATATATATGAGAACTTTATGAACCTTTGGAGTTCGTTTGTAAGTTTCCATATTGTTCTTAGATTCGGTTTGACTATATCTAACAGGTACGTACACGATTGTCAAGCTCGGGCACTAGTCATGGCTCACGGGGCTGGGTCGTGACAAAAGTGGTATCAAAGCAGTTCGTCCTCGGAGTGTCTACAGACCGTGTCTAGTAGAGCCTTGTTTGTCGGTGCGTTGTGCACCACATCTACAGACAGGAAGCTACAGGACATTTAGGATATTATGTTTCCTTCTTATCTTAGATCGTGCGATAGAGCTGCATTATCAGGATAATCCCTCCCTAACAGATTATTATGTTTACAACTATGCCTCCAAAGAAAGCGACAGCTGCCTAGAAGGGTAAATCGGTAACAGGAGATACTAGCCAGACCGGGAGAGTTACTAGGGCCTGTGCCCAGCTTACGCCTGAGATTGTGCTTCAGTCGGAGAAGTTCTGCTACACCGCCACTTCCGGAGGAACTCAGAGCAGCAACAGCTTTAGATCAGGGGGCGTCTCCACCGCCAGCCCCTGAGGCCCCAGTACCTGAGCCTTCAGCTCCTCAGCCAGGGGCAGAGGATAGGGCCATGAGAGATGCAGTTCAGCTGCAGACCAGATTAGTGGCAGGGCAGGCTCGCAGGCATGGACTAGGAGTCGACCATGCGGATAGACATGACAGTTTGAGGACTCGTGACTTCTTAAGTTGTAATCCTCCAGAGTTTTTCGGGTCAAAGCCCGAGGATGATCCACAGGAGTTTGTTCGGCAGATGCAGCGTACCTTGAGGATAATCAAGGCTTCTGGGACTGAGTCTGTTGAGTTGGCTTCGTATCAGTTGCGTGATGTAGCTGTTAATTGGTATGAGTCGTGGGAGTTTTCTAGGGGTGAGGGTGCTGCTCCGGCAATATGGGATGAGTTCGTGGAGGCCCTCTTTGGCCACTTTCTGCCCCCAGAGATGAGACGAGCTAGAGTTGATAGATTCTTACATTTGAGGCAGAATGGCAGGAGCGTTCGAGATTATAGTCTTGAGTTTGATTCGTTGGCCAGATGTACACCTACTATTCTAGCTGATATGGCTAATAGAGTGCATCGTTATGTGATTGGACTGGGTCGCTATTTGGTTGATGTTTGTATGGTTGTTGCTCTTCAGCCAAGTATGGATATTGCTCGGATACAGGCATATGCACAGGGGGTAGAGGATCGACATAGAGGACGTCAGCCAGATAGAGATTATGACAGAGGTCAGCACAAGAGGGCTAGATCGGCTGGTTATCCTGGCGAGTTTCGAGGCAGGCAGCCTCAGCAGTATAGTACATATCCTTCCCAGCTAGCACGGAGTGCACCCCCATAGTTTACAGGCAGGAAATTTGAGAGTACAGGGTATTCAGGAGCCGGTCAGAGCTCTACGGCTTCAGGTTCGCAGGTGAACAGGGATTCGAATCAGTCGAGGCCACCTTTGCCTCGGTGCTCTCGATGTGGTAGGCCCCATTCTGGGGAATGCCATTTTGCTACAGGTGCTTGTTTTTCTTGCGGCCGACAAGGACATATTATGAGAGAATGTTCGTATGGTGGCGGTCCAGGTGGTGTAGCTCAGCCTACTGGGTCGGTTGCTGGTTCATCTTCTTCTGTAGCTATGCGCCCTACGGGGCAGGGTATTCAGACACCAGCAGGCCGTGGCAGAGGCCATGGCAGAGCTTCCAGTTTTAGCGGTCCTTCGAACCGCATATATGCTTTAGCTAGTAGACAGCATTAGGAGGCGTCACCAAATGTGGTTACAGGTATATTATCGATTTTCTCTCGGGACGTATATGTATTGATAGATCTAGGATCCACCTTATCGTATATGTCTCCCTTTGTTGCTAGTAGAATCGGGATAAAACCTGAATTGATAGAACCATTTGAGGTAGCTACACCGGTAGGAGATTCTATTATAGCCAAGCAAGTATATAGAAATTGTTTGATGATTATATATAGTCGTCACACCGTGGAAGACCTGATAGGGTTAGATATGACGGAGTTTGATGTTATTATGGGTATGGACTGGTTAGCTTCTTGTTATGCTAACGTTTATTGTACAGAAAACATAGTCCGATTTCAGTTCCCAGGGGAGCCGAATATAGAGTGGATGGGGAATACAACATCGCCGAGGGGTAAGTTTATTTCATACCTCGAGGCAAGGAAGATGGTTAGAAAGGGTTATATTTTTCATCTGGTTCATGTGCATGACGTGAAAGCAGAGGTGCCTACTCTTCAGTCAGTCCCGATAGTTAATGAATTTCCAAATGTATTCCTAGACGAGCTTCCAGGTCTTCCCCCTGAGCGGGAGATAGAGTTTACTATAGATGTATTGATAGATACTCAACCCATATCTATTCCTCCTTATAGAATGGCACCGGCAGAGCTGAAGGAGTTAAAAAAGCAATTGAGGGACTTATTAGAAAAGGGCTTCATCAGGCCTAGCACATCACCTTGGGGAGCACCGATATTATTTGGGAGAAAGAAAGATGGATCGCTGCGGATGTGTATTGATTATAGGCAGTTGAATAAAGTAACAATAAAGAATAGATATCCCCTCCCCAGGATTGATGATTTATTTGACTAGCTACAGGGTGCTAAATGCTTTTCGAAGATAGACTTGCGGTCAGGCTATCATCAGGTGCGGGTGAAGGAGGCAGATATTCCCCAGACTGCATTCAGGACTCGATACGGGCATTAGGAGTTTAGAGTGATGTCCTTTGGGCTGACTAATGCTCCAGCGATATTTATGGATTTAATGAACCGAGTGTTCAAACCATTCCCGGATATGTTAGTGATTGTATTTATCGATGATATTGTGGTCTATTCACGTTCAGAAGAGGAGCATGCAGATCATTTGAGGACGGTATTTGGGGTGCTCCAGCACCAAAAGTTGTATGCTAAGTTCTATAAATGCGAATTCTTGTTGACTTCAGTGGCATTCTTGTGGCATATTGTTGGAGCTGATGGTATTCGGGTGGATACATAGAAGATGAGGCTGTAAAGACTTGGCCTAGACCTATGACACCTACGGAGATACGTAGTTTTCTGGGGCTAGCAGGGTATTACAGGAGATTCGTAGAAATGTTTGCCTCAATTTCAGCGCCTTTAACAAGGCTAACTCAGAAGGCAGGCAAGTTCCAATGGACTGATGCATGTGACCGAAGCTTCCACTTGTTGAAAGACGAGCTGACTACGGCTCGAGTCTTAACTCTTCTAGAGGGACCAGATGGCTATGTTATTTATTGTGATGCTTCAGGTGTGGGGCTAGGTTGTTTATTGATGCAGCATGGCAGGGTTATATCCTATGCTTCCCGACAGCTCAGAAAACACGAAAGGAATTATCCTACTCACGATCTGGAGTTAGTAGCAGTAATTCATGCTTTAAAGATATGGAGGCATTACTTATACGGGGTTCACGTTGATGTTTATACGGATCACACGAGTCTCCAATATATCTTTAAGCAGAAAGATCTGAATGTGCGATAGAGGCGGTGGTTAGAGTTATTAAAACATCACGATGTTGATATTCTATACCATCCAGGAAAAGCAAATATTGTAGCAGATGCTCTTAGCCGTAAATCTATGGGTAGTTTGACAGATGTGCCACCAGAAAAGAAGGGGATAGCCCGTGAGATTTACCGATTAGATAGCCTTGGAGTCCATTTGGCTGATTCTGGAGATGGTGGAGTTTCTATTCGAGAAGTTGTTGAATCCTCTATCATGGAAGAGGTAAAGAGGCACCAGTACGAGGACCCTGTTCTGGCACGGTATAGAGATACAGCTCTTCAAAAGGAGGAGACCCTGTTCAAATTTACACCTGATGGCGTGTTACGATATTAAGGCAAACTTTGTGTACCTGAGGTTTCAGGGTTAGGGCAACAGGTTATGTGGGAGGCACACTATGCTCATTATTCTATTCATCCAGGGTCGACGAAGATGTATCATGATCTCAGATAGTTATATTGGTGGATTGGCATGAAGAGGGACATAGCGGAGTTTGTTGGTCAGTGCCCGAATTGTCAACCGGTTAAGGTCGAGCATCAGAAGCCTGGTGGGTTATTACAGGAGATAGAGATCCCAACCTAGAAATGGGAAGTAATTAATATGGATTTCATTACAGGTTTACCTCACACTCCACGGAATAAAAAGTATGACTCTATATGGGTTATTGTGGATAGGCTGACAAAATCAGCCCATTTTCTTCCAGTCAGGACTACTCATTCAGCTGAGGACTATGCGAGGTTATACCTCAAGGAGATAGTGAGACTCCATGGGGTTCCCATATCTATTATCTCAGACAGAGGAGCTCAGTTTACAGCTAACTTCTGGAGATCATTCCAGGAGGGATTGGGGACACAGGTGAGTCTTAGTACAACATTTCACCCTCAGACTGACGGGCAGGCCGAGCGTACTATTCAGACGCTAGGAGATATGTTACGAGCCTGTGTTATTGATTTCAGAGGTAGCTAGGATGATTATTTGCCACTTATCGAGTTTGCTTATAATAATAGCTACCATTCTAGTATTCAGATGGCACCGTATGAGGCCTTATATGGGAGGAAGTGCAGGTCACCTATTGGTTGGTTTGATGTTGGTGAGACTAAATTAATAGGCCCAGACATGATTCAGCAAGCTGTTGATAAAGTGAAGATTATTCAGGAGAGGTAATTAGCAGCCCAGAGTCGACAGAAGTCATATGTAGATAATCGACGTCGACACTTAGAGTTTCAAGTTGCTGATTGGGTGTTCTTGAAGGTGTCACCCATGAAGGGGGTAATGAGATTCGGCAAGAAAGGAAAGCTTAGCCCGAGGTACATTGGGCCTTATCAGATTATCCGTAGGGTAGGCAGGGTTGCCTATGAGTTGGATCTACCATCTGATTTGGAAGCAGTACATCCAGTCTTTCATGTGCTGATGCTTTGCAAATGTATTGGTGACCCTTCTAGAGTATTCCCGGTGGATGATGTCCAGGTGACGGAGGAGTTGTCCTATGAGGAGAAACCTATAGTTGTACTTGATCGGCAAGTTATAAGATTGCGTACTAAGGATGTGGCTTCCGTCAAAATATTATGGCGAAATAATAATAGAGAAGAGATGACCTGGGAAGCCGAAAAGGAGGTGAAGAATAAGTATCCTTACTTGTTCCCTATGCCTGCAGGTAATTTAAATTCCTCACTTGGTTATGTTAATTAGTAGATGAGACTATATGCTATAGCAATAAAAGAGACATCCCCGAAATCTTTATAAGACCTTATAGGACTAGTTTAACAATCGAGGCCGAATGTTCTAAAGGGGGGAAGGATGTTATATCCCGTATTTTTGTACGTTGGATTATTCGTAAGCTAATCGACATAAGTTTAAGGACGAGATTATTTTGGGATATGAGACAAGGACTTTCAATCCCGATTTTTAATATGGCACGACTTGTTTGTAAATTCCAATTAGTATTGAAATATTGATGGAGATTAGGGAGTAATTAACTATTATTAGATTATTAAGTAGGGATTAGTGATTAACTAAGATTAATTAAGTTAGTAATTAGAAAATTAAGTGGGCCCCACCGAATTCTTTAGTTAAAAATAAATAAATAAACAAATATAATAAAATGATGATTCATTATGGTGGGCACGTGTAGGGTTATTAGGATGCCTATAAATAGCATCTTAATGACTAGGATTAGTCATTTAGCACATTGTCATCTTCAACATAAAACTAACTTAGAGAGAGAGAGGCAAAGTTAAGCTAGAGAGGGAGAGTGTTCGGCCATGGCTGCTCCTAGCCGAGCTTGAGGTTGGAGGGGAGAAAAATTAAAGTTCTAAGGTGTTGTAAACATCCAAGTGATTAGCAACGTTAAGGAGCCAAGCTTGTTAAGGTAAGATTTAATTCTCTCTAACATGTTTTAGAGGTGGTTTGGACTTTGTATAAATTGGTAAATGTGGAATTGGATGTAAAGAATTGTGTGTGATGATGCTAAGTTGCTGTTTGGGCCGTGTGTGGGGGTTGTTCTAACTTAAAAATGGTGAATTAATTTTGATATTGTTGTCGTTATGGTTGTCATTGATCGTGTGATGAAAGTGAAAGAATTTGATGCTTAAGGTTATAATTGTATTTTATTCGAGAATGATTTGGTTGTGCGGAAAGGAATGGAAATATGGTTATAAGTGGGTATAGGTGTTGTTGTTCTTGTGAAATTGGAGGACTAAGTGTAGTTAAGGCTCGTATTGTGTTGTTATAATTGATGGGCTTCTTTAGGACTTATTAATGTTAAGATAATTTTCTTGCATATAGGAGTTGAGGCCGTTGCTGTGTTGTTGCTAATGTGAATCACTAATTGATAAGAAAGAAACGTATAAAATAACGTATGCGAAGCGTAGGTGGCTTGTTGGGTGCATATTTTAGATATTTGAGGTGTATTGGGCATTGTTATATTATGTGGGCTGTTTTGGAGTATCCCCCGATCTTGTTTCGACTAGTTCTTAATGCGATAACTTAGACGTGCTTTGGTTGTTGCTATGTTTGTTGTTGTATAGTTGACGTAAATGTGAGGAAAGTGAGCGATATAGGGGAAATGCTGCCCAATTGTCTTGAAATAAGCTACTAACATTGAAGTACGTTTTATGCCTTTTCGTAGCTTAACCATAGTCTTGACGTCTTAATATAGGTTGAGATATCTTGGGCAACGTATACATATCGAGTCACGGATTAAGCGCCAAAGGTATGTAAAGCTAACCCTTGCTTCTTTTTGGCATGATCTTTATGAAACAAATAGACGACGTATATACAACTTCAAAAAAAAAAAGGCTCCTATTCTTAGAGACACTAGGATGGCTAATGTCCTTGATTCCCAGAACTTACTTTATTATGTCTCGATATGTATCTATGATTTCTGAAGTTCTATTTGATATGTTCCACTGTGACATTCGAAAGATACTTCATATGACTATTGTCTTGATTTCCAAATGATAGTTCGTTTGAATATTCTATTGAGTCTCAAATATAATATAGTTTGCATATGGTTGCTCACTACTCTGCTCATGCATGGCTCAATATATCTTTCACCGAGTCCAGGGCCGGGTATGTTTTCGTGCACTGTTTCACTGCATTGTTCACCGAGTCCCTCACTAGAGGGCCGGGTACGGTATATATATATATATATATATATATATATATATATATATGATGTGATGATGTGATGATGTGATGATATGATGATGTGATTATGGCGCCAAGGATGGCATGCGATGACTTTATTCACCGAGTCCCATAATAGGCCGGGTATGATATATGATATTGATATGCATGATTTACATTTCATAAGGCAAGTGTATTGGTATTTTGAATGTCATACTAGTCTCCTGTGATGCCTATTTCAGTCATGATCCTCTTTATTGTATTTCATGCTTTATATACTCAGTACATATCTCGTACTGACCCCCTTTCTTTCGGGGGGGGGGGGGCCTGCGTTTCATGCCCGCAGGTACAGATACTCGATTTGGCGATCCTCCAGCTTAGGACTTCTACTAAGCTGTCTTGGAGAGCTCCATTGTTCCGGAGACTAGACTTTTGGTACAGATCCATTTTGATGTATATATATGTTTACCCAGTGGTACGGCGGGGCCCTGTCCCGTCATATTTCACTATCGATACTCTTAGAGGTCTGTAGACATATGTGTGGGTTGTCTATAAGTTTTGTTCAGTTGTGTCTGTATGATGTGCTATGGATATGTTCGTCTGTTGTGGCAGCCTTGTCGGCTTGCGTATGATATCGATATGTAGTGGCAGCCTTGTCGGCTTGTGTATCATATTGACATGTAGTGGCAGCCTTATTGGCTTGCGTACCATATTATGTTTTGATTAGTTGTGACTCCTCAGGAGACAGGTTATCTGGATATATATATATATATATGATGACGTTATGAACCTTTGGAGTTCTTTTACAAGTTTCCATATTGTTCTTAGATTCAGTTTCTCTATATCTAACAGGTACGTACACGAGTGTCCAGCTCGGGCACTAGTCATAGCTCACGGGGCTGGGTCGTGACATAACGGTCCAGGTTCTTCCTGGACCGACTTAAATTAACTTAGCGCGTTCGTGCCACCTTCTGGCGAGTTTGCGCTGAGTTGCAGTGTCACGACCCAAAACGCTGGGCCATGACCAGTGCTTGCGTTGGACACTCGTATACGAACCTACTAAATATAATCAGACTGGAACTAAGGATAATAAGGAAATTTGTAAAAGCAAGCCATAGACTTATAACGTCACATATCAGAACAAACCTGTCTCCTGAGGAGTCACAGCTTACCAAAACTTAACAAAATATGCTAGCCGACAAGGCTACCACTATATACAGGAACATCCAAAATGGACTATGTCGATATAGCTGACCAAAGCCCATATACAACCCACACATGTCTACAAACCTCTAAGAGTATAATAGTGAAATATGACGGGACAGGACCCCGTCGTACCCCTGGATATGCATAAGTCATGTCCATATCAAAGAATCTGTACCCAAAATGACTTAAGCTCCGGAACAATGGATCTCTCCAAGCAGCTGAGTAGAAGTCCTAGGCTGGAGGATTAGAAAACTAAGTGTCTATACCTGCGGGCATAAAACGCAGCCCCTGAAGAAAGGGGGTCAGTACGGAAAATGTACTGAATGTGCAAAGCATAAGAACATAAAGTACAGATAAATCATGAAAACTAGTATCAATAATTGAATGCATCTGTGGCTAACATTTGAGAATATCTGCGTAACTCTATATGACTGAAACTGACTCTATGGCGTATGATAGGCATAGATTATAATATAACTGGTAGTGCTGTGGAACGTACAGCCTGATCCATATATAATATCATAATGCTGTCACGACCCGACTAAGGCCCGTGACGGGTACCCGGGGCTAACCACCGAGAACCACTCATTCCATTACTTATCATACTCAAATCACAGAAAAATCATTTTTCATTGGAAACGTAATTACTTTATATATACATAAGCCCTTCAGCTATCAAAATAATAATACATACACCATAGTAGCATCGTAAGACCATACTACCCACACATACGTATCTACGAGCCTCTACTAGAGTACTAGACATATGGACGGGACAAGACCCCGTCGTGCCCAAAATACATACATACATATATATATATATATATATATATATATATATATATATATATATATATATATATATATATATATATATATATATATATATATATATATATATATACTAAATAATCAACCAAGTAGCACCTCCGGAATAATGGAGTGCTCCTGTAGATCTGCTGACGACTTCTTTGGGTCTGGATCACCTCCTCGTCTACCTGTGGGCATGAACACAACGTCCAAAGAAAACGAATGTCAATTGAATATTGTACCAAGTATGAGAGGCGTAAGTAATAACAATACGTCAATGAGATGGAGGAAGCATCAAATAAGGAGCAACTGTAACTGACTGCCAATTATAAAAGAAATACTGGCTGACTCCATAATCATCATCATATCATGTATGCATAAATGTATAAACTTCCCGACCATATAGTTTCAGTGTGATAATCATTAGCCTGCATCCAGGCCTCCCGCGTCCGGGGTACCATCTCATGTCTCCCACTGGTGGTGTCTGCCCATGCCATCTAGACATGGTGTATACGCTTCCCGCCTTAGTGGTGTCTGCCCGGCCATATAGGAGTGGTGTAATATCCTAATTACATACTTATCATGAATCATGCATAAGACTCATGACAAACTGTACATCTATTGAGGTGCAATAAGGTCGTGAACCCTCGATTCCGTTATGGAGAATTTATAAGCATTCTGCCTCACCTTGAAGGAAATAGTATATGAGGTGAGTTTATACAATCAACAACATCAGATCATGAACTCTAGAATTTTTAGACTTAGGGTAATTATCATCACTATTGGCTCATACTGTATCTCTTATCTCATATGGCTATTCAAGAACATAGACTCTTAATTTTTCCGGAATGTAGGAAATTCATGGAGGAGGAGTAATTATTATACGATTGATTCATGCTTTAGATAGAAGGGACTAGCCTCACATACCTTTCTGTCTAGCTACTCTATCGCTTGAACGTTCCTCTTCAGTATTCACGTTTCTACCTTCGAAAGATTTCATACTCGTATTAGATAATCAACAACATAAGCGTGTTTGAACCAAAGCTATAGAAAATTGAGCAGTATCTCCTTTGTTTCTACTACTTTCCCCATATCATATTTCAACTCCCAATCGTCAATAATAACATTCATAATATCATCAGCAATGACTTTAATCAAATTCATCATTATCCAATCCCTACAATTTCCTCTCAAGGTCATCCATAATCATAATCATACTACCACGTTACATTCATCCTCATCTAATTTTTCTTTCATGCTCTTAACATCATTCATAACGTAATTACAATCACAACATGTCAATATTCATGATTCATATTAATCTACTATTCGCAATTGCCACTAATCTTATCTTTTGTAATCCATTTTCCATCTTCTTCCATAATACAAGTGTTTCAACTCTTCAATACCTTAAAAAACATGGAATAATCTTGAAACTCACCTTTGAATGCATAGGAACGGGTTTTGGGTGGCAATACTTCACTTGAAGAAAACCCTAGCTTCAACTTCCAAGGGATTTCTTGACTCTAGCAACTCCAAAGAGCTTCCTTGCAATCTATTTACTTGAATTTATGGTATTAACTCTTGATTTCCCCTTGTATTCTTGAAATGATATGTATGGAACATTCTAGAAGTTTGGAGAGAAGTGGAGAAGTGGAAAAGAATGTGAAAATAAAGTGGGAACATGTATTTATAGTTGCAACTTAATCAGTCCGTCGGGACTTATACGGAAAACTTATATGCTCCGTATATCATTATACGGTCCGTATAAGTGTCCATGGTTCACCGCCATGGAAAACGTGTTGCTGTTGGGTTATATGGACCATTATACGGTCCGTATAAAATTTGACGGTCCGTACAATGTGGTCGTGTAACTCATAGTTTTTCCGAAGTTGACCTCGTCGTTTCGTTCGATCTCCAATCCTTGTACAGCCTTCTTAACACTTGTTTAATGCTTTATTAATGATCTAAAAATCCCTATAACTCGCCCTCAATGCCTTACCGAACAATTCTTAACGCAATGATTTACGAAACCTTTCCTAAACCCCACTTATACTCCACTTGCCCTTACTAATCCTTATCATTTTCAATTCATATGACTTCAAAATCATGACGTATGCATTCTAAGACAACTAATTATCTGTCTTATAGTCTTAAGAACTTCCTGTTATCCTCAAGGTGGCAGTGGTTAATTCACTACACGACGACATGAAATTTCCAAGGTGTAACACTCTTCCCCTCTTTTGGAACATTCGTCCTCGAATTTTAAACACTCGGGAATTCTACGAATATTTCGCCAGAGTTTCTTCTATAATATGGCACTACCATCTTGTCACAACAACCTATAATAATATTTCCTCACAGGGCCATAATACAATAGCACTATAAATTGGCCACACACGACCAAAAGCATGAAAAGAAAGTATACATACCTCATAGTCCTGATGTTTCATCGTGGATCTCTTCTGGGGGTTGGAATAAGTGCGGATATGTGGATTTCATTTTCTCTTCTGCCTCCCAAGTCATTTCTTCTCGGTTGTTGTTTCGCCACAAGACTTTGACTGAAGCTACTTCCTTATTTCGAAGTCTTCGTACTTTCCTGTCTAATATGGCAATGGGCACTTCTTCATAGGCTAGCTTTCCCGTCACTTGAACATCATCTATTGGAATAATCCTCGTAGGATCTCCAACACACTTGCGGAGTATTGAGACATGAAAAACTGGATGGACCGACTCAAGTTCTGGAAGCAAGTCCAATTCGTATTCTACATGACCCACCTTGAGGATACTTTTATAAGGTCCAATGTATCGAGGACTTAACTTTCCTTTCTTACTAAATCTCATCACCCCTTTCATTGGCGACACCTTCAAAAATACCCAATCATCAACTTGAAATTCTAAGTCTCGCCGGTGGTTGTCCGCATAAGATTTTTGGCGACTTTGGGCTGACAACAATCGATCTCGGATCACCTTGACTTTTTCTACCGCTTGCTGAATCAATTCAGGGCCTATTAGCTGTACTTCTCCTATTTCAAACTATCCAATTTGGGGTCTACACTTCCTTCCATATAAAGCTTCATACGGAGCCATTTGGATACTGGAATGGTAGCTATTCTTATATGCAAATTCGATTAGAGGTAAGTGATCATCCCAACTACCACCAAAATCTAGAACACATGCTCTTGGCATATCCTCCAAGGTCTGAATAGTACGTTCAGCTTGTCCATCCGTCTACGGATGAAATGCCGTGCTAAGCTTCACTTGAGTACCTAGACCTTTTTGGAATGATTTTCAGAACTTGGCTGTGAATTGCGCTCCTCTATCTGTGATAATGGATATTGGAATACCGTGGAGTCGCATAATTTCTTTGAGATATAGCCTTGCATAATCGTCTGCTGAGTATGTGGTTCTGACTGGAAGAAAATGAGTTGCTTTTGTGAGTCTGTCCACGATCACCCATATAGAATCATACTTGCCTCGGGAACGAGGTAACCCCACAATAAAATCCATGTTGATCACCTCCCGTTTCCAAGTAGGGGTTTCCATTGCTTGCAATAATCCTCTTGGCTTTTGATGTTCGATTTTCACTTGCTGGCAATTTGGACATTGAGCTACGAATTCCGCTATGTCTCTCTTCATGCCATCCCACCAATATATCAACTTGAGATCATGATGCATCTTTGTTGCACGTGGGTGAATAAAATACTGAGAATAATGAGCTTCTTCTAGAATTTGACGGCACAATTCTGCAACATTCGGAACACATAGCCTACCTTGGTATGTAAGAATTCCATCCATGGAAACTTCAAATGGGGACTTCTCTTTTTCATGAGATGTGTCTCTGTAATGGCACAAATGAGGATCTTCATACTGACGCTCGTTTACTTCCATATTCAGAGACGAAACTGTGGGATCATTAATACTAATCGCTGCACTACTTGAATCAATTACACGTACTCCAAGATTAGCTAGTTGGTGGAGCTCATGAATCAATTCATTCTTTTCTGGAGGAACTTCGCATAGGCTGCCCATTGATCGGCGGCTAAGCGCATCGGCTACTACATTTGCTTTTCCAGGGTGGTATAAAATGCTCACATCATAATCTTTTAATAATTCTAACCACCGCCTCTGCCGCGGATTCAACTCTTTTGTTTGAATATGTATTGCAGACTCTTGTGATCTGTATAGATATCAAAATGCACATCATACAAGTAATGTCTCCACATTTTTAATGCATGAATGTCTGCAGCCAATTCGAGATCATGAATTGGGTAGTTCTTTTCATGTTTCCGCAGCTGTCTCGAAGCATAAGCAATGACTCTACCGTAATGCATTAACACATATCCTAACCCAACACCGGAAGCATCATAGTGCACAACATAACCATCTGGCCCTTCTAGAAGTGTTAAGACTTGAGCTGAGGTTAATCTGTCCTTCAACTCTTGAAAACTGCGTTAACAAGCGTCATTCCACTGAAATTTAACTGACTTCTGGGTTAGCTTCGCCAATGGGGCTGAAATGGAGGAAAATCCCTCTACGAACCTTCTATAGTACCCTGCCAATCCCAGAAAACTACGGACCTTTGTAGGCAGTGTAGGCCTTGGAAAAGTCTTCACAGCTTCGATTTCTGAGTGTGGACTCGAATGCCATCATCTGAAATAACATAGCTCAAAAATGTCACAGAATTCAGCCAAAACTAGCACTTTGAAAATTTTGCATATAATTCCCGGGTTCGAAGAATCCCTAGAACAATACGTAAATGGTCTGCATTTTCTGATTCTGTGCGAGATTATACTAGAATATCGTCAATGAATACTATCACGAATAGACCCAAGAGAGGACTGAATACATTATTCATCAAATTCATGAACACTGCTGGAGCATTGATTAACCCGAACGACATCACCCAAAACTCATAATGGCCATATCTAGTTCTGAAAGCTATTTTGGGAATATCTTCTTCTCTAACTTTCACTTGATGATAACCCGACCTCAAGTCTATTTTAGAAAACCACTTGGCACCCTGTAGTTGATCAAACAAATCGTCAATCCTTGGGAGAGGATATTGTTTCTTTATTGTCACCTTATTCTATTGCCTATAATCGATACACATTCGTAGGGAACAATCTTTCTTTCTCACGAACAAGACTGGTGCTCCCCGCGGTGATGAACTGGGTCTAATAAACCCCTTTTCAAGGAAATCTTTCAGTTGTGCCTTTAACTCTTTCAATTCTGCCGGAGCCATTCGGTAAGGAGGAATAGAGATAGTCTTGGTGTCCGGCAGCACATCGATAGCGAAGTCAATCTCTCTTTCTGGAGAAAGACCTGGAAGTTCATCTAGAAATACATCCGGAAATTCATTCACTACCGGAACGGAATGGAAAGTTGGCGAATCTGCTTTGGTATCATAAACTCGAACTAAGTGATAAATACAGCCTTTAGCTATTATCTTTCTCGCCTTAAGGTAGGAAATTAACCTACCTCTTGGAGATGCTGTATTACCCTTCCATTCTAGCACGGGCTCTCCCAAAAATTGCAATCGTACTACATTCATTGGGCAATCAACAGTAGTATAACATGAGGCCAACCAATCCATACCCATAATCACGTCAAAATCTAGCATTTCTAGCTCAATTAAATCAGCTTCGGTCTGGCGGTCGCATATCACAATTACACAATTTTTGTACACTTGTCTAGCTATCACGGTATCACCAACCGGAGTAGATACCTCAAAAGTTTTAATTGGCTCAGGTTTCCCCCCAATACAACCAGAAACATACAAAGTAATATAAGACAAGGTAGAACCTAGATCTATCAATGCATAAACATCATGGGAAAATATAGATAATGTACCTGTAACCACATTTGAGGAGGACTCGCTATCCTGTCGTCCGGCTAAAACATACACACGGGGCTGAGTGGCACCCGAAGTAGATGCTCCCCCTCTGCCTCTACCTCGACCTGCTGAAATCTGGGGAGTCTGCCCTACCGGGCGCGCAGAAGAAGAACCAGCCGCTGATCCTGTGGGCTGAACCCCAACTTTACCACTCATCAACGGGAAATCTCGCATCATGTGCCCAACCTGGCCACAGGCATAGCAAGCATCCGAACCTTGGGGACACTGTCCAGAATGCAATCTACCGCACTGGCTGCATCGTGGTACTGAGGGTCTCCTCTGGCTATAATTTCCCCCAAACTGAGAATCTGAGGCCCTCGAACTCTGACCCTATCCTGAACGAAAGGAGCGATCAAATATCCTACCCGCAAATCGTGGAGGCGCATTAGTCACCGACTGGCCTGAGTGTCTGGAATAGGTCTGCCTCGATCCCCCTCTATAGTCACTACCTGCCCCTATAGATCTGGCCCTCTTACTTTGCCTTCTATCGGTATCACGAGCACCCCTTTGTGGATATTGTTGTCCTTCTAAATTCGGGGCATGAGCTTGTATTTGGGAAATATCCATCCCATCTTGCAACGAAACCGTCAAAAAATCCTTAAATAAATGTGGCCCTAAGCCACTCACAAACCTATGTACCCTATCTCCCATATCGACCACTATAGTCGGGGCATATCTAGCCAATGAATTAAACTGAATGCTATATTCCCGGGAACTCATATTTCCTTGCTTTAGATTTAAGAACCTATCCGCTCTAGCTTGGCGGACCTCGGGTGGCAAATGGTGGCGGATGAAAGCATCTACAAATTCTTGCCATACGGTAGGAGGTGCATCCTCTTTTCTTGACGATAGCCAATTATTGTACCATAATACCGCCACATCTCGGAGTCTATAAGATGGCAACTCCACAGATTCAGTTTCGGAGGCATGAATAATCCTCAATGTTCTCAGCGTCTCATCAATAAAACTTTACGGGACTTCATCCGGCTTTGACCGGAAAAACTCCGGAGGATTCAAACTCATAAAATCATAGGCTCTGGTACTAGCTGCCCTATCACTTGGACCCTCATTTTGCCGCTGTGCCTGGGCGGCAACGAACTGCGTCAATAGATGAATAGCCTCGGTCACTTGTTGACCCAAAGTGGCCGGTGGAGGAACTGGAGCCGAAGCTCCTCTTGGTTCTTCTACATTAGGCGGAGTGGAAGAAGTATTAGATGAGGCCTCATTATGTGATTCGCCCTCATCTACATTCATTGGCGGCTCTCTTTCCACCCGCCTTTTCATCGTAGTCTTGCCCATCTGGGCAACTGTAGCTTTTCCCTTTGGCGACATTTCTGAAATCATAGCACACTATTAAGAGGAGAAAATCTTATAATACAGCTCTATCGCACGATCTCTTAAGATGAAAGATGGTTATTCTTCCTAAATGCCCCGTAGCCTCCTGTTTATTAGTGTGGCGCGCAACACACCATAAACAAGACTCTACTAGACACGGCTCGTAGACACTTCCTAGGACTGAACTGCTCTGATACCACTTTTGTCACGACCCGAATAAGGGCCGTGACGGGTACCGGGGCTAACCACCGAGCACCACTCATTCCATTACTTATCATACTCAAATCATAGAAAAATCATTTTTCATTGGAAACGTAATTACTTTATATATACATAAGCCCTTCGGCTATCAAAATAATAATACATACACCATAGTAGCATTGTGAGACTATACTACCCACACATACGTATCTACGATCCTCTACTAGAGTACTAGCCATAGAGACGGGACAAGACCCTATCGTGCCCAAAATACATACATACATATATATACATATATATATATATATATATATATATATATATATATATATATATATATATATATATATATATATATAAAAGAATCAACCAAATAGCACCTCCGGAATAATGGAGTAATTCTGTAGATCTACTGACGACGTCTACGGGTCTGGATCACCTCCCTGTCTACCTGTGGGCATGAACACAACGTCTAAAGAAAACGAACGTCAGTACGAATATTGTACCTAGTATGAGAGGCATAAGTAATAGCAATACGTCAATGAGATAGAGGAAGCATCAAATAAGGAGCAACTGTAGCTGACTGCCAATTATAAAATAAATACTGGCTTACTCCATAATCATCATCATATCATATATGCATAAATGTATAAACTGCCCGACCATATAGGTTCGGTGTAATAATCATTAGCAAGCGTCCAGGCCTCCCGCGTCTGGGGTACCATCTCATGCCGCCCACTAGTGGTGTTTTCCCATGCCATCTAGACATGGTGTATATGCTGCCCGCCTTAGCGGTGTCTGGCCAGCCATATAGGCGCAGTGTAATATCATAATTACATACTTATCATGAATCATGCATAAGACTCAAGACAAACTGTACATCTATCGAGGTGATATAAGGTCGTGAACCCCCGATTCCGTTATGGAGAATTTATAAGCATTCTGTCTCACCTTGAAGGAAATAGTATATGAGGTGAGTGTATACAATCAACAACACGATATCATGAACTCTAGAATTTTTAGACTTAGGCTCATAATCATCATTATTGGCTCATAATGTATATCTTATCTCATATGGCTATTCATGAACATAGACTCTTAATTTTTCCGGAATGTAGGAAATTCATAGAGGAGGGGGAATTATTATACCATAGATTCACGCCTTAGAAAGAAGGGACTAGCCTCACATACCTTTCTGTCTAGCTACTCTATCGCTTGAACGTTCCTATTCAATATTCACATTTCTACCTTCAAAAGAGTTCATACTCGTATTAGATAATCGACAACATAAGCGTGTATGAACCAAAGCTATAGAAAAATGAGTAGCATCTCCTTTGTTTCTACTACTTTCCCATATCATATTTCAACTCCGAAACATCAATAATAACATTCATAATATCATCATCAATTACTTTTGTCAAATTCATCATTATCCAATTCCTACAATTTCCTCCCAAGTTCATCCATAATCATAATCATACTACCACGTTACATTCATCCTCATATAATGTTTCTCTCATGATCTTAACATCATTCATAATGTAATTACAATCACAACATGTCAATATTAATATTTCATATTAATCTACTATTCGCAATTGCCATTAATCTCATCTTTTGTAATCCATTTTCCATCTTCTTCCATAATCCAAGTGTTTCAACTCTTCAATACCTTAAAAAACATGGAATAATCGTCAAACTCACCTTTGAATGTGTAGGGATGGGTTTTGGGTGGCAATACTTGACTTGAAGAAAACCCTAGCTTCAACTTCCAAGGGATTTCTTGACTCTAGCAACTCCAAAGAGCTTCCTTGCACTCTATTCACTTGAATTTATGGTATTAACTCTTGATTTCCCCTTGTATTCTTGAAATGATATTTATGGAATATTCTAGAAGTTTGGAGAGAAGTGGAGAATGGAAAAGAATGAGAAAATAAAGTCTGTCGGGACTTATACGGACCACTTATACGGTTCGTACAACATTATATGGTCCGTATAAGTGTCCGTGGTTCACCACCCTGGAAAACATTGTTGTTGTTGGGCTATACGGACCATTATACGGTCCGTATAAAATTCCATGGTCCGTACAATGTGGTCGTGTAACTCACAGTTTTTCCGAAGTTGTCCTCGTCGTTTCGTTCGATCTCCAATCCTTGTACAACCTTCTTAACATTTGTTTAATGCTTCATTAATGATCTAAACATCCTTATAACTGGCCCTCAAGGCTTTACCAAACAATTATTAACGTAATGATTTACGAAACCTTTCCTAAACCCCATTTATACTCCACTTGCCCTTACTAATCCTTATCCTTGTCAATTTATATGACTTCAAAATCTTGACGCATGCATTCTAAGACCACTAATTATCCGTCTTATAGTCTTAAGAACTTCCTGTTATCCTTAAGCTCATAGTGGTTCATTCACTACACGACAACATGAAATTTCCAAGGTGTAACAAATGCCGAGGAACGTATGGCCCGATCCATATATAATATAATAATGCCGAGGAACGTATGTCCCGATCCATATATAATATAATAATGCCAGGGAACGTGCGGCCCGATCCATATATAATATAATAATCATATATATACCGTACCCGGCCCTCTAGTGAGAGACTCGGTGAATAATGCAATGAAACTGTGCACGAATACATACCCGGCCCGGGACTCGGTGAAATGATGTAATGACGTTATGCACGATTAGAATATCAGGAGCAACCATATACAAACTAAATCATCATCTGAGACTCAATAGAATAATTATAATGAACCAACACTTGAGAATCAAAGACAACTGTCATGTCAAGTACCGTTGAGAACTAGAATTCATTGGAGTCATGTATGTTCATCGTTCGCCCGTTTATGTAATTCATGCCAAAAAGAAAGATGGGATAACCTTAACATACCTGACAATCTACCTAATCACCCGACGTCCACTCCTCGAGTCCATATGTCTACAATCACGACGATAATATCACGATTAGACCATTTACACCACTTACTATCTAATTTGTATACAAACGGAACATAACGAAATTCAGGCAGCATTTCCTCTATAAACTGGACAATCCCGAAAATACAATTCAATTGAATCATAAACAACAATACCAACCATTAATATACATCATAACTCAGCTAATTCCATCCATTTAATCCAACCAAAATAGCCCCAGGTCCTTAAATCCCAACAAAACAACAAACGAGTTTATAACACTATTTTCTCCGTTCTAATCTGTTAAAACCCTAATTAAACTTATGAACAATGAAAAAGGGACCTTAATCTTACCTTATGTATGCATCAACTATGTCAACTCTCCTCTTTGTTGCTGATTTTTAGCTCAAACTGAAGGCAACGCAACGTACAACGCTTTTCTCTTCATGAGCTTCGGGATTTGAGGCTCGAATTTTGATACAAATGGCTTTCTTAGCCTAGAAGTTGTCTCCCTCTCTCTCTAATGTTTTGGAATCTCCTAGATGAAAATGACCAGCCCTCAAATGAATTTTCCAGATATATTAACGTTAATAGGCCTCATGGGCCGAAATATAAATTCTTGGGTCGGGTCTCAACTTGCTGCCCCGCCAACCGAAATTGCATCGTCCATAACTGCTTATCCCAATATCATTTTGATGAGCGGTTTGTTGTGTTGGAAACTAGAATTGATGAAATTCATTTTAGGATTTTGAAACACCTTAAAACTACTCATATACTAGGAGATATGCCTCCAACAATATGGGCTAAAAATCTGGTCCGCGATTTTACTGAAGCTGTTCCGACTCATTTCGTTTAGATTCATTTAACTTCTAATCCTCTTCCAACCCTCATGTAACCTCTTATACATAAATATACATATCATGTACATCCATAAAAATCCATACACGCGTCTCGAAGGGTCTGGAGAATCACAATAATCTTAAACATAACTAGAGAATTCACAAAGCTTCGACGAAACTCCAATCGCAAAAGTATATTCATATCTTTTGTTCATATTCTATATCATTACTAATAATCTCAAATAATTTAAAAGGGTACTCACATTACCTCCTATACGTTCTCGTAAAACGATTTCACATCCTTTAGATTGCCATGTCACCTCAGGATACTTAAGGCAACCATATATATAATGATATTTTTACTAACTCGATTAACTTTCCTTAACATTTCTTAACTCATTCATTCTTGTCTTAAGTCAAGTAGCACGGATTCTTACGAGGTGTAATATCCTTCCCCCCTTAGGAACATTTTTCCTCGAATGTTGTACCTTGCGAGCTTACGACGCTTTTATTAGTTTCTTGAAACGGTTGTCCTCCTTTAGTTCCTAATCTCCATGCTCTTATACTATGGGCTCATTAGTATTTTTTTTCATATCCTTCCAATTCTCTATTGATCTCATTCATTAGTTCCATATCCTCAGGTTCTTATGTATGTACTCAGTGGTCAATTGATATCTAGTAACTGTCCAGGGACCTGCTGCCATTAAGATGGTCTTAACTTATGATTGCTACGGCTCCCTGCCCGTCTATGAGCACTCTTAGTTGTTGTACTCTTTTGGCTTGCTCCTTATTTCTCTACTAGTAGACAAATTCCCTTGTTCAGATATGACACTCTTCCTTGCTTGCTTCTTGGTGCTATTTTAGATCATCCCTTTTTGTACCCGTCGACCTTATGTACCTACCGAATCATCTCCTTTTTAATTCTTTGGTCGAACTCTTTAATTCCTTACAATATCATCCTATTCATACCTGAACTTTTTCTATAATTTCTTCTCCTCAGTTTTAGCATAATTGCAATATAAATTCATAAACATGGAACTAAGATAAAATCTTACTTAATCATAACTTCCTTTTGATATGAGTATGCTTTCTTCTTAAGTCCTTGATTCTCTTGTACCGGTGATCATTTGAGACTTAAATTAGCCGATGTTCTTCTTAGACTCCCTATCGTTGTCCTTACACCATTTTTGTCAGCCATAGCATCACGACGATTGTCTATACGGTTCTATAACTTATACTCTCACATTTGATATGACCGGCGACTTGTGACTCTACGACTTGCGAGATACTTTCTAATCTTAGGTAGCACTTTTTTATTGCTGTTCCAAGGCATACTATCTCCTTTTCCTTTAGAGATCATTAAACTCCCTATACTTATTCCTCTTGGTAAAACTTTCATCTCTTCTACTGCTAAGATTTCCCTTTTCCTGAGCATCGAAATATTGTAGCTCATTTTAGAACTGAATTTGTTCTTCCCCCCCTTTTTTAAAGGATGTTTTCATATACTGTAACCTCTGAGTGTTAACCGTCTTTGATAGTCATCTGACCGACCTTAGCGATCCTTCAACTTCTCTAGTCCATATAATGCCGGATTTCTTTTCATTGTATGGTTTAACTTGTATTCGTTTTTGCTAGTTGAGTTCTTGTATCAAATCAAAATGCTTATACATATTGGATAAAATCCTAACGCCTTCTTTATTGTCTTTTCACTTCTACCTCTCATGACTAGTATCCCCCTAGGTTAATGAATTAATGGGGACATCGGAATTCATTATGCCCCTTATGGAGTATCCGATTATACAGCGCTCTTTTAGCCCTAGTCTTTCTCCATGACTACCTTCTTAATATCCTTGAAACTCTCCTTGCTCTAGGTTCTGAATTCCTATTTATGTTCATATACCATTGAAAGTTGATATTCAACACCATCCATTCCCACGACTCGTCCTTTCATTATCTTAGCTCATTTGTCCTATAATTCTCCTTAACTACTCGTTTCCATCGCAGCTATGCTTCATAGTCCTTCTAGTGTTCTGTCAGCTCTTTTCCTTAACATGAAATCCTCACAAAGTACACCTTTTCCTTATTTTGTTGAGTCTTCATCTTTCTTTATGATACTACAACTTGTGCACACACATACAAATTCGATTTCATGATCGCATCATTGCATCTTTTACATAACTATCGTCTTATCATTTCATTTTGTTTTCCCTTGGGCAAGCCTACTGATTCACTAACCATCTCCTTGTTGTCGGCGGCCACATAATTCCCTTTAACCATTTCAGTGACACCTTCTTCTTCCTTTAGTCCTCATAGTTTCTTTTACTTAACCAATGCATATTTCCATTAATCATCCTTTACTCCTGGGTTAGGAAACTTTGGAGTGTTTCTTTACGAGTACGAATCCTTTTTAAAGCTGAAAATATGTTTTTTCCTAAGTTCTCCTTCCATCTAGGCTTATACTGTACCATCCCTTCACTATTTCATGCCCTTCCATCCACTGTTAGTCCTTCTACCCGTTTATCTCATTTACTCGCAATTCTTCCCAACCATGTGTTCGTGTTGCAGCTGTACATCAAGTTTTCCTAGTGTCCTACTACTTCTTGCTCTTAGTACGAAATTCTTATAGATTACACTCTCTCCATGCTTCATTCATCGAGCCTTTATCCATCTTTCTGACGTTGCGGCCAAGTTGTCTTCCATACATGTTCCTTACATTTCATTCTACTCCCTCTATGACCGAATCTCTCGGCCTTTACCAGAACTCTTTTCCCATGCCATTAATTTTCTAATTATTTGTGTCGTTCCATCATCCTCGTTCTTATCTCGACGATTGATCGATTTCTTACAGCAAAATCATTAAAGCATCCTGTGTACCCCCGGGGCTAAAGATTTCCAGTTACTTTACTCGTAAATGCTCTCCTACTTTCCTCATATTATAACATTGACCCTAAAGTTCATAGAATATCCTTTTTGAGTTGCAGATCCGTTTTATTTCCAAATCATCTTTTAGGAGGGCTTCCTCCCTCTCCAAGGTGATTATATCTGCATGGCCATGCCTTTATTTCCTCGATTGCTTCTCGAGAATTGGGAATCCCCTACATTGTTACCGAACCTGTTTATTCTTCCTCACTTCCCCTTCCTCTTTGTGGTTACTTCCCTTCAATCCTACTTACCAGTATTTGTTCTCCTAATTCTGTATGTCCATTTCCTGTCCGTGCTATCATACCCTATTTGTTTCACACACCTACTCCCAAATTTTATCCAAATAGTCCCTTGCTTTGCCCATCATTTCTCTTGGAAGCTTCACTCACCCTCATTTCTCACTTCTCTACTCTTTTCTCAAGACATTTTAATCTCTTCTCTTCCTATATATACTCACTTTCTTCCTTTCCCCGATGTTATTGCATTAGGACTTTTCAACTCTAACCTGCAGTAAGAATAACATTAACTTACGTTGTAACATTCGTACCATTTTCGCCACTTGAACTTCGTTACCTTATTCGATTAATGCCTTCCATATGCTGCAACGTCGGTTGCGGGGATACACATACCCGTTGGTACAACCACATATGAGGTATCATACACATGCACATATATTTTCTAATGCCTTGCTCACGAGTACATCCGAATACTTTTCAAACCTATCCTAATCCTAAAACTGTGATGCACCTTCGTTCTCTTTGCCGATCTAGTCCGCCTAATTCTTCACGATCTTTTAGAGCTCCCAACCACTCCGCATGCTCCAATTCCCCCTCAGGCTACTGTAATTGCCCATCTGCCTCTTATGTCTTACTTCGTAGGATTTCTAATACACTTCCTAGGGAGGTCACCCATCCTAGTATTTCTCTCACCCTAGCATGCCTAACCTTGAAACTCTGATAAAATTCGGTGTGTTAGTGCTGACATAATTGTACCCACCTTACTGCATGACCTTTATCACCAAATCTCAAGCAAGTTGAGGTCCTAACAGATTCCAAAACATTCTTGTAACACATCTCCCTCTGAATTAGAAAGAATGTCTTATTCTTCCGACTACACAATTACTACCTTGGTCTTTTTCAATCCTCAATATCCAACTTTCACCTGCATGTATGACTACTTTCCATCCAAGATTTCAAAATTTCCCATGGTGACGAAAACACCTTGGTCGCCGTTACTTATAAATACTTGGTTGTCGGCCCCTTTGATTGTCGCTCGCCGTTATTAGGTAATAATCTACAGCAAATGCACATACATAGGAAATTTCAATAAAGTCTCATATACCTGTAGTCGATCGGTCTCTAGTCTGATCTGGTGATCTATAAGGTGAAGTGTGCTCCTCGTCATCGTCTACCCACCGTCCGCTCGTCTGGCCTTCATCATCTCGCTCATCTGAGTCTGAGGAATGTAGATAACCGGAAAACTCCTAGTTTATCGACGACCAGGATTGGGGGCTGGAGTAATCCGTAACACTTACCAGAGTAGTTAGTCTAACATAGTGCTCTGCCATAGGAGCAACTGGTACGGCCTCGGGGATCTCCTCGACTGGTGTCCCAGATGAATACACAGACGGATCTGTGTCATGACTGTCTCCTGGGGGGTCCTCCTCCCTGGATGTCAAAACCTTTGGAGAAATCATCGCTGGGTCCTCCGAGGGATCAGTCTCAATGGAATAACTGAGGCTCCTCGTGCTCGGTCCTGGAGCCTGGGGTCCTGAATCTACTCTAGGGGCCTTCTTCGCACCCCCAGTATCTGAAGCTGATCTCGTCATCTCTTGCCAGTCTGCACATACTTACTGGAAAAGAGGTTAGAAGCGATCTTTCCAAGACTCTTGCTCTATCGCATGATCTAAGACAGAAGGAAAGATGACATCCTAAATGTCCTGTAGCTTTCTATTTATAGATGTGGTGCAAAACACACTAATAAACAAGACTCTACTAGACACGGTCTGTAGACACTCCGAGGATGAACTGCTCTGATACCACTTCTGTCATGACCCAAACCGATGGGCCATGACCAGTGCCCGAGCTGGACACTCGTATTGGAACCTGCTAAATATAATAAAACAGGAACTAAGGATAATAAGGAAATTTGTAAAAGAAAGCCATAGACTCATAACGTCACATATCAGAAAGAACCTGTCTCTTGAGGAGTCACAGCTAACCAAAACATAACAAAATATGCAAGCCGATAAGGCTGCCACTATATACAGGAATATCCAAAACGGACTATGTCGATATAGCTTACCAAATCCCATAAACAACCCACACATGTCTACAGACCTCTAAGAGTATAATAGTGAAATATGACATGACAGGGCCCCGCCGTACCCCTGGATATGCATAAGTCAAGTCTATATCAAAGGATTTGTACCCAAAATGACTTAAGTTCCGGAACAATGGAGCTCTCCAAGCAGTTGAGCAGAAGTCCTAGGCTGGAGGATCACCAATGTCACGACCCAACCGGAGGGCCATGACGGGTATCTGGTGCTAACCCACCCCGGTGCCTCTTATCATACATTCACATTTACATCTAGGTGAGCTACATAGCTAAATCATACTTTCTATCCATCATTCATACTAATCTCATTGGGCAACAATACATTTATATCACCATCAACAACTATGCCCATATCAATGTACATAAGCCGACGAGGGTAACAAAATGATATACAAAATATATGACGACAAGGCTAAATACATCTAACCATATACACATGTGTACGTGCGTCTAAGGAGAGTATGTCACATTATATAGGCGGCATAAGACCGCGCCATGCCTATAAGTATGTACAAAAAAGAATAGATACCAAAAACTGTTGCTCCGAATGAAATGGGGCTCCATTACGTAGTCCCTGAGTAACAAAGCTATGGATCAAGCTTATCTGCCTCGCCACCTGCGAGCATGACGCAGCGTCCACAAACAAAAGGACGTCAGTACGAAGAAGGCACTGAGTATGTAAAACATAATCAACATCATTTTACAAGCATAAGAGACAACATAAGAAATAGCATAAGATGGGAGGTAGTAGAACTATCGTCATAAACACTTACTTGCTTTTCATAGGGACCTTCCATTTCCAATGCGTGTTTGTGTACATACACATGTACATATCCATACATCCATATTCGTATCCATGTTCGTATCCGTATTCATATACATTTTCATATCTGTATTCATATTCATAATCGTATTCATATTCGTATTCAAATTCATATTCATAGCATACCTAACCATGAAGGATCGGTGTATCACATACTTGGCCATGGCAAGGATCGGTGATCATACATACCTGGCCCGACCAAGGCTAAGGGTTTTCCGTACCCAACCGCAGTGGTGTGCGCGCAATACATATCATACCCGACCATATAAGCTCGGCGTTACATAATAGTCATACGTAGACACATATACATAAGAGCTCATAAGCGTCTTTGGCATCATTACTATCATCGTTACATTGCATCTATCCTTAGAGGATCACTCATCATATAAGGAATTTAGTAGAATCCAATCATAATGAGAATCATGAGCTTTAGTAGCTTTTAAAATAGAATCATTTGGAAGATATTATAGACTCATGAAAAGATAGGTATATAGCCAAAGAACCATGCCTTGTTGAAAAAAGGGTTAGCCTGACATACCTTTTAGTTTAGCTATTCTATCGCTTGAATGTTCTCCTTCAATGCTCACATTTCTACCTTCATTGGATTTTATACTAACATTAGATAATCGATAACTTAGCATGCTTGACTAAAGCTAGAGAAAATTGGCCAGCATCTCTTTTGTTTATACAACTTTCTCCATATCATATATCAACTCCCAAACGTCTATAATAACACTTACAACACCATAAGCAATAGTCTTAATTCACCTACATTATCAATATTTCCCAATTCACTTCAAATCATCCATATCCATGGTCATGGCACACTTTTACATTCACTCATATACAATGTCTATCCCATGTTCTTAATGTCAATTATAGCATAATTATAATCACAACATATCAAGAATCATGATTCAATCCAAGCTACTACTAAAAAATGATACTATTCTCACATTCATGACCAATTTTCTATCTCCTTCTACAATCCAAGTCTTTCAACCTCTCAATGCCATAAACAACATGGAAAGACCATAAAACTTAACTTAGATGGTGTAGGAATGAACTTTGGGTAGAAACACTTCACTTGAGCAAAACCCTAGTTCCACTTCCAATTGGATTTCTTGTCTTGGATGAACCTTAATGAGTTTCTTACACTTGATTCTCTTTGTTTGATTAATTTTATCATTAATTTCCTTTGAATTCTTGTGGGAGAGGTGTGGAGAAATATTCTAGAGAGTTCTTGAGAGAAGGAGAGTGAAGATGAGATGGAAGTAAATGAACTTGGTCCCCTTATTAATAACTCCCAATCTGTCCCGTCTCGGATCTACGAACCAACATACAGTCCGTTTAATTTATATGGACCATATGTCTGGTGGTTGATTTTTTCCAGAGAAGCCGCCATTCTGGACAGAATGTACGGCCTAACATACGGCTAGTATGTTAGGCCGTATAATGCCCAGCTTTTCCGAACTCGTTCTCGTCGACTCGTTTGATCTCCAATCCTTATGGAACCTTCGTAACACTTGTTTAGCACCTCATTAAAATATAAGGTACGTTATAACTCTTCTCCAAAATATCATTAAGTCATCATTAATTCGGTACTCGTAAACTCTTCTGATACATAATGTATACCTTGCCTTTCTTGGCAACCTTTCTTCTCTTACCTCAAATGTCTTTGAAATCTCAATTAGGGTCATCAAATGCTATTTCTTACATAATGAAATATCGTATACTTATGCCCTTCGTTAGTCTATTCACTGTGCATAAAAGGAAAATTTTCCGAGATGTAACATTCTTTCCCCCTTAAGAACATTTGTCCTCGAATGTTAGGTTTTCGCGGATTCTATAAAAATTTTGCCAGAGTTTCCCCTGTAATATGGCACTACCATCCTGTCACAACAGCCCATAATAACAATGACTCACAAGGCCACAACATAATAACAACATAGTTTGGCCACATGCGACCTAAACGCATAAAAAGGAAAACATACATAACACATGATCTGGATGTCTCATCTTGGATCTCTTCCGGGGGTTGAAAAAAGTGCGGGTACTTGGACTTCATATTTTATTTCGCTTCCCAAGTCATTTCTTCTCGATTTTTGTTCCTCCACAAAACCCTAACAGAGGCCACTTCTTTGTTTCTAAGCCTCAGTACTTGCTTCTCTAATATGTCAATGGGTACCTCTTCATAAGTCAACTTTTCTGTCACTTGAACGTCATCTACTGGCACGATGCTAGTAGGATCTCCGACACACTTACGAAGCATCGAGACATGGAAAACTGGGTGAACTGACTCAAAATCAGGAGGTAGATCTAATTTGTAAGCCACTTTGCCTACCTTGCGCACAATCTCATAAGGCCCAATGTATCGGGGACTAAGCTTCCCCTTTTTGCCAAATCTCATAACGCCCTTCATTGGCGACACTTTTAAGAATACCCAATCTTTCACTTGGAATTCTAAGTCCCTTCGACAATTATCTGCATAGGACTTTTGACAACTTTGGGCTGCTAATAACCGATCTTGTATGAGCTTAACTTTCTCTATGGCTTGCTGGACCAAGTCTGGCCCTATCAATTTAGTCTCTCCTACTTCAAACCACCCCATTGGGGATCTACACTTTCTCCCATATAAAGCGTCATACGATGCCATTTGGATTGTAGAATGATAACTATTGTTATAAGAAAATTCAATAAGTGGTAAGTGATCATTCCAATTACCTCCAAAATCCAACATACATGCCCGTAGCATATCCTCGAGAGTCTGAATAGTATGCTCAGCTTGTCTGTCAATCTGCGGGTGAAATGCTATGCTAAGACTCACCTGAGTCCCCAAACCCTCTTGGAAGGATTTTCAAAAATTAGCTGTAAACTGAGTTTCTCTATCAGAGATAATAGATACTGGAACACCGTGAAGTCGCACTATATCTTTAACATAAAGCTTTGCATAATCTTCTGCCACATATGTAGTTCTGACTGATAAAAAAAGAGCTGACTTCGTGAGTCTATCCACAATCACCCATATAGAGTCATACTTAAGTCGAGAACGGGGTAAGCCTGTAATGAAGTCTATGTTAATTACTTCCCACTTCCAAGTTGGAATTTCCATAGCTTGCAACAATCCGCTCGGCTTTTGGTACTCGGTCTTTACCTGATGACAGTTGGGACATTGAGCTACAAATTCCGCTATATCCTTTTTCATCCCATTCCACTGATATATATAGATTTAAGATCATGATACATTTTTGTTGCTCCTGGGTGGATAGAATAACAGGAACAATGACCTTCTCTCAATATTTGGTGGCATAAACCTGCCACATCGGGAACACATAATCTGCCTCAGCATCGGAGAAGTCCATCTCCTGAGATCTCAAATGATGACTTCTCCTTCTGAGGGAGTGTATCTCTGTAATTAATTAGCATGCGATCTTCGTATTGTCGCCGCTTCGCTTCCACTACTAGCGACGAGACTGTTGAATTCTGAATAGTAGCTCTCATGCTACCTGAGTCCACTACTCGAACTCCTAGGCTAGCTAACTGTTGGAGCTCACGAGCCATGTCTCTTTTCTTTGGCCGAGCATCACAAAAACTTTCCATAGATGTACGACTATGAGCATTAGCCACAACATTTGCCTTTCCGGGGAGATACAGGATATCAACATCATAGTCCTTTAGCAATTCCAGCCACCGTCGTTGCCGTAAATTCAACTCTTTCTGCTTGAAGATATACTGAAGGCTCTTATGATCGGTATAAATATCAATGTGGACACCATATAAATAATGTCTCCACATCTTCAATGCATGAATCACGGCAACTAATTCAAGGTCATTTGTTGGATAATTTTTCTCATGTTTCCATAATTGCCTTGAAGCATACGCAATCACCCTACTATGTTGTATCAACAAATAGCCTAGCCCAATGCCAAAAGCATCACAGTAAATAACATAACCTTCCAATCCCTCTGGAAGTGTCAAGACTGGGGTAGAAGTTAATCTATCCTTTAGCTCTTGGAAACTACGTTCACAAGCATCTATCCATTGAAACTTTGCGGATTTTTGGGTCACTTTGTGAGTGGTGCAGAAATAGAAGAAAAGCCTTCTATAAATCTCCTGTAATAACCTGCTAAGCCCAGAAAACTACGAACCTCCGTAGGAGTCGTGGGCCTTGTCCAATTCTTCACGACGTCAATCTTTTGGCTATCTACCCGAATACCATCGGCTGAAACAATGTTCCTTAAAAATGTCACTGAGTTCAACCAAAACTCACACTTAGAAAATTTGGCGAATAACTCTCGAGTTTGAAGAACTCTAAGGACAATACGCAAATGATCCGCATGTTTTGCCTCGGATCTAGAATACACCAAGATATCGTCGATGAATACAGTCACAAATAAATCTAGGAAGGGCCTGAACACATTGTTCATCAAATCCATAAAGACTGGCATTAGTTAGCCCGAATGACATCACCCGGAACTCAAAATGGCCATATCTTTTTCCGAAGGTTGTCTTAGGGATATCTTTCTCCCTAACTCTCACTTGATGATACCCGGACCTCAAATCTAGCTTTGAAAACCATTTAGCGCATTGTAATTGGTCAAATAAGTCATCAATCCTCGGGAGAGGACATTTGTTCTTAATCGTCACCTTATTCAGTTGCCGATAGTCAATGCACATTCGCAAGGAGCCATCTTTCTTTCGGACAAACAACACGAGTGCTCCCCACGGGGAAGAACTAGGCCTAATAAAGCCTTTCTCAAGCAAGTCCTTTAATTGCTCCTTCAACTCTTTCAACTCTGCGGGAGCCATTCTGTAAGGAGGAATAGATATAGGTTTTGTGTCTGGCAACACATCAATAGCAAAGTCAATCTCTATTTCCGGAGGAAGGCCTGGAAGCTCATCTGGAAATATATCTGGAAATTCATTCACCACGGGGACTGACTGACGAGTCGGCGGTTCAGCTTCCACATCTTGAACCCGAACTAGATGATAAATGCAACCTTTTGTGATCATTTTCCTTGCCTTTAGATAGGATATAAACCTACCTTTTGGTGACGTAATATTCCCTTTCCATTCTAAGACTGGTTCTCCCAGAAACTGGAAACGAACCATTTTCATTCTACAATCAACATTGGCATAGCAAGAAGCCAACCAAACCATACCCACAATAGCATCAAAGTCCAACATTTTTATCTCATGTAAGTCAACCATAGTACGATGGTCACAAATCACAACTATGCAATGTCTATATAAATGGCTAGCTATTATCGATTCATCAACGGGCGTAGACACCTCAAAAGGCTTGATCGAATCCCGTTTGACTCTAAATCGACCTGCAATATATGGAGTAACATATGACAATGTGGAGCCTGGGTCAATCAAAGCATATACATCATGAGAAAATATCGATAATATACCTGTGACGACATCAAGAGAAGACTCAAACTCTTGGCGTCTAGCCAAAGCATAAATACGGTGTTGAGGACCGCTAGAACTGGGGACTCTCCCTCTGCCTCTACCATGGCCAACTGGCGCATATGAACCTGGCCCCATAGGGCGTATAGATGATGAAGATTCGGCTACCGACCCTGAAGGCTAGGTCCTACCTCTACCACCAACCGAGAGGAAATCACGCATAATATATCCTGGCCGACCACATGCATAGCAAATCTCTGAGCCTAATCGGCACCGGCCCCAATGTCACTTTCCACACTGGGAACATCGTGGCACGAGTGGCCTCTCCTGACCCAAATCACCTCTGAACTGTGAACCAAAAAAACTCTGACTCGAACCAGAATGAGTAGATCTATAAAATCGCTGGCCTGAAAATTGTGGAGGTGCACTAGTCATATAATGGCCTGAATGCCTAGAAAAATGTTATCTGTGCCCGCCTCTAAACTCACTCATCGGACCCGAAGATCTAGCCCTCTTGTTATACCCTCTATCATGATCACGCTCACTTCTTTGTTGTTGTTGGTTTTCCTCTAAATTTTTAGAATGGGCCTGAATGCGTGAAATATCCATATTATCCCGAAGGTACGCAGTTAAGCACCTATCCATCAAATGTGGCCCTAGGCCTCTCACAAATTGGTGCACTCGGTCACCCATATTCGTGACCATGGCAGAAGTATACCTAGCCAAAGAATTAAAGCGGAGACTATACTCTAGAGCACTCATACTTCCTTGCCTCAAATTCAAGAACTTATCGGCTCTAGCTCGCCGAACCTCTGGAAGCAGGTAATGTCGGAGGAAGGCATCTACAAATTCTTGCCATACCGGGAGAGTTGTATTGGCTCCCTGTGAAGCCATCCAAACCGTGTACCAATGAACCACAACATCCCTCAATATATAGGATGCAAACTCCACCGATTCGACGTCCGAAGCATGTATCAACCGAAGTGTCCTCAACATTCCATCAATAAAATTCTGAGGGTCCTCATCCGGCTTTGATCCAAAAAATTCCGGAGGGTTCAAGCTAATAAAATCACGAGCCCTTGCACTAACAACCCTATCATCTTGCCCTGTACCTTGCCGCTGAGTCTGGGCGACAACCAATTGAGTAAGAAAATCAATAGCATCTTTTACATCTTGGCTTGAAGCATCCGGTGGAGGAGCTGGAGGTGCTAGAACTAGGGCTGCGACTGACTCATGCTTCTCAGAAATAGGCACCGAGTGGGAGGACTGAGATTGAGCCTCATTCTGGGACTCACTTTCCTCTATAACTGTTGGCGGTGCTCTTTCAGCCCACTTTCCTGCCACTGTCTTGCCCTTTTGGGCTGCCGTGGCCATTCTCTTCACAAGCATCTCTGAAATACATAATAAACAGTTAAGGAAAAGACAGATCCTTATATTATAACTCTATCGCATAATTTTATGAAGAAAGAAGGTCATTCATTCCTAAAATGCCCGCAGACTCTTGTTTGTAAGTGTGGCGCGCAACCCACCCATAACCAAGACTCTAATGGACACGGCTCGTAGACACACCCTAGGACAGAACTACTCTGATACCACTTTTGTGACGACCCAACCGGAGGGCCATGACGGGTACCCGGTGCTAACCCACCCGGGCGCCTCTTATCATACATTCACATTTACATCTAGGTGAGACACAGAGCTAAATCATACTTTCTATACATCATTCATACTAATCCCATTGGGCAACAATACATTTATATCACCATCAATAACTATGCCCATATCAATGTACATAAGCCGACGAGGCTAACACAATGATATAAAAAATATAAGCTGACAAGGCTAAATACATCTAACCATATACACATGTCTACGAGCCTCTAAGAAGAGTATGTCACATTATATAGGCGGGACAGGACCCCGCTATGCCCATAAGTATGTACACAAAAGAATAGATACCAAAAGTTGTAGCTCTGAATGAAATAGAGCTCCGCTACGTAATCCCTGAGTAATAAAGCTATGCATTAAGCCTGTCTCCCTGGCCACCTGCGGGCATGATGCAGCCTCCACAAATAAATGGACGTCAGTACGAAGAATGTACTGAGTATGTAAAGCATAATCAATATCATTTTAGAAGCATAAGTGACAACATAAGAAATAGCATAAGATGGGACAATCCATTTGTGATGCGTCTTTGTGTACATACACATGTACATATCCATACATCCATATCTGTATCCATATTTGTATCCGTATTCATAGACATTTTCATATTCGTATTCATATTCATAATCGTATTCGTATTCGTATTCATATTCGTATCCGACAAAGAAGGATCGGTGTTTCACATACCCATCCATGGCAAGGCTCGGTGATCATACATACCTGGCCCTACCAAGGCTCAGGGTTGTCCGTACCTAACTGCAGTGGTGTGCATGCAATACATATCATACCCGGCCATATAAGCTCGGTGTTACATAATAGTCGTACATAGACACATATACACAAGAGCGCATAAGCGTGTTTGGCATTATTACTATCATCGTTTCATTGCATCTATCCTTAGAGGATCACTCACCATATAAGGAATTTAGTAGAATCGAATCATAACGCGAATCATGAGCTTTAGTAGCTTTTAAAAATAGAATCATTTGGAAGACATTATAGACGCATGAAAGGATAGATATATAGCCAAAGATCCATGCCTTATTGAAAGAAGGGTTAGCCTTACATACCTTTTTGTTTGGCTATTCTATCGCTTGAACGTTCATCTTCAATGCTCACGTTTCTACCTTCATTAGAGTTTATATTAACATTAGATAATTGATAGCTTAGCATACTTGACTAAAGCTAGAGAAAATTGGAAGCATCTCCTTTGTTTATACAACTTTCTCCATATCATATATCAACTCCCAAACGTCTATAATAATACTCACAACATCATAAGCAATAGTCTATATTCACCTACATTATCCATATTTCCCAATTCACTTCAAATCATCCATATCCATGGTCATGGCACACTATTACTTTAACTCATACACAATGTCTATCCCATGTTCTTAATGTCAATTATAGCATAATTATAATCACAACATATAAAGAATCGTGACTCAATCCAAGCTACTACTCAAAAATAATACTATTCTCACATTCATGGCCCATTTTCTATCTCCTTCTACAGTCCAAGTCTTTCAACCTCTCAATACCTTAAATAACATGGAAAGACCATAAAACTTACGTTAGATGGTGTAGGAATGGACTTTGGGTTGAAACATTTCACATGAGCAAAACCCTAGTTCCGTTTCCACTTGGATTTCTTGTCTTGGATGAACCTTAATGAGTTTCTTACACTTGATTCTCTTAGTTTGATGAATTTGATCATTAATTTCCTTTTAATTCTTGAGGGAGAGGTATGGAGAAATATTCTAGATAGTTCTTGAGAGAAGGGGAGTGAAGATAAGATGAAATGAAATGAACTTGGTCCCCTTAGTAATAACTCCCTATCTGTCCCGCCTCGGTTCTACGGACCAACATACGGTCCTATAATTTATATGGACCGTATGTCTTGCCGTAGATTTGGTCCAAAGAGGTTGCAATTTTGGGCAAAATATATGGCCTAACATACGGCCAGTATATTTTATACGGCCAGTATGTTGGGCCGTATAATGCCCAGCTTTTCCGAATTCATTCTCGTCGACTCGTTTGATCTCCAATCCTTATGGAACCTTCTTAACACTTGTTCAAAAACCTCATTAACAATCTAAGGGACATTATAAATCTTCTTCAAAACATCATTAAGTCATCATTATTTCGGTACTCATAAATCTCTTCCGATACATAACGTATACCTTACCTTTCTTGGCAACCTTTCTTCTCTTACCTCAAATGTCTTCGAAATCACAATTAGGGTCATCAAATGCTATTTCTTACTTAATGAACTATCGTATACTTCGTGCCGTTAGTTAGTTTATTCATTGTGCATTAACGAAATTTTTTTTGAGGTGAAACAACCAAACTGAGTGTCTGTACCTGCGGGCATGAAAGGCAGCCCCCGAAAAAGGGGGTCAGTATGGAAAATGTACTGAATATGTAAAGCATAAGAACATCAAGTACAGATGAATCATGAAAACTAGTATCAGTAATTGAATGCATCTGTGGCAAACATCCGAGAATATTTGCGTAACTCTATATGACTGAAACTGACTCTACGACGTATGATAGGCATAGATTATAATATAACTTCTAGTGTTATGGGACGTACAACCCGATCCATATATAATATAATAATGCAGAGGAACGTGCGGCCTGATCTATTTAAAATATAATAATGCCAAGGAACATATCGCCCGATCCATATATAATATAATAATGTCGAGGAACGTACGTTCCGATCCATATATAATATAATAATCATATATATACCGTACCCGACCGTCTAGTGAGAGACTCGGTGAATAATCCAATGAAACTGTGCACAAATACATACCCGGCCCAGGACTCGGTGAAATGATGTAATGACGTTATGCACGATTAGAATATCAGGAGCAACCATATACAAACTAAATCATCATCTGAGACTCAATAGAATAATTAGAATGAACCAACACTTGAGAATCAAAGACAAATGTCATGTCAAGTACCACTGAGAACTAAAATTCATTGGAGTCATGGATTTTAATCGTTCCCTCGTTTATGTAATTCATGCCAAAAAGAAAGAAGGGAAAGCCTTAACATACCTTATAATCTACCTAATCACCCAACGTCCACTCCTCGAGTCCGTATGTCTGCAATCATGACGATTATATCACGATTAGACCATTTACAGCACTTACTATCTAATTTGTATACCAACGGAACTTAATGCAATTCGAGCAGCATTTCCTCTATAAACTGGACAATCCCGAAAATCCAATTCAATTGAATCATCAACAACAATACAAACCATTAATATACATCATAACTCAGCTAATTCCATCCATTTAATCCAACTAAAACTGCCCCCGGTCCTTAAATCTCAACAAAACAACAAACGAGTTTATAACATTATTTTCTCGGTTCTAATCCGTTAAAACCCTAATTAAACTTATGAACAATGAAAAAGGGAACTTAATCTTACCTTAGGTATGCAGAAACCACGTCAACACTCCTCTTTTGGGCTGATTTTTAGCTCAAACTGAAGGCAACGCAACGTACAACGCTTTTCTTTTAATGAGCTTCGGGATTCGGGGCTCGGATTTTGATAGAAATGGCTTTCTTAGCCTAGAAGTTCTCTCCCTCTCTCTCTAATATTTCGGAAGCTCCTATATGAAAATGACCATCCTCTAATGAATGTTCCATATATTTAACGTTAATGGGCCTCATGGGCCGAAATGTACTCATGGGACGAAATATAAATGCTTGGGTCAGGTCTCAACTTGCTGCCCCGCAAGCCCAACTTGCATCGTCCATAACTCCTTATCCCGGTATCATTTTGACGAGAGGTTTGTTGCGTTGGAAACTAGACTCGATCAACTTAATTTTAGGCCTTTGAAACACCTCAAAACTTCTCATATACTAGGAGATATTCCTCCAACAATATGGGCTAAGAATCTGGCCCGAGATTTTACTGAAGCTATTCCGATTCATTTCGTTTAGATTCGTTTAACCTCTAATCCTCTTCCAACCTTCATGTAACCTCTTATTCATACATATACATACTGATATATATCCATAACAATCCATACACGTGTCTCGAAGGGTGCGGAGAATCACAATAACCTTAAACGTTACTAGAGAATTCACAAAGCTTCGACGAAAGTCCAATCGCAAAAGTACATTCATATCTTTTGTCCATCTTCTATATCATTACTAATAATCTCAAATAATTTAAAATGGTACTCACATTTCCTCATATACGTACTCGTAACACGATTTCAAATCCTTTAGGTTACCATGTCACCTCAGGATACGTAAGGCAACCATATATATAACGATATTTTTACTAACTCGATTAACTTTCCTTGAAAATTCTGATTTCATTCATTATTGTCTTAATTCAAGTACCACGGACTCTGACGGGGTGTAATATCCTTTCCCCCTTAGGAACATTCATCCTTGAATGTTGTACCTTGCGAGCTTACGACGCTTTTATTAGTTTCTCGAAACGGTTGTCCTCCTTTAGTTCCTGCTCTCCATGCTCTTATACTATGGGCTCATTAGTATTTTTTTTCATATCCTTCCAATTATCCATTGATCTCATTCATTAGTTCCATATTTTCATGTTCTTATATATGTACTTAGTGGTCAATTGATATGTAGTTACTTTCCAGGGACCTGCTGCCATTAAGATGGCCTTAACTTATGATTACTACGGCTCCCTGCCGGTCTATGAGCACTCTTAATTGTTGTACTCTTTTGTCTTGCTCCTTATTTCTCTACTAGTAGACAAATTCCCTTGTTCAGATATGGCACTCTTCCTTGCTTTCTTCTTGGTGATATTTTAGATCATCCCTTTTTGTACTCGTCGACCTTATGTACCTACCACATCATCTCCTTTTTAATTCCTTGGTCGAACTCTTTAATTCTTTACAATATCATCCTATTCATACCTGAACTTTTTCTACAATTTCCTCTCCTCAGTTTTAGCATAATTGCAATATAAATTCATAAAATCTTACTTAATCATGACTTCCTTTTGATACGAGTATGCTTTCTTCTTAAGTCTTTTATTCTCTTATACCGGTGATCATTTGAGACTTAAATTAGACGATGTTCTTCTTAGACTCCCTATCGTTTTCCTTACAACATTTTTGTCGACCATTGCATCACGACGATTGTCTATATAGTTCTATAATACTCTCACATTTGATATGACTGGCAACTTGTGACACCACGACTTGCCAGGTACTTTCTAATCTTAGGCAGCACTGTTGTCTTGCAATTCATAGGCACACTATCTCCCTTTCCTTTGGAGATCATTGAACTCCCTATACTTATTCCTCTTGCTAAAACTTTCATCTCTTTTAGTGCTAAGATTTCCCTTTTCCTGAGCTTCGGAATATTGTAGCTCATTTTAGAACTGAATTTGCTCTCCCCCCCCCCCCCCCCTTTTTTTAAGGGATGTTTTCATATACTGTAACCTTTGAGTGTTAACTGTCTTTGATAGTCATCTGGTGACCTTAGCGATCCTTCAACTCCTCTATTCCATATAATGCTAGAGTACTTTTCATCAGATGGTTTAACTTGTTTTCCTTTTTGCTAGTTGAGTTCTTGTATCAAATCAAAATGCTTATACATATCGGATACAATCCTAATGCCTTCTTTATTGTCTTTCACTTCTATCTCTCATGACTAGTAGTCCCCTAGGTTAATGAACTAATGGGGACATCGGAATTCATTAAGCCCCTTATGGAGTATCCGACTATACCACGCTCTTTTAGCCCAAGACTTTCTCCACGACTACCTTCTTAATATCCTTGAAACTCTCCTTGCTGTAGGTTCCAAATTCCTATTTATGTTTATACTATTCCATTGAAAGTTGATATTAAACACCATCCATTCCCACGACTCGTCCTTTCAATATCTTAGCTCATTTGTTCCATAATTCTCCTTAACTACTCATTTGCATCGCCGCTATGCTTTATAGTCCTTCTAGTGTTCTGTCAGCTCTTGTCCTTAATATGAAATCCTCACAAAGTACACCTTTTTCCTTTCTTCTTTCGTCGAGTCTTCATCTTTCTTTATGATACTACAACTTTTGCACACACATACATATTCGGTTTCATGATCACATCGTTGCATCTTTTACATAACTATTGCCTTATAATTTCAATTTGTTTCCCCTTAGGCATGCCTATTGATTCACTAACCTTCTCCTTGTTGTCGGCGGCCACATAATTCCCTTTAACCATTTCATTGACACCTTCTCCTTCCTTTAGTCCTCATAGTTTCTTTTACTTGAACAATACCTATTTCCATTAGTCTTCCTTACTCCTGGGTTATGAAACTTTGGAGTGTTTCGTTATGAGTACGAATCCTTTTTAACGTTGAAAATCTCTTTTTTCCCTAAGTTCTCCTTCCATCTAGGCTTATACCGTACCATCCAGTCACTATTCTATGCCCTTTCATCCATTGTTAGTCCTTCTACCCGTTTAGCTCATTTACTCGCAATTCTTCCTAACTATGAGTTCGTGTTGCAGCCGTACATCAAGTTTTCCTAGTGTCCTACTACTTCTTGCTCTTAGTATGAAATTTTTATAGTTTACACTCTCTCCATGCTTCATTCATCAAGCCTTTATCCACCTTTCTGACGCAAGAATTGTGTATGTTGATGTTGAGACCTTGTTTGGGTCGTATAGGGGCTGCCTTAATCTATAAATAGGGAATTAATTTTAATTAGTGTTTTTGTTATTGTTGTCATTGATTATATAGTGAAAACGGAAGAATTTCATTGTTCAAGTTGAAGTTGTATTTGTTTGAAGGGATGTTTGGGACGTGTTATTGTTTGCGTTGAATTGGAGGACTAAGTGTAATTAAGATTATGTGTCGGTTGTGTAAAAGTTTTGTTCAGCTGTGTCTATACGATGTGCTATGGATATGTTCGTCTATAGTGGCATCTTTGTCGGCCTGCGTATGGTATTGATATGAAGTGGCAGCCTTGTCGGCGTGCGTATTATATTATGTTTTGACTAGTTGTGACTCCTCAGGAGACGGGTTATCGGGATATATATATGATGACGTCATGAATCTTTGGAGTTCTTCTGCATGTTTCCATATTGTCCTTAGGTCCAGTTTGACTATATCTAACAGGTGTGTATACGAGTGTCCAGCTCGGGCACTAGTCATGGCCCATGGAGTTGGGTCATGATAGAAGTGGTATTAGAGCAGTTCATCCTCGGAGTGTCTACAGACCATTGCTAGTAGAGTCTTGTTTATCGGTGTGTTGTGCACCACATCTATAAACAGGAATCTACAGGACATTTAGGATGTTATCTTTCCTTCTGTCTTAGATCGTGTGATAGAGCCAGAACCTGGGAAAGATTGTTTCTGACCTCTTTTCCTGTAGGTAGGTGCAGATTAGTGAGAGATGAAGAGGTCGCCTTCAGATAGTGGGGGTGCTAAGAAGGCCCCTAGAGTAGATTCAGGACCACAGGCTCCAGGACCGAGCAGGAGGAGCCTCAGTTATTCTATCGAGACTGACCCCTCGGAGGACCCAGCGACTATTCCTCCAGAGTTTCTGATATCCAGGGAGGCGGTCCCCGAGGCCGTACTAGTTGCTCCTAAGGCAGAGCACTACGTTAGACCGGTTACCCCGGTAAGTGTTACGGATTACTCCAGCCCCCTATCCTGGCCGTCGGTAAACCAGGAGTTGTCCGGTTATCTACATCCCTCGGACTCTGATAAGGGAGAAGATGAAGGCCAGCCGAGTAGATGGCGGGCAGACGATGACGAGGAGCACACTTCACCTTATAGATCACCATATCAGACTAGAGACCGATCGACTACAGGTATATGAGACTTTATTGAAATTTCCTATGTATGTGAATTTGCTATAGATTATTACCTAATAGCGGCGAGCGGAAATCAAAGGCGCCGACAACTAAGTATTTATAAGTAACGGCGACCAAGGTGTTTCCGTCACCATCAAAATTTTGAAATATAGGATAGAAAGTAGACATACATACAGGTGCAAGTTGAATATTGAGGTTACGTCATGAGAATTTGTATGTACAGAATGGAAAACTGGCCATCATCATGGTAAGTTATTGTAAGTATAGTAAGAAAATAGATTGAATGTATATATATTGTAGATAAGCTCAGTTATAAGGTGCGCACAGAAGAAGCTAGGAATCAATAACGGTAAGCAGAATATATGTCAGATAGAGTATGAATGTTACAGGTATGATTGAAACTTGCGGTTAAAGATTGAAAGGGAAAATAAACAGGAAAGTGCAACAGGTGCAGTTCGAGTTGGACATACGAGGTAAGTTCATCATTTGCATACTGTTATTGATATGGGGAGCCCTGTTCGACTATGATACGATATAATATATACATATATATGTTGGCCCTGTGAGGCATTGTTGGTATTTCCTGCGTGCAGGTTTTGGGATAGTAAGAAATACAGAGGAAACTCTGCCAAAATTTTCCTAGAAGTAAAAAAAGAATGAGAAATAAGTTCGTAAAAAAGTCTTGAAAGGTCAAGTCAACAGTAATGTTAAGATTTGACTAAGTTGCAAGTACGTCTGACTTCGACAAATAAAGTTAACAGTTGAATTGATAATAATAGTAATTATGAGGTCAACATCGATATGGTAAATTTATCATGTTGGATTAAAGCTTTAAGAGATAACCTCCATGTCATCCGTAAGAGGCATCATTCTTATTTGGGAAATTTTATTTTGAAGAAGCAAATATGAGCAGCAAAGTTTGGAAATCATTTGGACGGACCAGAATACTTTCCAGCCACATTCTACCTTAGAAAAAGCTCATGTTGAAGAGCAAAAACGTCTAGGAATTAAGTTTCACTTTTATTTGAAGAGTACAAAGCATACAACAAGTAGTTTATGAACTAAATAGTTCGTTCACGACCCAAGAATAAATCTGGAGGTAAACTATGTGAATCAAGCATTCGAAGCCCCGTGGTGCTTGTCGGATTCTAGTTCCCCTTCTTGTGGTGGTTTGGAGGATTGTTATGAGAATGAGTAAAGCCCAGTGAGGAAGTGACTAAAAGATATTGTCACGACCCAGCCCCGTGGGCCGCGACTGGTGCCCTATTTGGACACCCCAAACAGACTTACATACCAAATCGTCATATTATAGCTCAACTAAAATTTCATATTCACCATTTTAATAGACTGAAAACAATTATTACCTGAAGCGGTCGCGCGTAGAAAATATCATATCAGAATCAAAAGAGGCGGCAGAATACACATCGCCGATTATATGCACATATATAGACAAATGGGCCGTTTTGGCCATAATAGCAAACGGGACCGCAGTAACACGCAGATCATAAGCAAGCGAACACACACATGACCCATGACCCACAAATATGACTACAGGCCTCTACAAATCAAAATGGAATCATATGACGGGACAGGGCTCCGCCGCACCCCAAATAGTCAAATATACAGAAGCATATACATCATAAAAGATATGTACCAACATATAGGCTCCGGATCAAAAGGAGCACTCTGTAATAGCAGAATGTGTGGCCTACACTGGCGGATCACGAACCTCTGTACCTGCGGGCATGAAACGCAGCCCCCGAAGAAAGGGGGTCAGTACGAAAGGTGTACTGAGTATGTAAAGCATAGAGAACAGAAATCCAGACTGCAACTGAAGTGAAAGGTACAGAGAGAAAATACCGGATCAATATATCAAAACCTGTACTGAAGACATACGTATATAATGCAAACAGAAATCATGCATAAGGCTCAGGAACATGGTCACCACTCCAACGCTAGTGCCACAACACAGCATACTCCAGAAGGTTTCAAATCTCCGTACAAACCCCGAACACAACATATCGCATCATCAAGACATATCATAAGCCATATCACAGCATAACTCCATAAACCGGCGAACGATATCATAGTAATAGGCACGAGCAGAGTAGTGCGGAAACCATATGCATATACACAATTAAATTTCAAGACTCGACAAATAAATACATATACATATATATATTGAGATCAGAAAGCTCAAAGTAAGTATCGAGTCTGTCGGAATTAGTATACAAAAGATATGAGTCTTTAAATTTATAAAACTTTCGAAAAATACCTCATAAGCCATTTTCTGGAAATTTAGTATCATTCACATTAAGGAGATTTCAAATAACTTATGGAGCAAATCAAACGGAGCCTTAAATTCATAGGCAAAAGTCCCCTTTTTATATCATACAAAAATAGACCAAGTAAGACAAACAAAGAAAGTCTCAGGACTAGTGGGCCCACCTCGGGTCAAGTCGAGGTGACATACGTAATTTACAAACATTAGACCTTATGGAGTCATCCATGAAAGCTTAGGGGTGATTCGGTTATGTTTATGAAGGTTACGAATGTTTGATCATTCTTTCCAACAAAATGTCAAAGTTCTAATTCAATTATACTGAATGAAATAGTGCTAAAAGTAAATTCTGATTTCTATGAACAAAATACTCCCCGAGGCGCAAATCCAACCTAGTATACCTAGGACATTCCAAAAGAAGAAAAGGTGGGGCTTTACATACCTTACTTGCGTCTTACGCTCGCCCAAGCTCAACTCCCGTTTCCTCCAAAATCTACAATTGGTCATAGTTGCCAAATATGAGTTTCAAGCTTTTAAGAATTAAATCTTAAATTGAAATTTGTCTACCGAAATTTCGGCAGCATTTCCCCTATAAATTCAACATCCCCGAGAATCAACTCGGCCAAGATATTAACAACAACGCCCACAACAATACCAACAACATCAATAACCACAACAAAACACATTCTAACATAATTATTCTTCTTTTCTACACAATGCAACAACTTCCATTCCAACTTCACACATTCAAACTAATATCAATATTTCCATATTCATTTACTAATTCAAGTTCATTCCAACACAATTTGGAGGCATTCCATATCATTTTACAATTTATTTGCAAAACATACAAAAATTCCACCGAAATCATAATTCATTCAAAACCTCCATTCTTCGACATAAATGTTCATAACACATTTTCGTCTCCCAAATTCATCAACAACAACCACGATTTGCACCTTAACAATTTATTTTCATAATTACATAATCTAGAATATCATCACATACTTTCCGACAACGACTTAACCACAAATTCTTCATGCCAGCTAAAACTAGGACTCTTCCATTTGCATTAAAAGGCCATTACAACACAATTTAGCATAATAAATAAATTTGATCATTCCTCTTCATCCACCACCATCTTCGGCCACATACATATATATCCATAACACAAAATTCTCAGGCTTTACATTCACTTCCATATACTACAACATATATATGTAATTCTTCAAAGCTAAAAAGAGTAGAATTATTACCTTTTCCTCCTAACTCCTTCACTTGAAAACAATTTTGGAAACAAAATTAGTGGAAATACCACAAGAAAACAATTTTGGAAACAAAATTTCAAGGGCCTAATTTATTAGGGTCTTGGCCGAATGGCTTTGCTTATTTTTGCTCTTCTTCTTTTGTTCTCTCTTTCTCTAATTTTTCTTGAAACTTCTAAGGGATAAAGCTCCTTAATATAATTTATCACATGGGTTTTTAAGAGGCATGGGCTTGGGCCATGATGATGGCCGGCCACCCCTCCCTCTTTGGGCCTCAATTTTTCTTATTTTATTTGAGCCCAATTTATTATGGGTCTTATTTATAATTCCCGAAACTAATTTTCAAAATTCCAAAGTTGCCCTTGTCCTTCCCCGATGTTTCCGCGTCAATATTTTTCATGAGCAACAACATATATATATCAAATGAAATCAACATATGGCCTTATTCCTCAAAAGTCACAATTATTTTGAAATTTTCGACTATGCGAAACACGGGATATAACATTCTCCCCCCCCCCCCCCCTTTAGAACATTCGTCCTCGAATGTTAGATTGGCCTTATAGGGTCCCACAAGTATTTCGGGGGAGTTTCTTTTTATGAGTAGCACATATCAATTACTTACCAATCAATGTAACAAATTTAGAAATTTAGATTACCTGTAGGTGTAGAGAACAAGTGAGGGTACTTCTTCTTCATTTCGTCCTCTGCTTCCCAGGTCATTTCTTCTCTATTATTGTTTCGCCACAAGTCATTAATAAAGGGTATTTCCTTGGTACGCAGCCTCCTCACCTGACGACCCAGAATAGTTGCAGGTTGCTCTTCATAAGACAATTCCTCCGTCACCTGAATATCATCTATTGGAAATATTCTGGAAAGATCACCAACATATTTACGGAGCATGGATACATGGAATACCGGATGTACTGCCTCCAGATCGGATAGTAAGTCTAGTTCACGACGACCTCACCCATCTTCCGAATAATCTGTTACGGCCCGATATACCGTGGACTAAGCTTACCCTTCTTACCGAATCTCATTACACCTTTCATAGGCGACACTTTCAGAAATATCCAGTCGCCAATCTAGGACTCTAACGGTCGACATCGTTTATCTGTATGTAATTTCTGTCGACTCTGGGCAGTCAATAACCATTCCCGAGTGAGTTTTACCTTATCGACTGCTTGCTGGACCATATCTGGCCCGATCAACTTTGTTTCACCCACATCAAACCAACCAATCCGAGATCTGCACTTTCTACCATATAAGGCCTCATACAGTGCCATCTGGATACTGGAGTGATAACTATTATTATTATAAACAAATTCAACTAGCGGCAAATGATCACCTCAACTATCCTTGAAATCAATAACACAGACCCGTAGCGTATCTTCCAGTGTCTGAATAGTACGCTCGGCCTGTCCGTCGGACTGAGGATGACATATTGTGCTATGACTCACCTGAGTTCCCAGTCCTTCCTGGGATGATCTCCAGAAGTTAGTCGTAAACTGAGCACCTCTCTCGGTTATAATAGATACAAAAATCCCGTAAAGTCTTATTATCTCTTTAAGATACAATTTGGCATAATCTTCAGCCGAATAAGTAGTCCTGACTGGAAGAAAATTGGCTGATTTCGTCAATCTGTCAAATAATAACCCAAATAAAATCGTACTTGCGTGGGGTGCGCGGTAAACCTATAATGAAATCCATATTAATCATTTCCCATTCCCAAGCTGAAATTTCCATTTCCTGTAGCAATCCGCGGGGCTTTTGATGCTCTGTTTTGACTTGCTGACAATTTGGGCATTAGCCAACGAACTCTGCAATGTCTCTTTTCATACCGTCCCACCAGTATAAACATTTAAGATCATGGAACATTTTAGTGGAACCAGGATGAACAGAATACCGAGCATTATGCGCTTCACCCATAATTTGCCGTCGTAACCCTACAACGTCCGGTACACATAATCTGCTGGTCATATATGTTTTCTCGAAATAAAATTTCCCAAATAAGGATGGTACTTCTTACGAATGACATGGAGGGTATCTCTTAAACTTTAATCCAACATAATAGATTTACTCTATCGGTATCGACGATCGAAACATGTTAAGAACTTATATCTCATTTTCCCTTTTATATTCCTAAAAAAAAAAAAAATTTGGGCAGAGGTTCCTCTGTACTTCTTACTATCCAACACCTGCACGCAGAAATACCAGCAATGCTTCACAGGGCCAACATATATACGAACGTATCATATCATATCATAGCCATACAGGGCTAACAATTTCAAATAAAAAATATGGAGATGTCGAGACTTACCTCACATACATAACTCACAAGGCACCGGTGGCACTTTCCTGTTTACTTTCCTTTTCAATCTTCAACTTTATATTTCAATCATACTTCAAATAACTTCCCCCAATATACATCTTTCATATCATTGCTTACCTGTGTACTGGGTAGCTTCCAATATCATCAGTCACTGTCTTTTGTCGATGTCGTTCTTTGGCTGAAATCAAGGGTTAGTAAAAGGAATTCATTTCCTATGGCTGGCTCTATCGCACGGTCTAAGATTCAAAGAAAGGTAACACCCTAAATGTCCTGTAGCCTCCTGTTTATTGATGTGGTGCACAACACACCGATAAACAAGACTCTACGAGACACGGCCTGTAGATATTCCGAGGACAAACCGCTCTGATACCACTTTTGTCACGACCCAGCCCCGTGGGCCGCGACAGGTGCCCTATTTGGACACCCCAAACAGACTTACATACCAAATCGTCATATTATAGATCAACTAAAATTTAATATTCACTATTTTAATAGACTGAAAACAATTATAACCTGAAGCGGTCGCGCGTACAAAATATCATATCAGAATCAAAAGAGGCGGCGGAATACACATTGCCGATTATATGCACATATACAGACAAATGGGCCGTTTTGGCCATAATAGCAAACGGGACAGCAGTAAGACGCAGATCATAAGCAAGCGAACACACACATGACCCATGACCCACATATATGACTACAGGCCTCTACAAAACTTTCGAAAAATACCTCATAAGCATTTTCTGGAAATTTAGTATCATTCACATTAAGGAGCTTTCAAATAACTTATGGAGCAAATCAAACGGAGCCTTAAATTCATAGGCAAAAGTCCCCTTTTTATATCATACAAAAATAAACCAAGTAAGACAAACGAAGAAAGTCTCGGGACTAGTGGGCCCACCTCGGGTCGAGTCGAGGTGACGTACGTAATTTACAAACATTAGACCTTATGGAGTCATCCATGAAAACTTAGGGGTGATTCGGTTATGTTTATGAAGGTTACGAATGTTTGATCATTCTTTCCAACAAAATGTCAAAGTTCTAATTCAATTATACTGAATGGAATAGTGCTAAAAGTAAATTCGGATTTCTATGAACAGAATACTCCCCGAGGCTCGAATCTAACCTAGTATACCTAGGACATGCCAAAAGAAGAAAAGGTGGGGCTTTACATACCTTACTTGCGTCTTACGCTCGCCCAAGCTCGACTCCCGTTTCCTCCAAAATCTACAATTGGTCATAGTTGCCAAATATGAGTTTCAAGCTTTTAAGAATTAAATCTTAAATTCATATTTTTCTACCGAAATTTCGGCAGCATTTCCCCTATAAATTCAACATCCCCGAGAATCAACTCGGCCAAGATATTAACAACAACGCCCACAACAATACCAACAACTTCAATAACCACAACAAAACACATTCTAACATAATTATTCTTCTTTTCTACACAATGCAACAACTTCCATTCCAACTTCACACTTTCAAACTAATATCAATATTTCCATATTCATTTACTAATTCAAGTTCATTCCAACACAATTTGGAGGCATTCCATATCATTCTACAATTTATTTGCAAAACATACAAAAATTCCACCGAAATCATAATTCATCCAAAACCTCCATTCTTCGACATAAATGTTCATAACACATTTTCGTCTCCCAAATTCATCAACAACAACCACGATTTGCACCTTAACAATTTATTTTCATAATTACATAATCTAGAATATCATCACATACTTTCCGACAACGACTTAACCACAAATTCTTCATGCCAGCTAAAACTAGGACTCTTCCATTTGCATTAAAAGGCCATTACAACACAATTTAGCATAATAAATAAATTTGATCATTCCTCTTCATCCACCACCATCTTCGGCCACATACATATATATCCATAACACAAAATTCTCATGCTTTACATTCACTTCCATATACTACAACATATATATATAATTCTTCAAAGCTAAAAAGAGTAGAATTATTACCTTTTCCTCCTAACTCCTTCACTTGATCAAAGTGTTAAATTGGCGAAACAAGTGGCCTATCTTCCGAAATAGCTACACCACGTTGTAGAGGGTCCTTGAATTAGTGGAAATACCACAAGAAAACAATTTTGGAAACAAAATTTCAAGGGCCTAATTTCTTAGGGTCTTGGCCGAATGGCTTAGCTTATTTTTGCTCTTCTTCTTTTGTTCTCTCTTTCTCTAATTTTTCTTGAAACATCTAAGGGATAAAGCTCCTTAATATAATTTATCATATGGGTTTTTAAGGGGCATGGGCTTGGGCCAGGATGATGGCCGGCCACCCCTCCCTCTTTGGGCCTCAATTTTTCTTAATTTATTTGAGCCCAATTTATTATGGGTCTTATTTGTAATTCCCGAAACTAATTTTCAAAATTCCAAAGTTGCCCTTGGCCTTCCCCGATGTTTCCGCGTCAATAGTTTTCATGAGCAACAACATATATATATCAAATGAAATCAACATATGGCCTTATTCCTCACAAGTCACAATTATTTCAAAATTTTCGACTACGCGAAACACGGGATATAACATTCTCCCCCCCCCCCCCTTTAGAACATTCGTCCTCGAATGTTAGATTGGCCTTATAGGGTCCCACAAGTATTTCGGGGGAGTTTCTTTTTATGAGTAGCACATATCAATTACTTACCAATCAATGTAACAAATTTAGAAATTTATATTACCTGTAGGTGTAGAGAACAAGTTAGGGTACTTCTTCTTCATTTCGTCCTTTGCTTCCCAGGTCATTTCTTCTCTATGGGCTAAAAATCTGGCCCGAGATTTTACTGAAGCTATTCCGATTCATTTCGTTTAGATTCGTTTAACCTCTAATCCTCTTCCAACCTTCATGTAACCTCTTATTCATACATATACATACTCATATAGATCCATAACAATCCATACACGTGTCTCGAAGGGTGTGGAGAATCACAATAACCTTAAACGTTACTAGAGAACTCACAAAGCTTCGACGAAACTCCAATCGCAAAAGTACATTCATATCTTTTGTCCATCTTCTATATCATTATTAATAATCTCAAATAATTTAAAAGGGTACTCACATTACCTCATATACGTACTCGTAACACGATTTCAAATCCTTTAGGTTACCATGTCACCTCAGAATACGTAAGGCAACCATATATATAACGATATTTTTACTAACTCGATTAACTTTCCTTGAAATTTCTGATCTCATTCATTATTGTCTTAATTCAAGTAGCACGGACTCTGACGGGGTGTAATATCCTTTCCCCCTTAGGAACATTCATCCTTGAATGTTGTACCTTGCGAGCTTACGACGCTTTTATTAGTTTCTCGAAACGGTTGTCCTCCTTTAGTTCCTGCTCTCCATGCTCTTATACTATGGGCTCATTAGTATTTTTTTTTCCTATCCTTCCAATTATCTGTTGATCTCATTCATTAGTTCCATATCCTCATGTTCTTATATATGTACTTAGTGGTCAATTGATATGTAGTTACTTTCCAGGGACCTGCTGCCATTAAGATGGTCTTAACTTATGATTACTACGGCTCCCTGCCGGTCTATGAGCACTCTTAAATGTTGTACTCTTTTGTCTTGCTCCTTATTTCTCTACTAGTAGACAAATTCCCTTGTTCAGATATGGCACTCTTCCTTGCTTGCTTCTTGGTGATATTTTAGATCATCCCTTTTTGTACTCGTCGACCTTATGTACCTACCACATCATCTCCTTTTTAATTCCTTGGTCGAACTCTTTAATTCTTTACAATATCATCCTATTCATACCTGAACTTTTTCTACAATTTCCTCTCCTCAGTTTTAGCATAATTGCAATATAAATTCATAAAATCTTACTTAATCATGACTTCCTTTTGATACGAGTATGCTTTCTTCTTAAGTCCTTTATTCTCTTATACCGGTGATCATTTGAGACTTAAATTAGACGATGTTCTTCTTAGACTCCCTATCGTTTTCCTTACAACATTTTTGTCGACCATTGCATCACGACGATTGTCTATATGGTTCTATAATACTCTCACATTTGATATGACTGGCAACTTGTGACACCACGACTTGCCAGGTACTTTCTAATCTTAGGCAGCACTGTTGTTTTGCAATTCATAGGCACACTATCTCCCTTTCCTTTGGAGATCATTGAACTCCCTATACTTATTCCTCTTGCTAAAACTTTCATCTCTTTTAGTGCTAAGATTTCCCTTTTCGTGAGCTTCGGAATATTGTAGCTCATTTTAGAACTGAATTTTTTCTCCCCCCCCCCCTTTTTTTAAGGGATGTTTTCATATACTGTAACCTTTGAGTGTTAACTGTCTTTGATAGTCATCTGGCGACCTTAGCGATCCTTCAACTCCTCTATTCCATATAATGCTAGAGTACTTTTCATCAGATGGTTTAACTTGTTTTCCTTTTTGATAGTTGAGTTCTTGTATCAAATCAAAATGCTTATACATATCGGATACAATCCTAACGCCTATCTCTCGTGACTAGTAGTCCCCTAGGTTAATGAACTAATGGGGACACCGGAATTCATTAAGCCCCTTATGGAGTATCCGACTATACCATGCTCTTTTAGCCCTAGACTTTCTCCACGACTACCTTCTTAATATCCTTGAAACTCTCCTTGCTGTAGGTTCCAAATTCCTATTTATGTTTATACTATTCCATTGAAAGTTGATATTAAACACCATCCATTCCCATGACTCGTCCTTTCAATATCTTAGCTCATTTGTTCCATAATTCTCCTTAACTACTCATTTGCATCACAGCTATGCTTTATAGTCCTTCTAGTGTGCTGTCAGCTCTTGTCCTTAACATGAAATCCTCACAAAGTACACCTTTTTCCTTTCTTCTTTCATCGAGTCTTCATCTTTCTTTATGATACTACAACTTTTGCACACACATACATATTCGGTTTCATGATCACATCGTTACATCTTTTACATAACTATTGCCTTATAATTTCAATTTGTTTTCCCTTAGGCATGCCTATTGATTCACTAACCTTCTCCTTGTTGTCGGCGTCCACATAATTCCCTTTAACCATTTCATTGACACCATCTCCTTCTTTTAGTCCTCATAGTTTCTTTTACTTGAACAATACCTATTTCCATTAGTCTTCCTTACTCCTGGGTTATGAAACTTTGGAGTGTTTCGTTATGAGTACGAATCCTTTTTAACGTTGAAAATCTCTTTTTTCCCTAAGTTCTCCTTCCATCTAGGCTAATACCATACCATCCTGTCACTATTCCATGCCCTTCCATCCATTCTTAGTCCTTCTACCCGTTTAGCTCATTTACTCGCAATTCTTCCTAACTATGAGTTCGTGTTGCAGCCGTACATCAAGTTTTCCTAGTTTCCTACTACTTCTTGCTCTTAGTATGAAATGTTTATAGTTTACACTCTCTCCATGCTTCATTCATCAAGCCTTTATCCACCTTTCTGACGCAAGAATTGTGTATGTTGATGTTGAGACCTTGTTTCGGTCGTATAGGGGCTGCCTTAATCTATAAATAGGGAATTAATTTTAATTAGTGTTTTTCTTATTGTTGTCATTGATTATATAGTGAAAACGGAAGAATTTGATTGTTCAAGTTGAAGTTGTATTTGTTTTAAGGGCTGTTTGCGACGTGTTGTTGTTTGCGTTGAATTGGAGGACTAAGTGTAATTAAGATTATGTGTGGGTTGTGCAAAAGTTTTGTTCAGCTGTGTCTATACGATGTGCTATGGATATGTTCGTCTGTAGTGGCAGCTTTGTCGGCCTGCGTATGGTATTGATATGAAGTGGCAGCCTTGTCGGCGTGCGTATCATATTATGTTTTGACTAGTTGTCACTCCTCAGGAGACAGGTTATCGGAATATATATATGATGACGTCATGAACCATTGGAGTTCTTCTGCATGTTTCCATATTGTCCTTAGGTCCAGTTTGACTATATCTAACAGGTGTGTATACGAGTGTCCAGCTCGGGCACTAGTCATGGCCCACGGAGTTGGGTCGTGACAGAAGTGGTATTAGAGCAGTTCATCCTCGGAGTGTCTACAGACCGTTGCTAGTAGAGTCTTGTTTATCGGTGTGTTGTGCACCACATCTATAAACACGAATCTTCAGGACATTTAGGATGTCATCTTTCCTTCTGTCTTAGATCGTGCGATAGAGCCAGAACCTAGGAAAGATTGTTTCTGACCTCTTTTCCTGTAGGTAGGTGCAGATTGGTGAGAGATGAAGAGGTCGGCTTCGGATAGTGGGGGTGCTAAGAAGGCCCCTAGAGTAGATTCAGGACCACAGGCTCCAGGACCGAGCAGGAGGAGCCTCAGTTATTCTATCGAGACTGACCCCTCGGAGGACCCAGCGACTATTCCTCCAGAGTTTCTGATATCCAGGGAGGCGGTCCCTGAGGCCGTACTAGTTGCTCCTATGGCAGAGCACTACGTTAGACCGGCTACCCCGGTAAGTGTTACGGATTACTCCAGCCCCCTATCCTGGCCGTCGGTAAACCAGGAGTTGTCCAGTTATCTACATCCCTCGGACTCAGATAAGGGAGAAGATGAAGGTCAGACGAGTAGATGGCGGGCAGACGATGACGAGGAGCACACTTCACCTTATAGATCACCAGATCAGACTAGAGACCGATCGACTACAGGTATATGAGACTTTATTGAAATTTCCTATGTATGTGCATTTGCTATAGATTATTACCTAATAGCGGCTAGCGGAAATCAAAGGGGCCGACAACTAAGTATTTATAAGTAACGACGACCAAGGTGTTTCCGTCACCATCGAAATTTTGAAATCTAGGATAGAAAGTAGACATACATACAGGTATAAGTTGAATATTGAGGTTACGTCATGAGAATTTGTATGTACAGAATGGAAAACTGGCCATCATCATGGTAAGTTATTGTAAGTATAGTAAGAAAATAGATTGAATGTATATATATATTGTAGATAAGCTCAGTTATAAGGTGCGCACAGAATAAGCTAGGAATCAATGACGGTAAGCAGAATATATGTCAGATAGAGTATGAATGTTACAGGTATGATTGAAACTTGCGGTTAAAGATTGAAAGGGAAAATAAACAGGAAAGTGCAACAGGTGCAGTTTGAGATGGACATACGAGGTAAGTTCATCATTTTCATACTGTTATTGATATGGGGAGCCCTGTTCGACTATGATACGATATAATATATACATATATATGTTGGCCCTGTGAGGCATTGTTGGTATTTCCTGCGTTCAGGTTTTGGGATAGTAAGAAATACAGAGGAAACTCTACCAAAAGTTTCCTAGAAGTAAAAAGAGAATGAGATATAAGTTCGTCAAAAAGTCTTGAAAGGTCAGGTCAACAGTAATGTTAAGATTTGACTAAGTTGCAAGTACGTCAGACTTCGACAAATAAAGTTAACGGTTGAATTGATAATAATAGTAATTATGAGGTCGACATCGATATGGTAAATTTATCATGTTGGATTAAAGCTTTAAGAGATAACCTCCATGTCATCCGTAAGTGGCATCATTCTTATTTGGGAAATTTGATTTTGAAGAAGCAAATATGAGCAACAAAGTTTGGAATTCATTTGAACGGACCAGAATACTTTCCAGCCACATTTTACCTTAGAAAAAGCTCATGTTGAAGAGCAAAAACGTCCAGGAATTAAGTTTCACTTTTATTTGAAGAGTACAAAGCATACAACAAGTAGTTTATGAACTAAATAGTTCATTCACGACCCAAGAATAAATCTAGAGGTAAACTATGTGAATCAAGCATTAGAAGCCCCGTGGTGCTTGTCGGATTCTAGTTCCCCTTCTTGTGGTGGTTTGGAGGATTGTTATGAGAATGAGTAAAGCCCAGTGAGGAAGTGACTAAAAGATATTGTCACGACCTAGCCCTGTGGGCCGTGACTGGTGCCCTATTTGGACACCCCAAACAGACATACATACCAAATCGTCATATTATAGCTCAACTGAAATTTAATATTCACCATTTTAATAGACTGAAAACAATTATTACCTGAAGCGGTCGCGCGTACAAAATATCATATCAGAATCAAAAGAGGCGGCAGAATACACATTGCCGATTATATGCACATATATAGACAAATGGGCCATTTTGGCCATAATAGCAAACGGGACCGCAGTAAGACGCAGATCATAAGCAAGCGAACACACACATAACCCATGACCCACATATATGACTACAAGCATCTACAAATCATAACGGAATCATATTATGGGACAGGGCCCCACCGCACCCCAAATAGTCAAATATACAGAAGCATATACATCATAAAAGATATGTACCAACATATGGGCTCCGGATCAAAAGGAGCACTCTATAATAGCAGAATGTGTGGCCTACACTGGCGGATCACGAACCTCTGTACCTGCGGGCATGAAACGCAGCCCCCGAAGAAAGGGGGTCAGTACGAAAGGTGTACTGAGTATGTAAAGCCTAGAGTACAAAAATCCAGACTGCAACTGAAGTGAAAGGTACAGAGAGAAAATACCGGATCAATATATCAAAACCTGTACTGAAGACATACATATATAATGCAAACAAAAATCATACATAAGGCTCAGGAACGTGGTCACCACTCCGACACTGGTGCCACAACACAGCATACTCCAGAAGGTTTCAAATCTCCGTACAAACCCCGAACACAACATATCATATCATCAAGACATATCATAAGCCATATCACAGCATAACTCCATAAACGGTGCCCGGCCCTATGGCGAGGTCTTGGGAACCGTAACACATCATACTGCCGAATATGTCATAATATGCACGATCACAAAACCGGCCCGAGAACCGGCGAACGATATCATAGTAATAGGCACGAGTAGAGTAGTGCGGAAACCATATGCATATACACAATTAAATTTCAAGACTCGACAAATAAATACATATACATATATATATTGAGATCAGAAAGCTCAAAGTAAGTATCGAGTCTGTCGGAATTAGTATACAAAAGATATGAGTCTTTAAATTTATAAAACTTTCGAAAAATACCTCATAAGCCATTTTCTGGAAATTTAGTATCATTCACATTAAGGAGCTTTCAAATAACTTATGGAGCAAATCAAACGGAGCCTTAAATTCATAGGCAAAAGTCCCCTTTTTATATCATACAAAAATAGACCAAGTAAGACAAATGAAGAAAGTCTCCGGACTAGTGGGCCCACCTCGGGTCAAGTCGAGGTGACGTACGTAATTTACAAACATTAGACCTTATGGAGTCATCCATGAAAGCTTAGGGGTGATTCGGTCATGTTTATGAAGGTTACGAATGTTTGATCATTCTTTCCAACAAAATGTTGAAGTTCTAATTCAATTATACTGAATGGAATAGTGCTAAAAGTAAATTCTGATTTCTATGAACAGAATACTCCCCGAGGCTCAAATCCAACCTAGTATACCTAGGACATGCCAAAAGAAGAAAAGGTGGGGCTTTACATACCTTACTTGCGTCTTACGCTCGCCCAAGCTTGACTCCCGTTTCCTCCAAAATCTACAATTGGTCATAGTTGCCAAATATGAGTTTCAAGCTTTTAAGAATTAAATCTTAAATTCATATTTGTCTACCGAAATTTCGGCACCATTTCCCCTATAAATTCAACATCCCCGAGAATCAACTCGGCCAAAATATTAACAACAACGCCCACAACAATACCAACAACATCAATAACCACAACAAAACACATTCTAACATAATTATTCTTCTTTTCTACACAATGCAACAACTTCCATTCCAACTTCACACTTTCAAACTAATATCAATATTTCCATATTCATTTACTAATTCAAGTTCATTCCAACACAATTTGGAGGCATTCCATATCATTCTACAATTTATTTGCAAAACATACAAAAATTCCACCGAAATCATAATTCATCCAAAACCTCCATTCTTCGACATAAATGTTCATAACACATTTTCGTCTCCCAAATTCATCAACAACAACCACGATTTGCACCTTAACAATTTATTTTCATAATTACATAATCTAGAATATCATCACATACTTTCCGACAACGACTTAACCACAAATTCTTCATGCCAGCTAAAACTAGGACTCTTCCATTTGCATTAAAAGGCCATTACAACACAATTTAGCATAATAAATAAATTTGATCATTCCTCTTCATCCACCACCATCTTCGGCCACATACATATATATCCATAACACAAAATTCTCATGCTTTACATTCACTTCCATATACTACAACATATATATATATATAATTCTTCAAAGCTAAAAAGAGTAGAATTATTACCTTTTCCTCCTAACTCCTTCACTTGACCAAAGTGTTAAATTGGCGAAACAAGTGGCCTATCTTCCGAAATAGCTACACCACGTTGTAGAGGGTCCTTGAATTAGTGGAAATACCACAAGAAAACAATTTTGGAAACAAAATTTCAAGGGCCTAATTTCTTAGGGTCTTGGCCGAATGGCTAAGCTTATTTTTGCTCTTCTTCTTTTGTTCTCTCTTTCTCTAATTTTTCTTGAAAGTTCTAAGGGATAAAGCTCCTTAATATAATTTATCACATGGGTTTTTAAGGGGCATGGGCTTGGGCCATGATGATGGCCGGCCACCCCTCCCTCTTTGGGCCTCAATTTTTCTTATTTTATTTGAGCCCAATTTATTATGGGTCTTATTTGTAATTCCCGAAACTAATTTTCAAAATTCCAAAGTTACCCTTGTCCTTCCCCGATGTTTCCGCGTCAATATTTTTCATGAGCAACAACATATATATATCAAATGAAATCAACATATGGCCTTATTCCTCACAAGTCACAATTATTTCGAAATTTTCGACTATGTGAAACACGGGATATAACAGATATGACGTGATCTATGTGACTAAAGTATAAAGGCAAATGTGAAATGGAAAGGCAGGGTATAGAACGAATGAGAAAGATTTATAAAGTTCTATAGGGAAAGTTCAGAATAAAGATTATGCGATAACGGAAATGAAAGCGAGCACAAGAAAAGAAGGAGGTAATTAAAAGAAGGAAATAAGAATGAAGCGAGCGAGATAACAGTGCAGTAATAGGTTATGACATGTATAGCTGAGGACACGAGTAATATAAGTGACGGAACTGTGAAAGACCAAACTATAAAAAGATGAGCTACGAAGCTGAATGAGTGCCAAAAAATGACTAGGATGATAAAACAAATAGGGATGAACAAAATACACTTTGAAAAAGAGAAAGGGATTATGTAGGAGTAGTGTTTTCCGAAGGATACAGGAGTAGCAAGAGATTCCTCGTGCACAAAATAAAAGATGGACATAGAATGGAGAAATGGGAAGGAATACTAAAGACAACACCCAAGATAGACGTAATTAATTGAGTTCGAGTGAAAAATAAAAGGGAAATACATAGCTACGAACTTAAAGGTGTAATACGACAAAAAGGTGATAAGATAAGACCATTATTAAGACGAATTTGATATGATTTTGAGTAAGTTAGAAGTCAGTGTTGGGTACACAACAAGGGTGAAAGAGCATAAGGCATAAAAGAGTACTGCGTATATATGACTTCACCTCGGAAATAGTGAAATCCTTAAAGGACAAGGATTGTGGATTTAAGAAATAACTGAGGTATTGTAAATTTAGTAGAGGAAACAGATTATATCCGCTGGGATAAAGATACCGTTATAAGAGAGCTTTGGACACTTATTATCAGAATATAAGTGGTACCTAATTGAGAATTTGGAATGACTACAGGTACTATTTATCAAAAGGTTCCCGTCACTTCCTGATTTTGATTAAGGTTTCGTACATGGATAGTCAAAGTTATAAATTACAAAGAAAGACATGAGTATGGTACAATATACCAAGTGAATTGGAAAAAGGATCGGGTGAAATTGGGATTGGAAATAGGGACATAGAGCAGAATATAAACGGATAACGGTATAAGTACACCCTGAAGGGGGGAAGCGGGTGAGAGAAATGCGAGTGTAAGATGGAAACAATTGACACTACAACACATTTGATATGAATGCTTAAGTTTTAAGTGAGATCCCTCGCTGGGACAAGTTAGTAAGATCTGAAAGCTACAATGAATGGATAGAAGACAGGATGGTATTTGAGATGGTGCGGAGAAGAATCTGTAAAGATCCTGAATGATGTGGCATTACAAGTGGGTGCTTATAAAAATAAAAAGTACAACAGAAGAATGGTACCAAGTAACTTAAGAGATATTATAAAAGATAGCAATGCTATACTAGATTAAAGGCTAAGATATTGGCAATAGAGTTGTGCGCTAATGATGTTGCGACTTATAAGTAGCAAAAGGAAGGGACAGAAAATCTCCTATAATAGGATATGAGAAAAATCAAAGGATGAATCAAGGGAAATGAGTATGACAAGATAGGCTACGAGAGAGTTTTAGTACGGATGAGATATGTAAAGCAGAATGAACCAAGAGAAGGAAAGGCTACGACTAAGATTGGATATATTTTATACAAGTTGTACAAGAATAGTTATACAACTTACGAATGTTTGTATGCTAAGAATGAGACCAAGTGAGTACTTGATGAGAAGAGTAAGGATTCAGTAATGTCAATGCGGTTGTGAAATTTGAGGTACATTAAGGAAGGATGTAAAGATGGTTTAAGCTAAATTACCAATATAGAATTAGCACGGAGGGAAAATAGGACATGGCCATAGTTGAGCCCCGATATTGATTGAAAGATACAAGAGGAGAAGGAGAGGTTAAGCATGAATACTAGTAAGACGACGCTATGGTATTTCTTGGGCTAATTTGAGAACCCACGTATATTCATGTAAGATTGCAACGTGATGCGTGATAGGAAAACTAAGAGCAAAATCTGAATGAAGAGGCAACAGAAGAGTTTGAATTAAAGATAAAGAAATGACACGAGATGATATGCCTAAAGCGTTACAAGTTTCATTAAGGGAAATTGCGAAGTGGTTGAAGCGAGACGAACAGAACGAGCTGGTTACTAGAAGACAGTGAATTTATATGTCAAATCAAGAACTCTTTTAGAATTATACCAGTTAATAATAGACAGATCATAGAGAAACTAAGTAAAGTTAAAATATGAGGAAACCCTCGCGCTACTTGATAGCCAACTCTAAGGATTGAGATTAAGAGCTAAAAAGTAGAGTGATAGTTAAAGTCTTTTAAAGAAGTCGAGGAGTAATACATGAGGCCGAAGATTCTAGAATATGGACTGTACAGTAGAGCAATGTAAGGTTATTGAAGTAAAATAATGTTACACCCAGGGAAATTTTATCTTATTCGTAGAGTCTGCGAAGGGTCTACAGGTTACCAGAGGCATGAAATACTCCAGGGATTGGAAAGTCTAATAAATCGACGAAGGACGTCTACGCGTGAGAGGTAAGATGAACTGAACGATACGTCTTAAAGGAGTAACTATAGAAGAATAAAGAGTCGAGTTAAGACTAAGTGCACCAGGGAGAGAGTAAGATTTCAGCGGAAGAGCTCGCAATACAACCGTCAACCAACTGCGAAATGAAAAGGAGAGTAAAGACAACGACGTGGAATTACCACCTCGAGAGGCAAGAGTAAAAACAAATACTATGGAAATGGTTACTGAGAGAGCTGGAATGCGTTATAATAAAGTGAAAGGATCGACCAATGAAAGAGGCATGTGAAGGGAATAATTCAGTAAAAGAACGATTAAGGAGGTATTGAGAGTGCAGGATTAGTTTAACATTCGAGGACGAATGTTCCAAAGGGGGGAAGGATGTTATACCACGTATTTTTGTACGTTGGATTATTCGTAAGCTAATCGACATGAATTCAAGGACAACGTTATTTTTGAGATATGAGACAAGGACTTTTTAATCCCGATTTTAATAAGTGCACGAGTTGCTTGTAAATTTCAATTAGGCTGGAAATATTAGTGGAGATTAGGGATTAACTAACCATGACTAGATTATTAAGTGGGAATTAATTATTAATTAGCCTAATTAGTGTATTAGGTGGGCCCCACGAAAATGTGGACAATTGTGATTGGGCATGGGTGAGGACATGTTAATGAGACACATGTCAATGGGCTGCCACATGTCAACATAATGGGCAGCATATATAGGTTAGTTGATGACCAAGCATAACAATTCATTTCATCTTCACCAAAGAAAATTAAAAGGGAGGAACTCCGAAGCTAGAGAGAGAGGGTCATGGCCATGGCCATGGAAGCGGCCCCTTGAGCTCACGACCAGCTGCTGTTTTACACTATTAAAATTGCTATCTTGTCTTGAATTGAAGAAGGGAATATGACCAGCCATGGCTGCCAAGCTCATGGCCATGGCAGCCCTTGATCAACCTCAAGTGTTGCAAGAAAAATCAAGTTCTTAAGGTAAGGTTTAATTGCCTCTTACATGTTTTACTGATGATTTGGTCTTTGTATGAATTGGTGGATGTGGAATTGGATGCAAGAATTGTGTATGTTGATGTTGAGACTTTGTTTGGGTCGTATAGGGGCTGCCTTAATCTAGAAATAGTGAATTAATTTTAATTAGTGTTGTTGTTATTGTTGTCATTGATTATATAATGAAAACGGAAGAATTTGATAGTTCAAGTTGAAGTTGTATTTGTTTTAAGGGCTGTTTGGGACGTGTTGTTGTTTGCGTTGAATTGGAGGACTAAGTGTAATTAAGATTATGTGTGGGTTGTGTAAAAGTTTTGTTCAGCTGTGTCTATACGATGTGCTATGGATATGTTCGTCTGTAGTGGCAGCCTTGTCGGCCTGCGTATGGTATTGATATAAAGTGGCAGCCTTGTCGGTGTGCGTGTCATATTATCTTTTGACTAGTTGTGACTCCTCAGGAGACATGTTATCGGGATATATATATGATGACGTCATGAACCTTTGGAGTTCTTTTGCATGTTTCTGTATTGTCCTTGGGTCCAGTTTGACTATATCTAACAGGTGCGTATACGGGTGTCCAGCTCGGGTACTAGTCATGGCCTACGGAGTTGGGTTGTGACAATCTGTACCCAAAATGACTTAAGCTTCGGAACTAGGGAGCTCTCTAAGCAGCTGAGCAGAAGTCCTAGGCTCGAATATCACCAAAATGAGTGTCTGTACCTGCGGCCATGAAACGCAGCCCCCGAAGAGAGGGGGTCAGTACGGAAAATGTACTGAATATGTAAAGCATAAGAACATCAAGTATGGATGAATCATGAAAACCAATATCAATAATTGAATGCATCTGTGGCTTACATCTGAGAATATTTGCGTAACTCTATATGACTAAAACTAACTCTATGGCGTATGATAGGCATAGATTATAATATACCTTGAAGTGCTGTGGAACCCGATCCATATATAATAGAATAATGTCGAGGAACGTATGGCCCGATCCATATATAATATAATGATTCCGAGGAACGTACGGCCCGATCAATATATAATATAATAATCATATATAAATCTTACCTGGACCTCTACTGAGAGACTCGGTGAATAATGCAATGAAATTGTGCACAAATACATACCCGGCCCGGGACTCGGTGAAATGATATAATAACGTTATGCACGATTAGAATATCAGGAGCATCGATATACAAACTAAATCATCATCTGAGACTCAATAGAATAATTAGAATGAACCAACACTTGAGAATAAAAGACAACTGTCATGTCAAGTACCGTTGAGAACTAGAATTCATTGGAGTTATGTATGTTCATCGTTCGCTCGTTTATGTAATTCATGCCAAAAAGAAAGATGGGATAGCCTTAACATACATGACAATCTACCTAATCACCCAACGTCCACTCCTCGAGTCTGTATGTCTACAATCACGACGATAATATCGTGATTAGACCATTTACACCACTTACTATCTAATTTGTATACAAACGGAACTTAATGAAATTCGGGCAACATTTCCTCTATAAGCTAGACAATCCCGAAAATCCAATTCAATTGAATCATCAACAACAATACCAACCATTAATATACATCATAACTCAGCTAATTCCATTCATTTAATCCAACTATAACAACCCCCGATTCATAATCTCAACAAAACAACAAACGAGTTTATAACGGTATTTTGTCCGTTCTAATCCGTTAGAACCCTAATTAAACTTATGAACAATGAAAAATAGACCTTAATCTTACCTTAAGTATGCAGAAACCACGTCAACCCTCCTCTTTTTGGCTGATTTTTAGGTCAAACTTAAGGCAACGCGACGTACAACGCTTTTCTCTTCATGAGCTTCGGGATTCTGGGCTCGGATTTTGATCAAAATGGCTTTCTTAGACTAGAAGTTCTCTCCCTCTCTCTTTAATTTTTTGGAAGCTCCTAGATGAAAATGACAAGCCCTCAAATGAATTTTCCATATATATTAACGTTAATGGGCCTCATGGACCGAAATATAAATGCTTGGGTCAGGTCTCAACTTGCTGCCCCGCCAGCCCAACTTGCATCGTCCATAAGTCCTTATCCCGATATCATTTCGACGAGCAGTTTGTTGCGTTGGAAACCAGACTCGATGAACTTCATTTTAGGATTTTGAAACACCTTAAAACTCCCCATATACTAGGAGATATGCCTCGAACAATGTGGGCTAAAAATCTGGTCCGAGATTTTACTGAAGCTGTTCCGATTCATTTCATTTAGATTCGCTTAACTTTTAATCCTCTTCCAACCCTCATGTAACCTCTTATACATACATATACATACTCATATACATCCATAAAAATCCATACACGCGTCTCGAAGGGTCCGGAGAATCACAATATCCTTAAACATAACTAGAGAACTCACAGAGCTTTGACAAAACTCCAATAGCAAAGGTATATTCATATCTTTTGTCCATCTTCTATATCATTACTAATAATCTCAAATTCTTTAAAAGGGCACTGACATTACCTCGTATACGTACTCATAACACGATTTCAAATCCTTTAGGTTTCAAATCATTCTTGTCTTAAGTCAAGTAGCACGGACTCTTATGGGGTGTAACATGCAGGGTCATGCCCTGCGCGTTCGCGCCACCTTCTGGCGTGTTCGCGCAAGGTTAATTTTCTGCCCTGACAGCCCATCTTAACGCGCAAAGCTTGTGATCCCGATATCTTGTGAGGGCCCACGACATATGATTGGAAAGATAATTCAATTATCTACAACGTTCATTCTTGGTGTTATTCCAAATTCAAAACTTATAGCGGTGTTTTGGCCTCTTCCAGGCAGATCGTCTGAAAACACCTTCTTACCTTACCATTTTGGAGGGCTTATGCCCATATTTGGCTCATGGGTCCTTCTTAAGACTTGCTCAACTTCCCATGTACTACTCATATTACTTTCCATATGTCCTTTATAAAACCCCGGCGTGTGGGTCCCACCTTAGCTCTCTGATTTCCTTATCCTCCGAACCTTCCATGACCTATTGTACAAACTTAACCCTGATGATCATAAGATGAATATATATATATAACCTCGTACATCCTTAACTCTAACCCCGCACCTGCAATAGTACGACTGTCACCTAGCAAATTTCAACGTGGCAAACTACAAGATGTAACAATCTAGATTCGGGTTTTGCTCATCTTCAAAATGCTCTACTTCCTCTACGAGGCCCTCAGGTAACATTGTTCCTTCGTCGTACTTCATATTCCTCTTATCCTACATCACTTGACTCTTTAGTTTTGCAACATTTCAAGACATTTAAGGTTATTTTTATTACTGAAAAAAATCATGGAAAATCAAGGTTAGTACGAAACATATGCGAAAGTAATTAAAAGAAAAGGTTATTTTCAATAATTCGAGACTTCATTAATTTTGACGGAAAGAAAGTACAGACTATGGTCCTGACTCGAATCAACATCGAATAATTGCCATTTTTGAAAACATTATGAGGTAATAGAAAGGGAAAATGGTGAGTAATCGGGCCTCAACCGATTCTTGCCAATTTTAAATCATAAATTCATCGTTTCTCTACCGAAGAGCCAATAGCAGGGTAGAGGTCCAGTTTGATAATTACTTGCCTAGATCAGCACCGCGGATGGTGGGCGCTTCAGTGTATTCTTTCAATACCACTAGGAAATCCTCCTCTCGGAATAGCATCCCTAACCATTCTTCTATACTGTCACGACCCAATTTAGCTAAGTCGTACGGACACTTACCATTCCTGCCTCAGTAAGTGAACCCTCAACCAATGATAATAAGAACATAAATAATTAACTAAATAAGCGGAAAAGAATAAATCACGTAATTCTGACGATAATAATAAAATTCAAGTGCGAAAATAAGAAAATACACCCAGGGTCTGGTCTAATCCATAAAAGAGCATCTAGATCGAAATATACAAGTCTGGAAATATAATAATACATCAAGTCTGAATATGTCTCAGAATTGAAAATAAGTCATAGATAAAAAGAGTCTTTAATGCAGCGAAAGTCTTGTGCTAACCCTGTAAACTCTAAACTGTACTGATAGCGACTATCAGCCACGGGAGACGGAAGCAGATCCAACCAGGACCTCTGCATTCTTAAAAGAATGCAGCAAGTGCAGGTCAGTACAAAACCACAATACTGGTAGGCATCATAGGCCGCCAAAGTATAGCTAACATAAGTCAAACAATAAAGCAAGATATGCAGATAAATCAACAAGTATAAGTCAAACGCAATCAGAAACAAGTACACCTCATCACCAAGGTGGAAGCATCTAAACCCAAGTGTGCCAAGTCTCAATATACCCAATTGGAACCCAATAACACAAATAAATCACCAGATCATCACAATATAATCCATAACGCAATGCAATAATGTATGAATGCAATGCAATGTTGTGTACACATGTACTCCGGACGGAAGAATCGATGTCTCGGTAGCACAACCCATGGGAGACACGCGAAGTCCATGCACCTCACGGTTCCGGCATAAACGCGGCAATCATGTTATTCAATATATGATTTTGGGACAACCATCGGATATCAAACTCTCACGTCACTCCACTCAATCCACGATTCTCTGACGACCATCGGATCTCGGACTCTCACATCACTCTCATGCAAACTGAGCACAACTCATCACAGTGTTTACCCAAGTATCATCAATGTATCAAGAGTATATCACGAAGCATAAGAATGCGTGCAATGTATGAGCAAACATCTATAATCAGATTAATATCACAAGTATCAAGCATGGGTACGCCAACCATATCATGAAAGACAACACAAGTCATATAGAATACCATCCTCGTATCAACATCAACCCATGAGGTACCACAATATTATGAACAAGCTATATCAATAGTCTACAGTATCTACTATTACCATGCAGCATCAAGCCAAATAACAACAGAGCAATTAAGTCACAACACAACGGGGTGGCTTGCCCCAATCACACAATAGGGCCCAACCTAGGACAAGATCCAACCCAACTTCATACCTGAAGGTTTACATGCTTTCTAAGATAATATCATCTAAATATATGTTTCTCTAAACGAAGTCTCAACAAGAGTAAATCATAACCTACCTGAATGGCCGAACAACAATAACACCAATAATCACTCTTTAGCCTTCCCGTTCCGCTGAGCCTCAAGATCAAGAAAGACTAGGCATATTCGAAATATAGATTAGAAAGCATGACGATCGATACCTATATTGCTATCATTCAAATTAGGTCAAAACCAACCCTAGAATTTGGGGAAACAAGACCCACAAGGTCAAAACGGGAAATTCGGGGGTAAATTATCCAATTAAACACTAGGTTATCAAAACCCATCAACTAATAGCTAAATTAACTCAAAGATTCATCCAATTTCAAATTCCAAGAAAAACCCCGAATTTTGGGTATAAACACTAACTCTTAAATTCAAGAATTCGACAATAATGATGGAAGATTTATGATTAACAATCTTAGATGTATCATAATCTAGCATAAACCCAATCAATTTCATTATTTAGAATATGAGATAGAATATCCATTAAACCCTCTTTCAATATTCCATTACTAATGAACTAACCAGGAAAAGGGATTCTAAGATGATTAGGGATTATGAAATAGCAAGGGGATTAGAAGGACTTACCACCAAGAATTCTCTAGAATAGTTCCCAAGAGCTCAATTTCGGAATGGTAATAAATGACAGACTAAGGACTTTTAATACCCACATAATGAATATAGCAGGCCCGACACCGATACAACGGCATCGGGACCGCTACGACAGCACCGCCCCGACGTCCACTGAGACCGTCGGGACGGCCAACCCATCAAATGGCTTGGCCGCCCTAGCGGCCATCCCACCACTATGGTGGTGCTGCTGGGACAGTACTGATGCCGCCCTAGCGGACACCAGTACCAGAAATCCCAAAGATTATCTCAGCTTAAACAAAATCCCGACTAAATTCCGAGGCCATATGCTCATCATCCACATGCACAGACATACATAAAAACACACTACGAACGTACTCGTGGCCTCAGAATTTCTAATACAGGTCTCGTTGACCGAGTCAACCCCCGATACCTCAATTCTAACTTCCCAATCCAAGTCCCAAAATGCACCCGAGTGCATTGGGAACCGAACTAGATGTACACATAAGTTCTAAAAAACATTTGAACCTCTCAAAATCAATGAATTTACGAAAAAAGGTCCGTTTACCCAAAAATAAACTTTTTTTCATTTTATGCTCAAACTTCACAAAAAGTCACCCCAATCAAATCTAAACACCTTGGGAAGCATGTCAACGTTCCCCTTGGTCACAAGTGAGCTATCCAAGCTCGAAAAAGGGTTAAAAGTGCCGGAAAGACTATAACGGCTAACCGGGTCATTACATCAGATAACAATTAAACCATCAATCATCTTCGAGCAAAGAAGGGAAAAGAACGGGAAAGTACCTGAATCAGCGAACAAATGGGGATATCGGCTATGCATGTGTTACACCTCGAAAATTCCTCTGTTGGTACGCAAGTGAATGAACTAGTGAGGAGTACGAGTATACGATATTTCCATGAGTAATAAATGGCGTTTGATGACCCTAAGTGAAGTTTCAAAGGCATCCGATGTTAGACGGGAAAGTTGGCGAAGATAAGGCAAGGCCTACGGTGAGTATCGGAAGGGAAATACGAGTAACGAGTTAATGAGGACTTAATGATGTCTTGGAGAAGTGTGATAACGTCCCTTAGATTGGTATTGAAGTGTTGAACAAGTGTTAAGAAGGTTCCATAAGGATTGGAGATCAAACGAATCGACGAAACGAACTTCGGGATCACTGGGATTATACGGCCAAACATACTGGCTGTATAAATTATACGGTCCGTATGTCTGGGACTGTATATTCAGCCCAAAATGACTCAAGGTGCTGGACCAAATGTATGACCAAACATACGACTCGTATAATATATACAGACTGTATGTTGGTCCGCATATTTGGTCGGGGCTGAAAATGGATCATTAAATAAGGGGACCAAGGTTTATTTCATTTCATTTCTATATCACACCCCCTTCTCTCTAAAACATCTATCTACATTTATTCCACAATAATTAAAGGATATTTTGTGATCAACAACATAAATCAAGTGAATCAAGAGTAAGGAAACGCATTAAAGGTCATTCAAGTCAAGAAATCTCATTGAAGGAAAACTAGGGTTTTTGCTCAAGTGGAGTATTATCAACTAAGGCTTGCTCCCACAACATCTAAGGTAAGATTCATGATATTTATATGTTGTTTAAGGTATTGGAAGAGTTGAAATACTTAGATTGTAGAAGTATATGGTAAAATGGGTCATGTATGTTGAATAGTGCCATTGTGAGAAAATGTTTGAATTGAATCATGATTGTCGTTGTGTTGTGACATGAATGGGTTATAAAAGGCGTTAAGGTCATGAAATAGACATTGTAAGGGAATGGACGAAATCATGTGTTATGATCTTGAAATTGGATAATTGGAAGTGAATTGAGAATATGGATAATGTAGATGACTAAAAGCTATTGTTACGATATTGTGAATGTATTGTTGACGTTTGGAAGTTCAATTACGATATGGAGGAATGTCGTATAAATAAAGGAAATGTTTTCCGATTTTCTCTAGCTTTAGCCGTGTGTGCTAATTATCGATTCTCATGATAGTATGACTTTGATAAAGGTAGAAACGTGAGCTTCAGAGGAGAACGTGCAAGTGTAAAATAGTTGAACGGAAAAGGTATGTAAGGCTAACCCTTCTTTCATAAGGCATGGTTCTTTGGCCAAACATCTAAATCCTCTATACGAGTATGTTGTCTTTCAAATGATTTGATCTTCCGAGCTTGTAAGCTCACGATTCTTGATACGCTACAATTGTACTAAGTTCCTCGTATGATGAGTAGGGTTATTAAGGTAGATGAGATGAATGGTGATAATAGTGATAATGGTATTGATGATGACTACAATGATAATAACGATGACGATTATGATAATGAGGTTTAAATGTAAAGATGTTTTATGAGCTATTATATATGTGTATGACTATTATGGAACCCCGAATTTATGAGGCCGGGTAAGATAAGTAAATAAGTATGTATATGATTACGTAACGCGCGCGCACCTCTGTAGAGGGTATGGATAACCCTGAAGCCTTGGTAGGGCCAGGTAGATATGACCCTGAAGCCTTGGTAGGGCCAGGTATGAGTAACCTTGAGCCTTGGTTGGCCAAGTATGTATGAAACACCGAACCTACGAGGTCGGGTATGCTATGTAAATGCTATGTATATGATATGATTATGTATATAAAACGAATACGAATATGACATGACTATGTATATGAATGTGAATAAGGGCATGTATACGAATACGAGCTCAAATAAGGTACGGGTGCTAATATGAATACGGATAATCATGTATGTACACAAATACGTATTAGCAATGGAAAGTTCCCATGAACGGAAGGTAAGAGTATATGACGATGATATTGCCATCTCCCCTTTCCATGCTATTTCTTATGTTGCTATTTATGCTTTTATATTGATATTGATCATGCTTTACATACTCAGTACATTCTTCGTACTGACGTCCTTTTGTTTGTGGACGCTGCGTCATGCCCGTAGGTGCACAGGGAGATAGACTTGATCCATAGACGCTTCCTCAAAGATTACATAGCAGCGCTCCAATTCATTCGGAGCCGTAGCTTTTGGGTACTTATTCTTTTGTGTACATAATTATGGGCATAGCGGGGTCCTGTCCCGCTTATATGATATGTTATACTCTTCTTAGAGGCTCGTAGACATGTGTATATGGTTAGATATGTCTGGCCTTGTCGGCCTATATTTTTGTATATCATTTTGATACCCTCGTCGGCGCATGTACGTTGGTGTGGCCTAGATGCCAATTATGATATAAAGGCATTGTCGTCCAATGGGACTAGTATGATGAATGAATAGATTTGTATGTTTCCTTGTATGGCTCACCTAGATGTAAGTATAAAAGTGAGTTAAAGGGTGCCCGGGTGGACTAGCACCGGGTGCCCGTCGCGGCCCTCTAGACCGGTCATGACAAAAGTGGCATCAGAGCAATTCAGTCCTAGGGTGTGTCTAAGAGCCGTGTCTAGTAGAGTCTTGGTTATGGGTGTGTTGCGTGCCACACTTATAAACAAGAAGCTGCGGACATTTTAGGAATAAATGACCTTCTTTCTTCATAAGAATCGTGCGATAGAGCTATGATGTAAGAAATCCTTGTTCCCTAATCGTGTGTTGTGTATTTCAGAGATGTCTAAAAAGAGAAAGGCTACAGCAGTCCAAAAGGGCAAGACGGTGGCAGAAAAGCGGGTTGAAAGAGCACCGCCACCGGTAGTAGAAGAAAGTGAGTCCCAGAGTGCGGCTCAATCTCAAACCTCCCAGACAGTGCCTATTACTGACGAGCGTGAGAGAGCCTCAGCCCCAGCTCCAGCACCTCCATCTCCTCCACTAGATGCTTCGGGCCAAGATGTGAAAGAGGCCATTAATTTGCTGACTCAATTGGTTGCGGCCTAGACTCAGAGGCAAAGTTCAGGGCAAGGTGATAGGGCTGTTAGTGCAAGGGCCCGTGACTTTATTACTTTAAACCCTCCGGAATTCTTTGGGTCAAAGCCGGAGGAGGACCCTCAGGATTTCATTGATGGTATGTTGAGCACGCTTCGATTGATCCATGCTTCGGACACCGAATACGTGGAGCTAGCGTCGTATAGATTGAGGGATGTCTCGATCCAGTGGTATACAGTTTGGATGTCTTCACGGGGGGCCAATGCACCTCCCCCAGTATGGCAAGAGTTTGTTGATGCTTTTCTTCGCCATTATATGCCTCCAGATGTTCGGCGAGCTAGGGCCGATAAATTCTTAAATTTGAGGCAAGGTAGCATGAGTGCTCTAGAGTATAGTCTCCGCTTCCATTCTTTGGCTAGGTATGCTTCAGCCATGGTAGCGGATATGGGTGACCGGGTACACCGATTTATTAAAGGCCTAGGGCCACACTTGATGGATAGGTGCTTGACTGCGTCCCTTCAGGACAATATGGATATTTCACGTATTCAAGCCCATGCTTAGAACTTAGAAGAAAGCTTGCAACAGCAGAGGAGTGAACGCGACCAAAATAGGGGACATGGCAAGAGGGCTAGATCTTTGGGTCCGACGAGTGAGTTTAGGGGTGGGCACAGGCAGTAGTTTCCCAGACATTCAGGCTATTCTATAACCAATGCACCTCCACGGTTTTCAGGCCAGAGATTTGATAGATCTGCTCATTCAGGGCCGAGTCTGAGTTTTTCAGGGTCCATGTTCAGGGGTGATTCGGGTCAGGCGAGGCCACCCGTGCCACGATGTTCCCAGTGTGGGAAATTTCATTGGGGCCAATGCCGATCGGGTTCAGATGGTTGCTATTCATGTGGTCGAGCAGGCCATATTATGCGTGATTGCCCCTCGGTTTATGGTAGAGGTAGGACCCATCCATCAGGGTCAGTAGCTGGATCTTCGGCATCTATACGCTCTATGGGGCCAGGTTCACATGCGCCAGTTAGCCATGGTAGAGGCAGAGGGAGATTTCCCAGTTCTAGCGGTCCTCAGCACCGTGTTTATGCTTTGGCTGGACGCCAAGATCTTTAGTGTTCTCCTGACGTGGTCACAGTTATATTATCGGTATTCTCTCATGATGTATATGCTTTGATTGATCCGGGCTCCACATTGTCATATGTTGCCCCTTATATTGCGGGTCGATTTAGAGTCAAACCGGAGTCGATCAAACATTTTGAGGTGTCTACACCCGTGGGTGAATCGGTAATAGCTAGCCGAGTATATAGAATTTATGTAGTTGTGATTTGTGATCGACGTACTATGATTTATTTGCATGAGTTAGAAATGGTGTATTTTGATGTTATTATGGGCATGGATTGGTTGGCTTCTTGTTATGCCAACGTTCATTGCCGAATGAAAGTGGTTCGTTTTCAATTTCCAGGAGAACTAGTTTTAGAATGGAATGGAAATACGGCGTCACCAAAGGGTAGGTTTATTTCCTATCTAAAAGCGAGAAAAATGATCACGAAAGTTTGCATTTATCATCTAGTTCGGGTTCAAGATGTAAAAGCTGAATCGCCGACTCTTCAGTCAGTTCCCGTAGTAATGAATTTCGGATGTGTTCCCAGAAGAACTCCAAGGACTTCCTCCCGAGCGGGAGATAGATTTTGCTATCGATGTGTTGCCAAGCACGAAACCTATATCTATTCCTCCTTATAGAATGGCTCCCGCAGAATTGAAAAAGTTGAAGGAGTAATTGAAAGACTTGCTTGATAAAGGCTTTATTAGGCCTAGTTCGTCTCCGTAGGGAGAACCCGTATTGTTTGTCCGAAAGAAAGATGGCTCCCTGAAGATGTGCATTGATTATCGGCAATTGAATAAGGTGACGATTAAGAACAAATATCCTCTCCTGAGGATCGATGACTTATTTGACCAATTGCAAGGCGCAAAATGGGTTTCAAAGATCGATTTGAGGTCCGGGTACCACCAAGTGAGAGTTAGGGAGAAATATATTCCTAAGACAGCCTTCAGAACGAGATATGGTCATTTTGAGTTCCGACTAATGTCATTTAGGCTAACGAATACGCCGGCGGTATTTATGGATTTGATAAATAATGACTTCAGGCCCTTCCTGGATTTATTTGTGATCGTATTTATCGACGATATCTTGGTGTATTCTAGATCCAAGGCAGAACATGCGGATCATTTGCGTACCGTCCTTGGAGTTCTTCGAACTCGAGAACTGTTTGCAAAGTTTTCTAAGTGTGAGTTTTGGCTGAACTCAGTGACATTTCTGGGGTATATTGTTGCAGCCGATGGTATTCGAGTGGATAGTAAAAATATTAAGGCCGTGAAGACCTGGCCAAGGCCCACGACTCCTATGGAGGTTCGTAGCTTTCTGGGTTTAGCAGGTTATTACCGGAGGTTCGTTGAGGGTTTCTCTTCTATTTCTGCACCGCTCTCAAAGTTGACCCAGAAGTCAGCAAGGTTTCAATAGACAGACGCTTTTGAGCGTAGCTTCCAAGAGTTGAAAGATAGATTAACTTCCGCCCCAGTCTTGACACTACCAGAAGGATTGGATGGATATGTTTTTTATTGCGATGCTTCAGGCATTGGGCTAGGCTGTGTATTGATGCAACATGGTAAAGTAATTGCGTATGCTTCAAGGCAATTGCGGAATCATGAGCAGAATTATCCTACCCATGATCTAGAATTGGCCGCGGTGGTCCATGCATTAAAGATATGGAGACATTATTTATATGGTGTCCATGTGGATATTTATACAGATCATAAGACTCTTCAGTACATCTTCAAGCATAAAGAGTTGAATTTGCGGCAACGACGATGGTTGGAATTGCTAAAAGATTACGATGTTGATATCTTGTATCACCCCGGAAAGGCAAATGTTGTGGCTGATGCTCTTAGCCATAGATCGAAGGGAAGCCTATGTGATGTACGACCCGAGAAGAGAGGAATGGCCCGTGAGCTCCAGCAGTTAGCTAGCCTAGGAGTCCGAGTAGTGGACTCAGGTAGCAGAGGAGATACTGTTCAGAATTTTGCTGTCTCGTCACTAGTAGCAGAAGTGAAGGAGCGACAATATGAGGATCCCATGCTAATACAGTTCAGAGATACACTCCCTCAAAAGGAGGAGTCACCATTTGATATTTCAGGAGACGAAGTTCTCCGTTGCCGAGGTAGATTATGTGTTCCCGATGTAGCAGATTTGCTCCACCAGATATTGAGGGAAGCTCATTGTTCCCGTTATTCTGTTCACCCCGGAGCAACGAAAATGTATCATGACCTGAAGTCTATATATTGGTGGAATGGAATGAAGAAAGATATAGCAGAATTCGTAGCTCAATGTCCTAACTGTCAACAAGTGAAAATCGAGCACCAAAAACCGGGTGGATTGTTGCAAGCTATAGAAATCCCAACTTGGAAGTGGGAAGTGATTAATATGGACTTCATTTCAGGCTTACCCCGTTCTCGACGTAAGTATGATTCTATATGTGTGATTGTAGATAGACTCACAAAGTCAGCTCATTTCTTACCGGTCAGAACGACCTATGTGGCAGAAGATTATGCAAAGCTTTATCTTAAAGAGATAGTGAGACTCCATGGTGTTCCAGTATCTATTATCTCCGATAGAGGGACTCAGTTCACGGCTAATTTTTGGAAGTCTAACCAAGAGGGTTTAGGAACCCAAGTGCGCCTTAGCACGGCATTTCATCCGCAGACCGATGGGCAAGCAGAACGTACCATTTAGACTCTAGAACATATGTTGCGAGCATGTATGGTAGATTTTGGAGGTATTTGGGATGATCATTTGACACTCATTGAATTTGCTTACAACAATAGTTACAATTCTAACATTCAAATGGCACCGTATGAAGTTTTATATAGGCGAAAGTGTAGATCCCCATTTGGGTGGTTTGAAATAGGAGAAACTAAATTGATAAGGCACGACTTGGTCCAGCAAGCTATAGAGAAAGTCAAGCTCATACAAGGTCGGTTGTTAGCAGCCCAAAGTCGTCAAAAGTCCTATGCGGATAATCGTCGAAGAGACTTGGAGTTCGAAGTGAAAGATTGGATATTCTTGAAAGTGTCGCCTATGAAGGGTGTAATGAGATTTGGCAAAAAGGGGAAGCTTAGCCCTCGGTACTTTGGGCCTTATGAGATTCCGCGCAAAGTGGGCAAAATGGCCTATGAATTAGATCTACCTCCGGATTTAGAGTTAGTCCATCCAGTTTTCCATGTCTCGATGCTTCGGAAATGTGTAGGAGATCCTACTAAGATTGTGCCAATGAGTGATGCGCAAGTGACAGAGAAATTGACTTATGAAGAGGTACCCATTGCCATACTTGACAGGCAAGTACGGTGGGTTAGAAATAAAGAAGTGGCCTCAGTTAAGGTTTTATGGAGAAGCAGTAAACTAGAAGAGATGACATGGGAAGCGGAAGAGAGTATGCGATCCAAGTACCCACATTTATTTCAGCCCTTGGAATAAGTCCAAGATGAGACGTCAAGATTATAAGGTATGTATGTTTTCCTTTTATGCTTTTTGGGTCGTTTGTGGCCAACTTTTTATGCTATTGTGTTGTGGCCCTATGAGGCATCAATGTTATGGGTTGTTGTGATAGGATGGTAGTGCCATATTGTAGGGGAAACTCTGGCGAAACTTTTATAGAATTTCGAAACACTTTAACATTCGAGGACGAATGTTCCTAAGGGGGGAAGAATGTTACACCTCGGAAAATCCTCCATTGGTAAGCAAGTGAATGAACTAGTGCGGAGTACGAGTATACGATATTTCAATGAGTAGGAAATGGCGTTTGATGACCTTAAGTGAAGTTTCAAAGGCATCCGACGTTAGACGGGAAAGTTGGCGAAGATAAGGCAAGGCCTACGGTAAGTATCGGAAAGGAAATACGAGTAACGAGTAAATGAAGACTTAATTATGTCTTGGAGAAGTGTGATAACATCCCATAGATTGGTATTGAAGTGTTGAACAAGTGTTAAGAAGGTTCCATATGGATTGGAGATCAAACGAATCGATGAAATGAACTTCGGGATCACTGGGGATTATACGGCCCAACATACTGGCCGTATAAATTATACGGTCTGTATGTTTGGGACCGTATAATCAGCCCAGAATGGCTCAAGCTTTTGGACCAAATGTACGACCAAACATACGGCTCGTACAATATATACGGACCATATGTTGGTCCGTATATTTGGTCGGGGCTGAAAATGGATCATTAAATATGTGGACCAAGTTTCATTTCATTTCATTTCTATATCACACCCCCTTCTCTCTAAAACATCTCTCTACATTTATGCCACAAGAATTCAAGGATATTTGGTGATCAACAACATAAATCAAGTGAATCAAGAGTAAGGAAACCCATTAAAGGCTATTCAAGTCAAGAAACCTCATTGAAGGAAAACTAGGGTTTTTGCTCAAGTGGAGTATTATCAACTAAGGCTTGCTCCCACAACATCTAAGGTAAGATTTATGATATTTATATGTTGTTTAAGGTATTGGAAGAGTTGAAATACTTAGATTGTAGAAGTATATGGTAAAATGGGTCATGTATGTTGAATAGTGCCATTGTGAGAAAATGTTTGAATTTAATCATGATTGTTGTTGTGTTGTGACATGAATGGGTTATAAATGACGTTAAGATCATGAAATAGACATTGTAAGGGAATGGACGAAATCATGTGTTATGATCTTGAAATTGGATAATTGGAAGTGAATTGAGAATATGGGTAATGTAGATGACTAAAGGCTATTGTTGCAATATTGTGAATATATTGTTGACGTTTGGAAGTTGAATCACGATATGGAGGAATGTCGTATCAATAAAGGAAATGCTGTCCGATTTTCTCTAGTTTTAGCCGTGTGTGCTAATTATCGATTCTCATGATAGTATGACTTTGATGAAGGTAGAAACGTGAGCTTCGTAGGAGAACGTGCAAGTGTAAAATAGTTGAACGGAAAAGGTATGTAAGGCTAACCCTTCTTTCATAAGGCATGGTTCTTTGGCCAAACATCTAAATCCTCTATACGAGTATGTTGTCTTTCAAATGATTTGATCTTCCGAGCTTGTAAGCTCACGATTCTTGATACGCTACGATTGTACTAAGTTCCTCGTATGACGAGTATGGCTATTAAGGTAGATGAGATGAATGGTGATAATAGTGATAATGGTATTGATGATGACTATAATCATAATAACGATGACGATTATGATATTGAGGTTAAAAGTAAAGATGTTTTATGAGCTATTATGTATGTGTATGAGCTATCATGGAACCCCGAGCTTATGAGGTTGGGTAAGATATGTAAATAAGTATGTATATGATTACGTAACACGTGCGCACCTCTGCAGAGGGTACAGATAACCCTGAAGCCTTGTGTCACACCCTAATCTTGGTAGGGTGTGATGGGCACCCGACCCTTACTTAGAGTCGAACGAACCCTCTGACTTTTAATACATACATAACCTCATTGGACCTTTAAATCAAATAAACATGAAATACATAATAAGGCTTTCAGAAATATTCTTTTTCTTTGTTCTCAAATCAAACAAAATCTGTAATTATATGGACTTTATCTCATAACACAGAATGACACATCGGCTGATGGAGCCGCTTACAGAACTGACAACCAATACCCACGACCCTGTCTGCAAAGTCTCTCACTCCAAACAAAACATCATAGCACATATACTCTGACTCGGCAACACTCCAGGAGCAATTGGAGTTGCCAATCCAGCTGAAGCACCTTATAGCAATGTCCTTTACTCATCTGGGTGTATCTGCGGGGCATGAAACGCAGCCCCCGAAGAAAGGGGGTCAGTACGGAATATGTACTGAGCATGTAAGGCATAGAATACAGAAAAGAGGATTATAACTGAAACAGAGATTTCCCCGAATCACGTATGACCTTTTTAAAACATCAAAGCACTTGCCTTTTTAAATGAAAATCATGTATGTCATCATAAATCATAAATGGAAATCATGTATACCATCAGCGTATATCATATATCAAAGAACGTGCCCCGACCCTCTCGTGAGGGACGCGGTGAGTAAATTCATGCATGTCATCACCACGTATCCTATATGCATATAACGTGCCCCGGCCCTCCATTGAGGGACGCGGTGAATGGAATCATGTATGTCATCATATATATCATATTTGCATATAACGTGCCCTGACCCTCCATTGAGGGACGCGGTGAATGAAGTCATGTATGCGAATATCATGTATCACATATGCATGTAACGTGCCCCGGCCCTCTATTGAGGGACGCTGTAAGTAGAATCATATATGTCCATGTCATGTATCATGTATGCATGTAACGTGCCCCGGCCCTCTATTGCGGGACGCGGTGAATAAAGTCATCATATACCATCCTGGCCACCACCCCGTCATCATATCATATTGTCATCATATCATATATAACATGCCCCGGCCCGCAAGTGAGAGGGACGCGGTGAACAATGCAGAGAAGTGAGCACGAGAATATACCCTGGCCCGGGACGCAGTGGAGGACATACTGAGACTTGCACGAACAGAGTAGTGCGAAACCATATGCACATAAATCAAGATTCGATAGATACGTACACTTACCGACATTTGAAGGATCATAAACATGTTTTGGGTTAATCCGAGTTAGTATGAGAAAGTTACGGACATTTTTACCACAGAACTTTTACGAACGTTTCAAAGCAAATCCAATATTTTTTACGAAAGTTAGGGACATTAAAACTTACAGAACTCATTTAGAAACAGAATTCTTTATGCTCGTCTCGTTATTCAATCATATAATAAGCTCAACTATATCCAGCGTACTCATATCAAAAGTGAATAAGAATCATAGACAAACTCGGAAACATATCAAACGGAGCTTCAGAATCATGGGTACATATCCAAACCATATGAGGTAGCTTATTCATTTATTAATCATACAATAGACTCAACCATATGAAACATACTCATGACAAAAGAGAATAAGCATCATAACCAAGCTCGGAATCAAAGAGTAGAGTTACCCCAAAGTGCGTGTCATGTCATACCTTACTGAGTTCTAGGACATGCCAAAAGAAAGAAAGGGTAAGCCTTACATACCTGTCTCACGTCCTATTAGCTACGCTTATTCGTCCAAGCTTGCTAGTCTACATTCAAGAAGGTTTACATAATCATTAGATTCATTGACATATACTTGTCTTAGTCTTTCAAATAAACCCACTTATAGTCTGCCGAAATTTCGGCAGCATTTCCCCTGTAAATGCAACATCCCCGAGAATCTAACTCGGCCAATCTAACAACAACAAACCCGAGAATTCAACTCGGCCAATTTAGCCACAACAACAATCCCAATAATCATGCCAACAACATCAATAATCAATTCAAGACACATTCTAACATTAACAACCTTTGTCACACAATTCGACGACATTTCATTTATATTCAATTTAATCGCATGAAATCAAGCCAATACCAATGATCTCACATTCAAGTACTCGCCCAAGACCTTACAAGCAAAATTCAAGAATACTTCAAACAATTCACATAAATATTCCAAACAACCCGATTGACATGCTACTTCACCCGAAACCTTCCAAATTCCACAAGAACACTAACAACACATTTCCTTTCTTTCAAATTCATAAACTACATCAACAATCTATACTTTAGCAATATCATTCATTCTTATAATCATAAGAAACCATACTAATATCACATTAACTTCTTCCATAATCCACAAACGATTACAACTTCACTTCAAGCCATCAAACTTTCATTTTTATTATGGAATTCACAACAACAACAATCAAATTACTAAATAAAAATCAATTCATCATATCTACACAACACAACACATATTCGGCCAAGCCCCTACTTGCACGGCTACAACATATTATCCACACTTTCATGAATTTCATCCATTTCTTCACTCTACAACATATACAAACCATCCATAACGTATAAAAGAGGATTGAACCTTACCTTTTCCACCTAGTTCTTCAACTTGGCTAGAGTTGTGCCTTGCAAGAATGAATGGTTTTCTTGTTCCAACAACCACTCCATGTTAATTAGGGCCTCCAACTTGCTTGGAATACTAGAAGAAAATATTTTTTCTTGATTAATTTCATGGACTCAAATTTTGGCCATGGTGGCCGAATGGTCTCTTATGTTTTATTCTTGAAATTTCTTGAATGGTAAAGATGAATAATGGTCTTACTTTGGTCATCTCTCTACATATATATATATATACCTCCTTCCAATACCAAGTGAACACATGGCCCTTTTCTTGAAGATTCTTAAACATTAAAATAAAAGATGACTAATTATTTTATTTTTGTCATCACCCTTCCATGTATATATATATATATATATATATATATATATATATATATATATATATATATATATATATATATGTTACACGGCCAAGGGGTTCTCCAAGAGCTCTCTTGAACTTTTTTGTGAAATTCCCAATTTTGCCCCTAGCCTTCCACAATATTACCATGAACCATTTTGCGAATTTCCCTTTTTGCCTTTAGCCTTTCTCCATATTTCCATACTAATAATATTCATAAATAATATTCATAACAACTTGTACATTAAAATAATTTTTGAAAATGGTCTTGCCCTTAACTTACCACGACTATCTCGAAATATCCGAACGTACAAAATACGGGCTATAACACCTTGGTAGGGCCAGGTAGATATGACCCTGAAGCCTTGGTAGGGCCAAGTATGAGCAACCTTAAGCCTTGGTTGGCCAAGTATGTATGAAACACCGAACCTACGAGGTCGGGCATGCTATGTAAATGCTATGTATATGATATGATTATGTATATGAAACGAATACGAATATGACATGACTATGTATATTAATGTGAATAAGGGCATGTATATGAATACGAAAACAAATATGGTACGGGTGCTAATATGAATACGGATAATGATGTATGTACACAAATACGTATTAGCAATGGAAAGTTCCCATGAAAGGCAGGTAAGAGTATATGACGATGATATTGACATCTCCCCTTTCCATGCTATTTCTTATGTTGCTATTTATGCTTCTATATTGATATTGATCATGCTTTCCATACTCAGTACATTCTTCGTACTGACGTCCTTTTGTTTGTGGACGTTGCGTCATGACCGTAGGTGCATAGGGAGATAGACTTGATCCATACCCGCTTCCTCAGAGAATACATAGCAGCGCTCTAATTCATTCGGAGCCGTAGCTTTTGGGTACTTATTCTTTTGTGTACATAATTATGGGCATAGCGGGGTCCTGTCCCACTTATGTGATATGTTATACTCTTCTTAGAGGCTCGTAGACATGTGTATATGGTTAGATATGTCTGGCCTTGTGGGCCTATATTTTTGTATATCATTTTGATAGCCTCGTCGGCTCATGTACGTTGGTGTGGCCTAGATGCCAATTATGATATAAAGGCATTGTCGTCCAATGGGACTAGTATGATGAATGAATAGATTTGTATGTTTCCTTGTATGGCTCACCTATATGTAAGCATAAAAGTGAGTTAAGGGGTGCCCGGGTGGACTAGCACCAGGTGCCCGTCGCGGCCCTCTAGACGGGTCGTGACAGCATGTCGGACTCAGTCTCCCAAGTAGCCTCCTCAACAGGATGATGCTTCCATTGCACCTTCACAAAAGCAATCTCCTTCCACCTCAACTTTCGAATCTGCCTATTCAAGATCGCAATAGGCTCCACCTCATTGGTCAAATTCTCATCAAGTAATATCGAATCCCAACAATGTAAGTACTGTCGGCATGGTACTTCTTCAGCATAGAAACATAAAAAATAGGATGAAGTCCCACCAAACCTGGCGGCAAGGCTAACTCATAAGCAACATCGCCCACACGGTTAACAATCTCAAATAGGCCAATATACGTGGGGCTCAACTTTCCCCTCTTTCCAAACCTCATAACATCCTATATGGGTGAAATCTTTAGTAGAATCTAGTTACCAACAACAAACTCTAGATCTCGGACCTTCCGGTCCGCATACGTCTTCTGCCGACTTTGACCTGCCAAAAGCTCGGCCTGAATAACTCTCACTCTATCAAAGAACTCTCGCAACAGATCTTTACCCCAAGGTCGAACCTCAAACCCATCAAACCAGCCAACCAGAGATATACATCTCCAACCATATAAAGCCTCAAAAGCCACTATGCCAATACTCGAATGATAATTGTTGTTGTACGCAAACTCTGCCAATGATAAGTGTTGATCACAATGACTGCCAAAATTAATAACACAAGCTCTCAATATGTCCTCAAGCACCTGAATGGTCCTCTCGGACTGACTATCGGTCTGGGATTAAAAGCTGTACTGAGATCTAATCGGGTACCCAACTTCTTATGAAAAGCCCTCTAGAATTGGGAAGTGAAGATAGTACCCCCATTAGATATGAGAAAAATAGGAACCCCATGCAACCTCATAATATCCTGAATGTACAACTTGGCTAACTTCTCCGCGGTATAAGAAATCTGAACCGAAAGAAAATGAACGGACTTAGTTAATCGATCAACTATCACCCAAATATGCCCAGGGTCTTTGGAAGACCCACAACAAAATCCATGGCAATCCTCTCGCACTTCTACTAGGGAATGGGCATCCTCTAAAGTACACCGCCGGGTCGCCCGTGCTCGTACTTAACTTGATGACAATTCCTACACTTAGCCACGAAATCCACTATATCTCTTTTTGTTATATCCCGCATTTTTGTACAATTGGATAATTCAAGACAATCGCGGGAAGACTACAAGCAAGGCTCTATTTTTGTTTTGCTTGGCATATGAGTTGCTTATGAAGAATTTAGAAGCGGGAATATTAAGAAAGGTCAAGGGCATAAAGGGAAATTCGCAGTATGATTCGTGGAATTATGGAGGAAGACGAAGGGCAAATTTGGAATTTGGAGAAAAACAATTTTTCATTAGTTGTAAGACCAAAATAATATATGGGCTTGGAAATTAAATGGACCACCTAGTCATCCATATGGTTGGGCTTAGGCCCATAAAGAATTAATGAATGGTATTAAAAGATGAATTAGTCATCTTAATTCCATAACTTTCTAGAGAATTCAAGAGCAAAAAAAAAAAAAAAAAGGAGCAAAACTCCATAGGCATTTCGGCCAAGGGCAAAAATTGCCAAGGAAATTGACAAATATTTCTTCAAAAATCATTTCCTACCAATTGAAGGGCCCCTAATAAGGTGGAGTGGTCTTTGGAGCAAGAAAAGTCCATATTCATAAGTTGGAAGATTATGTAAATTGAAAATTTTGTTCTTACATGTATGGAAGACAATGACATTAGTGTGGTGTTGTTGGAATATATATTATAAGGTTGTTATTGTTTTTATTGGAGTTGGAAGGTTTTGAAAGAAGTAGCAAATTGATTGAGTTGTTATAATATGTCTTGGATTGAATGTGGAAATTGTTAGTGTGATTGGTGATATTATGTTGATAGTTTGGCGGGGTTAAATTCCCGGATTGTTGTTGATGAAAATTGGCTAAGTTGATCTTTGGGAATCATGTATTTATAGCGGAAGTGCTGCCGAAATTTCGGTAGCCAAGTATTATCTTAAGATTCCAATTCTAAATGCTCTAATCAAAGTTTGGTAATTGTGACCAATTTGTAAATTTTGGCGGATTTGCGACTTATATTTGGAATAACGTAAGGGGCGGAAAGAGGTATGTAAGGCTTCACCCTTCTTTCTATGGCATGTCTTAGACGTAATATGTTGGATGTGAGCCTCGGGGATAACTCTACCCTCCGGAATCCGCGCCTAAAGTTTCCCCTTTTTCATTCAGTAGAATTGAATTAAAAATTGTGTAAAACGTTGGAAGAACTTCCTAAACCTCTAGAACTCGCACAAATAGGATCCGGCTACCCTAAAACCCTCACAAGTAACGCCATGACATGTAACATACGTAAATTGTGTACGCCGCCTCATTAGACCCGAGGTGGGCCTATTGTCCTCGGATTTCTCTTTATTGTTCCGTCTATCAAACGACAAGTTTTGTAACTATTCTAACGAGAGTACCTCTATGATGACAAAGATAAGAATATGTCTATGATGACTATGACAAGAATGGTTCCATGTCTAAAATTCGTAAGTTAATGACCTAATATGAATATAAGGACAACGAGCTAGTTCATGATTTCAATTCTATTCCTTGTTATGATTCCATGTCCTAAGAAACTCTAAAGTATATGAAGTAATGTTTTAAAAGGCTTATGATCTTATTCTATGTCTTCTCTGAATGCTATCTTTCGTTGATACTCTCGCCTTATAATTATCGTTCTTTCAAGGTGAGACAAGTGACCCCGATTATTCCATAATGTAATCGGAGGATTTTGACCTTACGTCACTCCGATAGAGTTATAGCTTTTGATTTGGGCTCTCCTGCATGCTTGAGATGTGACAGTTACACGGAGCCTAAATGGCCGGGCACGACCACCGCTACGGCGGTCTGCTATGTTTACACAGAGCCTAAATGGCCAGGCACGACCACCGCTACGGCGGGCTGCTATGTTTACACAGAGCCTAGATGGCCGGGCACGACCACCACTAGTGGGCGGCACGAGATGATTACCCCGGACGCGGGAGGCCCGGACGCGGGCTAATGATATTATGTAATTCCGACAGGTTATGTAGGTAGATAAAGGTAAAAGTGAGCATGCATGATTCCGCCTTAAGGGGCAGTCCCGTGTACAGGTCACCGCTTATCATGATACATTTCACATGCATTAGTCACAACTTTATACATGACATGTTCCATATGTACAGGATACCCTCTTTTACACGATTTGCTTTACTTATCATATTATGTTACTATTCATGCCTTACATACTCGGTACATTACTCGTACTGACGTCCCTTCTTGCGGACGCTGCGTTTTCATGCCGCGCAGGTAGACAGATTGACGAGTTTGACTCTTAGGAGCTTCTCCAGCGAGATATTGGAAGTGCTCCAGTTGTTCCGGAGCCTCAGTTCATTGGTACTATTTTTGTGTATATAATCGGGCACGGTAGTACTCGGCCCTTCCTATGTATATATGTGCTATGTTTAGAGGCTCGTAGACAGATATGTATAGTTAGATGTTTTGTACTTTTGATGGTCCTCGTCGTTGTATAATGTGCTAGCAAAGTTTATCAGCCAATGGTTATAATTACGCTATTAATATTAACGTTAAGCAACAAAAAAAAATGGTATAGTTCAGACGGCCCACTCAGTAATGGAGGTCAACGATAGGTAAGGGGTGCTCGGTACAAGTATCGGGTACTCGTCATGGCCCCTAGTTGGGTCTTGACAGAAGTGGTATCAGAGCAGTTCGGTCCTAGGGGTTTGTCTACGAGCCGTGTCCAGTAGAGTCCTGTTTATGGGTGTGTAGCGCGCCACACTTATATACAGGAGGCTGCAGGGCATTTAGGAAATATGATCTTCTTTGTAATCTAGATCGTGCGATAGAGCTATGCTACCAGGTTTCCATATTATTTTCCTAATCCTATGTTATGGTTTCAGTAATGCCGATGAAGATGAAAGCTACGGCGGCCCATAAGGGAAAAGGGGTCCCCGGAAACAGAATTGAACGGGAGCTAGAAGAAGACGAGTCTTATATTGAAGCTCCCCCTCGGACCTCTCCTGCTTCCCCTGTATCAGCAGAGCAGCAGAGAGTTCCAGCTCCAGCCCCAGCACCTCCAGTTCCACCGCCAGCAGCTCCGGGCCATCAGATGGCAGAGGCTATCCAGTTATTGACCCAGCTAGTTGCCGCACAGGTTCAGCGGCAAGATGTAGACCTGGGGGACAGGGCAGTGAGTGCAAGGGCCCGTCACTTTATCACCTTGAAACCTCCGGAGTTTTATGGATCGAAACCATAGGAAGACCCGCAGAATTTTATAGACGAGATGTCGAGGACACTGAGAATAATACATGCTTCAAATACAGAGTCAGTGGAATTGGCGTCAAACAGGTTGCGAGATGTAGCAGTTTTGTGGTATAATAGTTGGATGTCTTCGAGGGGAGCAAATGCCCCTCCCCCGGTTTGGCAGGAGTTCACTGAGGCATTTCCACGACATTTCTTACCGCCGGAGGTTCGACGAGCTCGAGCTGATATGTTTTTGAATCTTAAACAGCGAGATATGAACGTCCGAGAATACAGCCTTCGCTTTAACTCTCTAGCAAGGTATGCCCCAGCCATGGTGGCGGATATGGGAGATCATGTACACCGATTCGTGAGTGGGTTGGGGCCACATTTAGTTAAGGAATGCTTGACGGCTTCACTCCAGGATGGGATGACTATTGCTCGCATCCAGACCCACGCCCAGAACCTGGAGGAAAGTTATCAGATACAGAAAAGTGAGCGCTACTCAGATAGGAGTTCCAGAAAAAGGGCTAGATCTTTCGGAGCTAGAAGCGGGTATAGAGGGGGACAGGCGCAGGAGCAGTCCAGGTATTCAGGCCAATTAGTGGCCAACACACCTCCTCGATTTGCAGACGAGGGATTTGACCATCCTAGTTATTCAAGACAAGACCAAAGCTCGAGAATTTTGGGCTCTCGGTTTGTAGGAGCTCCCAGCCAGGAGAGACCACCTGTCCCACGGTGCCGTCAGTGTAGAAAATTACATTCGGGACCGTGCCGTCAAGGCACAGATGCGTGTTATACTTGCGGGCAAGCTGGACACGTGATGCGGGAATGTCCGTACATGGTTGGTACTGGCAGGGGACAGCCCGCGGGGTCGATAGCGGGTTCTCCTTCATCCGTGCGCCCTCCTGGACAGACTTCCCAGGCCCCGAGAGGCCGGGGCCGAGGCAGAGGAGAGACACCCAGTTCAGCCGGTCCTCCGCACCATATATATGCATTGACGGGACGGCAGGATCCTGAACCTGCCCCAGACGCGGCTACAGGTACACTATTGATACTTTCCTATTATATGCACATGTTAATTGATCTAGATTTTTCTTTATCATGCGCCACCCCTATATTACTGAACGTATTGGGAAATTGGGAATTCAGAACGAAAAGTAGCCGAATACATAGGTAAAAGGTGAATAATAGTGATTACGAAGGCCAAGATGGTAATGAAAAGAAAAAGATGCGTTACAAGCGCGTTCCAAAAATGGTAAAGACCCCAAATGTGTCCCATAGTATGTGATATAGGTAATGTGAGGGAGTGGAGGCGAAGATACTAACATTAAGACGCTGAAATGCATTAAAGTTTCGAGGTTAAGCGTGCCAGGGTGAGAGCAATCTCAGGATGGGTGACCCCCTGGGAAGTATGCCGAAAATTTCATGAATGTGGGAACAAGAGACGAATGTGAAATCAGGTGGCCTAAAGTAAATTAGAGTGTGTAAAGTAATTAGAAACCCTAAAGAAGTCGTGGAGGCTGAGACGGACTAGACCAACAGAAGGGGAGAAAGCATGACAGAGTTTTGGGATTAAAGAAATTTGATTAGTGTTAGGAAGTGGGTGTAAGTAAAATAGTGGTGGAAATGTATATATGTACACAACATCTTATCTGGGACTTATTAACTCAATTGACCTACGACATAAAAGCAACCTAAGATCCTAAAAGGGATATGTTAAGCGGCATGTGAGATGTCTACGAAGGAGACCTCCCCGAAGTATTGTGATACACTAAAGGGGGGGAGGATGTTATATCCCGCATTTTTGTACAATTGGATAATTCAAGACAATCGCGGGAAGACTACAAGCAAGGCCCTATTTTTGTTTTGCTTGGCATATGAGTTGCTTATGAAGAATTTAGAAGCGGGAATATTAAGAAAGGTCAAGGGCATAAAGGGAAATTCGCAGTATGATTCGTGGAATTATGGAGGAAGACGAAGGGCAAATTTGGAATTTGGAGAAAAACAATTTTTCATTAGTTGTAAGACCAAAATAATATATGGGCTTGAAAATTAAATGGACCACCTAGTCATCCATATGGTTGGGCTTAGGCCCATAAAGAATTAATGAATGGTATTAAAAGATGAATTAGTCATCTTAATTCCATAACTTTCTAGAGAATTCAACAGCAAAAAAAAAAAAGAAGAAGGAGCAAAACTCCATAGGCATTTCGGCCAAGGGCAAAAATTTCCAAGGAAATTGACAAAAATTTCTTCAAAAATCATTTCCTACCAATTGAAGGGCCCCTAATAAGGTGGAGAGGTCTTTGGAGCAAGAAAAGTCCATATTCATAAGTTGGAAGATTATGTAAATTGAAAATTTTGTTCTTACATGTATGGAAGACAATGACATTAGTGTGGTGTTGTGGAATATATATTATAAGGTTGTTATTGTTTTTATTGGAGTTGGAAGGTTTTGAAAGAAGTAGCAAATTGATTGAGTTGTTATAATCTGTCTTGGATTGAATGTGGAAATTGTTAGTGTGATTGGTGATATTATGTTGATAGTTTGGCCGGGTTAAATTCCCGGATTGTTGTTGATGAAAATTGGCTAAGTTGATCTTTGGGAATCATGTATTTATAGCGGAGGTGCTTCCGAAATTTCGGTAGCCAAGTATTATCTTAAGATTCCAATTCTAAATGCTCTAATCAAAGTTTGGTAATTGTGACCAATTTGTAGATTTTGGCGGATTTGCGACTTATATTTGGAATAACGTAAGGGGCGGAAAGAGGTATGTAAGGCTTCACCCTTCTTTCTATGGCATGTCTTAGACGTAATATGTTGGATGTGAGCCTCGGGGATAACTCTACCCTCCGGAATCCGCGCCTAAAGTTTCCCCTTTTTCATTCAGTAGAATTGAATTAAAAATTGTGTAAAATGTTGGAAGAACTTCCTAAACCTCTAGAACTCGCATAAATAGGATCCGACTACCCTAAAACCCTCACAAGTAACGCCATGACATGTAACATACGTAAATTGTGTACGCCGTCTCATTAGACACGAGGTGGGCCTATTGTCCTCGGATTTCTCTTTATTGTTCCGTCTATCAAACGACAAGTTTTGTAACTATTCTAACGAGAGTACCTCTATGATGAAAAAGATAAGAATATGTCTATGATGACTATGACAAGAATGGTTCCATGTCTAAAAGTCATAAGTTAATGACCTAATATGAATATAAGGACAACGAGCTAGTTCGTGATTTCAATTCTATTCCTTGTTATGATTCCATGTCCTAAGAAACTCTAAAGTATATGAAGTAATGTTTTAAAAGGCTTATGATCTTATTCTATGTCTTCTCTTAATGCTATCTTTCGTTGATAGTCTCGCCTTATAATTATCGTTCTTTCAAGGTGAGACAAGTGACCCCGATTATTCCATAATGTAATCGGAGGATTTTGACCTTACGTCACTCCGATAGAGTTATAGCTTTTGATTTGGGCTCTCCTGCATGCTTGCGATGTGACAGTTACACGGAGCCTAAATGGCCGGGCACGACCACCGCTACGGCGGGCTGCTATGTTAACACAGAGCCTAAATGGCCAGGCACGACCACCGCTACGGCGGGCTGCTATGTTTACACAGAGCCTAGATGGCCGGGCACGACCACCACTAGTGGGCGGCACGAGATGATTACCCCGGACGCGGGAGGCCCGGACACGGGCTAATGATATTATGTAATTCCGACAGGTTATGTAGGTAGATAAAGGTAAAAGTGAGCATGCATGATTTCGCCTTAAGGGGCACTCCCATGTACAGGTCACCGCTTATCATGATACATTTCACATGCATAAGTCACAGTTTTATACATGACATGTTCCACATGTACAGGATACCCTCTTTTACATGATTTGCTCTACTTATCATATTATGTTACTATTCATGCCTTACATACTCGGTACATTACTCGTACTGACGTCCCTTCTTGCGGACGCTACGTTTTTATGCCGCACAGGTAGACAGATTGACGAGTTTGACTCTTAGGAGCTTCTCGAGCGAGATATTGGAAGTGCTCCAGTTGTTCCGGAGCCTCAGTTCATTGGTACTATTTTTGTGTATATAATCGGGCACGGTAGTACTCGGCCCTTCCTATGTATATATGTGCTATGTTTAGAGGCTCGTAGACAGATATGTATGGTTAGATGTTTTGTACTTTTGATGGTCCTCGTCGTTGTATAATGTGCTAGCAAAGTTTATCAGCCCATGGTTATAATTACGCTATTAATATTAACGTTAAGCAACAAAAAAAAAATATGGTATAGTTCAGACGGCCCACTCAGTAATGGAGGTAAACGATAGGTAAGGGGTGCTCGGTACAAGTATCGGGTACTCGTCACGGCCCCTAGTTGGGTCGTGACACTTTTCATCCAAAACCACCAATAATGCTGCCTCAAATAACGATACATCTTAGTGTCCCCCGTATGAATGGAATATCGAGAGCTGGGAGCCTCAAACAAGATCAACTTAATCAAATTACCAACACGAGAAATGCATACGCGTCCCTTAATCCTCTAAATACCCTCAGAATCAATCACGGCCTCCTTGGCCACACCCCTTAAAACTCTATCTGGAATCTTGCTCAACTGAGCATCCTCAAACTAATAAGTCCTGATCTGATCCAATAAAGATGACCTCACCTCTAAACAAGCAAAAACCCTGCCTGGGGCTGAAATGTCAAGGCGAATGAAACTGTTGGCCAGAGTCTGAACCTCCATGGCCAACGGATACTCAGAAACAATCAAACGAGCTAAACTCCCCATACTCACAGCCTTGCGACTCAAGGCAGCAGCCACAACATTGGCCTTTCCGGGATGATAAAGAATATAGATGTCATAGTCCTTCCGGAGCTCCATCCAGTGGCGCTGGCTGGAATTATGATCTCTCTGGATAAACATATGCTGAAGGCTGTGGTGATCGGTGAAAACCTTACCACCGACACCGTACAATAATGCGTCAAAATTTTCAAAGCGATGACCACGGCCAATAACTCCAAATCATAGTTAGGGTAGTTCTTCTCATGAATCTTGAACTTACGGGAAACATAAGCTATCACTCTACCCTTCTGCATCAACAAAACACCTAAACCCATATGGGATGCATCACAATAGACCGCGAAATCCTTACCTTCCATGGGTAAAGTTATGATCGGGGCTGAAGTCAAATGATGCTTGAGCTTTTAAAAGATCTCCTCACAATTATCGGACAACTGGAAGGGAATATCTTTCTCAGCCAATCTAGTCAAAGATGAAGCAATAGCAGCAAATTCCTTCATAAAGCGACAGTAATAGCTGGCCAACCCCACAAAACTATGAACCTCGGTAATAGTAGTAGGCCTCACCCAACCCCTCACATCCTCAATCTTTTGTGGGTGAACCATAATCCCATCCTTAGGCACAACATGGCCCAAGAATGGCACAAACTCCAACCAAAACTTACACTTCAAAAACTTAGCAAACAAACTATGCTTCTTCAACAACCCAAGAATAGTACGAAGGTGGATCTCCTGCTCCTCTCTACTCTTGAAATACACCAAGATATCATCAATAAATGTAGTCATGAAGGAGTCAAGGAATGGACTACATATGCTATTCATCAAAGTCATAAATGCAGCCGAGGCATTAGTAAGGTCAAAAGACATTACCAGAAACTCATAGTACCAATATCTCATCCTAAAGGCTGTATTCAGAATATCCTCAGCCCTGATCCTCAACTGGTGGTAGCCTGAATGCAAGTCAATCTTTGAAAACCATGAAACACCCTGAAGCTAGTCAAATAAGTCAGCAATACGAGACATAGGGCACTTGTTTCGAATAGTAACCTTGTTTAGTAGTGATAATTAATGCACATCCTCATGGTTCCATCTTTCTTCTTCACAAATAATACAGGAGCATCCCTAGGGGAGACACTCGGTCTAATGAAACCTTTGCTCAATAAATCCTGTAACTCCTCCTTAAGATCTCTCAACTCGGTAGGTGCCATTGGATATGGCGGAATAGAAATAGGGAGAGTGCCCAGATCCAAATCAATACAGAAGTCAATGTCGTGATCGGGCGGCATACTCGGAAGATTCGACGGGAATACCTCCATGAACTAGCTCACAATAGGAATGGATTCAAGGGGTAGAGATTCAACAGTCGTGTCACGCACTGAGCCAGATAAGGTAAACACCACGTATTGACTAACTTTTTCTCCTGAAGAAAGGAAATGATCTTCTTTTGAGCGGGGCTAGGAGTACCTTGCCACTCAAGCCTAGGAATGCCGGACATGGCTAAGGTAACTGTCTTGGCGTGACAGTCGAAGATCGCGTGATAAGGAGAAAGACAGGATATATCCAAGATAATATCAAAGTCCACCGTCTCAAGAATCATCAAATCTACCCAAGGGTCATACCCTATAACAGTAACCGAACACGACCGATAAACTCGATCCATGACAACAGAATCTCCTACCGGAGTAGACACATAAACATGTATATCTATCTTATCACAAGGCAAATACCAATCAATGGCATGATATGCAGACATATACAAATAAGTGGATCCAGGATCAAAATAACACATATGTTGTTCTATGACAGACAAAAATGGTACCTGAAATCACATCATTTGAGGCCTCTGCCTCTGGCCTACCCAAACATGAGTAACAATAGGCCCTACCACATCCAGTCAGAGATCCCCCACTCGCACTCTAAGACCCACCTCTAACTGTCTGGGATCTACCTCTAGAACCTTGAGAACCACTGTGGCCTGACTGAGCACCGCACCTCTAAGAAGCACCACCTCGACCACTATATGATATTGGAGTCCTCGGTGGCTGATAATCCCATCTAGGTCGGAGACATATCCTAGCAACATGTCCAATCTCTCCACATAAAAAACAGATCAGGGAAGTCGGAGGATGATAAACTGAAGGTGAGGACTCGGATGAAACAACCCTTTCTACCGATCTAGAAAACAAACTCTCAGGAGCTCTCTGCCTGGGTGGCTCACTGGAGGAAGCCTGCAAAGCTAAATGCACAGGGCAGCAAAAAATATAGTTGATATGGCCTAAAAGACTGACCGACGCCCCTCAAACTAGAATCACCGTAACTCCCATTATGACGCTGCCTTTTCTAACCACCACCTCCAAATGTACGGGCCTTAGCAAACTCCACCAAAGAAGCATGCTCGACGATGGACTTGAAGGAAGCCCCATAGCCTCTATCTGAAGGCAAAGAATCTGAAGAGAACCAACTAGCCCACCAACAAAACCCGTAATCCTGTCAGGCTCAATAAGGATCAAAGGAGTGGAATAATGGGCCAAATACAGATAGCAGGTCACATAGGGCTCCACAGACATACTCTACTGAAGGCATATACACTTCTCCCTTTGCCCCTATCTCAAAGACTGGACCACATACATTTCAAAGAAGACTCGGTAGAACTGAGTCCAAGTCAGGGGAGGAGAACCATCAGGTCTGCAAATAAAAACAATACCTCCACCAAATCTTCACGTAGCCGTGAAACTTGTAGGACACATAGTATATTCCATGGGTCTCCACAATCCCCATAGTCTACAACATGGGTCTCCACGATCCCCATCCTCTCTAGTAACTCATGCATATCAAAGATCAACTCATAAGCATTCTCTGCAGCAGTATCCAAAAACCTTCGCGGCTCTAACTTTCGAAACCTCCTAATAAGATCCCGATTAGTCAAGATCATAACAGTACCCTCCAGGGTCCTAAGATCATCACTCGGGGCTGGCACTGTATCAATATATGGAGTCATGGCTGCAGCGGGGTGTGCTACCAGAGTAGGTCTCTACTTAGGGGTCTGCGCCCCAACTCTGGCCTGTGAAGCTCCGCCAGGAGTAGTAACACCAGCGGCAGGCTGCTAGGTATCTAAATGGAGTAAAACATGTGCCATAGTATCCTGCATAGTCTTGTCAGAAGTAACCTCGGGCTATGTCCATGCTGGGGCAAAGCTATCCCCAGCGGACTGGTCTCTATCCTGCTGATCTTCAGGCTCTGTAGACGGAGATCTCTCGCGCAGCTATCCTACCGCAGGAGTCGTGCCCCTGGCTGGGGCACTCCCGCGACCTCTAGCTCTGCCGCGCCCTCTAGCTGTCGCTCGCCCTCTGGTGTCAGCCATAGATGTAGGCTCTGGCACCTGACATCGGGCTATAGCAGCTCGAATCCTCACCATCTGTGAGAGAAGAATTAAGAGTCAGATAGCAATTTGATTGTTCTAGATACCAATTAGAATAAAGCATCATGAAAGAACAAAAAAACGTGATATTTTCTAAATGTCCCATAGCCTCTCGTATATAAATACAAAGCACATTATTGATCCATGAGACGCTACTAGACATGCTCTTGTATTATATACCGGGTAAACTAAGGCTGTGATACCAACTTGTCACGACCTAATTTAGCTATGTCGTGTAGGCATTTACCTTCCCACCTCAGTAAGTGAACCCTCAACCCAACGATAATAAAAATGTAAATAATTAACTAAATGAGCAGAAGAGAATAAATCATGTAAGTCTGACGATAATAATATAATTCAAGTGCGGAAAAAAAAAATACACCCCAAAATCTGTTCTAATCCATACTAGAGCATCTAGATCGAAATATACAAGTCTAGAAATATAATAGTACATCAAGTTTGAATATGTATCAAAATTGAAAATAAGACATAGGTACGAAGAGTCTTCAAGGCAGGGAATGTCTCGTGCTCACCCTGTAGACTCTATACTGTACTTATAGAAACTATCAACAACGGGAGACGGAAGCAGATCCAACCTAGAACTCTGCATTCGTAATTGAATGCAGCAAGAGCTAGTCAGTACAAAACAGCAGTACGGGTAGGTAACGTAGGCCGACTAAGTATAGCTAACATAATTCAGACAATAAAGCAAGATAGGCTGATAAATCAACAAGCATAAGTCAAGCACAATCAGAACCAAGTACACCTTATCACCTAGGTGAAAGCATCCAAGCACAAATGTGCCAAATCTCAACAAATCCAATCTGAATGCAACAACCCAAGTAAATCACCAGATCATCACAATATAAGCCATAATGCAATGAAATGCAATGATGTGTGCCCATGTACTCCGGACGGAACTATCGACATCTATGTACCACAACCCATAGTGGACCAGAAAATTACATGTACATAACGATTCCGGGACAAACCTCAGCAACAGTTTCACTAAATTGACGATTCCGGGACAACCATAAAATATCGGACTCTTACGTCACTCCACTCAATCTACGATTTCGAAACTACAAACGGATATCAGACTCTCACATCCTCATATCAATATCAACCCATGACGTACCACAATATCATGAACAATATATATCAATATTATCCAATATCTACTATTACCATGCGGCATCAAGCCAAATAACAATAGAGCGATCAAGTCACAACATAACCGTGTGGCTAGCCCCAATCACACAACATGGCCCAACCTAAGACAAGAACCAACCCAACTTCATACCTGAAGGTTTACATACTTTCTCAGACAATATCATCTAAATATATGTTTCCCTAAATGAAGTCTCAACAAGGGTAAGACATAACCTACCTAGATGGCTAAACAGAAATAACACTAACAATCACTCCTTAGAATTCCCTTTCCACTGAGCCACATGATCAAGAAAATCTAAGAATATTCAAAATCATGATTAGAAATCATGAAGATCAATGCCTATATTGCTATAATTCAAATTAGGTCAAAACCAACACTAGAATTTGAGAAAACAGGGCCCACAAAGTCTACACGGGAAATTCAGGGGTAAATTATCCAATTAAACAATAGGTGATCAAAAACCATCACCTAATTGCTTAATTAACTCAAAGATTCATCCAATTTAAAATTCCAAGCAAAACCCCCAATTTTAGGTATAAACCCAAACTCTTAAATTGAAGAATTCGACACTAATGATGGAAGATATATGATTAACAACCTTCTAAATCATAACCTAGCACAAACCCAATCAATTTCATCATTTAGAAGCTTGGATAGAACATCCAGTAAACCCTTTTTTAATCTTCCATTACTGATGAACAAAAAAAAGAAAAAGGGATTCTATGTTTATTAGGGATTATGAAATAGCAAAAGGATTAGAAGGACTTACCACCAAGATTTGCCTAGAATAGTTCCCAAGAGCTCAATTTTGGAATGGCAATAAAAGATAGACTAAGGGCTTTTAATAAACACTTAATGAATATAACAGGCCCGATACTGATACAGCAGTATCGTGATCCCTATGATGGCACCGCCCTAACGTCCAGTCAGACCGTCGGGACGGTCAGTCCATCAAATAGCTTGACTGCCCCAGCGGCCATCCCACCATTATGGTGGTGCCGCTGGGACGGTACTGGTGCCGCCCTGACGGACACTAGTATGAGAAATCCCAAAAATTATCTCAATTTAAACGAAATCCCCACTAACTCTCGTGGCCAGATGGTAACAATCCACATGCAAAGACGCACAAAACACTCTACGAAGGTACTCATGGCCTTGAAATTCCCAACAGAGATCTCGTTAACAGAGTCAACTCCCGATACCTTAGTTCCAACTTGCCAACTCAAGTTCCAAAATGCACACGAGTGCATTGGGAATCGAATTAGATATACACACCAGTTCTAAAGGACCATTCGGACCTCTCGGAATCTATGTATTTCCAAAAAAGGTCTATTTACCCAAAAATCAATATTTAGAGCCCGTTTGGATTGGCTTATAAGTTCCTTATAAGCTCTTTTCAGCTTTTTTGAGTGTTTGGCTGGCCAGCTTAAAGTCATTTTGTGCTTAAAATAAGTCTAAAAAAATTAATTGGGCCCGTTTAGCTTAGTTTATCTAAAGCAGCTTATAAGCTGAAAATAGTTTATAAGCCAAAAAAATAAGTTGGCCTACCCAAACTTATTTTTTTTTTGCTTATAAGCTGAAAACAACTTATAAGCTGCTTTTTTTAAGCCCATCCAAATAGGCTCTTAGTCAACTCTTTTTTGCTTTAAGCCTGAATTTCACAAAAAGTCGCTCGAATCGAATCTAACCACCTCGGGAAGCATGTCAACAGTCCCCTCCGGTCACAAGTGAGCTAACCAAGCTCGGGAAAGGGTCAAAAGTATTGGAAAGACTATAACGACCAATCGGGTCATTACATATACTTCTATTATCCGGTATGGGCCTTCTCATTGGGAATGACTGGTCCAGATTTTGAGTGGTTGCAAAGCTTTGCAGGGCCTTTCTTCTTTCTGTTGGCTTTTGAGATCTTGTCATCATTCGGAACATACCCTAAACCTAAGCAAAAATATTCTTTAAGAATGGGGATTGGTTTTGTGATGCTGTGTAGGCTTCTTCCTATGCTTCGCCCCGGTTCAAACCCATTCTGGAGCATAGTTGAGGAAATTATTTAGTACATTGTAGGCATGGATACTTGTGTGAAATCTTCTTTATAGGCAACCCCTCCTAGTTCCACCACGTGGAAATATGTTCCGTTGGAAGTTTCTTTAATGATTGGTACCTAGATGTCTGGGTAGTTATGGATACTACAATATTCATGAATTACGACCTCATGCCATACCTTACAAACTTTATGACCTTATAGAGTAAGGACGGTATGGCTCCTGCCATGTGAATCCACGGTCTTGCTGACAGAAAGTTGTAGCTAGCCACTATCTCTATGACTTGGAACTCTGTGATGAACTCACCGGGCCCTATTTGGAGACAAAGGTTGAATTCCTTTCTGGAGTCACATTGAGCTCCATCAAATGCTCTTACATTCATATGGCTTTGGCAAATCTTCCCGAGATCATAGCCTAATTGGCTGAGAGTGGATTCAGGAAAAATGTTGAGACCAACCCCGTTATCAATTAAAACTCGAGTTACCACTTTGTTTCAGCACATGAAGGTGATCTATAGTGCCTTGTTGTGCGCTGTGCCTTCTCTGGGTAGCTCTTCACTAGTGAAAGATATTTAATATTCTCCTATGATATGTGTGACCATCTCGGACAGATTTTCAGTGCTTGTTCCTGAGGGGGCATGGGCTTCGTCTAGCATTTATAGTAAAGCCAGACGGTGTTGAGGTGAGCTCAGCAATAGCGCTGGTACATATATTTGAGCTTGCATTTTCTTAGAATCTTCCACATTAGAGCATTCTTTGGGCTGCATCCTACGCCAAAAGTCTTCAGCCTCACCATCAATAATGGGCTTTGTTTGATTCCCCCTCTTTCCTTGGCACACCTTGGGTAAATTCTTCAGGTGTATAACATCTCCCAGAATGCGTCATTCCATAGGAAGCTTCCACTTGCATAATGAATTCTTTTCCTGGTGCAACTATCACTTCTTGAGATACCGATGTTTTGATTGGCATAGGGATTAGCACTTTATACTGTGGACGCTCTTGTAATGTGAGCGATGTCACTGTTTTAACAAGTGCTTGCATTGGATCTCGAATTACAGGCTTACATACAGTCCAATGTTTTTCCCTTTCTATTAGGTGAATCATGTTGTTACCATGATTAGCTAGGGGATTAGTGTTCACCTTTGTTATAGCAATCTGAAGAATCGTCTCTTTTTTGTCAATCAAATCTTGTATCTTATATTTCAGATTGATGCAATCTTCAGTACTGTGTCCGTTTGCCCCAGAATGGTATGCACATGTTTGATCCATTCGAAAGAATCTATTTTCGGGATTGATGGCCTTTGGTGGGACAGCTTGGTTCATTCGTGCAGCATTTAATCTCTCGAATAGTTTAGTTCATAAAAGCTATTATCGAATTTGAATTTTGCTTTTTTTTTACTAGCTTCATCACAAATGTCCCATTACTGATGGAGAAATCTATTTGGAAGAGATATTTTTTAGTTGTGGGGTAAACACACTAGCAGACTTCTTTTCAAAGTTAGGACGCGACAAATTATGGGCATTTGGCGGTGGTTGGTTTTGGTAATTTGTTGGTGGATTATTTTGTGGGGCTCTGTAGGTAGGTGCGGGAACTTGGAAAATTTAGATATAGAGCACTGTAGTTTGGTGGTCCCATTTGGAAAGTCAATTGCGGATCTTGGTAGTTTGGTGGTGGTGTTTTAAAATTGGGTTATGCGTGGTGGTGGTGATTGATAGACTTTGACAGGAGATTGGAGCTCTTTTTTCTTTTTAGATTTTGGGCTAGGTGTATGGGGAGCGTTTGCCACGTCCTCTTTCTTGTTCCTAATGAGTCCCATAGTGCTTTGTCTGGTAGCTTTGCCGGCTACGCTTGTAATTCTTCCCAATTTGAGACTATCTTCTATGGCTTCTCCCATCTTCACTAATTCGGAGAACAGCCTTCCGCAATTGACAACATTCGATCATAGAAGTCCGCTTCTTGCTAACGGATGAAAATGGAGACTATCTCTTCTTTGATCATCAGTAGTTGCATATGAGCAGCTTCGGCCCTCCATCTTTTCGGATACTCACAGTACTTCTCTGTGGATTTTTGTTTCACCTTTTATAGGTAGTACCGGTCTGGTACTATTTTAATGCTAAATTGGAACCTTTACATAAAGGATCCCGCCATGTGCCTCACCGACGTATTTCTTGTGCAGTGAACCATTTGGATGCCTCTCCAGTTAGACTTCGACTGAATAGCCTCATGATGAGCACTGGGTTATTTCTGACACCGAGCAGTTGGTCGCTATAAGCTCGTAAATGGGCCTTGGGATTGTCTGTTCCATTGAATATGTCAAACTTGGGCACTTTGAATCCCTCCGGTAGATCCAAGCCTAAATACATAAAGAGATCATTGTAGCTCAAGCTCGTTGCCTTGTGGGTAGCTCTAGTGGACTGTTCCTGCATTTCAGCCATCATGCACTCTATTTCTTTGTCACGCTTTTCTTATTCGGCTCTCCAAGCCTTTTCCATCTCCTCATAATAGTTAAGCTCTTGGTGATCTAGGGAAAAGGTGCTTGGTGTGACGGGGATATGGAAAGAAACGGTTGGGTGTGCCGGGTGGCTTTTGGATGTGTGGGTAGTTTGTGTGGTTGGTTAAGAAATGGTGCTTGGGCGTATAATGGAGTTAAGTAGAGTGGATTGTGATGCCTAGTACGACAACACTAAATGGATAGTTCCGGGGACTTGGACAGTGGTGAGAAGTACTGGGGTGTAGTATGACATCCCACCATGAGTTGGTTCTGTAGTGTGAGTTTTGGTAGGCGGGAAAATGGTCGGGCGGTGGTGAACATTGAGATGGAAACAGTAGAGGGGGTCTTCGTGCCTCACCAGGTATTTCTTTGGCATCACTTTCCATTTCAACTCTCGTGGCCTTCTTTTGAGGGTCAGCAACCTTCTCAAGTAGCATGTTTATCATATCCTCAGAGTGCGAGGGTTTTTTTGGGTTCAGTGGGGGCGAGTCCTTGATGATGAGTTCGTTCTGATTGTGCTTATCATCAAAAGTACCTGTAATGACCCACCCGGTCATTACTTAATGCTTCGCGAACCTACCCTCAATCTAGACTAAATCTCGAGGATTTTTCAATTTTTATTGCAACGATAATCGAGTTTTTATGAAGTGTTATTTTAAATTGTGATTATCAATTGCATGAATGGTAATAACAATACGTTGGATGTTGGGTTGGTTGGTAAGGGTTCACCTACTGGGTAGTAATAAGGTAGGTGCCCGCACGACCCGTAAGTTAGGTCGTGACAGTTGGTATCAGAGTCTAGGTTACCAGTCTCACAAATACAAGAGAAAATGTCCAGTGAAGTCTTGCGGAATGGTAAAATGATGTCCGTACTCATCCGCAAGAGGCTATTAGACATCTAGAAGTTTGCCTTTTGCTCAATCTATTGTGCTACATCCAATACTCCGTCTCCTAGTTAGATCCAATTGGTATATGAGCGATTCCAATTAGTATGTTGAAGAGCGAATTGGTATCTGTCGATTCCAATTGGTATATTATTATAATGACTCAAGGAGGACCTTCTATGAGTAGTATGCGTGTTAAGTGAGTGAACAAATGGAAATTCCGTTGCCAGTATTGAGTGTTATAATTTGTGTATTTATTTTGGGAAGGTTAATAAGTCGAAAGTGCATTCGTACTCGTCGAACAAAATCCATGTTTGTATGCGCTAAGCAAACGAATGAACCCCGGCATGACCTGAGCCCAGATTTTTCCCCAGCATCGCCATAGTGAGGCCAGCCTCACCATAGCGATTCCGCTGCCGCTGTCAAGTGACCGCCGCAGTGACGCCTCAGATGTGTATCCTTCCCTCCTGTTCCATGTTTTCCCAACCTGTTCATTCATCAATGAAATTCAAGAAAAATCCAATTTCAAAGAAAAAACCTGCATAGAAAAATCCGCCAGACTAAGGCAATTTTCTTACAAGTTCCCTAACCGGGGCACCCACACCAAAAATAACAAAAAATTATCAAAATATCCCAAACAAACCGAAAATAGGAAATTGTCTTAACAAAAGGAGCTACAAAGGCAAATAATAACCAACCTGATATAAAAGGGGGGGGGGGGGGGATCTCTAAGCCACTCCTTTGGTGGTCACCTCATCACCTCTGTCATCTGAGTCGCTGGAGTCCTTGCTGCCAAGCCCGGACGCACTCAGAAAGGAGAACTGGGGGACATCTCAGGTGGTCACCTTGGGGTGCTTCTCCTTCGGGATTAGGGTCTTCAAAAGGCTTTTGACTCCTTTACACATCCTCACGAATAGCTTGTCCCTAACTCGGTTCTTTTTTTTTTCCCGATGCAAGTTTTCTCGGAGAGCCACATGGGCCTATCATCTTGGACTGAGTGTCCAAATAACCCTTCATCACATAGAGGGTGAAATAACCTGCACCAGCAGCAGCACTAAACAACTTGGCCTCCATGGAAGGTCGTGCAAACCCCATCATGGACTCCTTTACCGTAGCCATATAAACCTCCATGCGCTCTAAGGTACTCGGTGCCTATGAAAGTCAACACCCATTGCCACCTCCCCCTTTGGCCCTAGCGGTCCTTATCAGCGTCTGAGTCTGTCCTTCTCCTGTTGACCCTGCTTGATGCTCCCTTAATCATCAAGGTGCCAAGCGGAACATCACACTCAATAAATCAGTTGCAATGTTCAAAAGGCGCCCCCGCGTTTTTGCATAGGTGGGTAATCGGGGAGGGAAATATCAAGCTCGAGCTAGCCTTGTCCATGAAACACCGCCATTCCTCAATCACTTGTATCTCCACATTCACGGGCATGTCCACTAAAATGCAAGCAACCATAAGGGCCTGAGGGTTAGTGACATCAGTAGTGTTGCTCGAAGGGCGAACCAGTCGGCCAATGAGATTCGGCCACCTCCAAGCCTCGAATGTAAAGTGACGGGTCTTGATGGCTGACTGGGTAATACCCCATGTAGTCTTCCTTCTCTTGGACTCTTTCACCAACTTCCTCACCAACCACGGCCCGTTCCCCTCGTGGTCCTTGGCCCTAAACTCAGCCTGCGAAGGGTTTGGCAAACCATGGAAAGCATTGATCTCCTTCGTACCAACCTTTATATTGACCCCTTTGATAGTCACCTCATGTTCTGGGGTAGCCCAATCAATTGTATGGAGCATGGCATAGAATTGCCTAACCCAGTTACAGTTGATATCCCCGGTTCCTCAACCAGTGGACCCCAACCCGTATGATACAAGCATTGGTAAAATTCAGAGGCTAGCTTTTCAACCTGGTCCATAATAAATGCCCTCTCATTAAACAGACCCTTGGTCTGCTGCTCCATGAAGCACCTCTTGCAAGCATGAGAAGCGAACCTAACATATGCAGGGGCAGCGGGTGGTTGTTGTTGTTGTTGATGTCGTTGTTGTGGATTCACCACAACAAACTGAGAATGTTAGCCTATAAAGGGAATATAAAGTTAGAAAAATGTGGCACAGAGATTAGACAGTGGTAGGACATCCATGATTAAGTTAAAAACCCGTTCTATAGGTTTCTGCCTCAGCCACCTTCACTGCGGCAGCAGGATGGCCGCCGTGGTGAAGCCGCGATAGCGGCAAAAAGACTGCCACAGAGGAAAATACTCCGCCATAGTGCTGCTTCATCGCTGTAGCGGGCACGCTATAGAAAGTAGGTGTCTGCTACGCAGACATCATCCAAAGTGGACGGTCCTCTCTAAGCGACACCATGAGCGTTACAGCGGTACCGCAGCAGCGAAGGGGGGTCCGCCGCGCCTTCTACAGCATGCAAACCCTCCTACCCAACTTTTAGAAAACCCAAAAATTCACCATAGTTTCCATATTTTTTGCAAGGATCGAGAACAATGATAGCATGCATGACCTGTACAACCTACAACAGCCTATTTCAACTACAATAAGCACCAAATTTTGAGCAGGAACATCAAAAATTGAACCTTTACCAAACACCCCCACCCCAACATGAACTACCCCATTTCAAGCAGATCTTTAGTATAAAGCAATGCTAGGTTAGTGTGAACGACGAAATAACCTTCCATAACCCAAGAAATCAAAAACCCTTGTTCAAAGGACCAAAATGTTTTGCTCTAATCTAGAAACTTAGGCACGGAAATTTCGGAATAGAAGGCCATAATTAAGTTGTAGGACAATGAGAGGGAGTACATACCTTGAAATGGTTAGAGATCTGCAAGTTTTTGCTCTGAAAGGTAACCCTTGGGTGATAGAGAAATCCTTCCTTTTCCTTCGTACTTGAGTAGTGTAATGAGAAATGGAGAGGGTAAGGTGTTTAAAAGGGGAGTGGGGAGGGAGATGAGAAATCTAACAAGATGAATAAAGGGAAAAAAAATTCATAGGTAGGGAGAAGTTTTTCGATTATGGGGTATAAGGGGAGAGGAATGAGGGGTGAACTGAATCACCCCACCCTTTTAAAATTGCCTGTGTACCGGTGCGGCGGTGGATAGACCGCTGCAGCGATACCACTATAGCGATCTGCTGACCGTTGTAGCGAGCTGTACCTTTTCCAACCTCTGTGAAATTCTTTCTTTTTGGTGACGATAACTCGAAGTCCTGCCTCCTGGGGTGTAGGGGATAGGAGCATGACCCTTACCCCATCCCACGCCATTCGGGGACGAACGGTTTTTTAATTGGTACCTGGTGTATCGATCCGTTTGGTCATTATTTAATACTTCACGAACCCACGCTCAATCTAGACTAGATCTCGGGGATTTTTCAGTTTTATTTGTAATGATAACCGAGTTTTTATGAAGTGTTATTTTCAATTATGATTATCAATTGCATGACTAGTAATAACAATGCGCTGGATGATGCGTTGGTTTGTAAGGGTTCGCCTACTAGGGAGTAATATGGTAGGTGCCCACTCGTAGGTTGGGTTGTGACAGTACCAGTCATTTTTACCTTGCCTTTGTCTTGTTCGGAAAGAGATGCTATTGCAGCTTTTGATCTAGCGAAGTATGCTAGCGCGGAACAACACGGATTAACCTTTTCTATATGAGAAAAAAACTCAAAAGCAAATGATGTTAGTACATTAGACAATAACAGGAAAGCAAGATATCGCACGTAGTTAGTATGTAAGCACATAGAGCACATAAAATTCATGTATTTTATTTAAACGTCTGATCGATCCTCTATTCCAGGGTTTTTGGTATTTTGGCTCTCTTGAGTCATTTGGGTTTTGGTTTGGAAGTCTATGGTTGGTTTTGCATTAAACGATCTTCTTGATGCTTGGTTGTGCTAACTAATTATGCGAAAATATATATTTTATATAATATAGGGATCGAGTCATACGTAGACTGCCTACGTATCCCTCTGCAGGGAATTAGGCCCTTCCGTAGTTCGGTTTACATAGAAAACATTTTTCCTAAACCAATTCTACGTGAAAGTATCCCAGACCAGGCCCGTTAAGGGTATCCTATGTATCCCGCCTCGGGACATTAGGTCGGACGTAGTTTCTTTTACATATAAATGGTGGTGGGGATGCCTGGCCGAAGGCCTAACATCCTAGTAACGGGGCAGGAGCACTACCCAAATCACCCCGCTTTGCATCCGATGCTCTAATTCGAACTTGAAAGCTTCGCATTCTTCGATATCGTTCCCAGGCGCTCCCAAATGGAACAAGTTAATCCTTCTTTGAGATAGTTCGCCCAATGAGGGTTTCCAAGTAGCCTTGACTAGATAGACCTTCCCAGTACACGATAACTTCTTAAAAATATTAGCATACGAATCCTTAAAGATAGTAAAGTCGTAATACCAAATGTGGAGGTCTAAAGTGATACCTTAATTTGGAGTGACCATGTCATGGGCCAACAAGGATTGGGGTCCCAATAACTTATGGATCGTCTTGTCATCAATCATTCTCACGATCCTTCTTCTCAGAGCCAAGCACTTGTCCGTAGTGTAGCTGAGTTGGTTTTTTTGGAAAGGGCCCCTCTTGTGCACATAAATCGGAGCACAAGATAGTAACTTTTCATAGCTAGCACATGTAGCACCTACACTCTTCATCTTTTCAAAGAGTTTTTCGCATCTCACATGCTATGGCATGACACTGTAGGGACAAGAAATCGAACCAATTTTATGAAGGTGGGTTAATGGGTCCCTGTGATCTATCGTTGCTATCCCCTTAGGCTATAGAGGAGGTAGTGATGCCTCTTTAGATGACTAGGTCTGCTATTGTGGCTTGGATTCCTCCTCAAGATCCTTATCTTCTTCCTCAATAGTGTCAATGTTGACTATCAAAGGCACATAGCCACGTGTTATTTCTTTGACCTTATCTAAAAGGTTCTCTCGGTAGTGCTCCAATTTTGTAGTCTCTTTGGGTGGGTCCCCAGCTACGTCCAAAATTCGGTTGGCCTCTTTGATCTTGGTTCGGACCAATTTGATCTTTTTTCTCTAGCTTATGAATACAACAACAACAACATACCCATTTGTTGATCCTTTGTCCTCGCTAGCGGCATCATACCCTGTAATAGCATTGCTTTGACTTCTTTTCATGTCCATGATAGGAAATCAACCTTTTCAAGAGGTGTAAAGGGTTATTTTTTTTTTAATATTCGTGGTTTTTTGGCTATTTGGAATTTCTTTGTGTCTTTCATTGGGACAGTGGTCGGAACATAGGATCAACCAATCATTCAAACGAAATACATGAAATGCATAAGCATTTTATCATATAGTCATGCAATAAATTATGCTACTTGCATTTCTAAAGCATAGTCAACCTAGTCGATTTGAAACATAAATGTGCCATTTTCCTTAAACCACTGCCCCATAAATCATAGTTTCATTAATAATACTTTTCCCTAAGGGATTACCAAAGATCATAAAGCATAAAGTAAAATCACCAAAAAGGCCCTCCAGAGGACGATGACAAAGTTCTATAGATCCTTGCTATCTTCGCCTTTCGAAGGCCGGTCTAGATAAGGAGATGACTCCATGTCAATATGGCATCCATCAAAAACCCTTTCTCTGTGAATGTCATCGGTGCGGTGTCATCCATTGTATTCTTTATTCGGTCATCAAGCTCCAATAAGAAATCATGTGTGAACTCTAACTCATGTGTCAAACTGTCTATGATGGCTTATGTCACGACCCAGCCTCGTAGGCCGTGACTAGTGCCCGAGCTGGACACTCGTATACGTACCTGTTAGCTATAATCAACCCGAAACCAAACATAATATGGAAACTTATAAAAGCAATACGTCGTCTCAGAACTGTCACATATATACATCAAGGTAACATGTCTCCTGAGGAGTCACAATCAATCAAGCATGACATAATACGCAAGCCGACAAGGCTGTCACTACGTACGGGAACATCCCCAAAATATATATACAAGCCGACGAGGCTGCTACTACATACAACATTCCAATATATATATATATATATATACATATATATATATATATATATATATATATATATATATATATATATGCAAGCCGACAAGGCCGCCACTACGTATGGGAACGTCCCAATGATAAGTCTTGCTAACACAGCCAAACAACATCGGTACACAACCCACACATATGTCTACAGACCTCTAAGAGTATTAACAGTGACATATGACGGGACAGGGCCCCGCCGTACCCCTGGATAAACATATATATACATAAAAAGGATCTGTACCAAAAGTCTGGGCTCCAGAACAATGGAGCACTCCAAGACAACAGAGTAGAAGCCCTAAGCTGGAGGATCACCAAAGCGAGTATCTGCACCTGCGGGCATGAAACGCAGCCCCCCGATGAAAGGGGGTCAGTACGAGATATGTACTGAGTATATAAAGCATGAATTACATTAAGGAAACTCAAAACTGAAGTAGAGATTCCAGGAGACAAGTATGATAATCAAGAAATCACTGTACCTGTGCCTTATGAAACAAAATCATATATATCATTATCACATACCATACCCGGCCCATTATGGGACTCGGTGAATAAAGTCGTGTACACGTATACCATACCCGGCCCATCATGGGACTCGGTGCCATAATCATATCATCATATCGTCATATCATCATATCATCATATCATTATATACATATACTGTACTCGGCCCTCTTATAAGGGACTCGGTGAATAATGCAGTGACACTGTGCACGATAACATACCCGGCCCGGGACTCGGTGAATAATATAATAACAGTATGCACGAGTAGAATATCATGAGCAACCATATGCAACTAAATCATTATCTGAGACTCAATAGAATAAGTAGAATAGCTAACACTCGAGTATTAAAGGTGATAGTCATGTTGAGTACCCTTTTAAACATCGCTATGGACTATATCAAATAGAGCCTCAGGAATCATAGACATGTATCAAGATAATATCTTATGAAAGTCAAGGACATTAGTCATCGTAGAGTCTCTAAGAATAGGAGCTTATACATACCGACTACTATCCAACGTATAGAAGACTCGAGAGGCAATAGCTCAATTACCTTAAGAGTTCTAACATCAAGAAGTGAATAAGAATCATGAATCACACTCGAAATTTATGAAGAGGGTTACCCCAAAGCTCATATCATACGTCACTTATATCTAAGACATGCCAAAAGAAAGAAAGGACAGTTTTACATACCTTTAACGCTTATCCGTAACACAATACATATACACTGCCCGAAGTGTCTCAACCTATATTAAGACGTCAAGAATTATGGTTAAACTACGGGAAGGTTCAAAACGTATTCCAACATTAGTAACTCCTTTCTAGGTAATTAGACGATGTTTCCCTTACATTCAAACCAACTACATAACAACTAAGTCAACATCAACAACCACACGTTCAAGTACCATATTAAGACTAATCAAAACAAGATTCGAGAACACTCTAAACACCCCGCATGACATTTCAAATCAGCCCACATATCATAGCAGTCGATAATAACCTACATACGGCTACGACATATCCAAGTTATTCTTAATGATCCTTAGCCATAACATTTTCATCGAAACGACCTTATAACAGCCTAACCAATATAACAACATAAAGGTGCCCGAAAATCTTACAAACATCTACAAATACACCAAGCAAACCACATACGCTTATTATATATTATTCCATACATTCATTTCATCTAAATTAGTGAATTATACCAGCCAACAAACGACGGCAACTTCATTCATTCATATGCAAGAAAACTACATTAATATCACAATAAGTTCTACAACAGCCCACAAAACAAGTACAACTTCAACTTTAACCATTTAATTCCTTCATTCTCATCACCTAATCCATGACAACAACAACCAAAATGTTACTTAAAATTGATTCACCATTTCCAAATAAAAACAGCCCCCTACACGGCTTCAACAACACTTCAACATCAACATACATAATTCCATATATCCAATTCACATTTACCAAATTGTACAAGTCAAAATCCCTACTAAAACGTGTAGAAAATGATCAAACCTTACCTTAACAAATTGACTTCTCAACGTGGCTGAAATTTAGTGAATTTAAATACACGTTCTTGCTGCCCTTCAATGGTTGATTCTCATTCCCATGACCTTCAATTGACTTAGAACACCTTGGAAAAGTTAAATTTGAATCAAGATTTGTCAGCTTGATTTAGCTCAGCCATAGCCGTGAGCTCTCCCTCTCAATCTCTATAGTTCACAAAATGTGAAGATGATGAAAATGAAATAAGGGCTGGTCTATTAGTCATCAAGTTGGCATTTATATGTTGTCCATGGGCTGGACACGAGCCCCACACAAGGCATGGGCCAATCATATTTGGCCATGCCATGGTGGGGTCCACACGGCCCACTAACCTCTTATTAAATTTTAATTAGTCTTAATCCCCACTTAATAATCTAATCATGGTTAATTAATCCCTAATCTCCACTAATATTCCTTTACCAATTAAAATTTATAAGCAATTCGTGTACTAATTAAAATCGAAGATTAAAAGTCTCTATCTTATTCCCGGAAATAATCTTGTCCTCAAATTTACCTCAATTTGCTTACAAATATTCCAATGTACAAAAATACAGGATATAACAGCTTGATCACACACAATTCTTTCAAAATATTGAGCATCCCTATCAGCTAGCGTCTAGATCAAGCGAGCCCTGATTTCAGCCTTAGAAGCCTTGTTTTGGATACAGTGATAAAGGATAGGACTAGGGGGAAGAGTGCCTTGCAGGTGAACCATCAACCAATCTCAATAGTCTTCATCAAAACCTGGGTTGAACCTATCTTGATCCAAAGTATTTGGACCCCAAATGACGCGACCATTCCACTCTCGGACTAGGTCTCCGCCTTTTTGGATATTATCTTCTTAATAGTCGATTATAAACTCTCCCATGTTTCCTACTTGGGGTATGATCTGGGTCCTACCAAACTTTCTCAATAGTCGAGCAGGCACATAAGGGTGGATCCCTCGGATTCCCATAAGCGGCATGAATGGATATGAAATCGGCGAGCATTCGTTGTATGCTACCCTCTTTAAGCCTAGAGAAGATCAATTCCTAACTTTGCTTAGTTTGTTGTCCCATGTTTGGGCAATGAGCATAAAGGTCATCTTTCCCTGTTTTCTTGCTCAACTATTGGGTACCCTCCACCTTGATCAAATATTTAATGATCCACCATTGTAGGAGTAGGTGATACCCTTGTAAGTAATTGTAGTAGATTTGGAATATGATTAGGGCTCGGTACATATCGGCAAGAATGATAGGGATTAGGTCATAGTACTTGGTTTTCCCTGTCTGTTGCTATGCCATGAAACATAGCATGGGTGACTGAGATAACTTGGGTATCTATGGCTTGATGTCTATCTTTCAGGAATACCATAAGTCCTAGCAAGCAAATGGTGAAGGCAAAATGTTGGGTGGCTTCCCACTCAGCAAAGGACTTGAATTCTTCGGGGTGCTCTAGAAATCCCTTTTGGGTGCCAAACAGTTCATGTAATTCTATAAAAGCTACAGTTGGGCCAAATATCCAATTGGCATGGCATAAGGATAGCATTTTTAGGATTTGGTTGGGGGTAGGCTTATGTGGGATACAGAAGTTTTGGTCAGGTTTCTTTCTCTTTATTAGGCTTGTTCGGATGTTGTCTATCACATCCCGAAGCACCTCTACAGTTGGAGCCATCTCTACATCGTCCCTAAATCTGAACACTTGGTCGCTTTTCGTTGTTCCTCAGTATTCATCCAACCCAACCAAATTTTCAACATATCGGGTGCCTCGAGAACCATGTAAAATTTCAAATTTATGTGCATTAACAAAAAATAACACGGTTAATTCCCTACCCCTATGGACAATGATTTAGCACATAGACACACAAAATGTTTCCATTTAGCACATGGTGGGAAGTTGTAACGACCTGTTCAGTCGTTATTTAATATTTCGCAAAACCATGCCTAATCTAGGTTTAGGATTGTAAATAATAAGCTCCATGATGTGTTTTATGAGTTAAGAGTGGGAAAAATCAATTTCTGAAGGATTTGGAAATTTCGGGCCAGAAAATAAAGTTAACCGCCATACCGGTACCGCTATAACGGCTTAGCAACCGCCGCAGCAGTCCACACGGAACAGTAGCCCTGATTTTTGTACTTAGTATATTTTTCTCTCCTTTTTCAACAAAATACTCTCAAGGGCTGCTCCTTGGGTTCCTCATGAAAGAAAAACCATTGACCCCAAGAAAAAGAAACCCTTCTAATTTCTTTTTCGCCCTTCCGTACGAATATTATCGCTCATGGATTCGGATGAAGGCTAAGAAGATGAGAAATTCTTGGAGAATCAAATATCTTTTTGTTAAAGAGGTAGGTTATGGTTTACTTTAGTTAGACTTTGATTAGGAAATCATAAATACACTTAGAGTTAACGGGAGAATGCATGCTTAGGTCTTCGGACATGGAGTTTGATTGAAGGACTTGTTAATGTGACTAAAATATGGTATGATTATGGCTATAATAATAATAATGATTTAGTTAATAGAAAGTGATGTTCTCGGTAAGGATATACCCCATGTTTACTTTATGCGACCCTAGAAGGGGGTGAATTCCGTCTGTATATCCTTTTTCGTTGAATGTTCATACAGTTGTTTCCTTGAAAATAAGAGGTTGTGTTAAAAGAATTATATTGAGTTAGGTTGGCATTACGCCCATCAAGGGCTGGAATTATGATTGAATTGTCATGTGGTTTCGTGCATTGCATTACATGGTTTATGCAGAGATACAAGGAACAGGAAAGGCTAAATATGGGCATTGTGTTATCTGGCCTTGTGGCCGTTGAGCTGAGTACATGAATTACATATATGTATATGATTTGGATCCGCGATCGAGGTTCGTTTCGGGGCGGAGGGTTGTGCTTGGGTCCGAGGAATTTTCCGGAACGAGTGGTACATGGATACCATGGGTCCCCTACAGGTCATGGATACTGAGCAAAGACATCAGATAGCGTGTATATACAGTGTGTTTGGGCCCTGCATCGCATTTGCATTGCACTACTTCTCATGATTTTATGTTATACATGTGTATACTACTGTCGTTAATATTGCTCATTTATTTCATGTGTGTTGTTGACAGTCTGGTGGGAGGGTGAGAGTTACTAGGTTGGATGAAAGTAGGGAATGGTTATGATTTAGTAGAATACTTTATATTTTGGGAATAAAAGGAGTGACCTTCGAGAGTGAAAAAGGTAAGGGGGCGAGGTGGTAATAATCCTTATTTAAAACCCTGAGGTTCATTGACTTACCTGCTTATCTTATTGACTTTATATTATATTGCGTGAACTAATCTTAGTAGACGTATGATGCTTACCAGTACATGTGGTTTACTGGCACTACTCTGGCTACGCCCTTTTTGGGTGTAGATGTGTGCAGGTTATAGCTGAAGTTTCATCGCGTAGATCTATCGGATGTTCTCTTACAGGTTCGCCTATCTCACTCCCGGTGGAAGCTGTGTCATTTATGTGTCTTCTCGTATTTTAGGCGCTCTTGTACCAGTCTAGACTAGATCCCGAGGAATTCTTTCAGATTTTTGTTGTATTTGAAACGAGTCTATAAGAAGTGTCTACTTTAAATTCTGTAAATTTTAAAGATGTTTGTCGTATGTTTCAAGGGTTGAGTTTATTGGTAAGGGCTTTCCTACTAGTTTAGTAATATGGTAGGTGCCCGCACGACTCGTGGGTTGGGTCATGACAGAAGCAGTGTCTTTTGGGTCATCAATCATCCTGACACAGGGTAGTCTCCTTAATGGGTTTTAGATACATCTCAAATATCCAAAACCCGTCTAGGTAAGCATGCGCTAGTCCTTTGGGATTTGGATTAGCTCTATCCTAGTCAATGCTAGAGTAGGCCTTTCAATAGGAACCCGAGCGGACTACTCGAGGTGAACCGTTGTCAACGGTTGGACGACCGCGTACAAACCCCGCGTACAACATGTTCCAAAGAAAGTTTTTTTTTTCTTTTTAGTGAAGGCTAGACCGCGAGCCCGCGTGTCCACTTGAAATCATGCTTTTTGCTAGTGGTGGCGGAGTTTAGGATATGGATGCATGACACTTTATATTTGTAAGAAAGTAAAAAAGTAAGCAAATTTTCACAATTAAATCACATTATATTGAAACCCTTATGGTTAGAACCTAGAAAATCCACAACAGAGTCGCCATCTGTTATGGTTTACTTTTATATGGCTGCATAAAAGCTAATAAGAGATTGTGCACTATATTTGGATTTTTTGTATTTTTAGAGTCGCCACCTAATTTATAAGGAAAATTAGGAAAACCAAGTTAAAAGAGTTTTATCAAACAAAAAAAATTCTTTTGAAACCCTAATTTGAGGTAAGGGTTCTGGTGATCCGCTAGGGAAGGTTTAAAACACCTAGTATTAAGGATCAGTAGGAAATGGTTGACTTGCGAGATTCAAGGTGTTATTAACTGTGATTATTTGCTAAAATATTTTCTTTGTTGCAAAACTGTCATGTCATATCATAATTCCTTTTTGGCAAAATTTTTAAAGAGAACGAGTAGGTTTTTGTTTATTTGAAAAATGTTTACAAGGGTTGAAGTAATTTCATTTCCAGACCCAAACACACTTAAGATTTTCCCTTGAGTAGAGTTTCTACTAACTTGATCCAATGTCCCGACTTTAGTCCTTATAAGTTATATTTTTAGAAAAAATTGAGATATTCACTCTAGGAAAATAGCGTAGGTTTACAAGTATAAAAAAAGGATTTTGCTTATTTTAATCATCTTAACCCATTTTCAGGTCAACCATGTCCTTGCAAAGCAATCTTACTTCAAATCAAGGTCCAAATGTTACTCCTCTTGTTTTATTGTCTGTTTGGGCTTTGGGCCCAAAAAGTTTTAAAATAACTTTAAGTCCATATGAATTTGAAAAGTCCTTTTTGTGTTACTTATTTTTTCAGAAATAAGTTTATTCCAAGAAAATCGGCCCGCGTTCAATCTTCACAAGTAAGTCCCAAAAATAGTTTGATCTGTTTAATCTTGTGTCACAGAATGATTCAGTCGTTTTCCAGAATTTTTTAACGCTAAGAAGCCTAAAAACGAGTTCAAATTTCTTGCCCAAAATCCATTTATACATGTGTATGCTTCCAATTTTTCAGTGTTAACATGCTTCAAAAGACTTCACAAAATCCAAAAGTTTTTTCAGTTTCATGCAATGGTTAACTTAACGGTATTTAATTAGATGAAAATCATTTGAGAAAATGCTTAACTTTCTTGATGAACTTCCTATGTTCTAACGCATTCGGGTTCCAATATTCACAAGTATTCATATAAATAAATAAATATATATATATATATATATATATATATATATATATATATATATAAGAAATTTAAGGGAGAAGGGTTAGGCTAATGGGCCTACCAAAGCCCACTAGTTGCCATTTTCACCCATGGTTGGGCCTTCTATGCATTCACATCATCCGAACTCAATAAGATGAATTGGTTGGCCCTTTGGCCCAACACAGGTTCTAGAAAAGGCCCAAGTGGACAAGTGTCTTATGTTTTCCATGCAAACAAAGGAAGGGGAAAAGGAAAATGGTGGTTAGAGAGCACCTAGACTTAGTAAATTTTTTAACAAAATATTAAGGAAGAAAGCACAATTATTTAGGCATGTATACGTATATATATGTCAAGTATATCCTTTTCATTGAGCGAGTTAAACAATTAAGAGATAAAGGCCCGGACAGAAGTACAGGCCCAGATAAGGCAGCATAAAGAGAGAAAGCCCAATTCAGTAATGCTGATGAACAAAACCAAAGGGATAAGCCCAATTTAGTGACAGATAAAGGAAGAAGGCCCAAAACATTATCCACAAAGTTTTTAAGTTCAAATTCTAAAGATATTCCATCGGTATACAAGATATACCACTTTATATATATATACAAGGCATCTATAAATTGTGTATATTTCATATATACCAGTTATATTGTGCAATAACATCATGGTTTTGGCACTTCAATTAACCCTCTAATAGCCCCTTTAAAAGATAAATTCTCTTTATGCATATGTTCAAAGTTTTAACCCACTTTTTAAGATTTGATTTCAAATAAGTGAGATTTTAACTAAAAGGACATAATTCTGACCACAATATCCAACATAACCAAGAAGAGCAGCACAACTACAACTACAACTCCTCTAGGAGTGATATGCAAGACCTTATACCATTTAAACTCCTTAAATCAGTTAACACTTATTCAAACCAGGATATGAGTAGTCTACTTCAAAATAAGCCACAATCTACCAGTTATAAATTGTGTATATTTCATAAATACCAGTTATATTGTGCAATAACATCATGGTTTTGGCACTTCAATTAACCCTCTAACAGCCCCTTTAAAAGATAAATTCTCTTTATGCCTATGTTCAAAGTTTTAACCCACTTTTTAAGATCTGATTTCAAATAAGTGAGATTTTAACTAAAAGGACATAATTCTGACCACAATATCAAACATAACCAAGAAGAGCAGCACAACTACAACTTCAACTCCTCTAGGAGTGATATGCAAGACCTTATACCATTTAAACTTCTTAAATCAGTTAACACTTATTCAAACCAGGATATGAGTAGTCTACTTCAAAATAAGCCACAATCTAAAAAAAGTAATGTCACTATAGGATCCTATATTGAGGTATTGAAGCAACATAAAAATTATAAAGATAAGAAAAATGGATCAAACAAAGAAGAAAACGACAACAGGTCATACAGGCTTGTTGTTTAATCTAAATATCAATAGAAAATCTCAGACCAGTGTACATACTCTTTCAAACAGCATATGAAATCAAAGGGAATGAGGGAAAGGGATATGCAAGGACTCAGACTTAAGTAGCCATCATGTAATCAGTTCACTATATGAATCCCCTTCCATGTGGCTTTTATTTCAAACAAACTCAAAAAACAATCACGCTGTACTTAAATGGCAGTGTCAATATAACTATATGGATAGGCACGAATAACGAAGAAGGGCAAATATTATAGCAATAAGGTCATACATGATCAATATGCAAGACTCAAGTTGTTAGTCAAAACAGGAACTGTCATTTTTCAGGCCAAGCACATAGACAACAAAACATGGAAATGACCTTTGTACTATCTAGAATACCAAAAGCAGAATGCATATAGTAGGACAAGAAACATGGAACCAAACAAGTGCGGTTCTTACCCTTACAACCTAGGCCTCACCATTTCACCGAAAAAATTACCTTGTTCATGCAAGGCTCCCTTCTCCTCTTGATCAGAGTCTCAGAGGGTCCCATAAGACATGACTCAACATGGAGGAACCCCAGCAGCCTGAAATTAGTAGTATTGGGCTGCGTTTTGGTAAACTAAAGGCTTTTCTTCTTTCTAGCCCTAGGTAAGTCGCAACTCTACATTGTCATTCCTATGTGACAACTTCTTAGTCTTTTACCATTAAGTAACTTAGATAAATCTTTTTTCCTATTTTTATGAGTATTTTTCGCTAAACATATCTTCAGTTAAATCTAAGCTGAATGACTCATATGCTTACATGTATAAATGGATAAATTTGATACATGGTCAATAGAATGTACATGACACCAAACATCATGAATGAGTTAATGTAAAGACTAAGGCAAGATTGCATATATACATGCACAAGACTAGAACTGAACTCAAAATAGGATTACTTGGTCAAATCAAAGGATCATATTAACACACATATATGACATGACCTTGTCTAGACTCACTTATCAACATCAGATGAGAAACACAAAAAAAAAAAAAAAAACTATTTCAACAAGGGTACAACTAAACCAAGACACAAGACAACCTATTGGCAAATGAACTTTTCCACAAATGAACACATAAGTGATAGTCAAAACATCTAGGTAGATATCTCATTTGAATTAATAAGCTAATCATGAATCAAGCATAGGATTATTATGGCATATGACTGACTATGGACTGATCAACTTCAGATAAGCACATAATTAGACAATTTCACTTTGAACAGAACTTATAAGCATGCTGATACTTAGATAGACCTACTTTGACTCATATTAGGCTGATATAGCATCCAAAATAGATTGAACCACAAAACACTTCAGATTCATTTTAAACCTTTTTAGGCCCAAAGCCCAAACCTTAAGTCATTTAAAAAAGAAAAATACACTTGAACTTTATTTTGGGTAAAGGTTTAAAATAGGATATGGTTGACCTAAAATTGGACAAAAAGCTAAATAAAAAATGTAAAATAATTTTTATTTTTGTACAAATCCATGGCATATTTACAAAAGAATATACTCAACTTCTATTTATATAAATTCTAAAGATTAAATGAGACATAATACTTAAGACTAAATTAAGTTGAACCCTACCCAAGGGAAACATTGAGTGTGTTTTAGTCCGGAAAGTAATATGGCTATTTTAACTTTATGTCCCATACTCCAAAAGACATAAACTTCTTCAAATAAATGATTGTTTTGCCAAAACAAAATATGAGTTGTGATATACCATGACAAATTATACAAGGAAATAAATATTTTAAGTAAACAATTACCATAATTACACATTGAAGCTCATGGGTCAATTGTATTCTACAGATCCTTAATACTAGGCTTTTTAAAACCTTCCCTAGGGGATCACTAGAACCCTTATCTCGAACTCTGATTTAAAAGGATTCATCTCTCATTTGATAAACCCTTGATGTGCCGTCAAATTATTGCACATTTGATGCTTTTTCACTCTAAGTTTATCTTGTTTTTGACTGAGTTTGTGTTAGTTTTACGCGTTTTGGGTACGTTGTCGATATGTAGAAGTTGGATTGCAAAAACAATTGAAAACAAGGAATTTTAAGACAAGGCACTATTATGCACTTGTACGAACCGTCAACATGCTCGACGGTCCATCAAGTATCTCACCGATCTTGCCTGAGTGAAAGTTCAGAGAATTGGATTTTTGAGGTGCAAAAGGACGAAGAGAGTTGACGGACCATCAACATGATTGACGGTCCATCAATGTGCGTTGACGATTGAGCTGTTGCATGTTGATTCTCTGTCTGATGATCATTAGAGGAACAATCAAAACTCGACAGTACTATCAATGTACAATGGCGGTCTGTCGAGTTGCAAGCCGATATGAATGTTATGTTCTTATTAATTCCGAATTTCCTGACTTGTACAACTACCTAATTAGGTTTTATTTTTTAGACATCTTCAGTGTAAGACTTGTATTGAGAACTTTGAGTTCTTAGTACCTTTCAAGGGCTTCAAGACTATTCTATTTGGTTTATCTTCAATTCTCTTTATAAGTTCAATCAAAAATTACAATTACAATGTCTTGCATTTTTACCAATTCCATGAGTAGTTAAATTCCCTACTAAGGCTGTGGACCCAAGGATGGGTGTTTTGTACACGGGTTTCTAGTTGTGATATATGCATAATGGGTTGTTAGGGTTTGTTAATTCTCCATTATTCATTGTTAGTTGATGGTTGCATACATTATTTATTATTTTTTTTTAATGAAAACCACCAAAGTGGCGTTTTATTCAAAACCAAAGAGTCTGTACAAAATCAAAAAGAAAGGAACAAATAAAAAATAAAAAGATCAAAACATGCAGAAATTACAACCAAACCAAGCTAATCAACTAGAAAATCCTGGATACTTGACTTTCCTCAAATATTCATACCTCAAAGCTCTCACTAGGTGTATGGATTTTAGTCTGTGAATTTTCTTCTATAATTCAGGTATGTAGTTCATCAAGCTTCTAAGGTTGTCAAGTCGTACTCAGAAGAGGGAATGCCAAACAAGAATACACTTATATATTAGCTATCATCTTTCACATAGGGAATGAGCATGAAACACACTAATACCACCCTATATGAATTATGTCAACTAATGTACAAGAGATGATATGGACTTAGGCATTCTGGAAAAAATCTACAACTCTTGAAGACTGCCAATTTGCTTAAGTTGTCGTATGATCAGCTGCAACAGCAATGCCATGCCACCTTATACTTGGAAGTTGCAAAGCTGCTCAAACTGTTGATGATCTGCTGCACAACCTGCATAGTTATTCAAGTTGTTGTTGATGTGCTGCACTGTTAGTAGGTTGTTGCAATTATTGTATCATGTCCTTTTGTCCCTTGTGTATCTGATTCTCAAGTTAGGAACTTGAGCTTTATCTATGTTGATTAACTTCCTTGCCACACTAGGTAATTCCTGAAAATTATGAAACTAAATGGAACCTGAAAAATTAAAAGCTAAGTTAGTCAAAAAATCTGCCACTGCATTCCTTTCTCTGAATATGTGTTGAATCAATGATGTCTGATTCCTCCTTCTTCTATTGATCTCCTTAACTATTAGAATAATGCTCTATGGCACTTACCATTCACTAGATATAAACTTCTTCATGGATAAGGAGTCAGTTTCAATTATTAATGGCTACCGGTTATGACTTTCACAACATGCAACACCATGCCTTAGAGCCACAGCTTCTGCAATCAAACTTGATCTATCATTAGTAAGTTTCTTTCCTTCCGCATATATAAGATCACCACAGCCATTTCTCACACAAAAGGCAGCCGAACTGGGACCAGGATTACCTTTTGGTGAACCATCAGTGTTCAATTTGAACCATCCTATAGGTGGAAAGTCCCATCTTACAACAACACAGGTGATGCCAAGTTGGAAACTTTCCACATATTTGACTATATCAAGCCATTTGTGTGGTATGTCCTGCCATGCAGTGAATTTAACTCTAAAGAACCTATGAATGTTTTCCTGGATCTCATGCAATACTCTATATAATAACTAAGTCCCCCCATGCATTGTAGTATTTCTCCACTTCCATAGCTGCCACAAGATCATGACAGGAATAGCTCTAAACACCACCTTTAGCTTATAGTGACAATCAACCTCCCACTAGATTTGAATAGCATGCTTGACATTATGACATACCATGGATATCCCCGCAGCATCAGAGAATAATTTCCACACTTTGCTTGCTAATTCTCCATTAAGAAACAAATGATCAATTGTTTCTTGTTGATGTGCAGTACAACAGTTGCACCTAGAAACCACAGGAATACCAATACTTTGCAACACCTCATGAACTGGTATCTTTAACTTCCACATCCTCCATAGCAGGAAATTGATCTTGAAAGGCACCCCTTTTATCCACATCTGCTTATAAACCTGTGAGTAGTTTGCTCTTTGTCTTAATAATTCCCATGCACTACAAATTGTGAATTTGCCAGTACTTGTCATTATCCACTAGGGCTTGTCCCATTGACCTTCTTCAATATGGACTTTCAACTCCTTTACAACATGACTAGCAATCTCCTCAGGTAAATAATGATGCATCAATTCCTCATTCCATCCATCTTCAGTAATAAAGTGACTCACATCCTCTATACTGTCATCACTAATGAAGTCATTAGGAACAATATAGTGTAATGCTCCTAATTTAGTCCAGTTATCATACCAGATGTTAGCAGTACCACTATGTGTTTCCCACCAGATCTCTTGTTCAATGTTATCTCTAGCTTCTAACACCATTTGCCATACTTGAGATCCTCCTTTCCATGTAACATATTGTGGATACTGCTTTTTGCAGTATTTATTCCAAAGGAAGTTTTCCCAAAGAGAGTTGGAAGTCCTGAATCTCCACCATAGTTTAACATTCAAAGCCTTTGCTATATCAAAAAGGGACCTGAATCCTAATCCACTTTCTTCAACTGGAAAACATATCTTTAACCAGGCAGCCCAATGTCTAGACTTTACATCCTCTTTACTAGACCAGAAAAACTTAGCAAAAATCTGATGAATCTCCTTGATCACACACTTTGGAGGCCTTATAGCTAATAGAATATGGATAGGAACACTCTGAAGCACACTCTTGATCAATATTGCCTTGCCTCCTGGTGAAAGAAGCTTACTTTTCCTGGCTTACAATTTATCTCTAATCCTCTTAATAAGGTCTTTATAAGCAACTTTCCTTTTCCTTGCATGAGTTGTTGGGCAGCCTAAATAAGTAAAAGGAAAGTTCCCTCTTTTAAAACCAGTGAGCTTCTCAACTTGCTGCAGTAATACATTGCAGACCTTAGAATGCATGTAGAAAGAACTTTTTCTCTTATTAATCAACTGACCAGAGTTGTCTTCATAAGCCTTCAAAGTATCCATAATTAGCTCCAATGATTTTGCATCAGCTGAAGCAAAAACTAAGGTGTCATCTGTATATGCCAAGTGATTAAGATTGGCACTCTATTTTGGCATTCCATACCCTTTGAAAGCTTGATCATCAAATAATGCATTAAGAGCCCTTGTTAGTACTTCAGCAGACAGTATGAATAAGGCAGGTGATAAAGGATACCCCTGCTTAACTCCTCTTAATGAATGAAAAAAATCATGAGCCTGTCCATTTACTAGTACTGAATACCAGTTGTTAGCTAATATCCTCCATATTATATCAATACATTGCTCCGAAAATCCCATTCTCCTCAGAACCTTCATAAAAAATGCCCAAGAGACTCTATCATAGTCCTTAGTCATGTCCAATCTGAGAACTACATTAGTTGGCTTGCCTCTTAACTTTATATCAGAAACAATCTGAGGCCTTAGTCATGCCCAATTTGAGAACTACATTAGCTGGCTTGCCTCTTAACCTTATATCAGAAACAATCTCTTGGGTTAGTAAAACATTCTCAATGATATTTCTGCCCTTTACCAAACCTGATTGATTGGCAGATATCAATCTAGGTAGGGCCTTCTCCAATTTGTTATGAACCACTCTAGAGATAACTTTATTGATAAAGTTACTAAGGCTAATAAGCCTCATGTCAGAAAAGCTTTCCACTTCATTCTTCTTAGGCAACAAAACCAAGTTTGTATGAGTAATAGACTAAGGTAAAGTCAGACCCTCAAAGAACACCTTCACCATATTAAATACATCTACACCAACAGTTTCCCAGCAGCACTGATAAAAAAAACATGTGCGTCCCTCTGGACCTGTCACACCCCAACCTTGGTAAGGCGTGACTGGCACTCGGCACCCTACGGCAACCGAGCGAACAAACTGTAACTCATGTTTTCTATATCTCGAAAGGTAACATAAGACCAAGGTACTATAAGTCATAGGGGCACAAGCCCAAAAGATAACATACTTACGTCTTCAAACTAATCTGGACTGCATGTGCCGGTAAGACTATCCATAATAATCATACAACATAGTACAAGTCGAGATAATTATTAGATATCTAACAGTGCATATCTGTCTACGACCCTTGTCACGACCCAACCCCTTGGGCCATGACTAGTGCCCGAGCTGGACACCCGTATAGGTACCTGTTAGATCTAGTCAGACTGACATTAAGAACTGTATAGAACTTATGAAAGCAACTATAGATTCATAACGCCGCATATCATAAACCTGTCTCCTGAGGAGTCACAGCTAACCAATACATAATATGATACGCAAGCCGACAAGGCTGCCACTACATGTCAATATGATACACAAGCCGACAAGGCTGCCACAACATATCAATACCATATGCAAGCCGACAAGGCTGTCACAACATGTCAATACCATACGTAAGCCGACAAGGTTGTCATTACATATCAATACCATACGCAAGCCATATAGACACAGCTGAACAAAACTTATACACAACTCACACATATGTCTACAGACCTCTAAGATTATCGATAGTGAAATATGACAGGACAGGGCCCCGCCGTACCCCTGCATAAACATATATACATATACATCAAATGATTTGTACCAAAAGTCTAGGCTCCGGAACAATGGAGCTCTCCAAGACAGCTGAGTAGAAATCCTAAGCTGAAGGGTCACCAAATAGAGTATCTGTACCTGCGGGCATGAAACGCAGCCCCCCGAAGAAAGGGGGTCAGTACGAGATATGTAGTAAGTATATAAAGCATGAAATACAATAAAGAGGATCATGACTGAAATAGAGGTTACAGGAGATAAGTATGACATTCGAGATACCCATACACTTGCCTTATGAAATGTAAATCATGCATATCAATATCATATATCATACCCGGCCCATTACGGGACTCGGTCAACAAAGTCATCACATACCATCCTTGGCGCCATAATCACATCATCATATCATATATATATATATATATATATATATATATATATATATATATATATATATATATATATATACCGTACCCGACCCTCTAGTGAGGGACTCGGTGAACAATGCAGTGAAACTGTGCACGAGAACATACCCGGCCCGGACTCGGTGAACAATGCAGTGAAACTGTGCACGAGGCATGCACGAGCAGAGTAGTGAGCAACCATATGCATACTAAATTATATTTGAGACTCAATAGAATATTCAAACGAACTATCATTTGGAAATCAAGACAATAGTCATATCAAGTATCCTTCGAATGTCACTATGGAACATATCAAATAGAACTTCAGAAATCATAGATACGTATCAAGACATAATAAAGTAAGTTCTGGGAATCAAGGACATTAGCCATCCTAGTTTCTCTAAGAATAGGAGCCTTTTTTTTGAAGTCATATATACGTCGTCTATTTGTTTCATAAAGATCATGCCAAAAAGAAGGAAGGGTTAGCTTTACATACCTTGTCCGCTTCTTAAGCAAATCCAAACCTAAGTCTCGGGCTTCCCAAGATCTACAACAATGTCAGTAAATACCAAACATTAGCTAAAGGTACTTAGGAATCCAACCCTAAGCTAGCACGTCATTTACAGAAATTCGGCCAGCATTTCCTTTATATATTCAACAAACCCCGAGAATTTAACTCGGCCAAGTCCTCAACAACAACACCAACAACCATATAATTAAGTCATTTCTTAAGGGTCCCCATCATTAACAATTCAAGAATATGATCAAAACAGCCCCTATATACACAATATACCATTATGCCGTATAACGTCTCCTTCTTCATAAATATATAAAAACATCAATCAAAATTTCAACAACAATATAATAAAATATGTTCCAACAATTCTAGCCATAAATAGCTCAAGAACACCTTCAAAACAGTCCACAAACAGCCTATGAGCCAATAACAATATCATATACGATTTACGGTATAATTTTCGTATTTCTCATCCTAAAATATAACTATGACTTGGATGAATTTAAATATACCGACGAGAGGAAAATTATTACCTTATATGCCAAGAAATAATCTTCTTCCTCTTTACTTCGCTTCGAAGAAAGCCCGAATTCAACAACATGATAAGATGGAACAACGAGATTGAAGCGATGTGCAAAACCCGAAAAAAATCAAATAACTTTGTTGCTTAAACTTCCAAGAACTGAATGTATTAGTACGTTCCTGCCCATATTAAGAATCACGATGCAGCTAAAAAAAATTAGCTGCTGCCCCTATGCTTCTTCTCCAAATAAAATCTTATCAATTAACAATGTATATGTGTATTAGTCACCATATAAGCTACTATAATATTTTCCCCCTCCTTTACACGTGCATACTTTGAAGTCCACTTCTATCCTTTCTTTAATTTTTTGAATGCCACATTGTTAATAAAAGTATATAGTAACCAACTTTGCTGCCTTACGTGACATGTGGATGCTATTCACTTCTTCATTTAATTCAATTAATACCATAATCAACTCCTTATTCTCCCACTTTATTCCAATGTTTAACCAATTAATCATATAATTAATTTCTTGATCATGATTTACTTAAACAAGAACCACTTTCAACACACTTCATATACTCATTATCATAATAATGTGGTAGAACTCTAATCCATAGCCTCTTTATACATACACCAACTATTATTCTCAATCACCGCCGTCACACTTGTTAAGTCCTAAATTATTTTGGGACCTCATCTTTATATACACCGATCGCGTTATTTGCATACTTGAATATGATCAAAATTCTCCGATGCGAACGGTTCAAACCATTGTCCGAAGGTACCGGTATAGTATTGATGAAACTTATACTATTCAATTTGTGTAACCTCTAACCTTCACGACGCTACTTATCCCTTGTTAAGCATCGCATAAATACTTATAACCTCAAAAATAATCTTGTCCTTGAACTTATGTCGATTAGCTTACAAATAACCCAGCGTACAAAAATACGGGATATAACAAGCCTATACAGGAGTACATGACATAAAGTGGCCGGAACAGGGCCCCGCCATACCCATGCAAATGCAGATGCAGCCATACTGACTCACAGGGCAACTCCGAAGCAAGTGGAGCACCACGACTCTGATTGCTGAGCTGGTATCATTACTGAAAGATCCGTCAAGCTGTATCTCAAGACCTGCGGGCATGAAACGCAGCGTCCACAAGAAGGGACGTCAGTACGAGAAATGTACTGAATATGCAAGGAGAAAAGTGAAACAAAATAGCCATATACTAAAGATGAGAAGAATGAGAATCAACTTGGCATTTCTGAACTACCGATGGAAATCTAGCATATGCATACATACCTCTTCATCTTCTTGCGATCTTTACTAGGTCTGGATACCCTACCATAGTCCTGGTTACCTTATCATCAAACGTTATCTGAATATGTGTTGCGGCGTGCAACCCGATCCATATATGATACATGTCTCTCTCTATACTCTCGCATGCTTAACCATATCTATGTACTGTACTATGCCTTTATCTTACTAATCATCCTATACTAACTGCCCAACTGATCAGTGGTAACTGCCCGACCGGCTGCAGTCCGGTGGTAATCGCCCGTCCGATTATCGCCCGACGGTAGAGCGCAACTGCCCGACTGATCAGCGGTAACTGCCCGACCGGCCGTAGCACGGTGGTAACTGCCCGACTGGCTGCAGTCCAGTGGTAAATATATACATCTGCCCAACCGGCCGTAGCACGGTGGTAATAACTGCCCAACCAGCCGTAGCCTGGTGGTAAACACATATCTGCGCAACCGCCCGTAGCTCGGTGGTAACATCTGCCCGACTGGTCGTAGACCAGTGGTAATTATAATCAACATCATAGCTAAACATCTACTAGTAATATTTATGCCCTTCCCGTGGTCATCACTTAACCGTAGGGTCTACATAATCACATAAAACTTATAAGCACAACTCAGGTCATTAGTACTTCTTCCCGCTTGACTAAACATTAACCAAGTCCTAAGATACAACATAAACCTCTCTTCGAACACTAAATACCTCATTAGGGATCCTCTACTATCATTCTATTCATGTCCTATAAGACATCCCTTAAGAACCTATTCTTAAACTCATTGGATTATTATTATGGAACCGTCATCACGAACATGTCTCAACTTGAAGGAACAAAGTCATAAGATGAGATCAACATCAATGAATAACAACAATATCCATGAAACAAGCTCAAGGATATCACATGAACATCGAGAACTGTAAGCTTTGGTACTTTTAGAAATGAGTTTGTTAAAGATGTCATATATAGGTTCACAACAAAGGAATCATGCCTTAAGAAAGAGAGGTTTAGCCTTAACATACCTGGAATCTTGCTCCTTGACCTTCCCACTTATCTCCTAACTTGTAATCTACATATAAAATCGTTCATACTATTATTAGGCTCACCATCATACACTTGTCTTAAGCCTTTAATTAAAATCCCTTTAGAATCTGCCGAAATTCGGGCAGCATCTCCCCTGTTTATATGCCTAACCTGAAATCTCAATTCAGCAACCAATAACAACAACAACAATACCAACATTAATAACATCATTTCCAACACCAATATGTACCATAAAATAGCCCGCACGCTATTTTCCAACTTCCATAACTAACCAACTTACTACACAATTATTTAACGACTTTATCTCCGTAAATAAACCGAAATTAACATTAATAATAGGAGATTCATATCTTATTCTCGTTAAAACAGTGATATCTTCAATATCCACCTTGAATCCACCGCCAAACCATACTAGAATCACATCCATGCGTTTATCCGGGCTTCGATAAATATTCCGTTTGCATGAAAATTGCTTACTTTGTGATCTCCTCTCTCTCTCTCTCTTCAATTTTCTGGGCAAATCTGGTGAAAAAAGGGGGTTCTTACCCTTTTTATAAGGGTCAAATTCGGGTCGGACTGTAGCATTTTACTGTAGCAACACTGTAGTAGTACTGTAGCACGCATTTCTGCTCTGTCAGCTGAACTTGTAACGTCCATAATTCTCTACTCCGATGTCCTATCGACAAGCAGTTTGTTGTTTGGAAACTAGACACGACGAACTTTATTTTAGGCTTTTGCTTTGCTTCAAAACTGCTCATCTACTAAAAGATATTCTTTCTCCAATTTGGGCCAAAATTGCACCTCATATTTTCTTCTAATTTCCAACAATTTAATTTCCTTAATTCACTTGCTCTTCAATCCTTTCATAGCTTACTATATGAACTTGAATCCTTATAACCATAAGTTAAACACCTATAAGCCCACACACCTCCTGAAAGGTAGCTCGAATCTCAACATACGAAACTACGGGGTGTAACAGGACCACTAGCACTATCCCCTGATAATTCAAACACAGCTTGTTTAACCTCTTCCATAGTTGGGATAGCAACAATGTGTGCATTTTCCTCCTGTGAAATCATACTAGGAATATGATCCAATATAGCCATTTCGGATTGAAAGTTCTGCATTGAATCCTGACTGAATTTCTTCTGATAAAAGGAGATGGCCTCATCAGCTATCTCATTAACACTTTCTGTCCAGTTACCATCAGCATTTTGAATCCTCCTAATCAGAGTTCTTTTCCTCCTACCATTGACAATATTGTGAAAAAAATCTAGTGTTTCTATCCCCCTCAACAAAGCAATCATAGCTAGAATTTGTCTCCAAAACTCCTCTTCATAGTACAAGTATCTCTTAAGTTCAGCTTGTGCTCTTTGTAACAACATTCTATTAACTTCAGTAGGAGACTCTTCAAACAACTGTTCTTTAATTCTCACAATGTTCTTTCTAATAGTCAACTGCTTGAATATGTCCCCAAACACATGCCTGCTCAATGCTGATAAAACAACATTAATTTTATTCACTTTCTTTTTAAAAGATAAGAAAACCTCCCTTTCCGCTTCTGCATGCCAGTTCTGAGTTACAACTGATTGGAAAGATTCATGATCTACCCAAAACTTCAGAAATTTGAAAGGCCTAATAAATTGATGTTGTTGTTCATTACAGGATAACAACAAAGGAGCATGGTCAAATCCAGTCCTAGCAAGATGGTCCACTTCAATGAGACCATACCATTGCTGCATCAAATTATTATATAACATTCCATCAAGCCTTTTGAAGATACACTGCCCATCAGATCTTCCATTCCACCAAGTGAAAGGGCTTCCTTTAAAACCAGCTTCAATTAGTTCAAATGCGTTAATACAAAATGCAAAGTCTTCATATTCAGACGGCTATACTAGCAGTCCACCAAACTTCTCTTCCTCATTCAAAATCACATTAAAATTACCCCCTATCAGCCATGGAGCTACCATCCCATCAGCTAGAACATAAAGACTATTCCACAAAGCTAATCTTGCTATTGCATCACACTTTGCATAGACCAAGGTGACAAACATGATCTTGTTCATCTATTGGAAAGTAAGCTTACAAGAAATTTGTTGAGAATCATCCCACACAATATCAACATCTATATCTGTATTAACAAAAAACTAGATCTTCCCAGAGACATTATAATAAGCATGCTCCATTCCTAACTTCCTCTTATATTGTTAAATCTGTCTAGTATGTTGAAAAGGTTCCATCAGTGCTATAAGGCAAAATTTATGATACCCAAGCAACATCTGCACTCTATGGAAGGCTTTTTGAGTCTTTACTGATCTGATATTCCAGAATAAAGTTTTCATGATAACATATGATTACCTTTTGCTGCTCTGTATGGAATAACTCTAAGTGCTTGCCCTTTAGAGTTACCATGTTTCTTCTTTGATGCCTTAGAGTGAGATTTTGGAGTTATTCCTGCTGCCACTCCTACATATTTAAGACTGCAGCCACAACCTCAAATTCCTCAACATCACAGGTGCTTGCATCCTTTTCACATGTTTCATGAATAACCTCAGACTCTATGATATTATGAGAGACAACATCATGCAGGTCCTTCATAGGAGATTTGATCATAACAGCTGCCACGGGTAAAGGAACCTGAACAATAGCTTGTGAGTTACTATCATTCACTTCCTCTATATCATTTGTGTGAACCTGTTTATCATCCTCTAATTCATTGACCTTTATTCCTTCAACCAACTCACCAGGCTTCTCGGCATATAGTATTTTCTCACTATCCTCTTCTGCTATTGGTAGGATATAGTCTTCTATTTCAACTGTATTGTAGCATGATTTGGTTTCTCTTCGTCGACTGTCTTTTCTCTAACAAAAGATTTATTCACCCACTCCATTGTAGTCTCTCCAATTGCTTCTGTAGGAACATTATTCAATTTGTCTGTGTTGTTACTGGATACCTCAGTCTTCTCACCTGGCATGACAACATTTGGTTTAACAACACTAGTATTCTCATTTAGCACTACATTATCAATTGTCATGGGACTGCACTCCTCATCTCTATGAATTTGATCATTTACTCCTTCTACATTTGCTTTGTCTGCCACAACTGTATCAGTATCTTTTGATTTGTCTAGGACTTGTACAACTCCTGAAGGTGATCCATCATTATCAATCTCCTGTTGCTCATCTTGGAGAACATCCAACTTGTTGTGACTATTGACACTTTCCTTGACCTGATTCTGGTTAGTAAGCTCTCTTCCATCCTTGACTACATTCCAATTTCCTAGATCACCTAGAATCCTTCCACTGGCTAGGATTCTTGCTCTTTCTTTTCTAAATTTCTGATAGTTCCATCAGTTTGATTGCTGCATTCCATGAGAATCAGGTTTCTCAATTACTTCCTTTCCTTTTTCCACTGGATTAGCTTGTTTCTCCTTATGAACAACCATCTCTTTCCCTTTCTCTATGTTGACAACTATATTGCCTTCCTCCTCCAGATATAATTCGGGATGCAAGTTCCAACATCCATCTTCATTGTGGCCTTGTAGTTTACACTCACGACAATATTTTGGGAGATTGTCATACCTGATTTTCACTTTTTCAATTCTGATCTCATGAGACACTTCATCCTCTTTCTCCATGCTAACTAAATCAGGAAGTTCATCCAACAAGTCAATCACCACTTTTACCCAAGCACAACTAGGTCTAGTACGATTCTCAGTAGCCTTATCAACATGCAAAGGAGTACCAACAGCTGATGCAATTGAAAAAACAACCTCCTTCACGAAGAAATTGGGCATTAAATCAGGCAATGATATTCATGATATTACTTTAGAAGTTTCCTCATCTATTTTAAACTTTGTATCATAAATAAAAGGCCTCATCAAGTATGAATATCCATCTTTGGAGTTTAAATAGTATGAGGTTTTAGAACATGGATTAACAAGATCCTCCATGAGAGATAACCAAATCAATGCATGTCTATGTCAAAATAATCCAATCTCAAAATTTCCTTTGATACCACACTGATCAGGAATAATCTTACGTAGTTCATCCATGTCTGGCCATCTATATGAAAATTTTCCTATCACAGTATATTGAAGTCCTTGTAGTTTCTCCATTTGTTTAACTTCATTTTGTGTCCATCTTACCACTGGAACCCCATTATTAATCACCACATTCTTTATTGAGATGCTAGTAGTAGCGGGTAGTAGTCCATTATGTTCCTTAGTATTAGGGTTTTGCATGAGGTTTAACGTAGCAGGTTGGAAGAAATTTGTGTATTTGTCTTGGGAGATTGCGTTTGTGTTATGGGTTGAGCATTGGTTGTAGTAGGGTTGTAAGATGACTAGCCAACCACCATAGGTGGCGGACCAGTGGCCATGGTGGCCATGTTACCGGCGGCTAGGTAGTGTTAGGCTAGTGTTTTCATGAAAAGTAGGGTTTTGCTAGAGAGCGTTGGGGTTTGTTTCCTCCCCCTGAACTGCTTATGGTTTCATATATTAGCTTATGCCATAAACTTTGATTTATTTGGGAAAATAATTAGGGTTTGATAGGAACTAATAATAAGAGGAATTTACTTGACATAATTAATAGTTCTTCATATAAATTCTTTTGTAATTGGGACAATCATAAAGAGATATTGTTCCTAATTATTGGGAAATATTAGGACTCCATTAGAGATTAAGTGCACTCATACAACGAACTATTAGAAGTATATCGTAGTAGAACCCGAAGCATTGCATTCATCTGGCGGGGACACAACCTTTGTTTCTTTTGCAATATTTTACAATCCAAAGCAATTAGTTATAAACAATCAACTTTCTACAAATTCAATTGAGTAAGACATTAGACATAAATAAAGCATTCTACGGTTTTAGTAAACCTTTCACACCATATTCATGTGGGATTTGACCCCAACCTTGTTGGGTTACTATGTTTGACATCGTCAGTATTACACTAATAAGAGATGAAATTTGAGCATATCAAATTTTAGTGCCATTGTTGGGGAATGCGATTTTGAAATTTCTAAATAGTGTTTGCTTTAATTAAAGTCTTTTTCTTATTCCATCATATCTTCTTTGTTATTCCTTGTTAACCAAGTGGTCAAATCAACATGCAGCACCTGGTAACCAAGGTGGTCAATATCCTGACCCCCAAAATGATATAGAGGAGGAGAATGTATTTGCTGATCTTATTGTTGAGAAGGAATATTCATCTACTATTGTTCATCCTCGAGTTAGAGTTTCAAGTGTCACAATTGACTCCTCTCTCTACCAATTGTTGAAGCTTGAGGGCTACTCTCAGAACTCTACCGATAATGATCCTTACCGACATTTGCAGAACTTTGTGGATGTATGTGCTAATCACATCCAAAATAATATTTCACAAGATGCTATTCAATTGAGGCTTTTAAAATATTCCTTAGCTGGAGAAGCAAGAATGTGGTTTGAGAAAATGTCCCGGAATTCTATTACTATATGGGCAGATATGGTAGCAGTCTTGCTTAAGAAATAGTATCCTCCTAGCAAGAAGGCTGAGATCCATGACAAAATCTATGAATTAAAGGAGCGATCGGGGGAACAATTATACAAAGCTTGGGAAAGTTTTAAAGAATATATGCAGAAGTTTTCGACTCATGGTTTTTCGAAAAACATATTAATGGAGATGTTCTACTAATGGCTGGATCCTATAACGCATTCAATTGCGAACAACACAACAAAAGGTTGTTTTATGGATAAATCATACACTTGGGTTACTAAAATACTTAACAGATTGATGTTGCTTCCAAACGCACACGCAAGTATACGCGGGCATACAAGTAATATAGACTGTTAAATCCAGATATCCATCCCACAGAGACTTAGATTCTGCTATTAAACTAATTCAAATTCGAAGGAAGCTTTTCAAGAAAGTGAAAATCAAGATGTTTGTTGTACTAAACTAAAACTGAAAAGTAAACAATTTGTGATGGATGTTTTTGTGACTGAGAGTATTTTGACAAAGACTGTAAGATTTATCAGATGAGAGAAATATCTAGGGTCATGGCTTTAGACAATCCAGTTGATCTTCGGACAATTCCACCTATTTTATTTCCTGGGTTACTAGTTGACGGGTTAATTATAACTTTATGATATATTTTCTCGAACTACTCACAATCCTGTAGATGTTACTATAAGGCCTATATCTCAACGGTCATCAGAGGTAACAATAACGCATTTAATTCTCTGTATTCAACTAAGTAGGGCTAAAGGGTATATCTCTATCCTAAGTAGCGAAACGATTAGATCGAACAAACTCCATTTATTCTTATTACGTACGTGACCTTCCTTTCTCAAGTCCAATTCACGCACCACAGATAGTGTATAACTATTGGCTAGATAATCAAACAATTTAGATCAAGAATAAATAAGCAACCCATAATATGGAAATTTAATTGATAGAAATTGTGTTACACCCCGAAAAATTTTGTGTTACCAAGACTGTAGACGGCTTAGTATGAGCTCAAGGGAGAGCAAAGTTATACAAGTATTAGGGATGAAGATTATATGATCTGAGTATAAGAATATACATACATACATATATATATATATATATATATATATATATATATATATATATATATATATATATATATGACATTTGGAGACCGTATGGAGTAAATCAGTTAACACGTTACTTAATGAGTAGCCCTCGTAAACGTTTGTTAAGGTGGGGCCCATATGTCGCGATTTTATAAAGGACATATGAAAAGTCATATGAGTAGTATATGGGAAGTTGAGAAAATCTTAAGAAGGACCCTTAAGCCAAATATGGGCGTAAGCCCTCCAAAAGGATGATTTAAGGATACGTTTTCGGATGATTTGATTTGAAGGGGCCAAAACACCATTATAAGTTTGGAATTTGGAAATACACCAAAAATTAAAGTTGTAGATAGTTTAAATAGCTTTCCAACCATCGGTCTTGGTCCCTCATACAATATCGGAATCATGAAGTATGGCCATTTTAAGATAAAGACTTCAAGCTGCCAAATGGCTTCTGCGGGTCCCACTTGAGATAGTCGGTGGAACCGCCTTATGGGGGGTATAAAAACCCTATCAACCACGTGGTTTCAGCATATGATATTCTCATAAGTCTTATAAAGTTCCCAACACATCCCCCAAACATTTACTGCCCATTAAATCAAGAATTTAACAAGATTACACCAAACTAGTCCATGAAAAGTGATTGTTCTTGCTTCTACTTGATGTTGTGGTAAGTTTGGTCTTGAGAAAAGTTGGTGTGGCTGAATTTATTCAAGTATAAGGTATGTTATTAATCCTATCTCTTGTGTCGAGTTGATTTGAAGGTTTAACAAGTCCTAAAAGTGAAAATATTTATGGAGGAAAGGTTATAAAGTGTAGTGTTGTAGTTGTTGTGTTGATGGACTTTTTAAGCATGTTGTGGCCGTGTGGCTGGGATGATTTACATGTATAGATATGGAATCTAATGTTTTTGGTGTGTTGATGAGATTATGCTCCTTGGTTGGGAAAAAGAAGTGTATGTAGTTATTGAATGTTAAAAAACATCGTGTGGGATGTTTTATGGAATATATTGGTATTGATAATATTGTTGTTGGTATTATTATTGTTGTTGTTGGTTGCTGGATTGTGATTTCGGGCTAGGCATATAAACAGGGGAGATGCTGCCCGAATTTTGCTAGATTCTAAAGGAGTTTGGTTTAAGGACTTGAGATAGGCATATTAAGATAAGTCTAACGGTAGTATTATTTCTCTTGAGTGTAGATTCGCAAGTTCGCGAGAATAAGTTTTAATTCATAGGAGATCAATCAGGTATGTTAAGGCTTTCCCTTTCTTTCTTTTTGACATGATCCTTTGATATGAGCAAACAACGAGTAATCGAGTCTCCATATTACTCTACTCTTAGAAGTATTAGGAGAATCTCAGTTATTGATGATCATGTACCCCTCTATTAGGATTATTCCTTCTGTTCATGGGTCCTAAATATTGTATCCTGATAATGTTAGTTTATGTTTATGCATTATATTCATTTGCATACATGCATATTGACCCGTGACCAGAAGGCGTTATATACGCGTATATTATGTATTTTATATATATGGGGTATGGGAAAAGGGTGAGGCGTTATATACGCATTACCACCTGATCAGCTAGTGCACAGTGATGATGATTATTATGCCCGAAGGGGTTGCTCGAAGGGACCATTATGTTATTATGGCCGAAGGGGCCATTATGCTATTATGCCCGAAGGTGCCTATATGGGATATGGATCATCCCAAACATTCCTCGGCACTATGACCTATGCATATCATACGCCCGCAGAGGAATTTTCAGTAAGTAGACATATAGGTGCATTCACGTAGACATGTTCAGATAATCAGACTTACAGATGCATTCAGTCAGTCAGTTTAGTTAACGAGTTTTAGATTTTCTTTATGACTCCTATGTGTATGTTACTCTTCTGCCTTACATACTCAGTACATCTTTCGTACTGACTCCCCTATTATTCCGGGGGGGGGGGGGGGTGCATTCATGCCCGTAGGTTCAGATAGCCAGGAAGACAAATTGCATCCTTAGGCTGCTTCTTCAGCTTTTCAAGAAAGTGAAAATCGAGATGTTTGTTGTACTAAACTAAAACTGAAAAGTAAACAATTTGTGATGGATGTTTTTGTGACTAAGAGTATTTTGACAAAGACTGTAAGATTTATCAAATGAGAGAAATATCTAGGGTCATGGCTTTCGACAATCCAGTTGATCTTCGGACAATTCCACCTATTTTATTTCCTGGGTTACTAGTTGACGGGTTAATTACAACTTTATGATATATTTTCTCGAACTACTCACAATCCTGTAGATGTTACTATAAGGCCTATATCTCAACGGTCATCAGAGGTAACAATAACACATTTAATTCTCTGTATTCAACTAAGTAGGGCTAAAGGGTATATCTCTATCGTAAGTAGCGAAACGATTAGATCGAACAAACTCCATTTATTCTTATTACGTACGTGACCTTCCTTTCTCAAGTCCAATTCACGTACCACAGATAGTGTATAACTATTGGATAGATAATCAAACAATTTAGATCAAGAATAAATAAGCAACCCATAATATGGAAATTTAATTGATAGAAATTGTGTTACACCCCGAAAAATTTTGTGTTACCAAGACTGTAGACGGCTTAGTATGAGCTCAAGGGAGAGCAAAGTTATACAAGGATCAGGGATGAAGATTATATGATCTGAGTATAAGAATATACATACATATATATATATATATATGACATTTGGAGACCGTATGGAGTAAATCAGTTAATACGTTACTTAATGAGTAGCCCTCTAAACGTTTGTTAAGGTGGGGCCCATATGTCGCGATTTTATAAAGGACATATGAAAAGTCATATGAGTAGTATATGGGAAGTTGAGCAAATCTTAAGAAGGACCCTTAAGCCAAATATGGGCGTAAGCCCTCCAAAAGGATGATTTAAGGATACGTTTTCGGATGATTTGATTTGAAGGGGCCAAAACACCATTATAAGTTTGGAATTTGGAAATACACCAAAAATTAAAGTTGTAGATAGTTTAAATAGCTTTCCAACCATCGGTCTTGGTCCCTCATACAATATCGGAATCATGAAGTATGGCCATTTTAAGATAAAGACTTCAAGCTGCCAAATGGCTTCTGCAGGTCCCACTTGAGATAGTCGGTGGACCGCCTTATGGGGGGTATAAAAACCCTATCAACCACGTGGTTTCAGCATATGATATTCTCATAAGTCTTATAAAGTTCCCAACACATCCCCCAAACATTTATAGCCCATTAAATCAAGAATTTAACAAGATTACACCAAACTAGTCCATGAAAAGTGATTGTTCTTGCTTATACTTGATGTTGTGGTAAGTTTGATCTTGAGGAAATTTGGTGTGGCTGAATTTCTTCAATTATAAGGTATGTTATTAATCCTATCTCTTGTGTCGAGTTGATTCGAAGGTTTAGCAAGTCTTAAAAGTGAAAATTGTTATGGAGGAAAGGTTATAAAGTGTCGTGATGTAGTTGTTGTGTTGATGGACATTTTTGAGCACGTTGTGGATGTGTGGCTGGGCTGATTTACATTTATAGAGATGGTATCTAATGTTGTTGGTGTGTTGATGAGATTATGCTCCTTGATTGGAAGAAAGAAGTGAATATAGTTATTGCATGTTAAAAAACATCGTGTGGGATGTTTTATGGAATATATTGGTATTGATAATATTGTTGTTGTTGTTGTTGTTGTTGGTTGTTGGATTGTGACTTCGGGCTAGGCATATAAACAGGGGAGATGCTACCCGAATTTTGCCAGATTCTAAAGGAGTTTGGTTTAAGGACTTGAGATAGGCATATGACGATAAGTCTAACGGTAGTATAATTTCTCTTTAGTGTAGATTTGCAAGTTCGCGAGAATAAACGTTAATTCATAGGAGATCAATCAGGTATGTTAAGGCTTTCCCTTTCTTTCTTTTTGACATGATCCTTTGATATGAGCAAACAACGAGTAATCGAGTCTCCATATTACTCTACTCTTAGAAGTGTTAGGAGCATCTCAGTTATTGATGATCTTGTACCCCTCTATTAGGATTATTCCTTCTGTTCATGGGTCCTAAATATTGTATCCTGATAATGTTAGTTTATGTTTATGCATTATATTCATTTGCATACATGCATACTGACCCGTGACCAGAAGGCGTTATATACGCGTATATTATGTATATATATATGGGGTATGGGAAAATGGCGAGGCGTTATATACGCATTACCACCTGATCAGCTGGTGCACAGTGATGATGATTATTATGCCCGAAGGGGCTGCTTTATGGACCATTATGTTATTATGCCCGAATGGGCCATTATGCTATTATGCCCGAAGGGGCCTCTATGGGATATGCATCGGCCCAAACATTTCTTCTGCACTATGACCTATGCATATCATACGCTCGCAGAGGAATTTTCAGTAAGTAGACATATAGATGCTTTCACGCAGACATGTTAAGATAATCAGACTTACAGATGCATTCAGTCAGTCAGTTTAGTTTACGAGTTTTAGATTTTCTTTATGACTCCTATGTGTATGTTACTCTTCTGCCTTAGATACTCGGTACATCTTTCGTACTGACTCCCTTATTGTTCGGGGGGGGGGGGGGGGGGGTGCGTTCATACCCGCAGGTTCAGATCGCCAGGAAGACAAATTGCATCCTTAGGCTGCTTCTTCAGCTTGACAGTGGAGCACTCCTCTCTTGTCGGAGTTGCCGTCTAGACCTGGTATATGTTTTGATGTTTATGGGTAGGGAAGGGGCCCTGTCCCATCCGCAGCATGTCCAGTATGTCAGTAGAGGCTCATAGACACTTATATTAAGTCAGACAGTATGGTCCACTCGACACTTGTTTGGTATATAGTTTTATCGGGTAGCCTTATTGGCTTGTACCCCAGCTCAGTTTAGTGATGCATGTATTTATGTACCTTTCGAGGGTGGTGACCCTTTATTTTATGATACCTATCAGACAACCGATTATGTTGTGAGTGCTCTCAGGTGGTCCGGAATGAGCATGGGTAGGTATGTTATGTATGTATTGTGGCATCTAGGAGGTCAGCTTCTAGGTGTCCTTCATAGCCCTTCAGTTGGGCTGTGACAAATAGTCACCAAACCAACTATCATGTCTTTCGCCACAATCCTAGAATTAAGAAGTTTAACTACTCATGATTCTCAAGAACAAGAAGAATTCATGAATAATCTACGGTTGAAAAGGATGAAAAAAAAAAAATACACCTAGAGAGAAGGTAATATGTCGGCTTCCAAGTCTTGGTTTAATCCCAGCACCTCAATAATAATGAACAAAATATCTATTTATAGTTTAGGGCTGTTTAACCAAATAAAAGGGCCCTAATCTTACTTAAACTCAGACAAAATCGGGCATTCCCGCGTTGGCCACGCATCGCGGGTCCAACACGAGGTCTTCAGTTAATTCAGCCCCTATTTGTGCTGAGCCCGCGACGCAGGCTCAACGCCTGATTGAGAAGTTCCTGCAGCTTATTCTTCCGATATGTGCACGCGACGCGGGTGTGGAAATTTTGTGCTTGATCCTTCTAGAAATTCACTTAAATGTCGCACGCTTCTCTCGTTCACTCGTGTCCACAAGATCACCTCCAGAATCAACCAAAACTGCTCGATTTCCCGTCGTTTATCTTCATCGTACTTAAACACATGAAATGTAGCGACATAAGATCAAATACAATGATTTCATCATATATTAGGCAATAAAAGTCTTAGGAATGTGATGTAAAATGACACGAAACATGATATTTGTGCCAAATATCACCACCCCCACTTGGACTTTGCTCGCCCTCGAGCAATCACGAACCAACACCAGACTGCATTTCTCATTTAACTCATTCAAACAGGTCTGCAACGGGATTCGGCTAGTATGGCCATCTCAGAGGAAAGATTTCAAAACCAAAACAATGAGCTAAGTTATGAAAGCCATGCCAAAGATTCCAAACCTCGTTTTCAACAACAATGACCATTTTCCTAAAAAGCACATCACTTTTTAAAAATAATTGACCCAACGACACCACTTTAAAGCATGTAACCATTCTTATGACCAGGAAATAAACACTTCACCACTCTATTATTAATCATGTGCCCTTACCAAAAGAAAGTAGTCCATATCTCTCAAGAATTACACATGTATGAATCAATGGACATAATATCGATAATCACGCTCATCCTCACAAAGAATATCACACGCAAAGTATGACGTACCATAGGCTTGCCCATAGTGTAACCACTCCACTTATACAAGCAAGACGAACCTAGAATCAAGTAGGACTTCGAGGGTTGTAATGTAGGCTAGGGGACGGGTAGGAATTATTTGGATAATAGTGACTATCCTCCCTAAGCACTTTAATACATATACTTCTATCATTCTTGCACAATTTATTCATTAGCCCTTATTCAACACCAACTAACCTTTAAATTTCTCCTAATTCACCCATTTTTCTTTGTTTAAGCACCACGCTTTTAAAGGTCACACAAGTTAGAAGGGAAACTTTTTCGCTATATTTTTTTTTCAGATTCCTTTTTTTTTTTTCAATTCCCGACTAACAAATGAATTAGTTCTTTTCATTCGTTGCCCCTATAGTCTTCCTAGATTACAATTAAAAACAACTTCTTCTTTTTTCATTCACATCCCAACTCTCATTATATATGTCAATGATTAAAGTGCTTATGGAGTATTGGGGTCAAAAATTGAGTTTTATAGAACGAAGGGGTGAAGGCTAATTAACTACTATCAAACAAAAGACTAAAGGCTCAAAAGGGTTAACTAGGGTGCTATTTACAAGTTGGCAGGATAAACATTTTAGGATTTTTAGTGACTAATCAAAGAAACGCCTCTATCATTTTCTAGGTTTAATAGAACTTCATTTCGCTTCGCGAATACACTAGGCAAGTTCTAGACGTCAATACCAAACATGGATAGAAATGCAAAACCATACACACATATGGCACACAATCAACGCAAGAGTGATCCGGTTGTCCCTCAAATCAAACAACAATAAAAATCAACAATGCTAAGTGGGTCATAACGAGTAGAACACAAAACCATTTGCAAGTGCTTTCAAGAGAAATGATAAAAATTCAAGGCATGCTTTCACAAAAACAAATTTTTAGATCGTTCATATGCCAATACTTCACCTAGCCCGTGCACCTAGCATTTGAATACCCCTATCCTAAGGACTAATTTTCCCTCAAGCAGGTTGTCATCCACTCGCCATCAGGAAAAGTCCTTTCTATGACTAAGAAGTAAAAACAAAAAGAAAACAAGAATCCTAACGGATGACTCATGCCACTACTGAGGGCCTACTCTAAAACAAAATGTCTTTTTTTTTAAAGCAGCCCTAAACTAAAAAGAACGACTAAACTAGAGTTAGATCCTAAAAAAAAATCCTAAGGCATAAGCATCCTCTATCACGAGACATACTCCCACCCCACACTTAGTTTCATGCACTGTCGTCAATGCATATGAAAAGATAAACACAAAAGTAAGGCGAGAGATACTCCCTGGGGCCTACTAGGGTCTAGTCATCCTCATCAGAATCAGCAGCCTTGCCATCCTCAGGCTCAGCTTCCATCGCATCATAATCTTTATTCTCGTCCCCCATCTGGGACTTTACCTCCTCACCCGCGGCTATATCAGCCTCAATCAAGTCCGCCGAGTTCACATCCTTATCGGCAGCCAATATGGCCTCTTCTCCCACAAGAGCTCGGGAGTACGGGGTGTGCGAGACTGCAGCAAACACACTGGACATATCGACGTCGAAGTGCTCAGCCACCACTGCCATCCCTCTGTAAAGTTGGGCCAACACTATGGATTGGGCTGCCCTCTCCTCGGCAGGGGTGAGCTGCTGCTTCTTGCTCAACTCTGGTGCCTTGACATTTGAAATATCAAGGGCATCCTCAAGAGGTGGTAACACTCTATCAGACGGCTGTGCTAATCTATCATTCAAGTTCATCAAGCAAGCCACGAGAGTATTACCGAAACTCAACTTTGGCGGGGTATGTAATCGAACCTTCTGCATCTCCTCCATCATCATGTTAACAGGTTGTCCCGTCATAAGGAAGTATACAATGCAGACCCACTCTTTTTGCACCTCAGAATAGTGCTCCAACGGTAATTCAATAAACACAACCATACCCGTGCCTCCTGATTGAAATTACTCATCTTCATGTACCTGTGCTTATGATATTTACCCGCATAACGGGCCCATGAGGCTTTGGAATCCACACCACACAAGGTTTCCTAAATGGCCTTGTAATCAGGCCGGTGAATGAAATCCAACAGCAGTTCAGTAGGATGATCGGGGACGCCCAAGTGTGCTCATAAGAGGGATGGTGAGATGGGTATATCCTGTCCCCTGCAATACATAGTTGGCTCCCATTTGCCATGTCGGGTGAACGTGATATTGGCGTAGAACTCGAGGACAAGATCGATGTTAACTGGCCCCGGTGTCTCAAAGATGGACACCCACCTCATGTCTACAAGCCGATTGTACATATTCCTGAAGCAGCGCTGCAATAGGGTGCCACTGATGGCACGCTCATAGATGTACCCTGCTGCAGGGTTGAATGTGTCATACCAATCCTCCTTGGATACACGGACATCTGGCCTAGGCCTGAACGATGGAGCGCGGAGGATAGGGATGGTTGGTTGCTTACCCCCCCCCCCCCCGGTTAGCGATTTTACTGTATTTTTTTCTTTGAGGGGGTTGGCTCTCCCCCGTTTTGTGCCTTAGGAGGTGGAAGTGGCATCCGATTTTCCCTTACTCTGGTGTTAATCATTTTGCCTGCAAAACAACACAATACCAAACGTGAATCAAATTCCAAAACTAAAAGGGGTCGTGAAATGACCCCACACTTAATTTCTTTCCATATTTTTCAAGTTTGTAGTTGTGTGGCCCCCTTTCAAGATTTTCGGGCCTTTTTACGATTAACACCTAAGTTGGGGTTCAACCGACCCCAAACTTACTTCTAACTACTTAAACAAAACTTCACTCTCTGCCAAGACTTCACAATTACACATCAACATTCATTCGAGCATTTTTATGAACACGTGGTAGGCATAGAATTTTTCCTTTGAATGTTAAGCAACAATAGTGGGTTTATACCTTCCTTTTCACAATGGGAGTCATCTTCTAGGCCTAGACATCAATAACACACAACCAACACCATTCCCCACCCCAATTATTCCTAAACCCAACAACCCTAGTTTCACAACCTCAATCTTTGCAAACAAGTGAAAAATGAAAAGCTTGTGCTTACCTCTTGATGTTATAAGATGAAAACACAAGTTTGTTTGAAGTTGCAATTGGGTTTCCAATGGAATTTGGGGAAAATGAGTGGAGGTATTCGAATTTCAGAGGGGAGAGGAGAGGGAAAGGTGTGTTTGAGAGGGAATGTGAATGGGGGAAGTGAGGGGAGGATCTGGTTTTTAAAATGACATTTGAACCGCCAATTCCGCGTTGACCCCGCGTCGCAGGCCCAATGCGATATATATATATATATATATATATATATATATATATATATATATATATATATATATATATATATATATATATATATATATATTTTAAATATCAGACTCAGCGTTAGCCCCGCATCGCGGGTGAAAGGCGAACAAAATAGCTGTAGAATATTTTCATTCAGGTGTTAGCCCCGCGTTGCGGGTACATTGCAGAAAGAATAGCTGCAGAATATTTTCATTTAGGCATTGGCCCCGCATCGCGGATTCAGCTCATACATCAAATCTGACACGAATTTCAACTCATACTTGCTTGTTTTGTGGCCCTCCTCCTTCCCGATTCCTACAACATGAACAAACGTGACCTATATGCACATAAAACAATTGTTGGGTTACCTCCCAAGCAGCGCCTTAGTTAAGATCGTGGCACGACACTTTTTGTATTTTTTTTTTATTTCACAAACACGGGTTGCCTCCTGAGAAGTGCTTGATTTAATGCCGCGGCACGATGCAGGCTTTCCTCAAACCTCTTCTAGATCGATGGAGGACCTCGCGCGGTCAGTGGCTTCCCCGTAGTAATGCTTCACTCTCTGCCCGTTCACCAGGAATGTCTCATCCAAGTTGGGTTTCTTTAGCTCAACCATTCCATGTGCGGTCACACGAACTACCTCGAATGGCCCAGACCACTTACTCTTCAACTTTCCACCAAAACTATTTAGCCTAGAGTTATACCGCAAGACTAACTACCAAGGCTCAAAGTCACGAGATTGGATGCGCTTGGAATGAATTATCTTAGTTCGCTCCTTGTACATTTTCACGTTTTCATAAGCATGATAGCGAAATTCCTCCAACTCGTGTAGCTGCAACAGTCTCTTTTATCCAGCTTGAACCATGTCTAGGATCAGCTTCTTGATCGCACAATATGCTCTATGCTCGAGCTCAACCGGTAGATGACATGCCTTACCAAAAACGAGCTTATAGGGAGAAATGCCAATCGGAGTTTTGTAAGTTGTTCTGTATGCCTACAGAGCATCATCGAGCTTCAGTGACCAATCTTTCCTACTCACACTCACAATCTTCTCCAAAATCCTCTTGATTTCTCTGTTCGATACCTCCACTTGACCACTCGTATGAGGATGGTAAGCAGTCGCTATCTTGTGTTTCACCCCATACTTGAGCAACAATTTATCAAAGAGCCGATTGCAAAAGTGCGTACCTTAATCACCCATGATGGCCCGAGGGGTCCTAAACCCTATAAAAATATTCTTTTTTTTAAATCGTGCCACCACACTAGCATCATTGGTGCGAAGTGCAATGACTTCCACCCATTTTAAGACATAGTCTACAACGACTAATATGTACTTATTTCCCTTGGATGATATGAAGGGACCCATGAAGTCGATACCCCCACACATCGAATAGTTCAATCTCTAAGATGCCCTTCAAAGGAATTTCATGACGCTTGGAGATATTTCCAGTTCTCTGGTAGCTATCGCAGGCTCGCACAAATTCATGAGCATCTTTGAAAAAAGTAGGCCAATAGAACTCGGACTGAAGTACCTTCGCAGTTGTTCTGTCACCAGCGTGATGTCCCCCATAAGGTGAGGAGTGACACTTTTCAAGAATCGCGGAAACCTCTTCCTCTAGAATACACCTTCTGATCAGTTGATCTGTGCCAACCATGTAGATATAGGGCTCATCCCATACATAGAAACGATTATCATGTAAAATCTACTTCTTCTCGTGATTAGCACCAGGGGGTAACTCTCACTGACTATAAAGTTCACCATGTCCGCATACCATGGCACCTCAGCTGATTGAAGAGCTAAGAGTTGTTCATCCGGAAAGGTCTCTTTAATCACCACCGCTTCATCTACATGTTCCGGATCTTCCAATCTCGATTATTGATCTGCTACCTGATTTTCTGTGCACTTTCGATCAAGAATCTCGATGTTAAATTCTTGCAGCAGCAACACCCAACGAATAAGCCTCGGCTTTGCATCCTTCTTCGCCAACAAATAACGAACTGCAGTGTGATCAGTATATACAATCACCTTCGTGCCCACAAGATATGATCGGAATTTGTCAAAGGCGTAGACAACCACCAATAACTCCTTCTCTGTGACAGTATAGTTCATCTAGGATGCATCAAGTGTCTTGCTGGCATAGTAAATAGGATGAAAAATCTTGTCCCTTTTCTGACAAAGGACAACTCTCACAGCAAAATCACTTGCATCGCATATCAAAATAAACGGTAGAGACCAATCGGGTGCGATGATAATAGGAGCAGATACTAACCTCTATTTCAACTCATCAAAAGCCGTCAGACAGGATTCATTAAAAAAAACTTCACATATTTCTCTAAAAGCTTTCATATTGGATTAGCAACTTTAGAGAAGTCTTTGATGAACCGTCGATAGAAGCCTGCATGCCCAAGAAAACTGCGCACACCCCGAACTAAAACGGGTGGTGGCAATTTTTCAATTGCTTCAATCTTCGCCTTGTCAATCTCTAATCCCTTGCTCCATATCTTGTGCCTAAGAACATGCCCTCTCGAACCATGAAATGGCATTTTTCCCAGTTAAGTACCAAGTTCAGTTCTTCACAACGAGCTAACACGACATCAAGATGGTTCAAGAAGTCATCAAAAGAATCCCCCAAAATAGAGAAGTCATCCATAAATACCTCCACATAGTTTTCCACCATATCGGTGAAAATAGCCATCATGCATCGCTGGAAAGTACCTGGAGCATTGCACAAACCGAAAGGCATTCTCCGGAATGCAAACGTACCGTATGGAAATGTGAATATGGTCTTCTCTTGATCCTCAGGTGCAACATAATCTGGTTGTAACCCTAATAGCCATCCAGAAAGCAGTAATATTCATGCCCAGCCAATCTATCGAGCATCTGATCCATGAACGGCAAAGGAAAGTGATCTTTTCTGTTGGTGTCGTTCAACTTGCGATAGTCAATGCATATTCTCCAACCAATAACAGTTCGTTGAGGCACCAATTCATTCTTCTCATTCTCGACTACAGTCATGCCCCCTTTCTTCGGAACACATTGTACAGGACTTACCCATTTGCTGTCAGAGATGGGATAAATAATGCAGTTATCAAGCCATTTGATTACCTCTTTCTTCACCACCTCCTTCATGATCGGGTTTAGCCATCTCTGGCATTTAGCACTAGGCTTGCTGTCCTCCTCTAATAAGATTTTGTGCATGCAAAATGAACTACTAATACCTCGAATATCAGCTATCGACCACCCAAGGGCTTGGATTCGATCTCTTAGAACTCATAACACACGTTCAACCTGCACATCAGTCAAATAAACAGAGAGGATTATAGGCAATGTGTCTCCACTGCCCAGGAATGAATAGCGAAGATGAGGGGGTAATGGCTTCAACTCAAGAACTGGAGCCTCTTCAATAGATGGTTTCGGCTTCTTCCATGACTCCGGTCTGTCTAGCTCCTCAAACGGTGTACTTGCTCATAGATAAGCACATGAAGTGTCAAGAATGCTAAGACACTCCTCGACTTCTGCATCAATCATCAAATCTTCCCCATACACCAAAGCCATCTCTAAAGGGTGTCGCGAAGCTAGAAAGTGATCTAACTCAACATTAGAGAGCTTGAGCTCCACCACGAAAATCATCTTCAACTCCTCATAATGGGCTAGAAATGTGGTAGATTTAAACACATCAAAAGTGGCCTCTTATCCATCAACTGTCATGGACATCATCCCATCTTTCAGTCGGATCACAGCATCAACAGTAGCTAAGAATCCTTTCCCCGCAATGAGAGGAACACTCTTATCTGCCTCATAATCAAATATCACGAAATCAACTGGCAGAATAAATGGGCCTACCTTCACAAGAACATCCTCAATAATACCATCAGGATAAGCAAGAGATCGATCAGCTAGCTACAATGTAATAGTGGTTGGCCTAGGCTCACCCAAGCCCAACGTTCTGAACACAGAGGTGGGCATTAGATTAATACTAGCACCCAAGTCACACAATGCTAGCCAAATTCAATGTTTCCAATAGTAGTCGAAATTGTGAAGCTGCCCGGATCTTTCAACTTTAGAGAAATTTTACTCCACACTCTAGAACTACACTCCTCAGTAAGTGCAACAGTCGCAAACTCTGTCCAACACCGTTTGTTCGCAACTACATCTTTGATATACTTAGCATATTTTGGAACTTCTTGCAAAAGCTCCACAAAAAGGTATGTTGATGCGTACCTGTTTTAAGAGTTCAAGAAATTTCTTGCAAGCCGAATCTTCTTTCTGTTTATGAAGTCACTGTGGAAAGGGAGGGGGTGGTCAAACCACTTCCTCTACATGTTGCTCTGCAACTATCTGCTTTGGTTCAGCTCGCTTAGCAGGGATAAGTTCTGCCTCTGCTATGTTCTTCTTTTTCGGAGGCACTTCTTCAAGCTCTCTGCCATTCCTCAAGCTGATTGCCTTGCACTCCTTTGGATTCGTCTCAGTATTACTAGGAAGAGCACCCGATGGTCTGACATTATGCATAAGAGCCATCTGCCCCAACTGACGCTCAAGCTCGTTTATAGATTTCTACATCTCACTTTGAACTTTCTGATTTTGCTGCTGCGTCACTTGATTTTGAGCTATGAGCTGCTTCATCATCTCTTCTAAATTTCTAGTTGGCTGAGCTTGAGGTTGCTAATAATTGTTTGGCTTGTGGAAACCCTGCTTCCCAAATAGAGTGTTGTAATTATTTCCATAATAGTTTTCCCGATTTCTAATATCGCGGTTCTGCTGCCCCACAAAATAGACAGACTCTGGATTCAATGGACAATTGTTATAATCATAAGGCTCACCACAACTTACACATACTTCCTGCTGAATGTGTTGGACTGGTTGAATCTGCTGAGCTTGAGGAAACGCCCTCATCATAACATCAGTAAGAGTGCTTATATCAGCTCGAATAGCTGCAACATCATCAACTTGAAGAACCCTAGTATGTTTCTGTGGTAAACCATGGCTACTATCATGATACTCATAGTAACCCTTCGACATCATCTCTAGGAGAGTTTCCATCTCTTCATATGTTTTGTTTAAAATCTGCCCTTGAGCTGAAGCATTCAACAAGGCCCTTGATTCATGGTTATGACCTTTTACAAAATAGTTTCCAATGATCTCCATTGGCTGCATGTGATGGGGGAAATCTCGCAAATATCCCTCATACCTTTCCCAAGCGTGTGGTAGAGATTCAGAATCTCTCTGAGTGAAGTTAGCAATTCTTCCTCAGAGCTCCTTTGTTTTCTTGGGTGAGAAAAACCTGTCGATAAACTTATTTGATAATATCTCCCAACCTGTCAATAAACTTATTTGATAATATCTCCCAAGAAGTAATAGAACCTGTAGGTAGATTTGTCAACCGTTCCCTTGCTTCGCCAATTAGTGAGAACGGAAATAAGGACAACTTCACATAATCATCGGGAACATCTCTATATTGGAAATTCTCGCCCAACTCCATGAACTGCATCAAGTGCTTATGCGGGTCTTCACTAGACTTACCCATATACTGGCTCGTATGCTGCACCAGCCACACTGTTCCTTCTTTCAGCTTGAAATTTTTAGTAATGTTAGGCCTAACAATAGCCTTAGCAATTGTCGCTAGACTAGGCCTAGCATAACTAGACAAAAGAATCCGTTGTTCTTGTGCCCTCGCAGCTGCTCTTGCACCCTGTTCATCCCCGTTTCTATTTCTATCCCTTTCTGCTTGTTCAAGAGCAAGTCTCGCTGCTTCATCAGCCATTTTTCTGTATGTGAAAAGTTCTTTCGATTTCGGGATCAAGATCAGCTAACGGTTTTCCTGAACTTCTAGTGCTTGGGATAAACCTGAGAAACCTGAAGTGACATAAGTAGAACAAAGAAAAAAAAGTAAAGACTTGAATAGAAAAAAATAAACTCATATTAGAAAAACAGTAAATTTGTTCTATGTCCCCGGCAACGGCGCTAAAAACTTATTTCTTCCAAACGCACACGCAAGTATACGCGGTCGTACAAGTGGTATAGACTGTTAAGTCCAGATATCGATCTCACAGAGGCTTAGATTCTACTGTTAAGCTAATTCAAATTCGAATGAAACTTTTCAAGAAAGTGAAAATCAAGATGTTTGTTGTACTAAACTAAAACTGAAAAGTAGACAATTTATGATGGGTGTTTCTGTGACTGAGAGTATTTTTACAAAGACAGTAAGGTTTATCAGATGAGAGAAAGATCTAGGGTCATGGCTTTCTACAATCTAGTTGATCTTCGAACAATTCCACCTATTTTATTTCCTGGGTAACTAGTTGACGGGTTAATTATAACTTTATGATATTCTCTCGAACTACTCACAATCCTATAGATGTTACTATAACGCCTATATCTCTATGGTCATCAGAGGTAACAAGAAAACATTTAATTGTTCGTATTCAACTAAGTAGGGCTATAGGGTATATCTCTATCCTCAGTAGCGAAATGATTAAATAGAACAAATTCTATTTATTTTTATTACGTATGTGAACTCCCTTTCTCAAGTCCAATTCACGCACCACAAATAATGTCTAACTATTGGCCAGATAATCAAACAATTAAGATCAAGAATAAATATGCAACCCAAAATATGGAAATTTAATTGACAGAAATAGTCACCAAACCAACTATCATGTTTTTCGCCACAACCCTAGAATTAAGAAGTTTAGCTACTCATGATTCTCAATGAACAAGAAGAATTCATGAATAATCTAGGGTTGAAAAGGATGAAAAAAATAAAATAAACTTAGAGAGAAGGTACTATGATGGCTTCCAAGTCTTGGAATAATCCCAGCACGTCAATAATAATGAACAAAATATCTATTTATGGTTTACGGTTGTTAACCAAATAAAAGGGTCCTAATCCTACTTAAAATCGGACAAAATTGGGAATTCCCGCGTTGGCCACGCATCGCGGGTCCAATGCGAGGTCTTCAGTGAATTCAGCCCCTATTTGTGTTGAGCCTGTGACGCAGGCTCAACGCCTGATTAAGAATTTCCTGCAGCTTATTCTTCCGTTATGGGCACGCGCACGCGACGCGGTATGGCACCTGAGTGTCATGTCGTGCTTAATCCTTCCAAAAATTCACTTAAGTGTCGCAACCTTCTCTCGTTCACTCGTGTCCCCTAGATCACCTCCAGAATCAACCAAAACTGCTCGATTTCCCGTCGTTTGTCTTCATCGTACCTAGACACATGAAATATAGCGACATAAGCTCAAATACGACGATTTCATCATATATTAGGCAATAAAATTCTTAGGAATGTGATGTAAAATGACACGAACATGATATTTGTGCCAAATATCAATTGACTACGCATAATCAGGCTTGACACTCAAACAATACTGATGTTGTACCCTATAGGAATGCCATGATCCGGAACAAGGTGAAGGAGAATTAGGATACTCAGCAGACATTTGTTCAGCATTCAAAGAATTTTTCTTTGTTTACCAAGAAGTTTGATGAGAACCATACCAAAAAGGTAAATGTTTGCGAAGCTAGTTTATGTATGCTAAATGGGATGTACCATGTCCAAGAGGGTCCATATCACGATGGACCTCCTATGCAAATTCAGGATTTTAACTATGCTAACTATGCGTTCAAGGGGGAGATCCAAGGGGGTTATAAGAATCAATATCGAAATCAATGGAGACCTCAACAGGGGTAAGGTGCATACAACAACAACCAAGGGAACTATAACAACAATTATGGTGTGTCTAACCAAGGGAACAACAACAACAACAACAACAACAATAACTTTTGAAATAAAAATTCCAATCCATACATTCCACCAAAAAGGCAATCAAACAGTCACGCCCAAAAACCCACCCTAGACGTGACCGGCATCCGACGTCATGAACAACATCGGAAGAACCTAAAAGATGCAATAATAACACTTGAATGCCAGGTTCAATAATCACCTCCAACAATGTATAAAATAAATATAACAAATCATGAATATATGAATTAATCAGCAGAAGTCTTTATAATTTAAATAATTCAGCCAAAGCATGATAGTGTGCTCGAAAGAGTTAAACAAAAACTCTTCTTCTACCCACATTCGAATGTATACTACGGAGCTTCTAAGACTAAGGAATAAATGTCTAGCTCATCAGGACGCAGCCCGAAAACTAATATAAATAAATGGAATTAAATAAATAGGGTGTCCCACGAATGAATGTGTGGGCTCACCAAATCAGCAGCAACCGCAAGTCCTTCCTAAATGTCCGGAGTATCAAGAACCGCAACTTTAATGCTATTTGATGGTTTGACTACTTTGAGATAAATTGTGAATCGGCTTCTATGCTATGAACTTTGTTGTTGTGTTTGGCCTAGCTACTCGGGAGGAAGTGTAGCCAATATGGATCCTAGTGTGATAATGCCTAGCCATTACGGAGGAAGAGTGACCACTACCTGGTTTGCTACCTAGGGTGTGATTATGCCTAGCTATTCGGGAGGAAGGATAGCCACCGTTGAATTTCATATTCCGGTGTGGTGCGCTGGGACAAGGGAACCTCTATAGTCACCCCTTGGATGTGCTTGATTCTTGGGCCTGTATTGGCATGTGTGATATTCTTATTTTCTCAAGGAATTGATGTTGTTAATTATGATCAATTGAAAGGCATATTTGAAGTTATACCTTGACAAGAGGCCTTATAATCGGTTTTGATAATTCTTATTGAGATATACAAACTGAATAACTGTTCTTACATTTGTTTCACAAGATTTTCAGGACTGATTTCTTTATGCATTATTGTACTTTATTTTCATATTACTGACCATCTCTTATAGAAGAAAACGATTATGATTTCATATACCTATATAGAGGATAATACAATCAAGGATTGTCCCCTCATGCAAACCAACCACAAGCAAAGACATAAATTAGGGTTTTGCATGAGAAGTTCACCTTTTTATTCAATAAAGAACCTTTGAGAAGAAAACATATATCAATGATAAGGTTTTTAAAAGAGAGACATACCTTAGTATGTTAAACCAAAGTTGAACAATTCACTTTTCCAGTGAAGAACACCCAAACCCTAGTTTGAATCAATTTAGGAATAATTATGTTTTAAACCCTAGGTTTTAGTTACAAGAATCATGGGTTTGATGTTAGGATTGATAATCACTGATTAAGATGTTCTGACTTTAGTGTTGGAGCCCTAGAGAGATATTTTCGTCCTTAGGGTTCTTGAAAGTAAAATGAATGGAAGGAAAACTAAAATTTTACATCTTATGTAATTTAAGCCCGCCAGGCACAATCAAAGGTAAAAATGACAGAGCATCGATCTGCTCCGTCAAAGTCATGAATTTTCCATTGAGAAACTTTCTTTTCCTCAAAACCGGCGGTGCAAAGGACGGAGCGTTGAACAGATCGACAGTACAAAGGATGACCGTCAAACCTCATTTTCGTGAAACTGTAGAGAATTTTCATTTTGACCATCTCCCCTTGGGTCTTTAGCCTAAAGTCATGCATGTGACCCAACATATAAGGTTCCAAAGGACTCATACAATGCTTTCACACACTATACTGATTTACGGGATCTTACATTATCCCCCCTTAAGATTCATTCGTCCTCGAATGAGAATAATAATCTAGAGAAAAAAAATTCACTAAACCACAAGTTTCTTTGAACAAACACAACGATTCATCCATGAGTAATTTAAAATGCCAGCTTATACCTGCCATAGGGAACAAGTGGGATATCTCTTCTTCATGTCCTCCTCTTCTTCTCAAGTAGCTTCCTCAGTATTATGGTTTTCGCCGCAACACTTTAACTGATGCCACATCCTTCGTCCTCAACCTTCTAACTTGACGATCTAGACTCTGAATCGGTTTTTCTTCATAGGCTAACCTATCATTAATTTCAATCTCTTCATGGTTCAACACATGGGAAATATCAGGTTTGTACAACCTTAACATCGAAACGTGAAACACAGGGTGCACCATGGCTATATCGGATGGCAACTTCAATTCATAAGCCACTGTCCCAATTTTCCTAACAATCTTGTAAGGGCCAATGAAACGGGGACTAAGTTTCCCCTTTTTACCAAATCGCATTACTCCCTTCATCGGCGATACTTTCAAGAACACCTTGTCATCGACAGAAAACTCTAGCTCACGCCACCTCATATGGGTATAGGACTTCTGTCGACTCTGAGCTATCTTAAGCCATTAAATAATAAGATTAACCTTCCCAATTGCTTCATGAACTGAATCTGGACCCAACAACTCCACTTCAGTTAGTTCAAACCAACCAATTGGAGACCGACAGCGCCTCCCATAAGTGCCTCATAATGAGCCATCTAAATACTCACTTGATAGCTATTATTGTAAGAGAGTTCCACTAGAGGTAGGTGTTCATCCCAACTTCCTCCAAAATCGATTACACAGGCTCGTAGCATATCTTCCAAAGTCTGAATAGTTCTCTCCGCCTGCCTATCAGTTTAAGGATGAAAGGCAGTGCTCAATTTTACTCCAGGTCCCAACCCTTCTTGAAAGGATGTCCAAAAATGAGCAGTAAATTGCATACCTCTGCCCGATATAATCGATGTCGGAAGATCATGCAATCTAACTATCTCTTTTAGATATAACTTGGCGTACTCCGATGCGGTATATGACGTCTTCGTAGGCAGAAAATGGGCCAACTTTGTAAGTCTATCCACGATAACCCAAATCGAGTCAAACATGGCCTTTGTGCGGGGTAAACCCATAACGAAATCCATATTGATCTCCTCCCACTTCCACTGCGGAATCTCGATATTCTGAGCCACGCCTCAGGCCTATGATTGTTCAGCCTTCACCTGTTAACAATTTAAACACTTAGCCACAAAGTTAGAAATATCAACCTTCATGCTCTTCCACCAATAGTGTTGTTTCAAATCCTTATACATTTTGGTGGATCCTGGATGAACTGAATACTTGGAACTATGAGCTTCCATCATTCATTCTTATCGAACACCATCAACATTAGGAACACACAATCGTCCTTGCAACCGCAGAAAATTATCACTAGTACCAAAAGTAAATAAAGTGTACTCACCCCTTTCCACTCCATCTCTCAGCTTTTCCAAAAGTTCATCATCATATTGCTTGGATTTTATCCTTTCCACCATGTCAGACCGTGATGGTGTGATTCCCATTAACTCTCCATCTTTGGTTTCATCAAGTCTGACCCTAAGACAAGCATGACTTCGAATTTCCTTTTGCATGGGCATGTCATGTGCACGCAATTAACCAACGTCCCCATAGATTTTCTACTCAAAGCATCAGCAACCACATTAGCCTTACCAGGATGATACAATATATTCAAGTTGTAATCTTTCAACAACTCCAACCACCTCCTCTGCTTGAGGTTCAACTCTCACTGCTTGAAGATATATTGCAGAATCTTGTGATCAGTATAACCGTCACAATGCTCACCATACAGATAATGACGCCAAATTTTCAAAGCAAATACCACAGCAGCCAACTCTAAGCCATGAGTCGGATAATTCTTCTCATGCTTCTTCAACTGACGCGAAGCATAAGCAATGACCTTACCATTCTGCATCAATACACAACCCAAACCAATGCTAGAAACATCACAATACACCACATATCCACCAGACCCACAAGGTAAAATCAAAATAGGAGCCGAAGTTAACCTTGTCTTAAGCTCTTCGAAACTCTTTTGACAAGCTTCGAACCTCTAAACCTTAGCAGTCTTCTTTGTCAATTTAGTCAATGGTGAGGCTATAGACAAAAAACCTTCCACAAACTTTCTGTAATAATTTGCCAAACCCAAGAAACTACGAATTTACATCGCACTAGTTGGTCTAGGCCAATCCTTAATTGTTGAAATTTTCTCAGGGTCTACTTCAATGCCGTCACTAGTCACCACGTGAGCCAAGAAAGACACAGACTCAAGCCAGAACTCAAACTTATAGAATTTTGCATAAACACCCGGTTCATCAAAATTCATGAATGCAGTAGGCGCATTAGTCAACCCAAAGGATATGACTAGAAACTCAAAATGCCCATAACGAGTACGGAATGCAGTTTTTGGGATATCCTTCTCATTTATCTTCAATTGGTGATACCCCGACCTCAGGTCAATCTTTGAAAAGTAGCTAGCACCCTAAAGTCAGTCAAATAGATCATCTATCCTAGGCAAAGGATATTTATTCTTAATGGTCACTTTATTAAGTTGACGGTAAACAAAACACATCCTAAGGGAACCATCCTTCTTCCTAACAAATAAGACTGCGGCACCCCAAGGTGAGGAACATGGTCGGATGAAACCCTTATCCAAAAAGTCTTTCAACTGATCCTTTAATTCCATTAGCTCCGCTGGAGCCATACGATAAGGTGGAATCGAAATAGGTTGGGTGTCGGGGATAACATCAATCCTAAAAGCAATAACTCTATCAGGAGGAATACCAGGAAGATCTTTGGGAAATACTTTGGATTATCACTGACTATAGGAATAAATGCAAATTTGGGTACTACGACTTTTGTATCATTAATAGCAACCAAATGGTAAATACACCCCTTAGTAATCAACTTATAAGCTTTAAGATAGGAAATAAATCTACCCTTTGGCTTAGAAATTTCACTCTCCTACACAATAACAGGCTCCTCGGGAAAGGCGAAGCGAACTAACTTATGACGACAATCCACATTAGCATAACACGCGGACAACCATTCCATCCCCATAATTATGTCAAAATCCACCATCTCAAGTTCATAAAAATCAGCCACGGTCTCACGACCTTTAATCACAACAACACAATTTCTATACACTCTAGAAGCATTAACAGGAACACTTGAAGGCGTATCAACAGCAAAGGGTTCCAGCAATGGTTCGGATTTCATATCCATATCAAGATCAAAATAAGGAGTCACATAGGATAAATTTAAACCCGGATCAATCAATGAGTAAGCATCATAAGAGCAAACGGTAAGGATACCTGTAACCACAGTGTCAGAAGCCTTAGGTGTCTCCCTACGAGTCAGCCCATAAAGTCGAGCTGTCCCTCCACCAAAGGTATTAGCAACTTCCTTTCCTTTGCCGTTATTACGAGCATTCTAATGGTTATTGTTAGTATTACCAGCAGGCGAATTTCTAGCTGATGCCGAAGTAGGCGAATCATTCTTTTGGTTATTCATAGCAGCCATCTCACGTAGCCACTTTCTGCATTCCTTGTTAATGTGGCCTCTAATCCCACAATGATGACATATACATTCTTCCCACACTGGCGGACGGCTAGTTCCCTGCGAAAACTTACTATTATTATTATTTTTTTGCCTTGCCTAATAGAAGGCACACTAGCATGGAAATAAGTGCCAGACTAAGCAGGTACAGAATACCCTTTACTCTGTCCTTCCTTATAATTAGTACTACTGAAACTACCCACCGATCGGCCTTCTTGTTCTGATCTCGATCCACCCTCTCTTCATTTTTCCAACTCTCTTATTGTTCAGGAAACCCAATCAGAGATGAGAAAGTATAAGTAGGAAACATAGCAACAACATCACATGCAGACTTGGTACGTGGTACCAAGCCTTTCACAAAACGAGTCAACATATGCTTTTTTCAGTAGGAATCATATATAAAGCATACTTTGACAGATGGGTGAACTCCAAACTATACTCACGAACCAACTTGTTACCCTATTCTAGCTTTTCAAACTTCGTAGCCATGGCAAATTTCTTCTCATCAGATAGAAACCTTTCCAGGAATGCCTCTTCAAATTCAGCCTACGTTGGAGCTAAAGCAGCGTCACCCTTCTCAGATTCCCACATCTCAAACCATGCGTGAGCAACATCCTTCAACTGATACGAAGTGAGCCTCACAGCTTTGAAATCATGGGCATCAATTGCCTTCAATGCCTTAAAGGTCTCATCTAAAAAGTGTTGGGGATCATCCACCTCTCGTGACCCAAAGAACTCTAGTGAATTCATGTCGAGGAATTGCTTAAGTTTGCCACCACGATGAGGTCCCACACCTCCACGCTGCTGCTGAGCCGCAACAAATGCTGTCAATATTTGAATCGCCGATTGCATAGTACCAATTTCAGGCACACCTGCAATAGGACTAGCAGGAGCAGGCGGTGCTGGGGGTGGTGCATGATTTCTAGCATTTTTCCATTAATAGCATTCGTTCCCCCAAGATTTTTGTTAGCTCTCACGGGTTGTGCTCGGTTACCATTTTTGGATCGCGTCAGAGCCATTTCTGCAAGGTACTAATTAACGAGCGAATTAGAATGATCCTAAAAGGGCTTTAAGCTCTACAACACAATCTAAAATCAAGAAGAATAGGAAACACCTATAAATGTCCTCGGAGTTTCTCAGTCATGTAATTGATCAGGCTACACAAGGAAAACCCACTAGACACAACTCCACAGACACCGACAATAATCCTAGGACGTATTTAAACCTAGGCTCTGATATCAAGCTTGTCATGCCCCAAAACCCACCCTAGACGTGACCGGCATCCGACGTCAGGAACAACATCGGAAGAACCTAAAAGATGCAATAATAACACTTAAACCCGCCAGGATCAATAATAACCTCCAAAATTTTATAAAATAAATGTAACAAATCATGAATACAAATTAAATCAGAAGAAGTCTTTTTAATTTAAATAATTCAACCAAAGCAGGATAGTGTGCCTAAAAGAGTTAAACAACAACTCTTCTTCTACCCATATTCGAATGTATACTATGGAGCTTCGAAGATTAAGGAATAAATGTCTAACTCATCGGGGCGCAGCCCAAAAACTAATATAAATAAAAGGAATTAAATAAATAGGGTGTCCTACGAATGAGTGTGTGGGCTCACCAAATCAGCAGCAACCGCAAGTCCTTCATAAACGCTCGGAGTATCAAGAACCTACTCTTCACCATTACCTAACATACCATAAAACAACAATGGTATGAGTGAGCACTTCGTACTCAGTGAGTGCCTCAGGGACAACAAGTAATATGAAAATAAAGTGCAGTAATGCATAAAGAAATCAATCCTAAAAATCATGTGAACCAATGTAAGAACAGTTATTTAGTTTGTATATCTCAACAAGAATTATCAAAACCGATTATACGGCCTCTTGTCAAGATACAACTTCAAATATGCCTTTCAATTGATCATAATTAACAAAAACAATTCCATGAGAAAATAAGAATATCACACATGCCAAGGTAGACCCAAAAATCAAGCACATCGAAGGGGTGACCGTAAAGGTTCCCTTGTCACAGCGCACCACACTGGAATATTAAATTTAACGGTGACTATCCTTCCTCCCGAATAGCTAGGCATAATCACACCCCAAGTAGCGAACCCGAAAGTGGCCACTCTTTCTCCTAAATGGCTTGACATTATCACACTAGGATCTATAGTAGCTACCCTTCCTCCCGAGTAGCTAGGCCAAACACAACAACAAAGTTCATAGCATAGAAGCCGATTCACAATTTATCTCAAAATAGTCACACCATCAAATAGCATTAATGTTTATTATGCCATTACAAAAATCCATAATTTTATAGATAATCTTGAAAATGTTTTCACTTCTTTAAACAAGATTCCTTTGCCTTAGTTTCTTTGTAATATCATCAATACCAACAATTGACCGTTATCACTAATCATCTCTTATAGAAGAAAAGGATTATGATTTCATATACATATATAGAGGATAATACAATCAAAGTTTAAGGTGGGGTTGTCCCCTCACGCACACCAACCACAATCAAAGACATGAATTAAGGTTTTGCATAAGAAGTTCACCTTTTTATTCAATAAAGAACATTTGAGAAGAAAGCATATATCCATGATAAGGTTTTTAAAAGAGAGACATACCTTAGTATGTTAAACCAAAGTTTAACAATTTACTTATCTAGTGAAGAACACCCAAACCCTAGCTTGAATCACTGTAGGCAGAATTATGTTGCAAACCCTAGGTTTTACTCACAAGAATCATGGTAAGAATCATGGGTTTGATGTTAGGATTGATAACAAATGATGAAGATGTTCTTACCATAGTGTTGGAGCCCTAGAGAGATATTTTCGTCCTTAGGTTATTTGATAGTGAAACGAATGGAAGGAAAACTAAAATTTTGCATCTTATATAATTTCAGCTTGCCAGGCACAATGGACGGTACAAACGCTGGAGCGTTGATATGCTCCATCAAAGTCCTGAAATTTCCAATGAGCAACTTTCTCTTCCTCAAAATTGATGGTGCAAAGGACGGAGCATCGAACATATCGACGGTACAAAGGACGACCCGTCAAACCTCCTTTTCATGAAACTATAGAGAATTTTCATTTTGACCATCTCCTCTTGGGTCTTTAGTCGAACGTCATGCACGTGACCCAACATATAAGGTTCCAAAGGACTTATACAATGCTTTCACACTCTATACAGATTTACGGTATGTTACACAAATGACCAAGGTAGTTCGAGGGTTGAGGCAATGCTTGACAAGGTTTTGACAAATCAAACCATGTCTGAAAAGACGGTATCTGGGCTAATGGAAACATTAAGATCTCGTACAGAGGCTATTCAAAATCTTGTGTCGTAGATGCGTGAAATTTCTAGGGAACAACACCCTCCTTAAAAGGGAGGACTTCCTAGTGACACTATTCTGAATCCGAAGAAAGAGGGAGGCACTTTGGATCGTGTGTTTGCTATCAGTACTCGGAGTGATAAAATACTCCAAAGTGATGAAAAGAAGGTTGTTGACCTCGAGCAAATTAATGAAGAGGAAGAGGTGCAGTCTGATGCACCTATTATTGTCGATGAGGTTCCTAGTGAAGAGAAAGTAGTTGATATTCCAGAAAGTTTAAAGGTGGCTGATAATAAGAGCAACTAGACTGTAAAAGGGGATCTTTGCCCTTTGACTCATATTTTTAAATCTAAACCTCCCTTTCCTCAAAGGTTGGTGAAGAAAGAGGAAGATGCTAAGTTCGAAAATTTTTATGATCAACTAAAGCAGTTATCTATGAACTTTCCATTCTTGGATGCTGTCAAGGAGATGCCCAATTTTGCTAAGTACTTGAAGACCTGCTGATCAAGAAGAATGCGGTGCAACATGAAATCGTGAGTTTGACTCATATTGTAAGTTCCATTAGTTCAACAACTACTGTCCAGAAAAAAAAAAGATCCTGGGGCGTTCGTCATTCCTTGTTCTATTGGGTACCATGATTTTGCTCATGCTCTGTGTGATAATGTGGCGAGTATAAATTTGATGCCAGTTGATATATACTAGCAATTAGGTTTGGGGATACCATGGCCGACTACTATGAGATTACAGATGGCTGATAAATCTATTAAGCGGCCGATTGGCATGGTTGATGATGTTTTTGTGGGGGTTGGTAAATTTATGTTGCCTGTTGATTTTCTGATTCTTCATTGTCCTGTTGATCGTGATATTCCTATTATTCTGGGGTGACCTTTCCTTGCTATGGGCAGAGGTCTGATGGATTCGAAAAAGAATGAAATAAAATTCTGAGTAAATGATGAAAAGGTGACTTTTTAGGCAAGTAAGGCGATGAAGTTACCAAGTGGTTGTGAGAGCATTTTGGTGATTGATTATTTTGATGCTTTTGATGAAGCTATGTAATTCAAGATGGAAGAAGAAAGTTTAGGAGAAGCTCTCGCTGCTATTCTTGCAAATTTTGATGCTGAAGACATGGAGGGTTATGTGGAGATGATTAATTCTCTTGTTCGGTTGGGCTCATATTCTTACCACCTAAAAAAGCTTAATCTTGATCTGGAAAATAGAATAACTTCTCCAGCAAAGCCTTCTATCATTGAGCCACAAAAGCTTGAGCTTAAGCAGCTCCATCACATTTGAAGTATGAGTTCTTTGTCCCAAATAATACGTTACAAGTGATTGTTTCATCATTAATGACTGAGGAGTAGATCGAGAGGCTTGTGGAGATATTGCATGAGTATAGACGTGCCATTGGTTAGACCATAGCAGACATTCGGGGGATTCCTTCTGGGATCTGTGAGCATAAAGTCCAGTTAAAGGAGGATAGCAAGCCGAGTGTGTAACATCAAAGAAGATATAATGAAAACATGCAAGAATTTCAAGCGTGACAGTAGAGTGGTTTACCCTATTACTGATAATAAATGGATGAACGCAGTCCAATGTGTTCCGAAAAAGGGCGGTATCACAATGGTGCCCAATGCAAGGAATGAGCTGGTTCTGATGAGAACTGTGACAGGTTGGAGAGTTTGCATGGACTATCTCATGCTTAACACTGTTACTTGCGAGGATCACTTCCCTATGCCTTTTATTGATGAGATGCTTGGCCGGCTAGCGGTGCGGTCTTACTATTGCTTTCTAGATGGGTATTCTGGCTACAATCAGATCAACATCGCCCTTGAGGATTAGGAGAAGATGACATAAAATTTTCCTTATGGGACATTCTCTTTTAGTAGGATGCCCTTCAGTTTTTGCAATGCACCAGCTACCTTTCAACGGTGCGTGATGTCGATATTTTCAGATATGGTGAAAGACTTTCTTCAGGTCTTTATGGATGATTTCTTGGTGGTTGGTGATTCTTCTGATCATTGTATTGACCATCTGGGTTGAGTGCTTAAACGCTGTGAAGAGACTAATATGGTGCTGAATTGGGAGAGTTGCCACTTTATGGTGAAGAAAGGGATCATTCTCGGGCATAAAATCTCTAAAAAAAGGGATGAAGGTCGATCAGGTGAAGATTGATGTGATAGAAAAAGAGGCTATGTTCGATTTTGACAAGAAGGGCCGAAAGGCATTCGATGAATTGAAGGAGCATTTGACCACAACTCCTATTATTGTTTCTCCTGATTGGTCTCTGCCATTCGAGTTGATGTGTGATGTGAGCGATTTTTCTATTGGTGTTATGCTTGGCTAGAGACATAATAAAATTATGCACTTTATCAACTATGCCAGTAAAACATTGAATGCGGCTCAGATAAATTACACATTGACTGAGCAAGAGCTGCTTGGTCTAATCTTTGCTTTTGAGAAATTCTAGGCCTATCTGTTGGGGTCTAAAATTGTGGTGTACACTGATCATGCTGCATTGAGGTATCTGATGGTGAAGAAGAAACATAAGCAATTAATTCAATGTGTGTTGTTATTGTAAGAGTTTGATTCCGAGGTAAAACACCACAAGGGAACTGAAAATCAAGTTGCTGACCATCTCTCTCGGCTTGATAAAGCTGGAAGACCTTCCGATGAGCTAGATATAGATGATGCTTTTCTATATTAGCGGGTATTAGCAGTGTTAGCTGAGGTAGCACCATAGCATGCAGACATCGCTATCTTTTTGGTGATCGTCACTATTCCTGATGATATAAAGTCATACCATAAGAAGTAGTTACTGCGGGAATCTCGTATGTATTAATGGGACAAGTCGTACTTGTTCAAAACATGTGCTGATAATATCATTCGGCGTTGTGTTCTCGAGTGTGAGGTAATGGAGATTCTAAAAGCGTACCACGACGTCTAGTTGGGGGTCATCATAGTGGTACTCGGACTGCTGCTAAGGTTCTCGAATATGGTTATCACTGGTCTACTCTCTTTCATGATGCCAACTTGTTGGTAAGGTCTTGTGATCAGTGCCAAAGACAAGGAAATATTGGTAGGAGGCAGGTGATGCCAATGAACTTTGTGATTGAAGTGAAGGTTTTCGATGTTTGGGGAATCAATTTTATGGGGCCATTTGTGAGCTCTTGTGGCATGTAATATATCTTGGTTGATGTGGATTATGTGTCTTAATGGCTAAAAGCTATAACTTTACCCAAAAATGAAGCCAAAAGGGTTATATGGTTTTTAAAGAAGAACATATTTACTCGTTTCGGTACTCCGAGGGCAATAATCAGCGATGGTGGTTCTCACTTTTATAATAGAGGCTTCACTGGGCTGATGGAGAAGTATGGTGTGAAGCACAGGGTTGCAGCCCCTTATCATCCTCAGATAAGTGGGCATGTTGAAGTCTTCAATCGGGACATTAAGAGTATTTTTGCCGAGACTATCAATGCAAATAGGACTAACTAGGCTCAGAAACATAATGATACTCTTTGGGCCTATGGGACTGCCCACAAAACTCCAATCGAGACTTCTCCTTTTAGACTGGTTTTTGGAAAAGCATTTCATCTGCCCGTTGAGCTTGAGCATAAGGCCATGTGGGCCTTGAAGAAGCTAAATATGGATTGGGATTAAACAACTAAACTTTGGTTGTTTCAACTCAACGAGATGGTTGAATTGCGATACCAAACTTATGAGAGTGCAACATTGTACAAGAAGAGGACGAAACACTATCTTGACAAGAAGATCTTGAAGCGAGAATTCTACAAGGGTGATCATGTCTTGCTGTATAATTCCATATTGAAGCTACTATCGGGCAAGGTGAAATCAAGGTGGTCCGGTCCTTTTGAGGTGGTAAGTGTTTCACCCCATGGGGAAATTGAATTGAAGTCCGGAGATGGAACTCAGACATTTAAGGTGAACGGGTAGGGGGTGAAGCATTGCTATGGTTGCATTAATGGGGATAGAATCATTGATAGGTACCGGTTGAAGCATCTAGGAACGGATCCCGATCCTTAATAAAATGATACCACTTTCGTGTCGTGACGTTAAATCAAGCGCTTCTTAGGAGGCAACCCAAGTTTAGATTTTTGTATTTTTCTTTCTAAGTTTATTTTGTTTTTAATAGTGAATCTGTGTTGTTTGACAGGTGTTTAGTGTGTAGGAACTGCAACGCAGGAATTTGGAAATAGTTCATCTCAGTGCAAATTGACCAGACATTTGACATTGTTAACGGATCGTCGATGCGCATTAGCGGTATGCAGAGCCAGAATTTAGAGAGTTTACAAAGTTCAACTCACTGACAAGGTAATTCAACGAACCATCGACATTCGATGGTCCGTCGAGTTACCTAGATAAGTACTGTAATTTTGGAAAAAAAAATAACAGGCAAAGGGTTTTTAAAACCCAAAACTGACGCGCATTTTCTCTTCCACTTCTCCACTCTGTCACTTATTAAACTCCCTCCATAACTCCATATTCATTCCTCCACAGATATTCATCTATTAAACTCCTCAAATTTCGTAAACTATGCTATAAAAATTGTCCATCTCATCATCACAGAAAAACTCAAACCCTGGCCCCTTACTCTCACGATTTTCTCTCTATTTTTTTAAGTATTTTCACTCAAGTTTTTCTTCTAAACTCATGTTCATCTGGTATGTTGTATTCAAACACCCTTTTTCTTGGTTTTAATTTTAGTTTTTGTTTTCAATTTGCAATAGACACCTAGGGTTCGTAAATTAATTGCAAAATTGGATTATGGGACCTAGGTTGCCTTTGCTAGAAATATTATATGTTTGGGGTGTTCAAAGAAGTTTTAAAAATATTAATCTGATGTGTAGTTATGAACATGTTTTGGTAGGAATCATCCACTAGGGTTTGGTAATTGGGCTGTAATTTATGTTAAAATGTGAAATTGTTTGAAATCTTTCGTTGGGGTGGGGAATTTAGTATGTTTGCTGTAATTCGGACTCGGGGGATGAGAATATCATACCTCCACTGAGTTAGCGGGCATTTTAATCCACATTCGCGTCGATTGATTATTCCCGCCAACGATTAGAAAAGGTGATTGTGTAATATTGATGGTCATAATAGAGTGAAGTCTGAGTATCTCCAACGGGTTGTAGGGTATTTCGATTCATAACTTTGGTTTGACATTGTTATACACGCTAAACAAAACCTGATAATATACCAATGGTAAATTGTGATGAACAAATGGGTGAAGTATGAGTAACCCCAAGCTCCGAACATCGAATGCTCGTGCATATATGAAGGATGAAACTGATATGTGTGTATATTTGGAACTAGACTAAGAGTTCAAGCTCTCAGTTCTTCGATAGACAGGACCGTAAATATATTGACGGTACCTTCAATAGGTCGACGAACCATACTTGCACAAGTACGGTACTGTCGAACTAATTGATGGTCCGCCAACATGTTCTACAGTCCATTGAATTGCATCGTCGGTCTGCAGAGCCCATATTCAGAGAACACACAGCAACAACCTAAAGACCTTTGCTTATAATTTTGTTGTGCAGTCTAACTAGAAACATGGTTCCTAATTACAGGTGTGGCTCCACCCAAGTTTCCAGCTATACATGGGGGTGGTTAAAGGCCCAGTAGGAAATACCAGCTATGAGATGAGCCCTCGAATGATAATGAGATGATGCCTGCGAAGAAGAACAGGGTTGTTGTTCCCATTTGGAACAAGTATGTCACAGTACCTTCACACTCCGGTTCCTCCCAGTCTGAAGAGGGGGGATCATCTTCATCCAGATCAGGTGATGAGGGTGCCAATGAGGATTCAGAGGCTGCATCTGGTGGCGCTTCACCTGCCTCATAGCCAGATACTAGTGAGGATTCTTCTCATACATCCAGTCCCCGACTCATTAGAGTTCAAAGCTAGTTGATGATGGTAATGATGCAACGACAATGTGGGAGTTGAGAAGTAAATTTCTGGAGGATGATAGCCTCCGATATTGGAGGTGCCTAGGAGCTATATGACTATGGGGTTGCATTGAAAAATGGGACTGGGCTGAATACGAACATAACCATAACTGCAGAGAGGCGTATCAGCTTTGAAGGACTGGAGATCCTACCACGCAGCAGAAAAACCATTGATCACTACTAGTTGGGCTTCATGAATGATGCTCCAGGGGAGCACTGTCCAGCGATGGTGCGAGAGTTATATGCTGCTTATGGGGCTTTGATTAATAGAGTGAAGAAACCACGTCAGAATCTGAGTGAGATAGACCCTTTGATAGAGATAGAGGTACCAGGGGTGAAAGTTGACATTTCAGCAAAGTAATCAATAGGATATATTTTAGTAATGAGTACACTGCTCCGAGCAATACTGTTGACCTGAATGATAAAATTGAAAGACAAAAGACCATACAATCCTAGATTGGGTGGCAACTGTGATTAACAGACCAACCATGAGAAAGGAGATATCTAATATGGGCAAGCGGATGGTTAAGCGTTGGCTTACGCTAGATGACAAATTTGGTGGACTGTGATCCAGTTGCGGCTTGTTCCTAATCTGGTCGATAATGCACTCACCATTGATATGTCGATAGTAGTTGCTGCGTTGATGAGTCGATACCCAATTAATTTTGAGCAGTTGGCTGCATATAAGATACAACTGAGGTCATCACAGTCAAATACCTCATTAGTTTATCCGTGTTTGATCACCGAGCTTATTTGGAGGGCACATGTCCATATCTTGTCGCACATTGATCACAATATTATTGTGCATATGTATATTCAGTGTAGAAAAAAATGAGGCTATTAGAGAGGGCTACAGTGCAGTGGATGGCTTTCCAGTATGGTTAGGGGGTTTGCCCGAGCCTTAGGACATATATCATTCAGGGGTTGCCAGTGACACTGTGGAGGTGTTACCAGCCACTACTGCCCCAGTTTCTTAGCCCATCCGGACCACAGTTCCTGACCCTGCACAAACAGCTGCATAGAGCAGTTCAAACACACAGCCACAACCTGCAGTATCACAAGGCACCGCAGCACAGCCTGAGGCTGCAGCCATAGCTACTTACTTATATGCCTTCTCTCTAGAAAATTTCAGTAAGTTTGCAAAGCAGGCAGCAATGGCCGATGAGTAGTCAAAAATCATTATCAACCAGCTCGATGAGTAAGTGAGGATTAGAGTTATAGTGGTTATAGAGCCACTAAAAAATACCATGACGAATCACTTGGATGGGTTTGAGATGAGGCTTACAGCTCTCAAGTGTTCACAATCGACTACCTCTGTGTATGCATTGCGGACCTAGTTGGAGCAGTTGAAAGTTACGGTACTGATATTATAAGCCTGTGATCAGAGTGTAGTGGTGATGCCACCCCCCACCAGTACTGAGGTGGATGATGAGGTGCTTCCGGTGGTAAATGGATTCCTAATGTAGGTTCTCCGACTGCCACTAGTGATGAGGATACTAGAGGAAAGAGGAAGAGAGTGATGCTTGATGTTGTGGAAGATTCTAGTGATGAGAACCGAGAGTGGACTCGACTTTGGGGTCTGAGTATAGAGGAGTAGCAGATGGATAAGGCCATCAAGAAATCTCTTGTGCTGAACTACCCCATTGAAAGTGAATGTGCCACATCGAGCAGTGCTCCAGTTGTGGAGACTTTGCCACCACTCCTTCCAATTCTAGAGCTAGTGCCAGAGAGTACTACTACTATTGCTGCCACTGATACTCCAGCTAATACCTCGCCGACCTTAGAGCCTTGAGATAAGCCGAGTGCGTAGTGCACTACCGCTATTCCTACTCCCTTGCTTTTATTTTACATCATTGGGGGTGCTGCAGTTTTCTTTAGTTGGGGGTGGGTAATTCAGATTTGGTAGTGTATGTATGCGTTTAGTATCCCCTTCGGCTTTTCTTTGCTAGAGTTCTTTTCCTGAGGGGTTTTATTTTGTTGAAACTGGCATTTGTAGGATGCAGCTTTGATAGAATAGAGTAATTTTGACTTATTTGGTAGTGTTTTGAAACTTATGGCATGTTTTGAGATTTAGTTGGAAAGTATGGACACCTCGAAAAAATTGAAAGATGCATGCTTAGAAACAGCTACTGATTGATGCGATTGATTCTTTGTATGACATTATGATTATTGGGGTATTATGTGTGATGAATGATTTCTTAGGAGGTCACAGTTATAAAAATAATCATCCTTATGCCGATTTGTGTGTGATATGTTAGTTTTATTCATACTATGCATGCGTAATCTAGAACTTGCCTTGTTAGTCATGTTTGAATTCGGCAGATAGTTTGGGTGTGAAATGATCTTAGGAATTCTTTGTATAAATAGTCACCTTACCTTATAAGCCTGACCATGAAATGCAAATATCCCAAGTTTTCCCTTTTTGAGCCTCTAACCTTTTTGTTGGCGAGCTGTAACAAACCCATACCCTTTTTTAATTGAATTCTAGTTTTGCACCCAGTCCCTCCTTGATATTACGAGATAAAAGAGGCTAAAATCCTAAGTTGTGGGTGGTGTAAGTTGTGGTAATTGAAACTCGCTGTGGTTGTTGTACATATTTATAAAAAAAATCAAAAAATCTTAACACAAAAAGAAGGTTAAGTTTTATTAGGAATAAACCGCATCGAGGTGAAAGATTTTGAAATAAAATAACAGGAGAAAATAAGAGGTGAATAAAGGTGAAGAGAAGTGTAGTGTTCAAGAAGGGTGAGTCACTAATACTAGAAGTATCCTACACGTCCCTAAGCACGCATTACAAGTCAAAAAATAAGTCCTAACGTGATCCCAACTGAACTGTCCAAAGTTGAAAGCATAGAAAATAAGGGCAAGCCTATGGTATTTGCATGTGTAGATATGAATTTTTTTATAAGAGTGAGTGTCTTCTCTTCACTTTAGCCTTTTGTCCCGTTTTTCTTGTATATATGTGTGTGGGACATTCTTTGAGGATTGCAAATTGTGCAAAAGGAAGTGACAACCTAAAGTGACGTTGTTGTGCATCATGATATGTTCGATAATGTAATGTCATAAATTGAAGCTTCATTGTGAGTCATAGCATGCTTGACTTGTGCATTGTATTTTGATCATGAAAATGAGGGGGTCCTTGGAAGTAAATCATACATGCCTGTGGTTTGGAGTCAAAACCATCATGCACATTATTACTCTATGATATCTAGGTGAGAGTTGAGTTGTTGTGTTGTTTTACGTTCTTGAGGGCAAGCAAAGACTTAAAGTTGGGAGTGTTGATGTGCCGTGAAATTATGACACATTTGATGCTTCTTGACTCTAAGTTTTACTTGTTTTCGAGTGAGTTTGTGTTAGTTCTATATGTTTTGGGTTTGTTACAGGTATTTAGAAGTTGGAATGTAAAAACATTTGAAAACAAGAAATTTTGAGGACAAGGCACTGTTATGCACTTTTACAGACCGTCAACATGATCGACGGTCCCTCAAGTATGTCATTGATCTTCCTTGAGTGAAAGTTCAGAGAATTGGATTTTGGAGGTGCAAAAGGACAAAGAGAGTTGATGGACCATCAACATGATCGATGGCCCGTCGATGTGCGTTGACGATAGAACTCCTGCATGTTGATTCATTGTCTGATGATCATTAGACGAACAGTCGAAACTCGACGGTATCGTCAATGTTCAATGACGGTGTTACACCTCAGAAAATTTTCCGTGAACGTACAGTGAACAAACTAACGAAGGGCAAGACGTATACGATGTTTTAGTAAATAAGAAATAGCGTTTGATGATTTTGAATAAGATTTCAAAGACATTTGAGGTGAGAGACGAAAGTTGTTAAGGAAAGCAGGGTATATGTTGTGTGTCAGAAAGGATTTACGAGTAACAAGTTAATGATGATTTAATAGTGCCTTGGAGAAGAATTATAACGTCCCTTAGATCATTAATGAGGTGTTAAACAAGTATCAAGAAGCTTCCATAAGGATTGGAGATCAAACGAAGTGACGAGAACAAGATCCGAGAAACGATGGGTTCTACGGCCGATTATACGGTATGTATAATGTTATACGGTCTGTATAATGGACTGCAGAATCGTCACAGTGAAGTCCCTCACTGGTGGGATTATACGGTCACTTATACAGACCGTATAAAATTATACGGACCGTATAATGTCCCGTAAAATGAACACATAAGTGAGAAGTTGACGGGGTGATTTCACGGTCACCTATACGGACTGTATAAAATTATACGGACCGTATAATGTGCTGTCAAATTGACACAGAAAGGGATGGTTGCTGAAGAAATTTCACGGTCACTTATACGGACCGTATAAATTTATATGGACCGTATAAGTGTCCGTCTAATTTCGTCGGGACAGATTTTTAATTTATAAAAAGAGCACCCAAGTTCTTTATTTTCATTTCATTTTCATTCTCCACAACTCAAGAGTTCTCTAGAAACTTCCACACACTTCATATATAAGAACCTGAGAGAAATTGATGATCAATTTCATCAAACCCACAAAACAAATCAAGTGTAAGAAACACATTAAAGTGTATCCAAGCCAAGGAATATCAATGGAAGTGAACTAGGGTTTCGGTGAAAGAGAAATATCTCAACTCAAGGCTTATTCCTACACTATCTAAGGTAAGTTTTATGGTGTTTTCATTTTATTTAAGGTATTGAAAAGTTGAAACACTTGGATTGTAGAAGGGTATAGAAAATGGGTTATGAATATGGGAATAGTGACATTTTGAGTAGTAGTTTGGAGTGAATCATGAATATTGATATGTGGTGATTATAAGTAAGCTATAAATGACATTTAGAGCATGGGGTAAGTATTATATGTGAGAAAACACAATAGTGAACCGTGACCATGATTATGGAGGAATTGAAGTGAAATTGTGGCATGTGGATAATGTAGATGAATGATGATTGTTATTTATAATATTGTGAATGTTGTTATAGATGATTGGGAATTGATATATGATATGGAGAAAGTAGTATAAACAAAGGAGATGCTGCTCAATTTTCTCTAGCTTTAGTTCAAACACGCTTATGTTATTGATTATCTAATTTGAGCATGAACTCTCTTGAAGGTAGAAACGCGAACAACGAAGAAGAACGATCAAACGATAGAATAACTAAATGACAGAGGTATGTAAGGCTAGTCCCTTCTTTCCAAGACATGAATCTTATGATATGATATTTCCTCCTTCTTGAAGAATTTCCTACATCCCGAAAATTATGAGTCAATCTTGGTAAAGAGCTTTATATGAGATAAGATAAGAGATATGTTACGAGCATGATAATGACGGGTCTAAGTCTAAAGAGTCTAAGGCCCACGATACTATGTTTCTACAAGGATAATGGTCCATATTATGATCCATGGATGTTGTTCATTGAATACACTCACCTTATATGCTAATTCCTTCACGGTGAGGGAGAATGCTTATAAATACTCCATAATGGAATCGGGGGTTCACGACCTTATGTCACCCCGATAGAGTATAGTTGTCTTAAGTTCCCAGTCATGCATTATGATAATAGTATGATGAGAATATGATAAGTGTATGAGATGTACATGATGATATCACACCGCACCTACATGGCCGGGTAGACACCGCTAAGGCGGCCAGCGTATACACCATGTCTGGATGGCATGGGCAGACACCACTAGTGGGCGGCATGAGATGGTACCCCGAATGCAGGAGGCCTGGACGCGGGCTAATAGTTATCACACCGTACCTATGTGGTCGGGTAGCTTATACATATATGCATGCATGATATGATGATTATTATGAAGTAAGTTAGCATGCATTATTTCAGTTTTAAGTGATAGTCAGTAACAAATCACTCTTCATTCCACGTCTCTGTATTTCATTGATATATCATTATTATTTAAGCCTTACATACTCAGTACAATATTCGTATTGACGTCCGTTTTCTTTGGACGCTGTGTTCATGCCCACAGGTAGACAGGGAGACGGTGCAGATCCATAGGAGCTATCAGCAGATTTACAAGAGCACTCCATTATTCCGGAGGTGCTATTTGGTTCATTCTTTTGTGTACATATACGTATTTTGGGCACGCTGGGGTCCTGTCCCGGCCATATGTCTAGTACTCCAGTAGAGGCTCGTAGATATGCATGTGTGGATAGTATGGTCTCACGATGTTACTATTGCATATATATATATAATTATTTTGATAGCCGAAGGGCTTATGTATATTAAGTAATTATGTTTCCAAATGAAAAATGGTTTTCCTATGATTATGAGCAGATTACTATTAAAGAAGTGTATAATGAGTATGATGAGTAATAGAATGAGTGGTGCTCGGTGGTAGCCCCAGGTACCCATCATGGCCCCTAGTCGGGTCATGACAAAAGTGGTATCAGAGCAGTTCAGTCCTAGGAAGTGTCTACGAGTCGTGTCTAGTAGAGTCTTGTTTATGCTGTGTTGCGCGCCACACTAATAAACAGGAGGCTACAGGGCATTTAGGAAAAATGACTATCTTTCATCATAAGAGATCGTGCGATAGAGTTGTGTTATAAGATTTTATCCTCCTTAATAGTGTGCTATGATTTCAGAAATGCCGCCAAAGGGAAAAGCTACAGTTGCCTCGAAGGGAAAGACTACGATGAAAAGGCGGGTAGAAAGGGAGCCGCCAATGAATGTAGAAGAGGGCGAGTCACATAACGAGGCACCATCTAATACTTCTTCCACTCCGCCCAATTTTGAATAACAAGAGGGAGCCTCAGCTCCTGCTCCTATGCCTCTGGTTCCTCCAGCGGCTACTTCGAGTTAACAAGTGACCGAGGCTATTCATCTATCGACGCAGTTAGTTGCCGCCCAGGAACAGTGGGAGAATGCCGGTCCAAGTGATCAGGCAGCTAGTACCAGGGCCCGTGATTTCATGAGTTGAATCCTCCGGAGTTTTTCGGGTCAAAGCCGAATGAAGAGCCGCAAAGTTTTATTGATGAAATGTTTAGGACGTTGAAGATTATTCATGCCTCCGAAAATTAATCGGTGGATTTGGCATCTTATAGACTCCGAGACGTGGTGGTATTATGGTACAATAATTGAATTTAATCAAGAAAAGAGGATGCACCTCCTCCCGTTTGGCAATAATTTGTAGATGCTTTCACCCGCCACTATTTACCACCCGAGGTCCGCCGAGCTAGAGCGGATAGATTTTTAAATTTGAAACAAGGAAGTATGAGTGCCCGAGAGTATAGCCTTCAGTTTAATTCCTTGGCTAGATATGCCCCGACTATGGTGGCCGACATGGGAGATAGAGTACACAGGTTCGTGAGTAGCTTAGGGCCATATTTGTTTAAGGATTGTTTAACGGCTTCGCTGCAAGATGGGATGGTTATTTCCCGAATTCAAGCCCATGCCCAGAATTTAGAAGGACAACAACATCCGCAAAGGGATGATCGTGATATCGGTAGAAAGCAAAGCAAGACGGCTAGATCTATGGGGGCCGGTAGTGATTATAGAGGGGGATCGAGGCAGACCTATCCCTGACATTCAGGCCAGTCGGCGACTAGTGCGCCTCCACGATTTGCAGATAGGATATTTGATCGCTCCTTTCCTTCAGGACAAGGTATGAGTTCGAGAGATTCAGATTCTCAGTTTAGGGGAGATTATAGTCAAAGGAGACCCCAAGTACCGTGATGCAGCCAGTGCGGTAGGCTACATTTCGGACAGTGTCCCCAAGGTTCAGATGCTTCCTATGCCTGTGGCCAGGTTGGGCACATGATGCTAGATTGCCCGTCGATGAATGGTAGAGCTAGGGTTCAGCCCACAGGATCAGCGGCTGGTTCTTCTTCAGTGCGCTCGGTAGCGCAGACTTCCCAGATTCTAGCAGGCCATGGTAGAGGCAGAGGGGGAGCATCTACTTCAGGTGCCACTCAGCCCTGTATATATGCTTTAGCTGGGCGACAGGATCTCGAGTCCTCCCAGGATGTGGTTATAGGTACATTATCCGTATTTTCCAATGATGTTCATGCATTGATAGATCTGGGTTCTACCCTATCTTATATTACTCCGTATGTTGCTGGTTGTATTGGGGTGAAGCCTGAGCCAATTAAACCTTTTGAGGTATCTACTCCGGTTGGTGATCCCGTGATAGCTAGACAAGTGTATAAAAATTATGTAATTGTGATATGCGACCGCCAGACTAAAGCTAATTTAGTTGGGCTTGAAATGTTAGATTTCGATGTAATTATGGGTATGGATTGGTTGGCCTCATGTTATGCTAATTTTGATTGCCGAATGAAAGTAGTTCGATTTCAATTTCCGGGAGAGCCCGTGCTTGAATGGGAGGGCAATACAGCATCTCCAAGAGGTAGGTTTATTTCCTACCTTAAGGAAAGAAAGATGATAGCTAAGGGCTACATTTATCACTTAGTCCGGGTACATGACACCGAAGCAAAGTCGCCAACTTTCCAATCTGTTCCGGTAGTGAATGAATATTCGAATGTATTTCCCGATGAACTTCCAGGTCTTCCTCCGGAAAGAGAGATTGATTTCGCTATTGATGTGTTGCCGGACACCAAGCCTATCTCTATTCCTCTGTATCGAATGGCCCCGGCAGAATTGAAAGAATTAAAGGCACAGTTGAAAGATTTTCTTGAGAAGGGGTTTATTAGACCCAGTTCATCACCGTGGGGAGCACCAGTTCTATTCGTGAGAAAGAAAAATGGTTCCCTACGAATGTGCATCGATTATAGGCAGTTGAATAAGGTGACGATAAAGAACAAATATCCTCTCCCAAGGATTGATGATTTGTTTGATCAACTACAGGGAGCCAAGTGGTTTTCTAAAATAGACTTGACGTCAGGTTATCACCAAGTGAGAGTTAAGGAAGAAGATATTCCCAAAACATCTTTCAGAACGAGATATGGCCATTTTGAGTTCCGGGTGATGTGGTTTGGGTAAACTAATGCTCCGGCAGTGTTCATGAATTTGATGAATAAAGTATTTAGGCCTCTCTTGGATTTATTCGTAATAGTGTTCATTGATGACATTTTGGTATACTCTCGCACAGAATCAGAACATGCTGACCATTTACGTATTGTTCTAGGAATTCTCCGAGCTCGAGAATTGTATGCAAAATTCTCAAAGTGTGAGTTTTGGCTGAATTTTGTGACATTTTTGGGCCATGTTATTGCAGATGATGGCATTCGAGTTGACACTCATAAAATCGAAGCTGTGAAGACTTGGCCAAGGCCTACGACGCCTATAGAAGTCCGTAGTTTTCTAGGATTGGCAGGGTACTATAGAAGGTTCGTAGAGGGATTTTCCTCTATTTCAGCCCTATTGACGAAGCTAACCCAAAAGTCAGTTAAATTTCAATGGAATGATGCTTGTGAACGCAGTTTCCAAGAGTTGAAGGACAGACTAACCTCAACCCCAGTCTTGACACTCCCAGAAGGGCTACTACCCAACTCATGATCTCGAATTGGCTGCAGTTATCCATGCATTAAACATGTGGAGACACTAGTTGTATGGGGTACATGTCGATATTTATACAGATCACAAGAGTCTTCAATACATTTTCAAACAGAAGGAGTTAAATTTGTGGCAGAGGCGGTGGTTAAAATTATTGAAGGATTATGATGTGAGAATTTTATATCACCCCGGAAAGGTAAATGTAGTAGCTGATGCGCTTAGCCGCCGATCAATGGGCAGCCTATGTGAAGTCCCTCTGAAAAAGAAAGAATTAATTCATGAGCTCCACGAACTAACTAATCATGGAGTTCGTCTAATTGATTCAGGTAGTGCAGGAATTGGTATTAATGATCCCACGATTTCGTCCCTGAGTGTGGAAGTGAAAGAGCGTCAATATAAACTTCCTCAGTTGAGCCAGTATAGAGACACACTTCATGAAAAAGAGATTCTCCATTTGAAACTTCGATGGATGGAATTCTTAGATACTGAGGCAGGCTATGTGTTCCGAATGTTGCAGAATTGCGTCGTCGAATCTTAGAAGAAGCTCATTATTCTCGGTATTCTATTCACCCAGGTGCAACAAAGATGTAACATGATCTCAAGTCAATATATTGGTGGAATGGCATGATGAGAGACATAGCAGAATTTATAGCTCAATGTTTAAATTTCCAGCAAGTGAAAATCGAACATCAAAAGCCAGGAGGATTATTGCAAGCAATGGAAATCCCTACCAGGAAATGGGAAGTGATCAACATGGATTTTATTGTGGGGTTACCCCGTTCCCGAGGCAGGTATGATTCTATATGTGTGATTGTGGATAGATTGACGAAAGCAGCTCATTTTCTTCCATTCAGAACCATATACTCGGCTGAAGATTATGCAAGGTTGTATCTCAAAGAAATTGTGCGACTCCATGGTATTCCGATATCCATTATTACAGATAGAGGAGCGCAATTTATAGCCAAGTTCTGGAAATCCTTCCAAGAAGGTCTAGGTACTCAATTGAAGCTTAGCACGGCATTTCATCTGCAGACTGATGGGCAAGCCAAACGTACCATTCAGACCTTGGAGGATATGCTAAGAGAATGTGTTCTAGATTTCGGTGGTAGTTGGGATGACCACTTACCTCTAATCGTGTTTGCATACAACAATAGCTACCATTCCAGTATTCAAATGGCTCCGTATGAAGTTCTATATGGAAGGAAGTGCAGATCCCCAATTGGATGGTTTGAAATAGGAGAAGTACAGCTAATAGGCCCTGAGTTAATTAAACAAGCAGTAGAAAAAGTCAAGGCGATCCGATATCGATTAATTACAGCCCAAAGTCGCTAAAAATCTTATGCGGACAATCACCGGCGAGACTTAGAATTTCAAGTTGATGATTGGGTATTCTTATAGGTGTCACCAATGAAAGTTGTGATGAGGTTTGGCAAGAAAGTAAAGTTGAGTCCTCGATACATTGGACCCTATAAGATTATCCGCAAGGTGGGTCAAGTAGCTTATGAATTGGACTTACCTTCAGAACCTGAATTGGTCCATCCAGTTTTCCATGTTTCAATGCTTCACAAGTGTGTTGGAGATCCTAAGAGAATTATCCCAATAGATGATGTTCAATTGACAGAAAAGCTAGCATATGAAGAACTTCCCATTGCCATATTAGACAGGCAAGTACGGAAACTTCAAAATAAGGAAGTGGCCTCAGTTAAACATAAATGACATTTAGAACATGGGGTAAGTATTATATGTGAGAAAACACAATAGTGAACCGTGACCATGATTATGGAGGAATTGAAGTGAAATTGTGACATGTGGATAATATAGATGAATGATGATTGCTATTTATAATATTGTGAATATTGTTATAGATGATTGGGAATTGATATATGATTTGGAGAAAGTAGAAGAAACAAAGGAGATGCTGCTCAATTTTCTCTAGCTTTAGTTCAAACACGCTTATGTTATCGATTATCTAATTTGAGCACGAATTCTCTTCAAGGTAGAAACGCGAACGACGAAGAAGAACGATCAAATGATAAAATAGCTAAACAAAAGAGGTATGTAAGGCTAGTCCCTTCTCTCTAAGGCATGAATGTTATGATATGATATTTCCTCCTTCTTTATGACTTTCCTACATCCCGAAAATTATGAGTCAATCTTAGTAAAGAGCTTCATACGAGATAAGATAAGAGATATGTTACGAGCATGATAATGATGGGTCTAAGTCTAAAGAGTCTAAGGCCCACGATACTATGTTTCTACAAGGCTAATGGCCCATATTATGATCCATGGATGTTGTTCATTGAATACACTCACCTTATATGCTAATTCCTTCAAGGTGAGGCAGAATGCTTATAAATACTCCATAATGGAATCGGGGGTTCACGACCTTATGTCACCCCGATAGAGTATAATTGTCTTAAGTTCCCAGTTATGCATTATGATAATAGTATGATGAGAATATGATAGGTCTATGAGATGTACATGATGATATCACACCACGCCTACATAGCCGGGTAGACACCGCTAAGGCGGCCAGCGTATACACCATGTCTGGATGGCATGGGCAGACACCACTAGTGGGCGGCATGAGATGGTACCCCGAACGCAGGAGGCCTGGACGCTGGCTAATGGTTATCACACCGTACCTATATGGTCGGGCAGTTTATACATATATGCATGCATGATTTCATTATGATTATGAAGTATGTTAGCATGCACTATTTCAGTTTTAAGTGGCAGTCAGTTACAGATCACTCTTCATTCGATGTCTCCGTATTTCATTGATATATTATTATTGTTTATGCCTTACATACTCAGTACAATATTCGTACTGACGTCCGTTTTCTTTGGACGCTGTGTTCATGCCCACAGGTAGACAAGGAGATGGTGTAGATCCATAGAAGCTATCAGCAGATTTACCGGAGCACTCCATTAATCCGGAGGTGCTATTTGGTTCATTCTTTTGTGTACATATACATATTTTGGGCACGACGGGGTCCTATCCCGTCCATATGTCTAGTACTCCAGTAGAGGCTCGTAGATACACATGTGTGGGTAGTATGGTCTCACGATGTTACTATTGCATATATATATAATTATTTTGATAGCCGAAGGGTTTGTATATATTAAGTAATTATTTTTCCAAATGAAAAATGGTTTTCCTATGATTATGAGCACATGAATATTAAAGAAGTGTATAATGAGTATGATGAGTAATAGAATGAGTGGTGCTCGGTGGTTAGCCCCGGGTACCCGTCATGGCCCCTAGTCGGGTCGTGACAGACGGTCCGTCGAGTTGCAAGCCAACATGGATGTTATGTTTTTATTAATTTCGAATTTCCTGACTTTTATAAATACCTGATTATGTTTTATTTTTCAAACATGTTGAGTTTAAGACTTGTATTAAGCACTTTGATTTCTTAGTACTTTTCAAGGGTTTCAAGACTATTCTATTTCGTTTATCTTCAATTCTCTTTGTAAGATCAAAAAAAAATTACAATTACAATGGTTTGCATTTTTATCAATTTCATGAGTAGCTAAATTCCCTACTAAGGTTGTGGACCCAAGGATGGGTGTTTTGCGCATGGGTTTTTAGTTGTGAAATATGCATAACGGGTTGTTAGGGTTTGTTAGTTCTTCATTATTCATTGTTATCTGATGGTTGCAAATATTAGCTTATGTCATAAACCTTGATTTATGTGGGAAAATAATTATGGTTTTGTAGGAACTAATAATAAGAACTCAAGGTTCTAAACCTTGTGTAATAAATTCACTTAGGAATAAGAGGAATTTACTTGGCATAATTAATCGTTTTTTTATAAACCATTTTGTATTTGGCAAAATCATAAAGAGATATTGTTCTTAATTATTGAGAAATATTAGGAAATCCATTAGATATTAAGTGCACTCATACAACGATCCATTAGAAGTAAATCATAGTAGAACCCTAAGCATTGCATTCATCTGGCGGAGGCACAACCTTAGTTTTTTTTTACTGTATATTACAATCCAAAGCAACTACTTAGAAATTAGTCAAAAACAACCAACTTTCTACAAATTCATCAGAGTAGGACACTAGACCTAAATAAAGTATTCTACGATTTTATTAACCTTTTCACACCATATTCCCTGTGACATTCGACCGCAACCTTGTTGCGTTACTATATTTGACATCGTCCGCTTTACGCTAATAAAAGGAATAATTGAGCATATCAACCCTTTTCTACTTGGTTTTCCTAATTTTCCTTATAAATTAGGTGACGACTTTAAAAATTATTAAAAAATCCAAATACAGTCCACAACCTCGACATAGCTTTTATGCCTTGCGTAAAAGTGAACCGTAACATATGGCGATTCCGCTGCTGATTTTTAATAGGTTCTAACCATAAGGGTTTCAATATAATGTGATTTGTTGTGATTATTAGCTTATTTGTTTATTTTCTTGTATATATAACTGTAATTGCAAGCATATCATAAACTCCGCCACCATTGGAAAAAACTTCATGCTTTTAAAGGGGGACGTAGGTTCTCTATCTAGTCTACACTAAAAAATAAAATACTTTCTTTGGAATAATGCGGAATACAAGAACTACCCAAGGAATCGTGTCTTACTAGTAGAAGAGCTACTAATACAAGTCTGAAATAAACAAGTCTGCTCATGATTTGAAATAAAGACAGTAGAATAGAAGAGTCCCCAGGCAGCGGATTGTAACATGGCTCACCCTGGAAACTCCAACTAATTGCCTCGAAATCTCACCCACGAGGGCCTGAAGAGGAATCTGTAACAAATCTGCACTCAGAAAAGAATGTAGAAGGTAGCATCAGTAGAAATAAAACTTTGTGGTAGGCATCATAGGCCGACAACAATTAGCTCACATATATAAATGAAAGAATCTGAAAGATAGACAAATTAGAAATCAAACTTACAGTAAAGGGATCCACACTCTATCACAATAAACTACGGTCATAGCCTAGGCAGAAACCTCCACTACAAGAAAATTGGCCTTTAACGAAGGGAAATCTGGTCGCTAAAAGCCGAATTTGGTCCCTAATGGTAAATAGCGATGACAAAAATTTGGTCACTACCCGTCGTAATAGGCTTCGCCGCTACAGGTCAATTACGACAGGCAAAATAATCTGGTCGTTAAAAGTTTTTAGAGACCGTGCATAATTTGGTCCTAAAATGTCTTTTAGCGACTAACTAGAATTTTTTAACGCCGACATTACCGGTCCCTATTTGTAGATCTACACACTAATTATATTTTTAGGGACCACGTTTCTTGTCCTTATTTACCTAAACATTTGTCGCCCAAACTTAATGTCATCAAAGCTAAATCTTTATCGATTAATACTAATTTGAACCTTTGATATAAAGATGGAAATATAGTTAACTCATGCTCTGAAATAGATATTGTAATTAATCACAAAAACCAATGTTTAACATTATCTCATGGTAAGTCTGAATATTTGGTTATTCCCCTTGCAAAATATCTAGGTAGACTATGATATAAAGTTTTGCACAACATTAAATCCTAGTAAAATAATTGTGGTTTGTATGTCTTCAAAAGCTAGCTTGTATGTCTTTATCAACTTGTATCTTCACTCTTCAAAGCCTGTAAAAGGTTCAAATGTTAAAAAAAATGATAAGTATTGACTCTTGATAAAAATAATTTATGCAATTTTAATCTAACAATGACTAAACCACTTACCCCCAAAGAAGCCTAAATTCATTAGGTGTTATCATATTCACTTGCAAAATATTACAGCAACATAAACGAAGCTGCAGGAATATAAAAAAAAATTAGGAAAACAAGTACTACCAAATGAATTATATAAAAAATCAAATGTAGTGCTTTTTTTTCTATATGCTAAAAAAAGAGGTGAAAAATGCATAAAACCGACACCAAATCAATAAAATGCAATAATTGAATCTTCCACTGCTATAAAAAATTAACCTTAAAAAACAAGTCACTAGTGGAAGCCAAATCAAAGATTTGAAGTTAGAAAATATGTAATTGCACTTCCTTAATGTGTATAGTCTTGAGCAAAGACTTGACACTTAGTGCATATCATTTGTGATAGCATCAAAGGTTCTAATAACAATTCACCATCTTCTAAGAAATGTAATAAAAGAACTACTAAAAGCTGTGCATAATTAAAATTAATTGATAATTTCATCATATTGCTAATGGTATTTTCAACATGCAACAAATTGTTAAGTTTTTCTTCATTTGTTATAAGGAGAGATATGTTGCTTGACATCAATAACTCCATGCCTATATCACTAGAGGGTTGTGTGGAACATGGTCAAAAAAATTAGAAGAATCAGAGATCAAAATAAAAGAATTTGAAGAGGTGGGGAGAGGCATTGGTTAATAGATTGGCTAGCTTGAAAAGTTCTTTAGAAACAATATGGAACAGAGAGTATAAATTGTATTCATCAATATTATGTGGCCATGGTTACAGCAGAATAACAAGTTCACTTTCTTAATTTATGTGGGGTTAGCATTCATATCTCTTCCAATGAACATTAGCAGAAAATGAACCAAAAATTATTGAAGTTTGAATAACCTGACATTATGAAAAGAGGCCATACTAAATTCTTGGATATCCAATAGCCACATATGTGGAATCCTTGGAAAGAAAAGACCACCAGTCACGGAGCTCTCAACTGAGTTGTTTAGGTTCTGGAATTCCATCTCTAGTTGGGGCTTTCGATTCGAAAAAATGTATAATAGAGGGATGATAGCGGCTCTTTGAAAGAAAGACAAGGCTAGTCTAAGAGACATTGACAGCAAGTTCTGGTTGCACTGGTCACATAGGTCCAAGTGCATACTAACAGAATTCAACACCATATCTATGCAAATAAACAAAATATATTAAATTTTCGGATAAATTGTTACTTACTTGGTATGGTTATAAAGTCAATGGTCATTTTCTGAATCGAGCGGTGTCGAAGGCTGGACGTCGGAGTGTTGAGCTAATACAAATACTTTGAATTGCTTAAATTATTCCATCTTGTCTTCTAAGGTCGACAAGCAATCTTTTAAAGATTCATTTTCCTCTCGAGACCAATGTTGCTCAGACGATGATTCAGCCTTTGAAGAAATGTCACCTTTCAAGTCTTTTTCCATTACTCCACTCCCAACCAAACATAGAAGTCACAATTCGACGATCATACCGTGATTTTATGCTATTTTCAGTTCCGGACAGTCTCTTGGAATAAATTTCAATAGAGTCTATGACAGGTCGCATGTTTCAATTTAGTTAGTAAAACTATGAAAATGACACCAACAAAGCAAGCAAAACAAGATTGGGAGGATGTCAAATCCCATAAATCTATTTTCTATTGTTTTAGTCCCAACAAGTATGACAATCATCTACATAAAAACTTTCAGATTAAGGCAACATTCCTCTTTTTCAGGAAAAGGGAAAGATACAAGATACTGAATGACCTTAATAGAAAAGCTTAAACGTTGAAGTGATATACCATTCACAATTGAACTTTCTGATTCTTGATACATATTCCTTTATATTAACGGTCAATACACCTAAATTGCAAAGCAACTAAACTCCGGTAAAACAATGAAAAGTGATACCACAACGTCAATGAAAATTAGATAGAAAGGGTTCCAAATCACGTGAATCTTGAAAGGCAACATTCCTCTTTTTAGGAAAAGGGAAAGATACAAGATATTGAATGACCTTAACAGAAAAGCTTAAAAGTTGAAGTAATATACCTTTCACAATTGAATTTTCTGATTCTGGATACATATTCCTTTATATAAACAGTCAATACACCTAAATATCAAAGCAACTAAACTCCTGTAAAACAATGAAAGTGATATCACAACGTCAATGAAAATGAGATAGAGAGGGTTCCAAATCACGTGAATCTAATTGCTAGCTTTCGTACCGACAAGTATAGCAATCAATTATGGCAAAACGTTTCACATATGAGCTGTGCAAAGAAGAGCATAAACAAGAGAAATAGCTTCTGAAAAAGGCAACATTATTCTTCGTTTTCAGGAAAATGGGAAAAGAGAGAATACCGAACACATACGTTCAAAAATATATTCAGAAAGAAAATTCTTTTAAAGAAAATCTAATCCAAGAGAAAATCCGAAATAGATAATTCTAGTTCCAAAATACCCTTAAAACACCATGAAGCATACACAAATATGTTTGAACCCCATCACACCTACAGCGAGATGTCTCCCAATCAGCATCTCCTTACAACCCTAATGACTAATTTCAAAACACTAGCACATGTTCTATTGAATCTATTCACTTAACAATTCAGATGAATTGTAAAATTTCACTACTTTCATCATAAAAAAAGAAGGAAAAGGAAAGAGAAGCCATATCCTAACCAGCTCAAATCAACCAATGCACAACAAATTTAAGAACTTTTATAGGGTTTACCAATAATCACAATCAGCTATCACACACATCATCAATAGAGTAAGAACCACCCTTAACACAACAACAAAATTTAAGAAATACCCGTATCAAATCAAAGACAAAATCAACATACCCAAATGTTCTTTTCATAAAAAAAAAAAAGTTTCATACCTATGCTGCTTATTTCCTACGCCTACTTGGTACATGCCCCAAGAGAAAGCATTAAAAGTAGTGAGGAAGATGGCAAAAGAACTCGAGCATACCTGGGTTTAGAGTTGTGATGACCTGTGTTACAGATGGAGATTAGGGCTTAGATATGCGAAGATGTACTGGTGTTTTCTGCAAAACAGAGAAGTTTAGTTAATTTTTAGAATTTTTTAGTTTTATTATATTTCTTTTGGAGCCTGGATTTTAAGGAAAGGGGGGTTTTGAAGTTTTTAACGTTATGGCATTTCCTTTGGCGCTCAAGGTCGAATAATGAATTGGGACCAGTTAGTGATTCTTTTTGGGACTACATTTTGTGCCTTCACTATAAAATACATAATTGAGGACTAGAATATAATCTCATCCCTATATGTGTATTTTTAGGGACTGGATTTTTAACCCGCCATTAAATGTTGGTCGCAGATAAGCCTTTTTCTTGTAATGCTCTAGTCCTTGAATCCATCAAGTGTCAAGATAAGTGGCTAACAAGCATGCAACATCTCAAATGAATCAACAACCAAAGAATCAAGGCCGAAACACACCATTAATTACAATAGATACAACAACCAGAATTAGAGATGTAAATGGATGTAATATGAATGCATGTCCGATGCAATGCAATGCACTGGCCAATTATCTCATATCGTATACACATGCTACGGACGGAAACCTCTACGTCTCGATAGGCATGACCCATAGGGGACCCGCGAAGTTCATGTACCAGTCACTCCACACATAGCCCAGAGATGAATCTCACCACAACACCGGCCACCAATCAATAGCTATTCCACACACAGCCCAGAAATGGCTACTATATCATATATGTCCATAGTAACTCCACACAAAACCCTGAGATGACTTTCTGTCCTTCACTTCCTCCATTGGAACCACATCACAGTATCATGAGAAATACAGGATGAAATGCATGTATGAATGTCAAATTCAACAATAATCATGAGGGTGAGTAAACATAACAACATCCGTAAATCAACTACCAATATGAACTTATTCCCAAATCTGTACAATGCCATGTCCGAAATAATTTCCCTTCAGACTATATAGGCAACACCAACTATATATCAAGAGAGGCCACAAGAAATATGCACGTATCAAACACCATAATAAAAATCTTCGGATGATTCACTTTCCCTCTTATCATTATTAATATCAAGTCATAGTTCACCTCAATAAATCATTTAGAATGTGTATGAATGATATGCTTGTGTCAACCTCAAGTGAAATCATCTCAAGTCCAAATCGTGCTACACATGGACAGATATCACAATATCTATATCGAATCAACAATATCAAGTGAAATCATATCAATTCCTAATCACACACATATGGAAACAAGCCAAACCATAATAAACGAGGTGACAAGCCCACAAAGTCATCAATAATACCAACCTAAGAATATTCATCCCAACTTTGTACCCGAAGGATGAACATACTTTCTCCGTCAATAACTAACTTCTACATATGCTTCGCTAACTGATGTCTAACAGAAAGTTTAGCCGTAACCTACCTCGCTGCCGAGCTAGAGCCACGAACAATTAGATCTGAGCCTTGCGTTTCTGAATAGCCTCTGAATACTCAAAGTCTATCCATTATCGAATTCTTAGATAGAAACGAGAAACAACAGTACCTATATTGCTATACATTCGTTCGAATAAAAAACAACTAAGTAAAAGAGGGAAAACAAGCCCACTAAGGTAAAATGGGTGTTTCAAAGGTGTAATAGGTAACCCAACATTCTAGAAGTTCAATTCTACTCTCCAATAGCCAATTTAGCCCAAGTATTGATCAATTACCTCATTCAAAGCAGAACCGTCAATTTAGGTGTAAACCCTAACTTTCGATTTTTCAATTTCACAATTAGAAAGGAAGATTCAAGACTATTGGTTACTAGGTCATGATATATCATGCTTAGATTAGTCAAATCCGTCAATTTATCTCATATTGGAAGACTACAATTCAAATAACAATGTATAGGTCAAAACTCTTCTTCTTCCTTTAGTTATCTAGATTTTTAACCACATGTCAAAGCTTAGGAAAGGTAAATAATGGAAATCAAAGTTAGAGAGCCTTACCCCAAGAAGAATCCACTTAGAACCCCTTCAAATCGCCGTAGAGTCACTTAGGACAAATAATAGTTGGAATTATAAATCAAAGGGTTTCACTAAGCATTAAATAGAATTTATTTCCGCTTTTTTTGCTGTAACGGCAAGGGGTCCACTATAGTGAGTCTGCTCTAGCGGCGCTCCGTTCTCTAGAGCATATTTCCAAGAATCCCTCTGATCCATGCCGACAGACTAGGACTTGCCAAAGGTCCGCTATGGTGCACAACGTCTCGCCCCAGCGGGACAACAAACACCAACAATTATCTGGTTTGTCACTAACTTCTTCCCAAAACCCGACAATCACCCGCGACCTTCTAGATGTAAAACAAACATGTTAAAATGCATAGAAACACTCTACCGACTCACTCGTGGTCTCGAAATTCTCAACTAAGGTCAATTTGACTAGGTCGACAACCAATGGCCAAAGATCAACTTTCCAACCAATAACTCAAAACTCTCCCGAGTGTGTCGGGAACTGAACTGAACATTCCATCAACCCTCCGGACCACTTGGAATTGATGGATTCCCGACAAAGGTTCATTTACCACAAGGTCAACTAACGGTCGACCTTTTGTGACTTTAAGGCTCTATTTCTCATAAGCCATCATAAATCTCGCTCGATTACTTCGGGAATTGTGCCACCAATCCACACAGGTCAAAATCGTACTAATAGGGCTTGGGGAAAGGTCAATGAAGGTAAATGGTTCGAAAGTGTAATAACGACCAATCAGGTCATTACATCAGATACTATTAAAGTCAGTTGTCCTCGAACGAAGAAATAGAGTAAAAAATCTAATGGTAACCAAAGAATCTTTAATATAATAACACAAAAGCCCCGAGGCACGAAGTATGCCAAAAAAACTACCTGTTCACCTTATCAGTGAAACTTCTTTTAATTTAGCTCAACAATTCTAATCCATATTCCATATAGTCAAATTTCTCTCACAACTGATCCCCGAATAGAAGAACAGTTTTCGCCGGAATTCTCTCATTCTATCAAACCATGCCTCTGAACACGATCGATGGGTCCCACAGACATTTTCCCAAACAACACAATCTTTTAGATATACACATAATCATAGCCCACTCTGAACCGGAAAGATATTCTGATTTTTCTAACCTTTTTTTCGACCTTCAAAAGTCGTTCTTCGCACCACGATTTCTTATAAGCACATAAACGCAAGCCCGAACCCATGATTTACTCTTGCTAGAAAAGAATGCTTGCTCCATCTGAGAACTCTACACAATTCCATCAAACTGATCTTGGTCAAAGCTGATTTTGCTAGTTGCAAGTCTGTTAATTCTGTAACCAAGTGTTGAAACAACTTTATCCAAATCCCATCTCTTAAATCTTGGAATCATCATACTGGAAGCATACCTACTGATTACCTTGCCGAGTCCGAACCCTTAAAGAACCAACTGACCACTCTAAAGACTTCTTACAACCATAATACCTCTTCAATCATTGCCAAGTACCGACGAACACCATTATATCTTTTTGATAAACTGACCCCAACAAAATATAACCAAGTCCACTCGCAAACACCAATAAAGCTCGGTAAACCTGTCATACCTCAAATCTGAACTAAAACTCAGAGAATCTGTGAAGGTGATTTACTGGGAGCCCATAAGTCCTCCTGAAAATATAAACATGATCCATCAAGATCAAATCAAACAACTCTGATACAAAATGAATGCAAAACCCTTGAATACCACCAATAGTCACTCGAACTGACTCCAACTTTCCTAAACCAACAATAGTCCTATCACACCTCTATGGTGGCCAATCCTAATCCTCTCCCTGTGCATAATCAATCATGTTAGTAACCCTTGACTACAAAAGCTGAGTTCTACCAAAGTTGTCAACTTAGTACCGAAGAACTATACCTTATAATTGCAATATCCATGTTTCTCGACCTTTACCCGATATGCAAATCAAATACAACCCTAAATTTTTTTATGTAAAACCTGTAGCCTCATATAATACCCCTTTAAACATCGAATCTCCCATTGTAACGCCTCGATACGTCTATCACCTTTCCGAAAACATCAAATCTCGCAATATCTATTCCAAAGCCTTTAGTATTCCTAAAATGCTCATAGCCATCTAAGCAGTAATACCCATAATTTAATTGACTACCACAAATATGGTTTCATCTCAAAAATATAACTCTACCCTTCAAATGATAGGGATTTCCAGAATTTCACTCCTTTAAACCATACTAATTCATCCATTGAAGAGTGCTACGAAATTACCCAAATGTGTAATACACAAGACACTTCGACAAGCCTTAACATGTCGGTTAACTGAAATTTGCTTGTCACTGATCACGAAACCTCACAGAATTTCGTCATATCACTTAGTCCATTTCGGTGGACTTCCTTCTTTAAGCGTACTCAACAATCATACCTCCTTTGAAATAAGTGTAATAGGTCATTTTGTTTTATTTCATGTTTCGGCCAATTTTGCCTTTGTAAAATCGTCCTTTTGCTTGTTTTAGGAATTTGCTAAGTTCAATAACCTTTAAGTGTTAGGTTGATTTAAGGCATCTTCAGGGGAAATTCTTTCTTTTGGTTGATTTAAGGCATCTTCGAGACATCGAATATATGATGTTTGAGTATTAGGTTCAGTTCCCGAGGGTCTTGGGCGCGTTTTGGTCATTTGGTTGGAAAGTTGGTTTTTGCCCGTTCAGGGTTGACTTGGTTAGAGAGACCTCTATTGAAAATTCTGAGTGCACGAGTGAGTTTGTAGTGCATTTTTACAAGTGCCTGCATATTCGATTTGTCTCGAGGGGGCTCCGAGAGAGTCTAGGGATTTCGGGGGTTGAACGTAAAAAACCAGATTTTCTGATTTCTGGTGTTCGCGTATGAGTGAAACGGGGTTCCGCCCCTCCAGATATTATCCGGTGAGAGGAGGCCCACCAAAGCGAAAGGCCACCGGGTTGACCGTTGTCCGCCCCTATAAAGGATTTCTCGCTGGTGCGAGTGCGCGGTCGTGGGCTAGGCCCTACCGTTACGAGCTTGTGTAAATTTCGCTGTGGTGATGTCTATTCTGTCGGTGCGAGTTCATTGATGAGAACCTAGTTGCATAAGTGCGCAGATTGCAGAACAAAATGTGATTCTTTTAGTGTCTTTTCCTTTAGTCTTTTCATTCAAAACCCTTAAGCCTTGAGAGGGATTTTAGAGGAGATTGAAGGAATTCTTAGAAGAAGACCTTTGGGTAAGTGTTCTAATTTGATATATTGGTTATTCCATCCATTGAGATCATAATCCATGCTTAGAATGTTGATTTTTAGGTGCAAAAATAAAGTGTTTTGGAACTTAACTTGAGAATTGGGGGTTTTAGAAATTGAGTATGAATTAGTGATAATTGTTGGATGATTTTATGGGTTATTTTGAGTATGTGGATCATGATTCAATGTTTAATTTATTATTTTTCCCTTTTGTGTTCGGAATCATAATTTTAGGGCTAAATTTAGGGGTTTTGGATTATGTAGCAATATGTGTATTGATAGTCTCGTTTTCTAACGAGCAACCCTTATTTGACTAGACTTTATACGGTTGAGGACTATTTGGAGGGAAAAGAGGGTGTCGTGACTCGAGCTTCAGCATTCAACTCTTTCTTGAATATGTGTATTGGTTAAATGAACCTAATAAGAGGGATTTGGGGAAAATTAAGGGGGGTTCTGATACTTGTGAGGTGTCGGGTGCTAGTATCAAATACTAGTCATCATGTTATGGGTGTTTGTGCAATTTTAATTTTATAGTTGGTCTGAATGCCATGCTTTAGGAACTAGCTGATAGAATAGTACGATCCTATGGGATCCATGATTGGGGTCTGATGCCCATACTTTATGTCTCTTATTATCATTGCCTGTCATGTCTATATCACTCATATTTCCTCATTGATTTGAAAGAAAGTAAAAAGGTGAAGACTTTATGATATTGAGAACACAAGAATGGAATCCATGCTTTTGTACTTGTTCTTGATTTGATGCATGCCTTATTCATGTTTTTCATGTATCCATGCTTACGATTTGAGTATATGATCATGAGTCCGATGGGATTTTGTTCCTGATGAGTGATAAGGTTTGGACACGTTCTATTGGTACTTGAGCCTGGTTGGCTATGAGATAGGTTATTGAGATATGATGTGATTGAGGTCGTGATTCGAGAAAATTATCACAGCGGCTATATATAGGCCTTATAAGCCGCTATGGGTCACGATTCATTAATATTCGAGCGTGTGTATATCGGAAAGTCCAAACAAAGGCCTTACATTGCATTGCATTCGCATATCATTCATCCATTTTCTACATTGTTGTTTTGATTATTGGTATTTGTTTAGCCTTATCTTGAAATCTATCTCTTATGTGCGTTTTGCTGTTATTATGATTATCTTGTACTTGGACCAATGGCGGACAACTGTGGTTATGGCGTCTTAGACTAACCCTCATCTCTATTTTGAAAAGGGTCAGTCAACAACGCATGTTGAGTACCCATTGTTTATTGTACTCGGGCTACACTTGCTGCACCTTTTTTTGTGTGCATATTTGGTCCCTAGCAAGAGTGGAGCCTGCGACTACTCGACCACCCGTTAGAGTGTCGTTGAGAAGCTGGGGTGAGCTCCTCAAATTTGAGATGGCTCCTGATCCTCTTATTTGACAGTTCTTATGTATTTCAGACTATTTTATACTCTTAATAGTCCTTATATTGTGGTGAAATCTAATTTTGGGAAAAGTTTGTAATAAATCTTAAGTATTTATGTTCTTGAAAATGACTTGTATGCTTATTTTAATAATTCTACTATTTTCGGTTGTTAACGGTTGGTGCTGGCTTACTAGTACAGTTGCACTAGTGACATCACGACTTAGTATTTTGGGTCGCAACGATAAGTAGGATAACAACACCACAATCCATAATGACTCAAGTAATTTCGAAGATTTACCTTATTCTTACCGATTCTATTTCAGCTATACCTTTCCTTGACATTTCAATTTCTCAATTTCTATCTGTTCACGTACACCGCTATCATCTAACCATTACTCGAACCCACTCAATAGTATACTGGTAATCATAAGTCTTGCAAATCAACTAGTTCTTATTCCACAATCTTCTTACCAATCCCCTAAACATGACGACCCGGTGAGCACACCTTACTTAAGGACCAGGACCATAGCTACCCAATATCTTAAGTCTCTACTCGTCACAAGAAACCTTGCTTTAGCATCTAGAACTGATAACCACTTTCCTGAAAGAACCCACAAACCACAAGTTCTTACACCATCACTACCATAGAGCCACATTGAAGCCCAACTTAACTTTTCACGACCGAATACGAAATCCACTTTTGTATCAATTTCGACCTTATCCTGACAAGCATATCTGATTCATTCCCTTCCTAAAAGCGGAGAGTGATCTATCAAACTCCTTTTCCTTATGCCTCTGTCCCGTAATGCAAAAAGTACTCATACCAATATATCCTAAGAAATCTTACTTCGCGAGACGTTTTCCACAAAAGTCATCCTTCATTTTCTTATTCTCAACTTCTCTTCTTTATTAAATGCGGTCACAATCTTTTTTCCCAATCCGATGGTCCCTACCAAGCTTACCCTCATCCTCACATGCCGACATCTAATACACTGCAACTTCTGAATCGTTGACCTTTCATTGTACAGAGCGCCATGCAAACCATCATAATACCTTGACGATGTTGAAACTTTTCCAAAATCGATCATAGATCGAACTAATCATCCTTGTTAAGCCATAAATGTACTTCGGCAACTTTTGCGGAACCCAACACTAAAAACATAGAGATCATGTGACCCTCTGTACTATAACAACCCGTTCTATTATTATAGCATTTTCGATGGTTTTACCCCCGTTGATCCTTTTTGGCACCTTATTAGTGCAATTTCACACGTGAGGATCGATGGCATTGTTCTCGAGTTCATCGTGTGAGTTTTAGTGAGGCCTTTGAGAATTTGAGCGTTTAAAAAAATGTTTGACCCAAAGTTGACTTTTGATAAACTGTTACAACTCGGAAAAGTCCCCGTACATGTACAATGAATAGACCAACGAAGGGTATGAGTGTGCGACGTTTTACTAAGTAGGGAATGGCGATTCATGAATATTTGGAAATAAGAAAGTTGTAGAATTTCAATTCAGCCAGTGGTCGTAAAACAGAATACGGCCCGTAAAGTGATTTATGGACCGTATACTGCCATAGTCCTCCAACGTTAAAAAAAATTCAACTTTCTGTCCAAAGTTTAAATGCTAAAATACGACCGAGTTTACGGACCGTAAACTGAAATACGGCCCGTAAACTATGGTCCTAAACCATCATGACCTCCAGCAAACCTTTCTGTTTTTGATATGCTTAAATAAGACCACGTTATACGGCCCGTAAACTAGTATACGGTCCGTAAACTGTGGTTTACGACCACTGTACACCCCGATGACTGTTCATTAAAAATTAGATTTTGTGATTATTATAATTGACTGTCTCATTCATTTTCATTCATATTTCATCTACAACCTTCAAGAACCCTCTAGAAATTTTCCAAACATTTCATCCACAAAATTTAAGAGAATCAAAGGGATATCAAGATCAACAACACCAAACCATGAAACAAAGTGTGTGAAACTCAAGTGAAGTTCATCCAAACCAAGAAATTCCAAGGAATGAAAAATAGGGTTTTGAGGAAGGAGGAAGAAATCCACTCTAGGCGTGTTCCACCACCATCTAAGGTAAGTTTTATGACTTTAGCATGTTGTTTAAGGTACTGGAAAGCTAAGATTCTTGAATTGTAGAAAGACATGGAAAATGGGTCTTAAATGGGAGAATAGTGTCATAATTGAATAGTAGTTGAATGGAACCATAAACGTTGATGTGCCATGATTATGAATATGTTGTATATGATGTTTAGACCAGGAAATAAGCATTATATATGAGAAAACGCGATAACGAACTACAACCATAAATGTGGAGAAAATAGAGAAAAATGGTGGATTTTGCTCAAAGTATATGAATGACGATTGTTGATACGATATTGTGAAGTGCCGTAGTAAATGTTTGGGAGTTGATATAGACTATGAGAAAAGTAGTATAAATAAAGGAAGTGCTGCCCAATTTTCTCCAGAAATAGTGACGCATTCCCGTAGTCGATTAACTAACGTCAATACGAATTCTTTCGTGAAGGTAGCTACGTGACATTAAAGGAGAGCAATTGAACGATAGCTTAGATAAATGACAAAGGTATGTGAGGCTAGTCCTTTATTTCTATGGCATGAATTCCATGATATGATTCTTCTTCCTTTCCATGATTCTCCTATATTGCGGAAAGCCAAGAGCTTAAGATTATGAATAGCTATATGAGTCGAGATATGATAGGACGTTCCTATAAAGTAAATGATGTCGTCCATTTTATACACTCACCTTACATACTACTCCCTTCAAGGTGAGACAGAATGTTCATGAATGCCCATAATGGAATTGAGGGTTCACGACCTTACGTCACCTCGATAAAATACACTTGTTCTAGAGTCCCTATGCATGCACAATGATGAGCATATTTTGATAAGCATATTATTATAACTATTTCATAATGAGCATTTCATAATCATATTACACCGGGCCTAGTTGGCCGGGTAGTCACCGCAAAAGCGGGCAGCTATACGATACACCATGGCTAGTTGCCATGGGCAGACACCACTAGTGGGAGGCATGAGATGGTACCCCGGACGCGGGAGGCCTGGACGTGAGCTAATGTTACTGATTATCACACCGCACCTATATGGTCGGGCAGTTTATATATATATATATGATATGCATACATGAGATGATAATAAGCTTAAAAGTAAGTCAGCATGCATTACTTTTCATGTAATTCCCAGTCAGGTAAAGTTGCTCCATACTTGATGCCTCCATTGTTTTCTTGATGCATTATTATTGTTCATGCCTCTCATACTCAGTACAATATTCGTACAGACATCCGTTTTCTTTGGACGCTGTGTTCATGCCCACAGGTAGACAAGGAGGTGAGCTCAATCCAGATTCTTAGTAGCTGCCAGCTGATTGCGACCACTCCATTGTCCGGAGGTGCTCATGATTATTCTCTTGGTATATGTATATTTTGGGCATGGTGGAGTCTTGTTCCACCTATATGTATAGTATGTCAGTAGAGGCTCGTAGATTCGCAATGTGGGTTAGATGGTCTCACAAGTTTATTACAGCATGCATGTATATATTATTTTGATGGCCTAATGAGGCATTTGTATATATATATATATATATAGACTGACTGTGTTATCCACCGGAAAATGATTTTCATACAATTATGAATGATAAAGAAACGTAAATGACTATGACAAGTGAGGAAATAAGGGGTGCTCGGTGGTCAGCCTCAGGTACCCGTCGCCGCCCCTAGCTGGGTCGTGACATAAACAGACCTTTTTCAAAATTCCATCAATTCTGTGAGGTCTAGATGGTCGTTGGCGACATGGCGAGTATTTCGTTTCAGTTCCTAAGGCCTTTGGGAGCATTTTGAGCTATTTGTTTGAAAGTTGGTCTCAGGCCATTGGGGTTGACTTGGTCAATTAGACCTCTGTTTGAAATTCCAAGGTCATCAGTGAGTTTGTAGAGCGTTTTTATGTATGTATGCATATTTTTTTTGTATCTATGACACCTCGAGTGATTATCAGATTTCGGGTTGAAACTTATGAAAAATTAGGAATATTTTAGTATCTGGTGCCTGGTCTAGCGGCACAAGACTCGGGGTAGCGATCCCGCTATAATGAGAGATCGCCTATCGTAGCGAGTGTGAGGAATTCGTGGCAAGTCGCCATAGCGGACAACAATCCAGCGGCTGTGTGAGTTTTAGTTCGGGCCGCCATAGCAAGCTATGTCCGGCCATTGCAGGCTCGCTATAGCAGATGTCCAACCACTGCAGCGGATACCAGGACCAGAGTCTTATTTATTGCTTAGTTGAAACCCTTCATTTCGTATCACTCTATTTCTTGATTCTAAGCATCCCTTGAGGCGATTTGGAGAGTTTTTGGCTTCATTATCTTGTGCGTAAGCCTCCTAACCTTAAATCCATTCATTTATCTTTCCTTAATCCTTAATCCATGCTAGAAATCTTTAGAACAAATGGGGAAGATGTGTTCTTATGATAATTTCTTGAAATGAGTTCTAGACTTCCTAAATGAAAATTGATGATGAAATAGACTAGTGTAACCATAGAATTTTAGAAATTCATTGTTGTTGATATTAATCCTTCCATTATTAGTGATTAATTTGAGCATTGAATAGTGGATTTGCTCATCTAGAGCATGAAGTGCATATTCCACCTTCCAATTTCCCATTTTACACTGGTGGGTCTGTTTCCCTAATTCCATGAGTTAGAATTTGACCTCAATTAGATGTATAACAATATGGGTATTGTTCTTCTTGATTTCTAATTTATAATTCAAATATGGTTAGACTTTGAGTTTTTGGAGGCCCAAAGAAAGGGCAAGGCTAATCTTTGAATGTTCATGGCTCTTGTTCGGCATTCCAGATAGGTTATGGCTTACCTTTTTGGTTAAACTTCGGTTAGCGAATCAGATGTAGAGCTAGTGATTGTTGGAGAAATCATGTAAGCATTGGGGTATGAAGTTGGGATGGATTCCTAGGTTGGTACTGTTGTTTGATTTTGGTGTGTTGCCTTGTTATGATTTATTATCTTGTTGCCACGTTTGTGATATTAGATTAGATGCTTAGTTATCTTATCATGATTGAGATATGGCTATCTCTCATTTATTGGTATTATCTTGGACAACGGAAAGAACTTGACTTGTTATTGATATCGAGAGAAGCGTCATACGTGGCTCGATTAATTTGATATGTTGTCATAAATCATTGATATTATGCAGTTTACTCAATTTCATCTTTCATGATACTTTCATGTGAATACTTAGTGACTTATTCATGGTTGTGAACTTGTATCTCTCAGGTATTGGTTATTGACTTGTGAAGAGGAAGGAATTGATATTGATATTGATGTTGGGATATGTGTCCATAAATGGCACGATTGACATTGATATACTCTTGTTGGCATTGACATCATGCATGTATTCATACTCATATATTTGGATAGGCTTGCGCACCGCAATACATACATATGTTAAACCGGGTTGCACGTTTTGCACCACTTACTCGGACCGGGTTGCACGTTCTGCAACATTTTACTTGGATCGGGTTGCACGTACCGCATCATTGACTGGGATTGGATTTCACTTTTCACAACACTGACTTGGATTGGGCTATGCGCTGCAATAGGTACAAGGACTTCACGGGTCCCCTATGAGTCGTGATTGTCGTGGCATGAAGATGCTTCGCCCGAAGCATGTGTGTATCATTGCATTGCATTGCATTCTTTTTTCATTCATTCATACATCTGATTCCTGGTTGTGGTTAGCTATTGCATTGTACAATGATCATGAACATTGACTTCCTGGTTCGTTACTGATTGAGATTGTCGTGTGTTTGATTGTTACATACTTGGGAATTAATGGAATCAACGAGTAGAGACTTTTACTAGGTTAATACTTGGCGTTACGGATTGCTATTGTTGGTTGTACGGTGTTTGTGGTTTTTCTGAGGAATTGTGGAAAATTGGCTAACATGTGGTTAGGTGCTTCACCACAGTCTATGATTGGGTTATTTGATACTTATATACTCGTGTTGTTATTCTTGAACTGTGTGGTGTTTATACCTGATTGTGAGCATGTCTATTCTTCAGTCTCTTACTTTATATATATTAACTAACTGTTGTCGGCCTATGATGCCTACTCAGTATGTGTTCTTTGTACTAATGCTACCACGCTATACTTGTTCTTTGTACTGATGCTACCTTACTATACTCCTTTTGGGGGCATCGACTTTTGAGACAGGTTACACTTAAACTCTCGAGACTGATTTTTGAGGCCTGGCTTGTGAGTAGCTAGGGTGAGCATCTAACAAGTCGTTGCCCGGAGACTCCTCTATCCCTATTTTTATTTTCTTCCCTTCAGATAGATGTGTTTAGCATTTGAGCCTGGTATTTTCTAGACATTACTTGGCTGCTCTTGTACGATTCAGACCGGTTCCTTGGGGGTTGCATTTATATTCTGCAGTTATGATTATTTATGATTCAGACTTCTACTTAATTTGCTTTGGTTACTTATTGTGGTTGAATTTATGACAATTAGGAAAGAGGTTTGCCTACCAACGTGAAAATTGGTAGGTGCCCACACGATTTAGTGAATTTAAGTCGTGACATGTACTATCTCTCCCATTTCTCAAGAAAACCCTCACAATAAACTAGTCTTAACCACAATCTTACAGAATTGAATCCTCAAAGCATAGCTAGAAACTTAACTTGGTCACGCGTCCGAATCAGGATGACACATCTCGTACAATATTGTTGCTCCCAAATGCACACGCAAGTATACACGGTCATATTAGTAATATAGGATTTAAAGTCCAGATATCGTCCCCACATAGACTTATGATTAACTGTCAACCAAATAAACTAATGCTAATTATCTAAACAAGAAATAAAATCCAAATTTATATTTACAAACTAAAAAAAAAATAGCAAAAAATGAACTTCAACTAAGAAAGAGAAGATTTTTATCGGAGAAGAGATAGATCTAGGGCTATGACCACTAACAATCCAGTTGAGTCTTCAAATCGTTCTACCAATGGGTTATTAGTTTACAGGTTGATATTAACTTTATGAGTATCTTTCAAGTTGCTCACAAGCCTGTAGATGCTACTACAATGCCTATATTCCTATGGTCGGCCGAGGTAACAAGAACACATTTATTTCTCTGTATTCTACTAAGCAAGACTAAAGGATATATTTCTATCCTCATTAGTGAAACAATTATATCGAACAAGCTCTATTTATTCTTATTACGCATGCAAATTCCCTATCCCTCCTTCAATTCACACACCACAAATAATTCTCAACTATTTCGTCAAATAATCAAATAATTAAGCTCAAGAATAAATAAATAAATAACCCAAAGATGGAAAATCAATAGATATAAATGATAATGAAACGTCAACTTTCATGTGAGTGTCAAAACCCTAAAACTAAGGAGTTTAACTCCATAGGGCTGTTGCCGTTAATTATTTATGCATTGTGAAGGTGTAGTTGTATTCATACCGTAGCAATGCGGGATGGAATTCTGCTAGTTTGGTTGTGGTTAATGGTGATATTAGACTCGGCATGCATTCTCATTCCATATGTATATTGATATTGAATTATGACTTGGTATTGATGATGATATATGAAAAATTGGAGCACCTTGTAATATAAGACTTAGTTGTGAAGTATATTCGTCACATTTTGAAGTAAAGAGGGACATAGACACTTTGTGTTGAATGAGATGGTTTGTATGATTCATTCCATAATTGAGTCGATTTATCTAAGTCTTGATATGACTTATGACATTATGACTTCTTGTACTTCATTGTTATTTTAGTGCATTGATTTACAATATTTACACCCATTTCTACATTCACACATTATGGAAATGGTTTGGAATTGTAGAAAGGAAGGTGTTCACATATACCCTTCACTGATTGATTGAGATAGCTGTATAATTAGGCTATGGTTGAGCAGAGTTATTTTGAGTCTTGTTATGACTTGTGTTACACTGAATGTACTTCATTGTTTCTGGCCTTGATATGTGTTCTTGAGTTATTCATTGTGATTCGATCACGAGGCATTGTTGATTAGATTTTGAGATGGAACATATATATCTATTAAGGAACATTTGACAAGGTATGACGATGTGTCCTAGTTGTGAGATCGTGGTCCGAGGTTCATTCCGGAATAAGTGGTACATGGACACCATGAGTCCTCTGCAGGTCATGACTATTTGGGGAAAACACTACCATTTAGCATATGTGTACAGGTTTGGAGTATTTGGCCAGTGCATTTCATTGCACATCATTATGTTTTGAATTTCACTTCTTTAAATTTTATTATGCATTATTATATGGCTTATTAAGTTCTGATTTTTGTATGGTTTCTTGAAACATCTGTTGTGGTATAGATATGATCATTGAATGAGTGAAATTGTAGATTAGTGACTATGCCTAGGTGTCACGTCCCAACTAGGGGCCATGACGGGGTACCCGGAGTTAATTACCCAGCACCGCTTATCATGCTGACTATCATGCTCAACCTGGGCATACATCATTCTCAATACAAACCTATCATGAAACAATCTCCCAAAACATGTGTAGGTACATAATATACTATGGGGAAGTCACATAGCATCTACAACCCACACATAAGTATCTACGAGCCTCTAACTGAAATGTTGAAATCATAAAGACGGGACAGGACCCTGCCATGCCCAAAATATGTACACAAAAGGATAAACTAATAGGCTGCACCTCCGAAGTAGTGGGGTGCTCCTGTACAACTGCTGAGTAAACTCCTAAGCGTCTGCACCGTCTCTCTATCCACATGTGGGCATGAAAGCAATGTCCACAAAGAAAAGGACGTCAGTACGAACAATGTACTAAATATGTAAGGCATATATGGTAACATAATAAGGGAATATAGAAAGCATAAGAAGAAAAGATAACTGTAACTGCTTGCCGCTTGAAGCGCAATCATGCATGCTCACTTTTTACCTTTATAACATATCACACATACATACCTAAGCTGTCTAAATCAATAACATCATTAGCCCACGTCCGGGCCTCCCGCGTCTAGGTAATCATCTCACGTCGCCCACTAGTGGTGGTGCCCAGCCATGCCACATAGACACGGTGTAGTAAGCCTCCCGCCTTAGCGGTGCTGCCCAGCCATTTAGGCATGGTGTAATCATCATTATATACTTAACATGAATCATGCATAAGAGTCAAGTAAAAGCTGTAACTCTATCGGAGTGACGTAAGGTCGGTAACCGCCCATTACATTATGGAACATCATGATCGTCATGTCTTACCTTGAAGGAACTATCATCAAGGAATCATGTAAATATCATTAACATCATAATAGCATCATATCATTATCATGGAACATATCTCATCTCTATCTCGTAGGAAACTTTTAATACTCTTTAGTTTTCATCTTTTAGGATGTAACAAGGTCATGGGAATATAGGAAAGAAATCACAATATAAGAATCATGCCTTTGAAAGAAGGGCTAGCCTTACATACCTTTATATCTCTTTAACTCTATTGTCTAATTTCTTGCCTTTCGAGCGATTCTACCTTCAAGTGAATTTGTACTAAGATTAGACAACCGGAAACATACTTAAGCTTAAGCTAGAGCAACTAAGAGTTAATGAAAATTTGGCGACATTTCCTTTGTTTCGACTACTTCTTCCATAAAATAAGACAACCCCCAAACATCAATAAGAACACCCATAATAACATAATCAATAAGTTCTTCAAGTTAAACATTGTTTACTTCTCAAATCCACATTCAAAATCATCCATAACCATACCTATAATACAACATCATATTCATTCTCATATAATACTCCTTTAACATCATTTGTATTATTCACCACAAGATTGTACTCATAACATGTGAAGAACTATTATTCAGGTCAATTCATTATTCAAGAATATCACTATTTCCATATTTGCACTCCATATTCTCCTTCCTCACATAATCCAAGTCTTTCAACCACTCAATATTCATAATAGCATGAATTGAACATAACACTAACCTTTGATGATGTAGGAATGGACTTTGGATGAAAGTACTTCACTTGGAGAAAACCCCACTTCAATACAAAAGGACTTCTTGATCTCTACAAACCCTAGTAAGCATCTATACACTTGATTTTTACTAATTCTTGGTGTTTACTCCTTGATTTCCCGTTGGATATATGATAATATGGTTTGAGGAATATTGTAGGGCATTCAAGACTTTGGAGAAGGTGAAATCTAAAAATTAAGAGCATGACTCGTCTATTTATAGCTGAAACTAGAAAGTTCCAGAAAAGCGGTTCGAAGAACGGGTCGACGACCCGTCAAACTCTCGATGGTCCGTTGACTTACGCCTGAAAATCCCTGATTACAGAAACATGTTGACGGTTGGGTCGACGGTCCCGTCGAATTATTCCTGCAGATCTCAATCTGCAGGAACATGTTGACGGTGCACAGTGACAGTCCGTCGACATGTCGACGACCCGTCAACAGTGACTGGTGTCTGCAGAATTTCTTGATTCAGTTCAGATTTCGTTGATTCAATCCGTCCAACTTATAATCCTGTAAATTACCAGGAATCCCTGCTACTACATTTGTACACGGGGTAAGACACTCTCTACCCTAAATTCTCCAACAAGCTTTCTTCACCCTCCTTGAATGTATTTGGAATCTTAATTAGAATCAGTAAGTATCCCTTTTTACTTATAGACATGATTTTTTATGCATGAGGAAAGGATCAGAGTTGACTGCCACAGAGGTGCGATGGGACGGTGATTGGTTTCGGGAATTCAGAGTCATATCGAATGGCTAATGGTAATGATTCGAGGAGGTACTTTGGATGCGATAAATCTTCATAGTGGTCAGTTTAACTCTGATGGACTTTGCTCGGCGAGGTACTTGGTGATATGTGATGTGTCGTGAAATTATGGCATATTCAATGCTTTTTGACCTTAAGTTTTACTTGTTTTTAAGCAAGTCAGTGTCGTTTAAATGTGTTTTAGTGTTGTTGCAGGAAGATAAGCATCTAGAATGACAAAATCTTGAATGTTGTTGAATTATCCTTGGTGAAGAATTACTGACCGTAATTGAAATTACGGTCCATAATCTTGGATCGTAATGAATGATAAGCTGAAGGATAAGGTGCAGAAAAGAAGGTCGACTTTTACGAACAACTATTACGGTCCGTAATTCAAATTACGGACCCTAATTCAAAATATAAATTTAAATGTGGTAAAAAATAGAAAGGCATGTTTTTGGATGAAGAATTACGGCCAGACAATTACGGACTGTAATTCAAATTACGGTTCGTAAAACTTGATGAATATTTTTTCCAGGTTTCAACAGGAGAGCCAAGTCATTAAATGAAATACGATCTGTAATTTGAATTACAGGCCGTAATTGATGCCGTCGGGGACTAAGCGGCAATTCTGTAATTTTTACGCTTTTCAAACCTATAAATAGTCCAATGCAGGGTTTTATTTATGATCAGTTGTTATATTTTGACTTTTGGCTCAGAACATTAAATACTCTCTTGGTTTTGAAGATTCATAACATCAATTCAAGTATTGTCAATTCCTCTTTTCATCAAAAGTAAGCAATTATGAATTCTTCAATCTCATATTTCTTGTTCTTTGTCATAAGTAACTAAACACCCTCAGTAGGGCTGTGAACCCAATGATGAGTGTTTTGTGATTGGGATTTGTGAGTGATATACGCATAGTGAATTGTTAGGGTTTATTTATTCTTCATTCTTCATTCATAGTTAATGGTTGCAAACATTGATTAACACCAAAAACCTTGATTTGTTTGGGAAAATAATTAGGGTTTGATAAGAATAAATAACAAGAACTCAAAGCTTACCCTTTGTTTGATAAATTCACTTAGGAATAAGAAGAATTTACTTAGCATAATTAACTGTTCTTCATATCAACTTTCTTATATTTGGGAAACTCGTAGAAAGAGAAAATCTTTATTTATTGGGAAATTGTAAAAATTCCCATTGGGGATAAGTGTATCTATACAAACGATACATCAGAAGTATATGAAGATCAATACCCATGATCATACACTTTATCTAAAGGGGAAACAACCTTGATTTCTTTTACCATAAATTACAATCCAAAGCAATTTAGTTAGAAATTAGTCATAAACAACCATCTTTACAAAAATCATCGGATTAAGACATTAGACCTAAATTAATCATTTTACGATTTTAGTAACCTTTTCACACCATATTCCCTGTGGGATTCGACCCCAACCTCATTGGGTTACTATATTTGACATCGTCCTCTTTATGCTAATAAAAGGTGTAATTTGAGCGTATCAAATTTTGGCGCCGTTTCCGAGGAATACGGTTTTGAAATTACTAACTAGTGTCTTCTTTGATTGAAGTATTTTGCTTACTCCATCACACCTTGTTTGATATTCCTTGTAAACCATGTTAACATGAATCAAAATTAGTGAAACCAACGTGGAGTAGCTGGTAACCAGGGTGGTTAATTGAATGATCACGCGAATGAAACAGATGAAGAGAATGTCTTCGCTGATCTTGTTGCTGAGGAGGACTATGCATCTTCTATTATTCATCCTCGAGTTGGGGCTGCAAGTGTCAAAATTGATTCATCTCTCTACCAGTTGTCGAAGCTTAAGGGATACATTATGAATTCTACCAAGAATAACCCTCAGCGCCATTTGCCGAATTTTTTGGATGTATGTGCTCGTAACATCCAAAACAACGTTCCACAGGATGCTATTCGGCAGACGCTTTACAAATATTGCTTAGCTGGAGATGCAAGAGCTTGGTTTGAGAAGCTGCCTTAGAATTCTATTAATGCATGGGCAGAGATGGTAGAAGTCTTTCTTAAGAAGTGGTATCCTCTTAGCAAGAAGGCTGAGATTCATGACAAAATCTATGAATTCAAACAGTGACTAGGGGAAAAATTATATGAAGCTTAGTAGAGATTGAAATAGTATTTGTAGAAATTTCCAAGTCATGGTTTTCTGGAGCACATGTTAATGGATAAGTTGTACCGAGGGCTAGCTCCAATGACGCAATCAATTGCAAACAATGCAGTTGATGGTTGTTTTATGGATAAATCTTACCAATGAGTAACCAACATACTTAACAGGGTGACTACACATAATCAGGTTTGGCACTAAAAAAAGGCCGATATTGTGCCATATGGTAGTGTCATGATCTAGAATATGGTAGAGGAGAATCAAGATACCCAACAAATATTGGCTCAGAATGCAACGCATATTTCCTTGCTAACCAAGAAATTTGACGAGACCCAGATCAAGAAGGTAAATGTTTGTGAGGATTAGTCAGGTATGCCGAAGGGGATGTACCAGGTCCAAAAGGGTCCATTTCATGAGGGACCTCCTATGCAGGTTAAAGATTCTAACTATGTGAACAACTCTCAAAAGGGATATCAAAGGCAGAATTACCAAGGTGGTTACCGGAATTAGAATCTTTGTAGACCTCAGCAGGGCCAAGGTATCTATAACAACAATAACCCAAGGAACTACAATAATAATTATGGTGGTGCGAACCAAGGGAGCTATAGGAATAACAACAATTTTGGGAATAAGAGTTCAAATCTTTATATTCCACTGAAAGGGAAATCAACAGAACAAAGTAGTTCGAGGGTTGAAGCAATGCTTTAGAAGGTTCTGGAAAATCAAACCAAGTCTGAAAGGACATTATCTGGGCTAACAGAGATAGTAGGATCCCATACAGCAGCTATTCGGAAGCTCGAGTCATAGATGTGTGATATTTCTAGAGAGCAGCACCCTCCTAAGAAAGGAGGACTTCCTAGTGACACAATTATGAAACCGAAGAATGGGGGAGGCGGTGTAGACTGTGTGTTTTCCATTAGTACTCTAAGTGGTAAAATACTCCAAGGTGCTGAAAAGATGGTTGTTGAGTTCGAGCCGATTGATGAACAGGAAGAGATGTAGTCAGAAGCACAAATTATTGTTGATGAAAATCCTAATGATTAGAAAGTAGCTTATATTCTAGAAATTTCAAAGGAGGCTGATGACAAATGGAAGCAAATTGTGAAAAGGGCTCTCCGCCCTTTGACTTAGCTTTTAAATCTAAACCTCCCTTTCCTCAGAGGTTGGTAAAAAACAAGGAAGATGTTAAGTTCGAAATTTTTTATGATCAGCTGAAGTAGTTATCTCTGAATTTTCCTTTCTTGGAAGTTGTCAAAGAGATGCCCGATTTTGCCAAGTACTTGAAGGACCTGTTGACCAAAAAGAAGAAAGCGCAACATGAAACCGTGAGTTTGACTCACACTGTGAGTTCCATCATTTCAACAGCTACTGTCCAGAAAAAGGGAGATCATGAGGCAGTTCACCGTTCCTTGTTTTGTGGGGCACCGTGATTTTGCTCATACTCTGTGTGATAATGGGGCGAGTATAAATCTGATGCCACTTCCTATCTATAAGCAATCAGGTTTGGGGATGCCAAGGCCGACTACTATGAGGTTACAGATGGCTGATAGATCTATTAAGAAGCCAGTTGGCGTGGTCGATGATGTCCTTGTACGGGTTGGTAAATTTATGTTGCCTGCTGATTCTGTGATTCTTGACTGTGTTGTTGATTGGGACATTCCTATTATTTTTCGGAGACCTTTCCTTGCTATGGGAAGAGCTCTGATGGATCCGGAGAAGAATGAAATCAAGTTCCGAGTTAATGATGAGGAAGTTACTTTTTTAGGCAAGCAAGGGGATGAAGTTACCAAGTGCTTATGAGACCATTTCGGTGATTGATTCTTTTGATGTTATTGATGAAGAGGTGGAGTTCAAGATGGAAGAAGAATGTTTGGGAGAAGCTCTAGCGGGTATTCTTGTAAACTTTGATACTTAAGACATAGAGGGTTATGTGGAGATGATTAATTCACTTGTTTGGCTGGATTCATACTCCTACCACCCAAAGAAGTAAGATCTTGATCTGGAAAATAGAACAACTCCACAAGCAAAGCCTTCGATCATTGAACCACCGCAGCTTGAGCTTAAGCAGCTCCCATCACATTTGAAGTACGAGCTCTTTGGTAAAAATAATACATTACCAGTGATTGTTTCAGCATTACAAACTGAGGAGCTGATCGAGAGACTTTTGGAGGTATTGCGTGAATATAGGCGTGCTATTGGGTGGACCATAGCAAACATTCGAGAAATTCCTTCTAGGATCTGTGAACATAAGATCCAGTTGGAGGAGGATAGCAAGCCGAGTGTGGAGAATCAAAGGAGATTGAATGAGAAAATGCAAGAAGTCGTCAAGAAAGAAATCATCAAATGGTTAGATGCAGGAGTAGCTTATCCGATTGCTGACAGTAAATGGGCGAGCCCAGTCTAATATGTTCCGAAAAAGGGCGGCATCACAGTGGTGCCCAATGAAAAAAATGAGCTGAATCCGATGAGGACTGTAACCGGATAGAGAGTTTGCATGGACTATCGCAAGCTTAACACTACCACTTGCAAGGATCAATTCCCTATACCTTTTATTGTGTCACGACCCGACTAGGGGCCATGACGGGTACCCGGGGCTAACCACCGAGCACCAATCATTCTATTGCTCATCACACTCATAATACACTTCTTTAATGTTCATATGCTCATAATCATAGGAAAACCATTTTTCATTTGGAAACATACCTACTTTAGATATATAAGCCTTTCGGCTATCAAAATAATATATACATACGAGGAGAACTCGTGAGACCATACTACCCACATATACGTATCTACGAGCCTCTACTAGAGTACTAGACATATGGACGGGACAAGATCCCGTCGCACCCAAAATACATACACATATATATACACAAAAGGATATCCATTTAGCACCTCCAGAATAATGGAGTGCTCCTGTAAATATGCTGATAGCTCCTACCTGTGGGCATGAATACAGCGTCCAAAGAAAACAAACGTCAGTATAAATATTGTACTGAGTATGTAAGGCATGAATGAAATAAACATGATAGAGAAATCATAAGTCCTAAGGTGAAGGCAAGACCCGTGTGACCTTTAAGGATGAATACATTTAATACATATATCATATATACATAATTGTAGTACATGAATAATCATAGCGCATGCATCATTGTGTCATATAATTCATCATCATAGTACCGCCTCTTCTCATACACATAAAGCATTATCCATATTCGGCCACATAGTGGCTTGACAAAATCCGTATTCGGCCACGTAGTGGCTCGACAATATCACATACATGTCTTCCGTACCCAGCCATAACAAGGCTCGGTATATCTCATCATCATCATTGCAATCACATACATCTTATAAGCTTATCGTAACCTTTCATTATAGCATACGTTTGAATTTGAAGACAATCTATGAAAATCATATCATATTCGTAGCATGAACTTCATATAAATATCATATGATAGACGTTATAATCTCTAGACTTAGGCTCATCACTACCATCCTCGCATCTATGGCATATCTCTTACCTTTTGTCTCATATGAAATCCTCGATGAAGATAGACTCGTAATTTTTTTCGAAACATTGGTCATAAGACATGCAGTAGAGCATATAGACAATCTATAACAATATTGGGGTAACATAAGGTCGAGAACCCACGATTACATTATGGAGCATTCATAAACATTCTGCCTCACCTTGAAGGAATTAGCATATAAGGTGAGTGTATACAACAAACAACATCAATAGATCATAGTTAACATCGTTAGCTTTGTGGAAACATTATACCATGAGCTCTAGAATCTTTAGACTTAAGCTCATCATCTTCATTATCGTGCTCATAATATATCCCTTATCTTTATATCACGTGGCTATTTATGAACATAGACTCTTAGTTCCGGAATATAAGAAAGTCATGGAGAGGTAGGGAACATAATACCATAGAAGTTACATAAGGATCATTAGCTTCGTAAGAATGTCATATCCTGAGCTTTAGGACTTCTAGACTTATATTCACCATCGGTATCGTCAAGCTCGTAACATATCTCTTTTCTTTATCTTGTATGAAGCTCTTTATAATCGTAGACTTATAGTTTTCGATATGTAGGTAAATCATGTAGAAGGAGGGAATATCATATCATAGGATTCATGCCCTAGAAATAAGGGACTAGCCTTACATACCTTTTCCTTTAGCTATTCTACCGCTTGATCTTTCTCCTTCAATGCTCACGTCCTTACCTTCAAGGGAGTTCATATTAACATTAGTTAGACGATTATAAGAACGTGCTTTCTAAAGATGGAGAAAATTGGGTGGCATTTCCTTTGTTTCTACTACATTCTCCATATCTTATATCAATTTCCAAACATCCATAACAACATTCACAATATTATAGGCAACAATCACCATTCATCTACATTATCCACATTTCACAATTTCACTTCAATTCCTCCATAATCATGGTCGTGGTTCACAATTGTGTTTTCTCACATATAATACTTATCCCATGTTCTAAATGTCACTTATAGCATACTTATAATCACAACATATCGATATTCACAATTCACCCCAAACTACCACTCAACAATGACACTATTCCCACATTCATGACCCATTTTCTATATCCTTCTACAATCCAAGTGTTTTAACTTTTCACACCTTAAACAACATGGAATAATCATAAAACTCACCTTAGATAATGACAGAATATGCCTTGAGTGGAATTTCTCTTATTGCACCAAAACCCTAGCTCACTTCCCTTGGGATTTCTTAGCTTAGATAAACTTTGCTATGTTTCATACACTTCATTTTGTGGGTTTGATGAAGTTGATCAAGAATCTTTCTTGAGTTCTTGTGGATGAAGAGAAGAGAGGGTTTTCTAGAGTTTTCGTGAAGTGAGAGGTGAAAATGAACTGAAATAAATGAACTTGGGTCCTCTTATATAAATCATGCAATCTGTCCCGATACGAACATATGGACCAACATACAGTCCGTACATTTATACGTTCCGTATGTCTGGCCGTATGTTTGGTCCAGTGAAGGTTGCCCTTCTGGGCTAAATATACGGCCTAACATATGGCCAATATAATTTATGCGGCCAGTATGTTGGGCTGTATAATGCCCAGCTATTCTAATTTCGTTCTCGTCAACTCGTTTGATCTCCAATCTTTATGGAACCTTCTTGATACTTGTTTAACACCTCAATACCAATCTAAGGGACGTTGTCATTCTTCTCCAAGACATTATTACGCCATCCTTAACTTTTCACTCGTAATTCTTACCCGACACACAAATTACCCCTTGCTTTCCTTGACAACCTTCTTCCCTCACCTCAAATGTCTTTAAAATTATGATTAGGATCGTCAAATGCTATTTCTTACTTATCAAACATTGTATACGTCGTACCCTATGTTAGTCTATTCACTGTACGTTAACGGAAAATTTCCAAGGTGTAACATTCTTTCCCCCTTTTGGAACATTCGTCCTCGAATGTTAAACACTCGGGAATTCTACGAAAATTTCGCCAAATTTTCCCCTGTAATATGGCACTACCATCCTGTCACAACAGCCCATAATAACATTGCCTCACAGGACCACAACACAATAGCAATATAGGTCGGCCACACACAACCCATATGCAAAAAAAAAAAAAAACGTACATACCTTTATCAAGCTTACATTTCTAATTCTTAACTCACATGCTGGGGCTATTTGGGAGGGCATTTTTTTTATATCTGCCTATACCTCTCCCATTCCCTTTCTATCATAAAGTTAATTCTTCTAGGACATCTCTCATGTCCTTCATTGATTATGCAGCCTCGTACTACAAACTCAATAATCCAGTAACGATAAACTTCTAAAGTGTTATAACTCATGTCTCGTATATTTTCTTTACTCTCACATCTTCATAAAACATATTGACAATATAGTCTGCACGATAAGGAAGCTTTCATTAATAACTAACTTACTCGGTAGCGTCCGTCACTCTCTTACTTTTTCTAACTGACCCTATCTTTTCCCTATCATTCAGCAACTACTATCTTGGAAGTTCTACTCTTCATACCTTACTTCCTTAAAACTTGAGTACCATCGTCCTTACAACCCCCCTTAAGTATCATCGGTAGTACCTTTAAAAAGGTATTTCATAAAGATTATAGGTGATGGATCAATACTGTCCTCGAGGATGTATAAACATTATTAATACCACATATCATACTTCACCGATTTCCGTCGCTACATAGCATAAAACCTCTCAATTCATACTTGCTTAATATTACAAATATTTATTTCTCCTTTTACACATTATGAAAGGTGCAGATATACCTGGGACGGCATCGGGGAATGACTCTAGATCCTGTCGCTCAGCTAAAGCATACATACGGGGCTGAGTGGCACCTGAAGTAGATGCTCCCCCTCTGCCTCTACCTCGGCCTACTGGAATCGAGGGAGTCTGTCCTCCCGGGCGCACCAAAGAAGAACCAGCTACTGATCCTGTGGGCTGAACCGCACACCTACCGACTCGAAAGGGGCACTCTCTCATAATGTGACCTGACTGGCCGCAAACATAGCAAACATCCAAACCCAATCGACATGGTCCCCAATGTAGCTTACCGCACTAGGTACATTGTGGTATAGATGATCTCATCTGGCCTGAATCACTCCTATACCGAGAGCCCGATTCTCTGAAACTCTGATCCGATCCGAAATGACTAGAGCAATCGGACCGGTGGCTTGCAACTCATGGAGGTACACTAGTTGCCGACTGGCCTGAGTGTCTAGAATATGACTGCCTCGATCCCCTCTATAGTCACTATCGGCACCTATGGATCTGGCCCTCTTACTTTGCCCCTTATCAATATCACGCTCGCCCCTTTGCGGATGTTATTGCTGTTTTAAATTCGGGGCATGGGCTTGAAAGTGGGAACTATCCATCCCGTCTTGCAATGAAGCCGTTAAGAAATCTTTAAAAAAATGTGGTCTTAAGCCACTCACAAACCTGTGCACCTTATCTCCCATGTCGGCCACCATGGTTGGAGCATATCTAGCCAATGAATTAAACTGAAGGTTATACTCCCGGGCACTCATATATCCTTGTTTCAAATTTTAAAACCTATCCGCTCTAGCTCGACGGACCTCGGGTGGCAAATAGTGGCGAATGAAGGCATCTACAAATTCTTGCCAAACCGGAGGAGGCGCATTCTCTTTTCTTGATGATACCCAGTTATTATACCATAAGACTGCCACATCCCGGAGTCTATAAGATGCTAACTCAACCTATTCAGTTTCGGAGGCATGAATAATCCTTAATGTTCTCAAAATTTCATCAATAAAACCTTGAGGGTCTTCATCCGGCTTTGACCCGAAAAACTCCGGAGGATTCAAACTCATGAAATCACGGGCTCTAGTACTAAGGCCCTATCACTTGAACCCGAACCCTGCCGCTGTGCCTGGGCGGCAACTAGCTGTGTTATTAAGTGGATAGCCTCGGTCACTTGTTGACCCGAAGCAACTGGTGGAGGAACTGGAGGCATAGGAGCCGGAACTGAATCCCCTTCTTGTTCTTCTGCATTGGGCGGGGTGGAGGTAGTATTAGATGGGGCCTCGTTATATGACACGCCCTCTTCTACATTCATTGGGGGCTCTCTTTCCATCCGCCTTTTCATCGTAGTCTTGCCCTTCTGGGTGGCTGTAGCTTTTCCCTTTGGCGGCATTTCTGAAATCATAACACACTATTAAGAGGAGAAAATCTTATAACACAGCTCTATCGCACGATCTCTTAAGATGAAAGATGGTAATTTTTCCTAAATGCCCTGTAGCCTTCTGTTTATTAACGTGGCGCGCAACACACCATAAACAAGACTCTACTAGACACGACTCATAGACACTTTCTAGGACTGAACTGCTCTGATACCACTTTTGTCATGACCCGACTAGGGGCCATGATAGGTACCCGGGGCTAACAATCGAGCACCACTCATTCTATTGCTCATCACACTCATAATACACTTCTTTAATATTCATATGCTCATAATCATAGGAAAACCATTTTTCATTTGGAAACATACCTACTTTAGATATATAAGCCTTTCGGCTATCAAAATAATATATACATACGAGGAGAACTCGTGAGACCATACTACCCACATATATGTATCTACGAGCCTCTACTAGAGTACTAGACATATGGACGGGACAAGATCCCGTCGCACCCAAAATACATACACATATATATACACAAAAGGATAAACCCAATTAGCACCTCCGAAATAATGGATTGCTCCAGTAAATCTGCTGATAGCTCCTATAGGTCTGTGTCATCTCCCTGTCTACCCGTGGGTATGAACACAACGTCCAAAGAAAACAGACGTCAGTACGAATATTGTACGATGTATGTGAGGCATGAATGAAATAAACATGAGAGAGAAATCATAAGTCATAAGGTGAAGGCAAGACCTGCGTGACCTTTAAGGATGAATAAATTTCATACATATATCATATATACATAATCGTAGTACATGAATCATCATAGCGTATGCATCATTGTGTCATATAATTCATCATCGTAGTACCACCTCTGCTCATACACATAAAGCATTATCTGTATTCGGCCACGTAGTGGCTCGACAATATCACATACATGTCTTCCATACCCGGCCATAACAAGGCTCGGTATATATCATCATCATCATTGCCATCACATACATCTTATAAGCTTATGGTAACCTTTCATTAAAGCATACGTTTGAATTTAAAGACAATCTATGAAAATCATATCATATTCGTAGCATGAACATCGTATAAATATCGTATGATAGACGTTATAATCTCTTGACTTAGGCTCATCACTAGCATCCTCGCATCTATGGCATATCTCTTACCTTTTGTCTCATATGAAATCCTCTATGAAGATAGACTTGTAATGTTTTTGGAACATTGGTCATAAGACATGTGGTAGAGCTTATAGACAATCTATTACAATATCGGGGTGACATAAGGTCGAGAACCCCCGATTACATTATGGAGCATTCATAAACTTTCTGCCTCACCTTGAAGGAATTAGCATATAAGGTGAGTGTATACAACAAACAACATCAATAGATCATAGTTAACATCGTTAGCTTTGTAGAAACATTATACCATGAGCTCTAGAATCTGTAGACTTAAGCTCATCATCTTCATTATCGTGCTCATAATATATCCCTTATCTTTATCTCACGTGGCTATTTATAAACATAGACTCTTAGTTCCGGAATATAAGAAAGTCATGGAGAGGTAGGGAACATAATACCATAGAAGTTACATAAGGATCATTAGCTTCGTAAGACTGTCATATCCTGAGCTTTAGGACTTCTAGACTTATATTCACCATTGGTATCGTCATGCTCGTAACATATCTGTTTTCTTTATCTTGTATGAAGCTCTTTATAATCGTAGACTCATAGTTTTCGATACGTAGGAAAATCATGAAGGAGGGAATATCATATCATAGGATTCATGCCTTATAAAGAAGGGACTAGACTTACATACCTTTTCCTTTACTTATTCTACCTCTTGATCGTTCTCCTTCAATGCTCACGTCTTTACCTTCAAGGGAGTTCGTATTAACATTAGTTAGACGATTATAAGAACGTGCTTTCTAAAGCAAGAGAAAATTGGGCGGAATTTCCTTTGTTGCTACTACTTTCTCCATATCTTATATCAATTTCCAAACATCCATAACAACATTCACAATATTATAGGCAACAATCACCATTCATCTACATTATCCACATTGCACAATTTTACTTCAATTCCTCCATAATCATGGTCAGGGTTCACCATTGTGTTTTCTCACATATAATACTTATCCCATGTTCTAAATGTCACTTATAGCATAGTTATAATCACAACATATCGATATTCATAATTCACCCCAAACTACCACTCAACAATGACACTATTCCCACATTCATGACTCATTTTCTATATCCTTCTACAATTCAAGTGGTTTAAATTTTCACACCTTAAACAACATGGAATGAGCATAAAACTCATCTTAGATAATGATAGAATAATCCTTGAGTGGAAATTCTCTTCTTGCACCAAAACCCTAGCTCAATTCCCTTGGGATTTCTTTGGCTTGGATGAACTTTGTTATGTTTCAGACACTTGATTTTGTGGGTTTGACGAAGTTGATCAAGAATCTTTCTTGAGTTCTTGCGGATAAAGAGCAGAGAGGGTTTTCTAGAGTGTTCTTGAAGTGAGTGGTGAAAATGAAATGAAATAAATAAATGTGGGTCCTTTTATATAAATCATGCAATTTGTCCCGATGCAAACATAAGGACCAACATACGGTCCGTGCATTTTATACGGGCCGTATGTTTTCTCTCCAGTGAAGGTTTCCCTTCTGGGATAAATATACGGCCTACCATACAGCCAGTATAATGTATACGACCAGTATGTTGGGCTATATAATGCCCAGCTATTCCGATTTCGTTCTCGTCGACTCATTTGATCTCCAATCTTTATGGAACCTTATTGAAATTTGTTTAATACCTCAATACCAATCTAAGGGATGTTATCACTCTTCTCCAAGACGTCATTACACCATCCTTAACTTGTCACTCGTAAAATTCTTACCCGACACACAACTTTCCCCTTGCTTTCCTTGACAACCTTCTTCACTCACCTCAAATGTCTTTAAAATTTCGATTAGGATCGTCAAATGCTATTTCCTACTTATCAAACATTTTATACGTCGTGCCCTTCGTTAGTCTAATCACTGTACGTTAACGAAAAATTTCCAAGATGTAACATATTGATCAAATACTTGTTCGGCTAGCAGGGCGATCTTATTATTGCTTCGTTGACGGGTATTTGGTCTACAATCAGATCAATATCGCCTTGGAGGATCAATAGAAGACGACTTTTACTTGTTCGTATGGGACATTTTCTTTTAGCAGAATGCCCTTTGGTCTATGTAGTGCACCAGCTACCTTTCAGCGGTGTATGATGTCTATATTCTCTGATATGGTGGAAGATTTCTCGAGGTATTCATGGATGACATCTCAGTTGTTGGTGATTCTTTTGATGACAGTCTTAGCCATCTAGTTCAAGTGCTCAAATGCTGTGAAAAAACTAATCTGGTGCTGAATTGGGAGAAGTGCCTCTTGATGGTGAAACAATGGATCGTCCTCGGGCATAAAATCTCTAAAAAAGGGATTGAGGTCGATCAAGCAAAGATTGATGTAATTTCTAAGCTTCGTCCGGCTATCTCAGTGAGCGGTGTCCGTAGCTTTTTGGGACACACCGGTTTGTATAGGCATTTCATCAAGGATTTCTCAAAAATCGCTAACTCGATGTGTAAGCTTCTTGAAAAAGAGGGTAAGTTTGAATTGGACGAGAAGTGCCGAAAGGCATTCGAGGAATTGAAGGAGTGGTTGGCCCCTATTATTGTGTCTCTTGACTGGTCTCTGCTTTTCGAATTGATGTTTGATGAAAGTGGCTTCACTATCGGTGTTGTGCTTGGCCAAAGACCTAATAAAATTATGCACCTGATCTATTATGCAAGCAGAACATTGAATGCTGCTCAGATGAATTACACAATGACAGAGCAAGAGCTGCTCGTAATAGTTTTTGTTTTGAGAAGTTTTGGGCCTATCTGTTGGTGAAGAAGTAAGATAAGACACTATTAATACGACGGGTGTTTATTGTTGCAAGAGTTTGAATTCGAGGTGAAAGACCGCAAGGAGACTGAGAATCAGGTTGCTGACCATCTCTCTTGGCTGGAAGAAGCCAGGAGACCTTTGGATGAGCTACATATCGATGATGCGTTTTGAGGTGAGAGGGTGTTGGTTGTGTCAATGGAGGTGGCACTGTGGTATGCAGACATTAACAACTATTTAGTGACAGTATAATTCTAGAGGAGATCAAGGCATACCAAAAGAAGAAGTTCTTGCGGGTTTCTCATCAATACTATTGGGACGAGCCATACTTGTTCAGAATGTGCACTGATAATATCATTCGGCGTTGTGTTCCTGAAAGTGAAGTGATGGCGATTCTAAACACATGTCATGACTCTCCAGTTGGGGGTCATCATAGTGATAACCAGACTGTTACTAAAGTTTTTGAATGTGGTTACTACTGACCGACTATCTTTGATGATGCAAATCTATTAGTGCGGTCTTGTGATCAGTGTCAGAGGTAAAGGAGTATAGGTAGAAGGCAAGAGATGCCTATGAACTTTGTGAAGGAAGTGGAGGTGTTCAATGCCTGGGGGATTGATTTTATGGGACCCTTTGTGAGCTCCAGCGGCATGAAGTATATCTTGGTTGATGTGGACTATGTGTCAAAATGGGTAGAAGCGGTGGTTTTACCTAAGAATGAGGCCAAGAGTGTCATGGGGTTCCTAAAGAAAAACATATTTACTCAATTTGGTACTCTGAGGGCTATAATCGGTAATGGTGGTTCTCACTTTTTCAATAGAGCCTTCGCGGGATTGATGGAGAAGTATGGCATCAAACATAGGGTGGAAACACCCTATCATCCTCAGATAAGTGGGCGAGTTGAAGTCTCCAATTGGGAGATCAAGAGTATTCTAGCTAAAACGGTGAATGCAAACAGAACTGATTAGGACCGTAAGCTTGAGGATGCTTTATGGGCTTACCGGGCTGTTTTTAAGACTCTGATTGGGACTTCACCCTTCAAGCTCATTTTTGGCAAAGCTTGTCACCTGCCGGTTGAACTTGAACATAAGGCTCAGTGGGTCTTGAATAAATTGAACATGGATTGGGAAGAGATGACCAAGCTCCGGTAATTTCAACTCAATGCAATGGATGAATTCTTGTAGCAGGCATATGAAAGTGCATCACTTTATAAAGAGAGGATGAAGCAGTATCGTGATAAGAAAATCCTGAAGCGAGAATTCTACAAGGGTGATCCTGTCTTGCTGTTTAACTCTCGGTTAAAACTACTACCGGGCAAGCTAAAATCAAGGTGGTATGGTCCGTTTAAGGTGGTAGGTGTTTCACCCCATGAAGTGATTGAACTAAAGTCCGGAGATGGAACTCGGACATTTAAGGTGAACGGGCAGAGGGTGAAACACTATCATGGGACGGTTGATGGAGATTGAATTATTGACCGATATCAGTGGAGGTACCTTGAAACCGATGTTGACTCGGCTAGTCGTGACCAGGAGTAAACTGGTACCATCGTCGGGCCACGACGTTAAATCAAGCGCTTTTAGGATGCAACCCAAGCGTAATGTTTATTTTCATTTCCTCTTTTTAAAAAAAATTTGTATATAGGGTAACGTTTGCTTTGGTGCAGGATGAGAATGCAGAAAACATGAGTGACAACATGAATAACAATGAAGCACGGTACTAGAAGAGGTACGGGGCCCCGACCTTTGGGTTGAGATGTAGGCCGAGGGAAACAACTCGAGATCGAGCATGCCTTGCATGATTCCACCTCTCAGTCGGAAGAGGAGGTGGAATTCATGCCAGCAAAGAAAATAAGGGTGGCCCCACGTTCGGAGTCCGAGCCAATGACTCCTTCAAAGTCTGAGTCTAGCTTCTCCCAGTCTGAAGAGGTGGACTCTGTCGCGGCCACATCAGGACATGAGGGAACAAAAGAAACAAAGCAAGCAAGTGGCTTATCTAAGCCTGCTTCCAGCCAGGCCGAGATTTTTGAGGCATCTCCGGATCCAAGGGAAGAAGGCGAAGGTCGCTGATTAGCCATGTGTACTAAGAAATTAGCAGAAAAGAAGTTTCGATTCTCTGCGAAAGGCTCCAAAGAATTATATGAGGCCAGATTAGCTCCGATGAAAAAAGGGGGGAAAATTCAAAGGAATATTTGGGAAGAATCGATGCTGGTATTCGAGGGCTTGTTTGCGTACCCTCGCACTACGGAGACAATATAGTTTTACCAGCTCGGTGTGTTCAGTCATCCGCTAGGGGAGTATTTTCCACAGATGGTACGGGAGTTTTATACGGCCTACGGGGCCCTCCTGGATATAATAAAGAAACAAAGTACCCCCCAGGCCAGAAGTTCCTATGCTTCAGTTTGTCATAGTTCGGAACGTCAAGGTGGACATCTCCTCTAAAGCAATCAACCAGGTGTACTTCGGTGAGCATGAGTTCCTTGATAAGAGAGACTGAAAAGATGGGCAGTCGGCGAAGAGGTGGGCCGCATCCTTGATATCTAAGGTGATCCAGAATGGGTAAAAAAGCATTCGGCAAAATTTTACAAGAGTTGTCTGATCACTAAAGGAAAATTTTGGTGGAGTCTAGTCAAATACAGAGTGCGCCCAACTAAGGCTGATAACTCTTTTTTCCCTAATCAGGCGGTGACAGTCGCTGAATTGATGGCCCGCAATCCCGTGAACCTGGGGCACCTGATCAGTAAGGAGATTCGGGGCAGAGCGCACCAGCCTAAGTCCTCCATTGTATTCCCGTGTCTCATCACAGAACTATTTTGGAGAGTGTTAGTACCACATCTTCTCGAGATAAACCATACTACCAGAGTACCTCACGTGCGATACTGGAGGTTGATTAAGAAAGGAGAGGAGGATGATGCTAGGTTAGAGCAGCCCGTTGATGATGACGAGACTCAATTCGAGCCATATTGAGCAGGGTGCTGACCCTGAGCAAACTATTCCCATAGCTGCTAGTACTGATACTACATATAGTTCTATTGATAGCCCTGCCACGGCTGTTGAATCAGTTTCGGTGAATATTGATGCTACTACAACTGCTACTGATGCCACTGCCATTGACGCGAGTTCAGTGCCTAATTATGCCACAGCTGCAGCAACTGCTATGCCACCACCACCACCTGCTGCTGCGCTCGTGACTTCTGCAGGTGCCACTGCTTCATCTATTCCACCATGAACAGTAGCTTCAGATGCAGAGTTCCTGAATTTCTCCATATCCAATTATCGCGAGATAGCCTTGAGAACACTAAAGGGGAAAAAATAGGTTGGTGTGATTATAACCCAAATTAAGCCTCAGGTGGAAAAACAAATCAGACAAGCCAAGGCGGATATCAGAGAAGAATATCAACAATCTCACAAGGTCTTCCAAGCCAGATTTGATGGGTTCAAGACGAGACTGGTTGAGTTAGAGAAGGCCGCACCCGGAGGTAGTTCGGCAACATTGAAAAAATGAATTGGCCAAGTTAAAGGCCGACTTTGAGGCATTGAAGGCGCAAGAGAGAGTTGAACAGCCATTTCCTTCCACACGGATTAACTTCGATTTGGAGATCCCGGTTACAAATTTGCTCGACTCTAAGGAAGAGGATGGGGATGAGTCCCCCATGCTAATGAAAGAAAAGGAAACGGGATGAGATAGATCCATCAGAGGAGGAATCACTTGACCGGGACAAGAGATGGCGCCGAGAGTAGGAGAGGCAGGTGAAACAAGCCATGCACATCTCTCGAATAGAGGCGTCCCAGGATTCAGGTTCGTCTTGTTGTCCCCCGGTGGATGACCCAGCTGCTACAGACCCTGCTCGGGATGAGCATAGTGCATAGGGTGCCCAGGTACAACTCCCTTCCCTTGACCTTATAATTGACGCATTGAGGATAGTGCTTGATTTTTCTGTTGGGGGTGGGATAGCCAGAGTTCTTTTCCTGAGGGGTTTTTGTTGTCGAAACTTGCTTGTTTAGGTAGAATAGAGTAGTTTTGCTGAAACGGTAGTACTTTAGTAACTTACGACATGTTAATTTTTCATTTGGAAAGATGTTTTATGTAAAAGAAAAAAAATGGAACCCCTCAAATTCTTTTGATGAATACTTAGGAATAACTACGAATTGACGTGATTGGTTCATTTCATAAATGACAATTATGAGAGTATTAAGTAAGATATATAATGGTTTGGGATGTTGTGTTAAGATGAATTCCGTTGCTATTGTGTGTTTTGAGTTTTAGTTTCATTCAGTTATTGTGCTTGCAATCTAGAACTTGCCTAAGTAGTCGTGGTTGCATTCTAAGGATGTTTTGGTTGTGAAATGATCCTAGGCCATCTTTTTGTAATTGGAAACCCTTTCTAAATGCTTTTGGCCCTACATAAATGAACAATGATCCCTAGTTACCCATTTTGAGCCTATGTGATCTATTTTCTTAGCCATTAACGAGCCTTTACCCTTTCTTTGAATAATCCCATTTTTTGCACCAAAGTCCCTCCTTGACATTATGAATGTGAAAAACGCTTAAATAGGGGGTGTTGGGTGAATTCTGTAGAGAATGAGGCTGAAAGCCTAAGTGGAGGGTGGAAGCGAAGTTGGATGATATAGGGTTCGGTGTTGATAAGCATATTATTGGGAAAAAAACTGGAAAATATGAAAAGAAAAAAAATTATTGGTGTTAGTCCAATAAAGTCACACCGATTCTACAAGATAAAGTAATGAAGCAAATTAAGAAGGGTGAATAAAATAGAAGAAAAAGTGTAGTGCTCAAGGAGAGAGATCCACTATTTACTAAATATGTAACCTACCCGTCCCAAATCCCACATTACAACCCTACAAAGTCCTAGAGTGATCATCACTAAGATGTCCAAAGATGAGAATATTTAAAACGAGGGAAAGTCTATGGTATGTGCAAGTGCAATCTGTGAATTTCTTTGTGAGAGTTAGTGACTTCTCTTCTTCTTTGTCTTAATCCCTATTCTATTGCACATAAGTGTGACGGACATTCTTTGGTCTGTGTGAGGGCATTCGGATGAAATTATGAGCATTACCTAAAAAACAACGTTTGTGTGTGTATTGATGCTTCTGATAATGTTTTGACATGCATTGAAACTTCACAATGAGTTATAGTGTCTTGAGTATGAGTCGTGTACTGATTTTGAAAGTTGACGTGGTTATTCGTGACAAACATGCATGCTCGTAGTCCTAAGTTAAAACCATTGTAGACATTAGTACTCTGTTATATCTAGATGTTAGATTGAGTCGTCGTGTTGTATGACTTGCTTGAGGACAAGCAAAGACTTTAAGTTCGGGGTGTTGATATGCCGCAAAATTATGGCACATTGAATGGTTTTTTATCTTAAGGTTTACTTGTTTTTAAGGAAGTCAGTGTCGTTTTAATGTGTTTTAGTGTTGTTGCAGGAAGATAAGCATCCAGAAGGACAAAATCTGGAAAGTTGCAGAATTAGCCTTGGTGAAGAATTACTGACCATAATTGAAATTACGGTCCGTAATCTTGGATAGTAATGAATGATAAGCTAAAGCAGAAGGTGCAGAAAAGAAGGTCGACTTTTACGGACAACTATTATGGTTCGTAATTCAAAACGTAAATTTCAATGTGACAGAAATTAGAAAGGCATGTTTTTGGATGAAGAATTACGGCCAGACAATTACAGACTGTAATTCAAATTACGGTCTGTAAAACATGATGAAGATTTTTTCCAGTTTCAGCAGGAGAGCCAAGTCATTAAATGAAATATGGTCCGTAATTTGTATTACGAACCATAATTGGTGCCATCGTGGAGTAAGCTGCTATTCTATAATTTTTAAGTTTTTGAAACCTATAAATAGTCCAATGCAGGGTTTTATTTGTGATCAGTTGTTATATTTTGACTTTTGGCTTAGAACATTAAATACTCTCTTGGTTTTGAAGATTTATAACATCAATTCAAGTATTGTCAATTCCTCTTTACATCAAAAGTAAGCAAGTATGAATTCTTCAATCTCTTATTTCTTGTTCTTTGTCATGTGTAACTAAACACCCTTACTAGTGTTGTGAACGCAATGATAAGTGTTTTGTGATTAAGAATTGTGAGTGATATACGCATAATGGATTGTTAAGGTTTATTTATTCTTCATTCTTCATTCATAATTAATGGTTGCAAACATTGATTAACGCCATAAACCTTGATTTGTTTGGAAAAATAATTAGGGTTTGGTAAGAATAATTAAAAAGAACTCAAAGCTTTTACCCTTTGTTTAATAAATTCACTTAGGAATAAGAAGAATTTACTTGGCATAATTAACCGTCCTTCATATCAACTTTCTTGTATTTGGGAAAATCATAGAAAGAGATAATCTTTAGTTTTTGGGAAATAGTAAAGATTCACTTAGAGGTTAAGTGCATCCATACAAACGATCCATTGGAAGCATATCAAGATCAATACCCATGATCAAACACTTTATCTAAAGGGGACACAACCTTGGTTTCCTTTACAAGAGATTACAATCCAAAGCAATTTAGTTAGAAATTAATCATAAACAACCAACTTTACAAAAATCTTCGGATTAAGACATTAGACCTAAATTAAGCATTCTACGATTTTAGTAACCTTTTCACACCATATTCCCTGTGGGATTCGATCCAAACCTTGTTGGGTTACTATATTTGACATCGTCCGCTTTAAGCCAATAAAAGGTTTAATTTGAGCGTATCAGTATGTTTTTGTATAGTTATTAGAAGGTTTAAGAAGACTTAGAACTAGCCAAGGCTGCTATCAGTAATATCAATTTTGATAGATTTGTGTAGAGATCTCAGATGAATCAAGGATTCCTTCTGCCGAGAGTAAGTCATGGTTTCAGGCTTGTGGTGTGTGTTCATATGTTTCTAAGAAATCACGGTGAGAGTAACGACTTTAGATGATGTGGGAGAAAGAGTTAGCGGAATTAGAGAATTTGATCAATTCAGAATGGGCTATGGTTTGTGACCATGTTCAGAAGATTGCGTTGGTTTGGAAAAGTATTTATGGGGCCTATTGATCATGTCCAGAGTTACGATTGTATAAAATCATAGGATTCGAGCAAAGCAATTTGTTTATTCGAGGATCCGTTTTAAGAAAAATTCGAATAAGGAGATATGAGAATTGGAGCTTGAGCTAAGTTTAGAGAGTTGTGTTGTAAATAAGATCGAGGTGTATTGGCATGTTGAGGTGACTGGTAAGTGAGATCGAGGTGTATTGGCATATTGAGACTATCTGTTGTATTGATCTTGTGTTTTGTGAGTTAGTTTTTCACCAGGCCTGTCGGGTGTTCATCCGATCTTCTATGTTTATATGTTAAAGAAGTACCATTCTGATAGTCCTACATCATTTGTTGGGAAACAGATATTTTCGATGAGAATCATTCCTATGATGAAAAGTCCGACATGCGTAGCCGATATCCTCAGTTATTACCGATTCAGGTACTTCCCGTACTCTCTTCCTTGTCGTTCAGGGATGAGCGATTGTTTAATTGGTATCTAATGTAATGACCTGTTTGGTCGTTATTGTGTTCCTAAACCTTTTGATCGGTTTTCGAGTTTTATTAGCTTATATTTGACCCATAAGAACTGTTGGCACCCTTCTTGAGGTCATCGGATATGATTTGGGTGACCTTTTTGTAATTTGGTCTTAAAGCGAAAAAGAGTGGACTTAAAGTTGACTTTTAGGTGAACAAACCTTTTTTGGATATCCGTCGATTCCGAGAGGTCCGGATAGTCGTTTAGAACTTGTGTGAGTATTCGGTTCGGTTCCCAATGCACTCGGGTGCATTTTGAGACTTGGGTTGGAAAGTTGATGTTGAGGTATCGGAGGTTGACTCGGTCAATGAGAGTTCCGTTTGAAATTTCGAGGCCACAAGTGTGTTTGTAGTGCATTTTTATGTATGTCTATGTATGTGGCAAGTGAATAGATGGCATTGGGTGATAGTTGGGATTTCAGGATTGAGGTGTGATTATTTTTTAGGGAAATCTGGTTCTCGTTCCCGCTATAGCGACACCAGTACCGCATCAGCAGGATGGCCGCCACAACGATCTAGTACTTTTTGGGATGACCGTCGAAACGGTCTGAGTGTTTGTCAGGGTGGGACAGCCACAATGGTCCTGTAGCGGCAGAAGCAGTATCGAGTAGGGATTATTTCATTAACTGAGCCTTAAAAACCCTAAGTTTTCCATTCTCTATTATTTTGACTTTAAAGTTCTTCGGAACTTTTCAAGGATATTCTTGGGGGAAATTCTTGGTGGTAAGTTCTTCTAATCCCTTTACTATTCCATTGTCCTTAATCACCTTAGAATCTCTTTATCTTGATAGTTCGTCAAGTGTTTGAAGATTTAAAAGAGGGTTCCATGAGTTCTTCTCTCTAGGCTTCTAAATCATGATTTGTTGGTTGGGTTAGCTCTATTAAGCATGGAATTGATGACTAGAACCTATAATTACATGATTTCTTCCTAATTAGTGACCAAGGGGATTGGAGGTTAGGGTTTATACCCACACTTGGGGGTTTTGCCTAGAACCCGAATTTGAGTAAATTGTTCGTTATTCTAGCTTGCTGTTGATGGGAATTGATAACCCGGAGCTTTAATTTCATGTTGAAACCATTAGATTCCTAATTTCACCCTTCTAGTTCATAAAACCCATTCTATAGGTTGGGGATTTGGGTCTTGAATAGAAGTAGAGTTTGATTGATATTCTTCTTGTTTCTAATTTCATGATTCGAATACGCTTAAACTTTCTTGATCTCGAGGCTCAATGGAAAGGGAAGGCTGAGGTATGATTGTTGGAGACTTTGTTTTTCGGCTTTCCATGTAGGTTACGGTTTACCTTATGGTGAAACTTCGATTAGCAAAGCGTATGTTTAGATGATATTGTCAAAGAATGCATGTAAGCCTTCGAGTACAAAGTTGGGATGGCTACTATCTTAGGTTAAGCCTTGTTGTATGATTTGGGGGTTAGCCTCCCCTTTGTGTTGTTGACTTATCTGATCAATTACTTGTTGGCATTGATGACATATTGATACCGTGGCAAAAGAGAATTGTGATTCCATTGTGGCTGATTGTGTGGCCTTATCATTACTATTACTTGTGCACCCTAGGAGGTACTGCTGAGAGTTATGATTCCATTGTGGCTTATTGTATGGCCTTATCATTAATATTACTTGTGTGCTTGAGAGGTACTGTTGAGAATTGTAATTCCATTGTGGCTTGTTATGTAGCCTTTCTATTGATATTACTCGAGTGCCATATGTGGTACTATTTCCTCCAAAATTAGTTGTTGATATCACATTTAATCATATTCATACGCATTTTCATTATACATTGACATATGCATGGCTCTGGTACTGATGATGATATGTGAGAGAGTATAGCCTTCGAGGTTTCTGTCGGAGAGCGTAAAAGAGAGATAAGTGTCTGATACCCGAGGTCTTTTCCATAATCATGAGAGTGTTGGATACCCTAGGTCTTCGCCGAGATCCTGAGAGTGTAGCGATTTCCGAGGTTGTTGCTGGAATCGTGAGGTTGCGGTTTCTGAGGTTGTTGTCGGAACTTTGAGGTACATGGACTTCGCGGGTCCTCCATGGGTCATGACCGTCGAGACGTGATGTTCTGCTCGAGGCATGTGTGTATACAACATTGATATATGGCCATTGTATTCGTGTCATCCATATCATTGCATTGCATTGCACTTGTTATCATCATTGTGTTTGGTTGTTATTGTGTCGTGAAAACTTGGTTGAATATTTTACCAATTATATTGAGTACTTGGAACACTTGAGATTAGATGCTTTAATAATAGGCTTGATCGGATATGATGAGACTGAGAAGACTCGGGTTTAGATACTTCACTATAGAGTTGATCGATTATGAAACCTTGTTAGTAGCTGATGGTTTGAATACTGATGTTAATTGTTGATACTTGAGGACTTGTTATGTATTGTTGAGGTTGTATTATACTTGTCCTTGTTGGTTTATGTGTTTATCCTGCTCTGTTGTCTTTATATGCGTTAGCTAGTCCTAGTCAGCCTATGATAACTACCAATACTTGTTGTTTGTATTGACCTGCACTTGCTGCATTCTTTTATGAATGCAGAGCATCGGGAAGGATCGACTTCTACTCCCCGTGGTTGACTATTTTGAGGATTTGCTAATTTCGAGTCTTACAGAGTAAACATGTAGATGTTCGCTGGCCGAAGACTCCTCTATCTTCTATGTCTTATTTCCGTTCTAAGACATAATTTTGAGATTATTGATGTATACTTATTCAGATTTGTAATATTTAGTTAGATGCTCATGTATGACCAGACCAGATACTGAAGTGTATTACTATCGTTCCGCTCCCTTATATTATATATGTGAGTCTTTCGTTATTTTACTTCTTCTGCTATTTTCTATTAACTATGAATGTTGAGTTAAGGGTTAGACTGCGAGGTGCGAGGTGGGAAAGGTAGGTGCCCGCATGACTTAGTGAAATTGAGTTGTGACAATGAGGAGAGAAGAAAAACGGATGCTTAGGTCTTTAGAACAAAGTTGGAATTTCGAGTTAAATGCTGAATTTAAGCATGGGCATTTTGGACTCCCAGGCTCGCCGAGCGCGGTGTAAGGCGAGCCCTTGCCTTGCTTTGGGGCGACCTCAACGAGCTCCCCTATCAATTTTACACTTAGACTATTTTTCTCAATTTTATTCACTTTTGGACCCCTACCTCGCTGAGCGCGGTCAATGTCTTTCCCCTGCCTCGCTTTGGGACGAGCTTCACTGTCCATTCACTTAGTCAAAATTTCACGTTTTTCTGCTAGTCGACAACGTTCAATAAAATGGGAATAACTCCTAACACAAAGCTCCGTTTGTGCTCCACAATATACCCTTTTGAAAGCTGTTTCAAAGGGCTACAACTTTCATGTTTTATGTTTTCTCCAATTCTCCACGGATTCCCATGAAATTGGGCTGGAAGGTAGACGTACCGAAAACTTAGCTGATTCTATCGAATCTTAAGCACCTTAGTATTCATCTTGGTTTCAAAATAACAGTTTCCACCCAAACTAATCCCGATAATACTTCAAATGTAAAAAAAGTCACATTATTACTTACACACCTATTCTGAATTTACAGAGTGTTACATTGACGCATGGCCAACGCGCATGGCCTGCTGCTCTGAGAATTTTTGTGATACTTATAACTTCTTACTCCGATCTCCTTTTGGCATGATCGTTATATGGATGGAAAGGTATTTTCATGTACTACAACATTTATTAGAAGCCTTTTCCAAATTCCCTACTAATCAAGGGGTTACGGTTGCCCCAATTAGGCCCCTCGACCACATTCAGAAAACATTCAAGCCCTAAAATTTTCCACTAAAACTCTAACGATATGAGTCTAACCTTAGTTCTAAGATATGGGGTGTGAAACATTATCTCCCCCTTAGGATCATTCGTCCTCGAATGATTGGCTTGGCTATAAGCGCGACTAATTCTGAGACTATGGAAACTTCGGCAGAGTTTACTCTGTAACTTAGACACCTGAAACTGATTAGCTGAGACACGTGATCATTGAACTAACATGAACACACGCTTACTGAACTAAATAAACACATGATTACTGAACTGCTGAGATACAAAACTGACTGAATACTTAGTTAACTGGATACTGGACTGGCACGAATATGTCAGTATTGAACTGACATGAATATTATTACATGAGTTCTAAATATTAGGGACATAAATATTGTGACATGAGATATGAATAGTGTGTTCTGTTTGACCTAACCATCTGTCTGAGGATGAAGAACTGTTCTGATGTTTACCCTTGTAACAGTCGTTCAAGGTTTCTAGAGATTCGTTGTGAACTGGGCACCACGGTCTGAGATGATGTGCACTAGAGTCCCATGTAATCTGACAATGTTCTGGATATGTAACTTGGCTTGATCTTTTATTGAATCTGTAGTTTTCACTATTCTGAAATTCATATTTATCATCTCCCATTTCTAAATGGGTATGTCTATGATCTGAGCCAACCCATCAGGCCTGTAGTACTCGGCTTTAGCTTGCTAACAATTCGAACACTTGACCATACAGTTTGTGACGTTATTTTTCAAGTCGTTCCACCATTAAATCTCCTTAAGATCATCATACATCTTTGTCGAACCTTGGGGAGAGAATATATGTAATAATGGGCTTCTAATATGATCCTCTCTATCTCTAAATCCATCTATGTCTGGAACACACAATCTGTCTTGGAACCTCAAAGTACCATTATGTACCCCTTGTTCAAAAGGCATCGTCTTATGCTCGTGAATCCCCTCTTTCAGCTGCAATAAGTCGGAATAATCAATTTTTTTCTCTTTCACTTCGACCGCTAAGGAGGAATAAGCACCATTCTGGATGATAACACCACCATCTTCGGACTCCGAAAGTCGAACTCCTACCTTGGCTAAGCGGTGAACTTCTATCATCACGATTCTCTTGTCTGCCTCAACATGAGCTAACTACCTATACTTGATTTATTTTTTGAGGTACTTTCTAAACACTTAGAGTATTATTGTGTGTTAAATCTTTGACCAGCACCCTGAAGATTAGAGTCTTGTGCAATGGCACTACCCTTGTGACACATAACTGGGCATGATCTTATAGTCCCTTTTTTTCACTTAATCGATAGTAACTGATATGGATGTAAGTCGATCGACGATCCTTCTACTCACTTCGGGTTTCTTCCATATGTGAGGCATAATTCTTATGAAGACTATCCCATTATGCCATCCTAACTGAACTGAGGTTCTTAATATCTCATACTAACCCTTTGGGTTTTAAAATATCCCACTGGACTTACTGACTATTTACGCACCTCCCACTTAGACCACTGGCTAACGTCTTATACGTGCAAATTCTTCAGGCTCCAATTAACTTTCCTTATCTGAGATGCCACTGATGGATCTCCGAGTGATCAGACCCGTCTACCTGCGGGCATGAACGCAGCGTCACAAGAAAGGACATCAGTACGAATTGTGTACCGAGTATGTAAGGCATGAATAGCAACATAATAAGAGGTACAGAACATAACATGAGATAAAAAGAAACTGTGTGTTTGATTTCCTTATACGGCGAATATCATGCATGCTTAATCTTTTCATAAAAACATTTCTTGTACTTATATAACATAATAGTGCTGCGGAACGTGCAGCCCGATCCGAACATCCCGCGCCTGGGATGATGTCATACTATACCAACCGATAAGGTGGCTATGCGTATATAACGCCTCGCCCTTTTCGCAAATCCCCTATATGTGTGTGTGTGTGTGTGTGTGTGTGTGCCTATATATATATATATATATATATATATATATATATATATATATATATATATATAAGTAGCATGCATGAGAGCCCAAATAAACGTTAACACTTTATCGGAGTGACGTAAGGTCGGTAACCTCCAATTATATTATAGAACAATCAGCATTGCTATGTCTCACCTTGAGGGAACAATGATTATAAGGTGAGATTAACAACAATGAAGAACGTCAAGGAATACATGAAATAAACTGAAAAATCTCATAATAGCATTAAAATCAAAAGCCTTGGAACCTCTAGAAATAGGATCATCATCATCATCATCATCATCATCATCATAATTATCATCATGAAAACTTAATCATCTTTGGCGTCATAAGAAACTTTAGGAATCATGAATCGTTAGCTTTTAGAAATAAGGACATTATGAAAGACATGTATGGATTCACAAGGAAGAAGTCATCATTGTCATCACGATCCTCATAGAAAACATATTGTCTTTAATATCATCAAAACCTTGAGAATCATGAACTTCTAGCATTTCGAGAACAAGGATGTTATGGAAGATATATATGGAATAGTTACGTAGGAGTCATGCCTTTAGAAAGAAAGGGACTAGGCTTGCATACCTTTTCGGTCGCCTTAACCTTAACTATTTAACGCTTATCCTCCCATGCTCGTAAATCTACATTCAAGAGAATTCATATTATTGTTTGGTTTATCGTCACATGCTTATCTTAAGCCTTCAAATTCGGGCAGCATCACCCGTGTTTATATCCCTAGCCTGATATCACAATACCAACAAAACAACCACAATAGCAATACTAATATCAACAACATCATCATCAATACTAAAATATTCCATAAAATATCCCACACGATGTTTTTCAACATACAAAAACAATATACACTTCCTTTCTTCCCAATCAAGGAGCATAATCTCATCAACACACCAACAACATTAGATACCCTCAATAAACATGTAAATCAGCCCAACCACACGGCCACAACATGCTCAAAACAGTCCATAAACACAACAACTACAACATAACATTTTATGACCTTTCCTCCATAACTATTTTCACTTTTAAGACTTGCTAAACCTTTAAATAAACTCAACATAAGAGATAGGATGAAGAACATACCTTATAATTGAATAAATTTATCCACACCAACTTTCTTCAAGACCAAACTCACCACAACATCAAGTAGAAGCAAGAACAATCACTTTTCTTGGACTAGTTTGGCGTAATCTTGTTAAATTCTTGATTTAATGGGATTAAGTGTTTAGGGGATATGTTAGGAGATTTATAGAACTCATGAGAGTTTATAATGATGATAAAATGGGGTTGATGGGGTTTTTATAATCCTTATAAGTAGGTTCCACCGACGTTTCCAAGTGCGACCCGCGGAAGTCATTTGGCAGCTTGGATGGGTTATCTTAAAATGGTCATAACTCCCTACTCCGATATTGTTTTGATGAGCGGTTTGTTGCGTTGGAAACTAGACTTCCTGAAATTCAATGTAGGATTTTTTTTCACTTCAAAACACCTAATATACTAGGAGATATACCCCTGCAAATTTGACCCAAAATTTCTGTCCAAAATTTCGCCACCTTTTTCCAAATTTTCATCAAACTTATTTTCTTCGATTTGCTTAGTCCTGGAACCCTTAGATCCTTGATTAAAACTTTTTAAGAGTGTCTATTAACATTATAAGGGTTCCATGTCCTCTCCGACCTTACGTTAGTTTACTTAGAACGCAAATGACGCGAAAATATTTCGAGGTGAAACATTCCTTCCCTCTTAGGAACATTGGTCCTTGATTGTTAAGCTCTTAGGGATCTCTACGGAAATTTTGCCAAAGTTTGCCCTGTAAGTGTACCACTAGCATCCTGTCACAACAACCCAAAATATATAATGCCTCACAAGGCTACAACATCAATTCTCAGGTTGGCCACACACGACCAGTAAATCACTTAAAGAAGCATCACATACCTGAGGATAATGATGTCTCTGGCAGGAGCTCTTTTGGGAGTGGAAAACAATGTGGGTACCTGGACTTCATATCTTCCTCAGCTTCCCAAGTCATTTCTTCCCTATTATTGTTTCTCCACAGGACTTTAACTAAAGCTACATCTTTGGTTCTGAGTCTCCGAACCTGCCAATCTAGAATAGAAATGGGTACTTCTTAATAGGAAAATTTCTCAGTAACTTGGAAATTATCTAAAGGAACAATTCTAGAAGGATCTCCCACGCATTTCTGAAGCATTGACACATGAAACACTGGGTGGACTGACTCTAACTCTGAAGGAAAATCCAACTCGTAGGCTACCTGGCCTACCTTGCACACAATCCTATAAGGCCTAATATACCAGGGACTAAGCTTGCCCTTCTTGCCAAATCTCATTATGCCTTTCATTGGAGACACTTTCAAGAATACTCAATCATTAACTTTAAATTCCAAGTATCGTCGACGATTGTCCGCATAGGATTTTTAACGACTTTGGGCCGTTAATAACCGATCTTGAATAAGTTTGATCTTCTCCACCTCTTGCTGGACTAAGTTTGGGCCCGCTAACTTTGTCTCTCCCACTTCGAACCATCCAATAGGCGATCTACATTTCCTTCCATATAAAGCTTCATATGGGCCATCTGAATACTGGAGCGATAGCTATTGTTGTACGTGAATTAAATAAGTGGCAAATGATCATCCCAATTTCCTCCAAAATCTAGCACACATGCTCTCAGCATATCTTCAAGGGTTTGGATAGTGCGATCAGCCTATCCGTCGGTCTGTGGATGGAACACCGTACTATGTCTTACTTGTGTCCCCAAAACTTCTTGGAAGGATCTCCAAAAATTAGCTGTAAATTGTACTCCTCTATCAGTAATAATGGATACTGGGACACTGTGAAGTCGCACTATCTCTTTGATATACAATTTTGCATAATGTTCGGCTGAGTATGTAGCTCTAACTAGCAGGAAATGAGCTGATTTTGTGAGTCTATCAACAATCACCCATATAGAATCGTACTTACGTCTTACACCTCGCAGTTTGGCACGTTGAGATTCACAAGGTGACTATCGTACTATTGTGAGTGCGGGGTTTAAGTAAAGGATGTATGAGGTTATATATGTTCTTCCTATGATCATCGGGGTTAAGTTTGTATAATAAGTCATGGAAAGGTTGGAGGACAAGGAAATAAGAGAGCTAAGGTGGGGCCCACACGCCGGGGTTTTATAAAGGACACATGAAAAGAAATATGAGTAGTACATGGAAAATTGAGCAAGTCTTAAGAAGGACCCTTAGGCCAAATATGGGCATAAGCCCTCCAAAAGGATAATGTAAGGAGATGTTTTCGGATGATCTGACTTGAAAAGGCGAAAACGCCACTATAATTTTAGAATTTGGAATAACATCAAGAATGAAAGTTGTGGGCTCTCATACGATATCGGGATCACATGTTATACGCGTTTTAAGATTGGCTGACAGGGCAGGAAATTAACCCTGCGCGAATGCGCTAGAAGATGACGCGAACGCGCAGGGCAAGACCTTGCAACTCAGCGCGAAGGCGCGAACGCGCTGAGTAAATTTTATGTCGGTCCAGTTAGAACCTGGACCGTTATATAAAGGGGGTCACCCCCCATTTCTCAGCCAAAAACACCCCAAATCCTCTTAAATTCTCTAGAAAATTCCCCAAACTTTCCGCACCCACTTTTAAGACAAAACCAAGTATAATTCCCGAATTTCGTTTAGGATAGCGTATAGTTATTGTTGCAAAATCATATAGCGGCGTGTTGTTGCCTAAACTTGAGGTAGAGAAGTGAAGATACAGCAATATTAACGAGAGAAAGGTATGAATCTTCTATTATTAATATTAGTCTTGGTTCCTTTATGGAGATAGAGCTGTTAAATAGTTATAAAATAATTCAGTTGATGGAAATATGGGATAAACACCATATGGGATGTTTATGAAGTATTTTGGGTATTGAGAATATTATGGTTGATATTGGTATTGTTATTGTTATTGTTGGTTGCTGAATTGGGATTTCGGGTTAGGCATATAAACAGGGAAGATGTTGTCCGATTTTCGGTAGGATATACAATAGTTTAATTTTAAAACTTTGGGCAAGTGCGTGATAATGAGACTAACATTAGTCTGAATCCTCTCAAATGTAGATTTACGAGCTTGGGCGGATAAACGTAGCTAATAGGAGGTCAAGCAGGTATGTTAAGGCTCTTCCCTTTCTTTCAAAGGCATGATTACTATGTTACGATCTCATAAATGCTTCCATAACTTCTTGTTTTCAAAAGTTAGAAGCTTATGATCCCAAGGCATGATTCCTTTCCTGATGATCCATAAATGTTTTCCAAAATGTTTGTATGTTCCGAAACAGAGATCTATGATTCTGTATGCTCTTATGATAACAACAATGAACACGTTTTTACAATGATAATGATGATGTCAAAGATGAGAATATTTTCTATGATGATTATGATGGTGATGATTATTTGGTTAAAAGTCTTAAGTTATGAAATCAATGATGGTGTGAGAATATTGAGCTTATTTCGTGATTTTCTCGATTTTATTCATTGTTGTTGGTCTCACCTTATAGTAATTGTTCCTTCAAGGTTAGATTGAGCGATGATGATTATTCCATAAGATAATCAGAGGTTACTGACCTTACGTCACTCCGATAGAGTTATAGCTTTCTTTGGGCTCTCATGCATCCTACTTATATTATATGTGTATATGATATATTTATATGTATATAGGGGATATGGGGAAAGGTAAGGCGCTATAGAAGCATAGCCACTTGATCAGTTCGTATAATATGATTCCGTCCCAGACGCGGGTTACATGGTTAAATGGATCAGGCCGTTCATTTTGCGGCACTATTATGTATATATGTATATATGTGTATATATGGATCAGGCTTCACGTTCCGCAGCACTATCATGACATATTTGTATGAGAAATATTTTATGAAAAGCTAAGCATGCATGGTATCCGCCTTAAGAGGCAATCAGATGTACTGGTTACGCCCTTATCTTATGTTATGCCATATATTCTTCATTATGTTATTTTCCATGTTCGCTATCTCTTACTATGTTATTATTCATGCCTTAAATACTGAGTACATTCCTCGTACTGACGTCCCTTTTTGTGGACGCTGCATTCATGCTTACAGGTAAACAGGTATATGAGTCTGATTCCTAGGAGCTCCACCAGCGGCACATTGAAAGCGCTCCAGTTGTTCCGGAGCTTCAGTTTTTTGGTACTACTCTTGTGTACATATTTGGGCATGGTGAAATCCGGCCCTCCTTGTGGATATATGTATCTTACTTTGAGGCTTGTAGACAGACGTACGTGGATAGATGTCTTGTAACTTTGTTTGTCCTTGTTGTTGTATAATGTTTTGGTAAAGCTTATTGACATATGTTTACGGATATGGCTATTGATGACTATATTGAGTAAAATATGTATAAATTGCCCATATGGCCCACTTAGTCGGGAAAATGGAATGTTAGACCAGAGGTGCTCGGTAAGCTAGTGTCTTGTACCCGTCATGGCCTCCAGTGAGCTCGTGACCAAAGTGGTATCAGAGCAGTTCGTCCTAGGGTATGTATACAAGCTGTGTTCGGTAGAGTCTTGTTTATGGGTGTGAAGCGCGCCACATTTATAAACAGGAGGCTACGGGGCAATTAGGAATAACTGGCCTTCTTTCTTATCCTAGATCGTGCGATAGAGCTATGTTATCAGGTTCTCCTCCCTTCTTAATCGTGTGTTATAATTTCAGTAATGCCTGTGAAAAGAAAAGCTACGGCCGCCCAAAAGGACAAGGCGGTGGCCGATAGAAGAGTTGAACGAGAGCCACCGGCTGGGATAGAAGAGGGGGAGTCTCATTACAAAGTTCCCCTCAAACTTCTCATGCTCTACCCGTGTCAACGGAGCAGGAAAAAGTTTCAGCTGCAGCCCCAGCACCTCCATTTCCTCCGCTTGTAGCTCCGGCCCAGCAGATAACAGAAGCTATTCAGTTGCTCACCTAGTTGGTTGCCGCGCAGGCCCAACGGCAAGGTGCGAGCCAAGGTTATAGGGCGGTGTGTGCAAGAGCCAGCGATTTCATTAAGCTAGACCCTCCAGAGTTCTACGGATCGAAACCCAATAAGGACCTGCAAGGCTTAATAGATGAGATGCTGAGGACGCTTCGGATAATACATGCTTCAGATACAGAGTCAGTAGAATTGGCTTCATATAGATTGTGTGATGTAGCCGTCCAGTGGTTTAATGCTTGGATATTTTCGAGAGGAGTAAATACACCTCCCCCAGTTTGGAAAGAATTCACAGATGCCTTCCTACGATATTACCTATCACCCGAGGTCCGACGGGCCCGAGCCGATAAGTTTCTGAATCTCAAGCAGAGGAATATGAGTGCCCAGGAATACAGTCTCCATTTTAATTCTTTAGCCAGTTACACCCTAGCCGTGGTAGCTGACATGGCTGACCGTGTGCATCGATTCGTGAGCGGGTTGGGGCCTGTTATGCTAACGTTAGATTTTGACGTTATTATGGGTATGGACTGGCTAGCCTCCGGTTATGCTAACGTTGATTGTAGAACGAAGGCGGTGCGATTCTAGTTCCTAAGAGAACCAGTGTTAGAATGGAAAGGCAATACGGCGTCTCCGAGGGGTCAATTTATCTCCTACCTCAGAGCGATAAAGATGATTGTCAAAGGCTACATTTATCATTTAGTTCGGGTTAAAGATATAGAAGCAAAACCAGCAACTCTTCAATCTGTTCCTGTAGTGAATGAATTTCTGGACGTGTTCCCAGACGAGCTTCCAGGTCTACCACTAGAGCGGGAGAGTGAGTTTACTATCGATATGTTGTTTGATACTAAGCCCATATCTATTCCCCCTATATCGAATGGCCCCTGCGGAATTAAAGGAGTTAAAGGCGCAGATAAAGGATTTGCTCGAAAAAGGCTTTATTAGACCAAGTTCATCGCCATGGGGAGCGCCTGTGTTGTTTGTAAGGAACAATGATGGTTCCTTAAGGATGTGTATCGATTATAGGCAATTAAACAAGGTGACCATAAATAATAAGTACCCCTTCCAAGGATCGATGATTTATTTGACCAACTGCAAGGTGCCAAATGGTTCTCAAAGATAGATCAAGTCAGGGTAAAGGAAGATTACATTCCAAAGACAGCTTTCAGAATGAGATAAGGCCATTATGAGTTCCGGGTAATGTCATTTGGACGGACCAACGCTCTGACATTATTCATAAACTTGATGAATAATGTATTCAGGACTTTCATAGATTTGTTCGTGATTGTGTTCATTGATGACATTTTTGTTTATTCCCGATCAGAGGCAGAGCATGCAGACCATTTGCGTACTGTTCTTGGAATCCTTCGAACTCAGGAGTTATATGCCAAATTCTCAAAATGTGAATTTTGGCTGAATTCTGTGACTTTTCTGGGTCACATTATTTCTGCTAATGGTATTCAGGTAGATACTCTGAAGATTGAAGCTGTGAAGGATTGGTCAAGGCCTACAACACCTACAGAGGTCCGTAGTTTCCTGAGATTGGCCGGTTACTATAGTAGATTCATAAAAGTATTTTCTTCCATCACAGCACCACTAACGAAGCTGACTCAGAAATCGGCTAAGTTTCAATGGACGGATGCGTGTGAGTACAGCTTCAGGAGCTGAAAAATAGATTAACTTCGGCCCCAATCCTGACACTCCTCGAAGGATCGGAGGGCTATGTTATTTAATGTGATGCTTCAGGTGGTGGACTAGGTTATGTGTTGATGCAGCATGGCAAAGTAATAGCCTATGCCTCACGGAAATTACGGAAACACGAGAAGAATTATCCGACCTATGACCTAGAGTTGGCTGCAGTTATTCACGCATTGAAGATATGGAGACACTATTTATATGGTGTTCATATGGACATTTATACAGATCATAAGAGTCTACAATATATCTTCAAACAGAAGGAGCTGAATTTATGACAGCGGCGATGGTTGGAGTTGTTAAAGGATTATGATGTGAGCATTTTATACTACCCGGGAAAGGCGAATGTGGTAGCTGACGCTCTCAGCCGCAAGTCCGTAGATAGTCTACGCAATGTGTAGCCAGAAAAGATGAAGCTAGCTCAGGAACTTCAATAGCTAGCCAGCCTAAGAGTTCGCTTGACGGGCTTGGGTAATGCGGGAATCACTCTTCAAGACTTGGCTATTTCATCCTTAGTTGAGGAAGTAAAGAAGCATCAATATGAAGACTCTATGCTAGTTCATTATAGAGATGTGCTTTTCCATAAGGAGAAGTCGCAATTTGACGTCCCTGCGGATAGAGTCCTTAGATATCGAGGAAGATTGTGTGTTCCTAATGTGGCAGAGCTACGTCATAGGGTCTTGGAAGAAGTCCATTACACTCGTTATTCTGTCCATCCAGGAGCGAAAAAAATGTACTATGATCTTAAATCTATATATTGGTGGGACGGCGTGAAAAAAGATATAACGGAGTTTGTCGCCCAATGTCCTAATTGCCAACAGGTCAAAACAGAGCATCAGAAGCCGGGAGGATTACTGCAAGGTATAGAGATCCCAACTTGGAAATGGGAGGCGATTAATATGGACTTCATTACAAGTTTACCTCGTTCCCGGCGTAAGTATGATTCAATGTACGTGATAATAGATAGACTCACGAAGTCCGCCCATTTTCTGCTAGTCAGAACGACGTATTCAGCAGAAGATTATGCAAAGTTATATATCAAAGATATAGTGCGACTTCATGGTGTTCCAGTATTATTACGGATAGAGGAGCACAATTTAAGGCTAATTTCTGGAGATCCTTCCAAGAAGGTTAGGGAACGCAGGTGAGACTTAGTACAGCATTCCATCTGCAAACGGACGGGCAGGCGGAGCACACTATCCAAACCCTTGAAGATATGCTAAGAGCATGCGTGCTAGATTTTGGAGGCAATTAGGATGATCACCTGCCACTTATTGAATTTGTGTATAATAATAGCTATCACTCTAGTATTCAAATGTCCCCATATGAAGCTCTGTACGGGAGGAAATGTAGATCGTCTATTGGATGGTTCGAAGTGGGAGAGACAAAATTAATGGGTCCAGATTTGATCCAGGGAGCCGTAGAAAAGGTCAAGCTTATTCAAGAATGACTGCTAACAGCACAGGGTCATCAGAAATCCTACACGGATAACCGTCGGCGGAACTTGGAATTCAAAGTTAATGATTGGGTGTTCTTGAAAGTATCACCGATGAAAGGCGTGATGAGATTTGGCAAGAAAGGGAAGCTTAGTCCTCGGTATATTGGACCTTATGAGATTGTGCTCAAGGTAGGCCAAGTAATGTATAACTTGGATTTACCTCCAGAATTAGAATCAGTCCACCCAGTGTTTCATGTATCCATGCTACGCAAGTTTGTTGGAGATCCCTCCAGGATTGTACCTGTAGGTGATCTACAAGTCACTGATAGGTTTCCTATGAGGAAGTACCGGTTGCTATTCTAGATAGGCAAGTCCGAAGTCTTAGAACGAAGGACGTCGCTTTAGTCAAAGTCCTGTGGAGGAGTAATAGCAGAGAAGAAATGACTTGGGAAGCTGAGGAAGATATGAAGTCTAGGTACCTGCATTTATTTCCCCCTCCAGAAGATATTCAGACAGGGCCATCAGTACATTCAGGTATGTAATGCTTCTCTAAAATGATTCCATGACTGAATTTTGGGTTGTTATGACAAGACAATAGTGGTACAGTTACAGGGAAAACTCTGGCAAAATTTTTGAAGACCCTAAGAGTTTAACATTTGAGGACGAATGTTCCTAAGGGGGGAGGAATGTTACACCTCGCAGTTTGGCACGTTGAGACTCGCTAAGTGACAGTCGTACTATTACGGGCATAGGGTTAGATTTAAGGATGTATGAGGTTATATATGTTCATCCTATGATAATCAGGGTTAAGTTTGTATAATAGGTCATGGAAAGGTTGGAGGACAAGAGAATCAGAGAGCTAAGGTGGGACCCACGCATCGGGGCTTTATAAAGGACATATGAAAAGTAATATGAGTAGTACATGGAAATTTGAGCAAGTCTTAAGAAGGACCCTTAGGCCAAATATGGGCATAAGCCCTCCAAAAGGATAATGTAAAGAGATGTTTTCAGACGATTGTACTTGAAGAGGCCAAAACGCCACTATGAGTTTGGAATTTGGATTAACACAAAGAATGAAAGTTGTAGATAATTGAAATTGTTTTCCAAGCATAGGTCGTGGGCTCTAATACGATATAGGGATCACATGTTATACGTGTTTTAAGATCGGATGACAGGGCAGGAAATTAACCATGCGAGAACGCGCCAGAAAGGGACGCGAATGCGCAGGGCAAGACCTTGCAACTCAGCGCGAACGCACCACGTGGCGGCGCGAACGTGCTGAGTAAATTTTAAGTCTGTCCAGGCAGAACCTGGACCGTTATATAAATTGGGTCACCCCCCATATCTCTGCCAAAAATACCCCAAATCCTCTCAAATTCTCTGGAAATTCCCCAAACTTCCCACACCCACATTTGAGACAAAACAGGTATAATTCCCGAATTCCGGTCAGGATAGCGTATAGTTATTGTTACAAAATCATATAGCGGCGTGTTGTGGCTTAAACTTGAGGTAGAGAAGTGAAGATACGACAATATTAACTGGAGAAAGGTAGGAATCTTCTATTATTAATATTAATCTTGGTTCCTTAATGGAGATAGAACTGTTAAATAGTTATAAAATAACTCGATTGATGGAAATATGGGATAAACACCATATGGGATGCTTATGATGTATTTTGGGTGTTGAGAATATTATGGTTGATGTTGGTATTGTTATTGTTATTGTTGGTTGTTCATTTGGGATTTCGGGTTAGGCATATAAACAGGGGAGAAGCTGCCCGATTTTCGACAGGATATAAAATAGTTTAATTTGTAAACTTGGGGCAAGTGTGTGATAATGAGACTAAAATTAGTGTGAATCCTCTCGAATGTAGATTTACGAGTTCGGGCAGATAAATGTAGCTAATAGGAGGTCGAGCCGGTAGGTTAAGGCTCGTCCCTTTCTTTCAAAGGCATGATTCCTATGTTACGATCTCATAAGTGTTTCCATAACTTCTTGTTTTCAAAAGCTAGAAGCTTATGATCCCAAGGCATGATTCCTTTCCTGATGATCCATAAATATTTTCCAAAATGTCCGTATGTTCCGAAACAGAGATCTATGATTCTGTAAGCTCTTATGATAACAGCGATGAACATGTTTTTCCAATGATAATGATGATGTCAAAGATGAGAATATTTTCTTTGATGATTATGATAATGATGATTTTATGGCTAAAAGTCCCTAGTTTTTAAATGAATGATGGAGTGAGAGTATTGAGCTTATTTCATGATTTTCTCGATTTTATTCATTGTTGTTGGTCTCACCTTATAGTAATTGTTCCTTCTAGGTGAGATTGAGCGATGATGATTATTCCATAAGATAATCAGAGGTTACCGACCTTATGTCACTCTGATGGAGTTATAGCTTTCTTTGGGCTCGCACGCATGCTACTTATATTATATGTGTATATGATATATGTATATGTATATAGGGGATATGGGATATGGGGAAAGGTAAGGCGCTATAGAAGCATAGCCACCTGATCAGTTGGTATAATATGATGTCGTCCCGGACTTGGGATGCCCGGATGCGGGATACATGGTTAAATGGATCGAGTCATTATTCCGCGGCACTGTTATGTATATATGTGTATATATGGATCGAGCTGCACGTTCCACAGCACTATCATGACACATATGTCTGAGAAAGATTTTATGAAAAGCTAAGCATGCATGGTATCCGTCTTAAGAAGCAATCAGATGTACTGGTTACGCCCTTATCTTATGTTATGCCATATATTCTTCATTATGTTATTCTCCATGTTTGATATCTCTTACTATGTTATTATTCATGCCTTAAATACTCAGTACATTCCTGGTACTGATGTCCTTTCTTGTGGACGCTGCGTTCGTGCCCGCAAATAAATACGTAGACGCGTCTGATCCCTAGGAGCTCCACCAGCACCACATTGAAAGCGCTCCAGTTGTTCCAGAGCTTCAGTTTATCAGTACTACTCTTGTGTACATATTTGGGCATGGTGAAATCCGGCCCCTCCTTGCGGATATATGTATCTTACTTAGAGGCTCGTAGACAGACGTACGTGGATAGATGCCTTGTAACTTTGTTCGTCCTTGTTATTGTGTAATATTTTGGTAAAGCTTATTGACATATGTTTGCGGATATGGCTATTGATGACTATGCTGAGTAAAATATGTATAAATTGCCCATATGGCCCACTTAGTCGGGAAAATGGAATTTTAGTCTAGAGGTGCTTGGTAAGCTAGTGCCGTGTACCCGTCATGGACTCTAGTAGGGTCGTGACATTACGCCAAGAATGAGGTAAGCCTGTAATGATGTCTATATTAATCGCTTCTCATTTCCAAGTCGGAATCTCTATAGCTTGCAGTAGTCCCTCAGGCTTTTGATGCTCAGTTTTCACTTGTTGACAATTACGACATTTAGCTACAAACTCGGCTGTATGCTCAGTTTTCACTAGAAGATATACTCCTCCAAAGCTGACTAAAAATCTGCCCAAAATTCTGTCAACTTTTTTTTTTCCAAATTTTTCGACGAATTTATTTTCTTCGATTTGCTTGGTCCCGGAACCTTTGGCCACTTGATTGACACTTCTTAAGAGTATTCATTAACCTTATAAGGGTTCCATGACCTCTCCGAGCTTACTTTAGTTTACTTACAACGCAAACGACGCGAAAATTATTGAGGTGTAACATTCCTCCCCCCTTAGGAACATTCGTCCTCGAATGTTAAGTTCTTAGGGTTTTCTACAAAAATTTTGCCAGAGTTTCCCCTGTAATTGTACCACTATCATCCTGTCACAACAACTTAAAATATATAATCGCCTCACTATGCTACAACATCAATATCCATACTGGCCACGCACGACCAAGAAGTCACTTTAGAGAAGCATTACATACCTGAGGGCGTTGATGGCCCCGTCTTCACGTCTTCTGGGGTGGGAAGAAATGCGGGTATCTAGATTTCATTCCTTCCTCAGGTTCCCAAGTCATTTCTCCTCTGTTATTATTCCTCCATGGGACTTTGACTGAAGCTACGTCCTTGGTCCTCATTCTTCAAACTTGTCTGTCAAGAATGGCAATGGATACTTTTTACATAGGGCAGTTGTTCTGTGACCTGGACGTCCTCTACAGGCATACTTTTGGGAGGATCCCTAATACGTCTACGAAACATCAACACATGATACGTCGGGTGAACTGTCTTCAATCCTGAAGGCAGATCTAACTCATAAACTATTTGGTCTTCCTTGCGCATAGCTTGTAAGGCCTAACGAATTGGGGACTAAGCCTACCTTCCTTACCAAATCTCATCACACCTTCCGTTGGCGACCCTACCAGAATACCCAACTCTTAACTTTGAATTTTCAAATTCCAAACAATCTAATAATCCCCCATTCTTGTAAAACATTCGTCCGAGCCATATGGATATTGGAGTGATGACTGGTACCATACGTAATTTCAACCCATATCAACTGGTTACCCAAATTTTCTTCATGGTTCTAACATACATGTTCATGACATATCTTAAACGTCAGAAAGGTGTGTTCTACTTACCCATTTATCTCAAGGCGGAAAAGTCCTCAAAGCGAGAAGGAATATTGGAGTAGTCTATATTCTTTAGGTTCCTCTGTGCATACATCCCATGCCGGAAATGTTTCTTATCACCATCATACATATTTATGTCATCACTTTATTGCGTTCGTTTGAATACTTCATTTTCATTTCAGTCCTCTCATACGGTAACTCTACTTCCTTCTATCGACAAGATGTTACTAGGTTCTAGATTGAATACTTTTTCCTTTAAGGCTTTTTTGTACCGTTGTTTTCTAATTATTTTGCGATGCTGAGACTTCGTATCCACACAACTAGCTCGCGGTGGCTCCTTCACCCAACTTTCCCCTTAGTCTAATCTACTTCAAATACCATCACGCTCAATCCTTCATTGCTTCTTTATTTCTGGACTCCTCATTACACTCTTATCATGAGTTTACACGTAATTTCTCCCTTGGTGTGCTCCTTTTATATCTCTACTTGGTCATGCACATAACTGACTGGTCATGCTTATTGTCAACTGTCCTTTCATTTAATCAGCCTATTAGTGTAATGCCCCCTTTAAGGTGGTTTCTAGTTCTTTTCACCATATTCCCATCTCTTGACAAGGCCTACTTCTTATCCCATACTCGCTCATCTCTACCTTCCCCCTTAGGGTGTCGGTCCATCATCCTATATTTAGCGTCCCATTAGTTCCCCTCTTTTTTTCTTCTTCTTGCAAATGCATACTTGTAGCGAGTCCATAACTAGTCTTAGTTGTGACTATTCACCGTCGGAATTTTTCTGGGTGGTTGCACACATTTGTGATGAGTCACATATTCTCATAGATGTACAAATCCTGGATAAGCCTAAACTCCCATCAAATGGATCTTCATGGTTTCTTTACGATATATGTTTATATTTTTCTCCAAGGTCACCTTTCTCTGTCATTCGCTTTGCTACATAAACACTCGGTCTTCAGACTGTCTTCTGGAATTTACAATTCTATCCCTTCCATTCCTTTATTTACACAAGAAGTTACAACTCTCATCTAATCGGACTGACACCTTGTTTTTCCTTTTATCCTACCCCTCATTCTTTTATCAAATGACTCGGTTCATCGGACAATAACTCTAAACATATTTCAGAATACCATTGTCCTCTTTTTCTTTTCTTCTCTTTTCCCTCAGAACACCATCTTTTGAAAAATTGTAACATAAGGTTCAACATCAATCCCTCTACACTCTTTTATGATCCGCTCACACTGCCATAGGAGTATTATACTTTGCTATCCCAACGTACTAATAATGGGGTAACACATAGTCTTTTTAAATGTCTTTAGACGGATGTCGTGAAAACTCACTCCTTGCACATAAGATACCTTACTTGACAAATGGTCCCATAATTCTCGTCATAACTTAATGGCCCACACCGTTCGTACAGCGTGATTCAAAACTTCAACTTCTTTGTAACTCCTTGTTACATCCTCCCTTAGTCCACAGGGTTTAATTCTTGTTATACCCCGTATATTTATACGTCGAATTATTCTCAAGCAAATCGACTCAAGTTAAAGGAAGAATCATTTTCGGACACGAAATAGAAATCATTAATTTTCAATTTTAATTAGAACATAAATTGTTTATAAATTTTAATTAGTGTAAAATTATTATTGGAGATTATGGATTAATTAATTATGATTAAATTATTAAGTAGGGATTAGTGATTAATTAATAATAATTAAGTTGGCTAATTATATAATTAAAGTGGGCCCCACCCAATTCTTTAATTAAAAGAAATAATAATAATAATAAAAAAAATGTATCAAGGCGATGATTCACCATGGTGGGCACGTGGAGGGACATTAGAATTCATATAAATAGCCTAGCTAACGATCAAAGTTAGCATTCATTTTCATTTTTTTTTTTTTTTGCAAATTGAAGCTTAAGAGAAAACAAAAAGAAAAAAAAAGGAGCAGCCATGGCTGTTTTTTTTTTTTTTTTTTTAAAATTGCTTTGATTTATTTCCAAGGTGATTTACAAGTTCAAGGAGGTGATAGCAACATTGGATATTGAATCGAGGAAGAAGAAATTGCGAAATTGGAGCAATTAAGAGTAGAAATTCCTCCGAGAAAATTTTGGTAAGATTTTCTTGTTTTATGGCGTAATTGTGTTAATAGTGTTGTAATGGAGTTATTAAAATTGGATTGGACGAAATCGGAAGTATGAAAATACATGAAATTGTTATTATGTGAAATCGTGGGTTGAAATGGATTTAGAATTGTTATGGGCTGAGTTGTGAGAATTTTATGTGTATATTGTTGTTGTTGGTATTTCTGTGTTGACAGGAGAATAATTGATAATTCGGGTTAGGCGAATATATAAGGGAAATGCTGCCCGATTTCCGTTAAGTCCTTGAATAGTGAACAACCCTAAAGGAGAAGTATAAATTAAAGAATAAGTTCTGTAAGGTGATGGGCTACGGTTTACGAACTAAAAAGTATGGTTACTGACGATAACATTACTTTTATATTAAATAGGCTAAAAGAGCGACAAAGCGAACGGGTTCGCGATTAATCGTTAACAAGTATGTAAAGTTATCCCTTCTTTCTTTTGGCATGTCTTAGATTTAAGTGGTCGATGATATGAGCTTTGGGGTAATACTATTCATAAGTCTTGAGTGTAATTCATGATTCTTATTCACTTCTTGATATTAGAACTCTTAAGTAATTGAGCTACTGCCCCTCGAGTCCGCTATACGTTGGATAGTAGTTGGGATGTGAAAGTTCCTATTCTTAAAGACTCTATGATGATTAATGTCCTTGACTTTCAATAGCTTTTTCGCATTATCTTGATACATGACATGTGATTCCTGAGGCTCTATTTGATATACTTCATATTGACATTCAAAGAGTACTTAACATGACTATTGCCGTGATATTCGTGTGTTAGTCAGTCTACCTATTCTGTTGAGTCTCAGGTGATGATGTAGTTGCATATAGTTGCTCATGATATTCTACTCGTGCTTACTGTTATTGTATCATTCACCGAGTCCCGGGCCGGGTATGTATTCGTGCACAGTTTCACTGCATTGTTCACCGAGTCCCTCACTAGAGGGCCGGGTACGTTATATGATGATATGATGATGTGATGATACGATGATATGATTATGGCACCGAGTCCCATGATGGGCCGGGTACGGTATAAGTGTACACGACATTATTCACCGCGTCCCTCACTAGAGGGTCAGGTACGGTATATATATATGATGATATGATGGTATGATGACATGATGATATGATTTTATTCACCGAGTCCCATAATGGGCCGGGTACGGTATATGATAATGATATGCATGACATTGTTTCGTAAGGCACAGGTATAGTGATTTCTTGAGTATCATACTTGTCTCCTGGAATCTCTACTTCAGTTATGATCTTCCTTATTGTATTTCATGCTTTATATATTCAGTACATATTCCGTACTGACCCCCTTTCTTCGGGGGGCTGCGTTTCATGCCCGCAGGTACAGATTGTCGGTTTGGCGACCCTTCAACATAGGACTACTACTCAGCTGTTTTGGAGAGCTCCGTTGTCGGTTTGGCGACCCTTCAGCATAGTATAGATCTTATGATATATATATGTATATGTTATCCAGGGGTATGACGGGGCCCTGTCCCGTCATATTTCGCTATTCGTACTCCTAGAGGTCTGTAGACATATGTGTGGGTTGTGTATAAGTTCTGTTCAGCTGTGTCTATACGATGTGCTATGATATGATGTCCGTTTGTAGTGGCAGCCTTGCCGGCTTGCACATGACATGATATTGATATGTAGTGGCAGCCCTGTCGGCTTGCGTATCATTCTATGATTTGATCTGTTGTGACTTCTCAGGAGACAATTTATCTGAATATACATATATGATGACGCTATGAACTTTCGGAGTTCTTTTGTAAAGTTCCATATTGTTCGTAGTTTCAGTTTGACTATATCTGATAGGTATGTATACGGGTGTCCAGGTCGGGCACTAGTCATGGCCTACGGGGTTGGGTCGTGACAAAGGTAGTATCGGAGCAGTTCGTCCTCGGAATGTCTATAGACTGTGGCTAGTATAGTCTTATTTATCGGTGTGTTGTGCACCACATCTATAAACAGGAAACTACAGGACATTTAAGATGTTACCTTTCTTTCATATCTAAGATCGTGCGATAGAGCCCAGCTATAGGAAATGAAATTCCTTATACTAACCTTTGATTTCAGCTGAAGAACGACATCGACAGAAGAAAGCGACTGATGATATTGGAAGCTACACAGTACACAGGTAAGTAACGGTGCGAAAGAGGCATGTTGGATAAGGTGAGAATATTGAAATATGATTGAAATGTAAATTTGGAGGATGAAAGAGAAGGTGGATAGGAAAGTATAACAGAACAGATCGTTAAAGGATCAGGTACGTCTCGAGGTGCGATATGTGAGGTAAGTCCCGACACCTTTATACTTTTTTTGGAAATTGGGAGCCCTGTGTGGCTATGATACGATATGGTATATACGTATACATGTTGGCCCTGTGAGGCATTGTTGGTATTTCCTGCGTGCAGGTTTTGAGATAGTAAGAAATACAGAGGAAACTCTATCAAAATTTTCCTAGAAATTAAAAGGGAATGAGATATAAGTTCGTAATATTCTTGAAAGGTCGTGTCGATAGTAATGATAGGATTTGACTAAGTGGTGAGTACAGCTGACTTCGAGGAATAAGTTAACTGTTGAATCTATAGTAATAGTAATTATGAGGTCGGTATCGATATGGTAAATTTATCATGTTGGATTAAAGTTTAAGAGATACCCTCCATGTCATCCGTAAGAGGCACCGTTCTTATTTGGAAAATGTTATTTCGAAAAAGCATATAGGAGTCGCAAAGTTTGGAATTCATTTGAACGGACCAGAATACTTTCCAACCACATTTTGCCTTAGAAAAAGGCTCACGTTGAAGGGCAAAAACGTCCGGTAACTGAGTTTCACTTTTATTGAAAAGTACAAAGCATACAGCCAGTAGTTTATGGACTAAATGATTCGTTCACGACTCAAGAATAAATCTGGAGGTAAACCATGTGAATTAAGCAATAGAAGTCTCGTGGTTATTGTCGAATTCTAGTTCTTCTTGTGTGGTTTCGAAGGACGCTTCATGGTGACATAATCTTGGAGTGGGAGTGTTCTAGTGTTCGTGAGGTAACATTTCATCATGTCCTTAAGTTTATTAGTTTTAATCAACTAATTGAAGATAGAATTTGTGGAAGGAAAACTCAAACTTGTGAGCTGTTATGGATCATGTGTTCCACGTGTTGTTGATGCAATGCTAGGAAAATTCGGAAGGGCTTGTGATACTAAGGGGTGATTTAGAAAAAGGTGGCAAATTTCAACAAAATATTTTATTGAGGTATTGAGTGAACCGATAAGTAGGGATAAATTACGACGAGTTTATAGTTAAAAGGAGTAGTAGTATGATTGAGAAAAAAGTACGGAGGAGGAAGAATTTATTACAAATTATGAAGGTATTGATAAGACAGCTTGTGAGATATCAAGGATAAGATTGATCAAAAAGGGTGAAGGGTTAAATACGCCTAGTCTACAGAGTGTAATTAAAACATAGTAAGAATCGTGAATAAGGTTAAGAAGTGTTACGTTATAGGGTGGATTACTAACAGGATGTAATGTGAATACCATAAGGATTGTTATAGAAATGAGTAAAACCTAGCGAGGAAGTAACTAAAGGGTATGATGTGATCAGTGTGAAATGGAAAAGCAAATGTAGAACGAATAAGAAGGAACTTATAAGGTCCTACACGGAAAGCTCATAATAGAGATCAAGTAGTAGCGAAAGTGGAAGCGAGCTCAGGAAGAGAAGGAGTTAATAGAAGGAAGAAGATAAGAAGAAAGCGAGTGGGATTACAGTGTAGCGATGTGTTATGACATGTATAGCTAAGAAAACGAGTAAAATAAGCGACATAATTGTGAAAGACCAACCTAAAGGAAGATGAGTAACGAGACAGAATAAATACCAGAAATGACTAGTATGATAAGAACAAATAGAGATGAACAGAATATGTTTCAAAAATGAGAAAGGGGTTATGTAGAAGTAGTGTTTTCCGAAGGATACAAGAGTAGCATGAGATTCCTCATGCACAGAATAAAAGATGGACATAGACTGGAGAAATGAAAGGGATACTAAAGGAAGCACCCAAGACAGACGTAATTAATTGAGTATGGGTATAGAATAAAAGGGAAATATATAGCTACGAACTTAAGGTGTAGTACGACGAGAATATGATAAGACAAGACCACTATTAAGACGACTTTGACTTTGATATGATTTTGAGTAATTTAGAAGTTAGCGTTGGGTATACAACAAGAATGAAAGAGTGTGAGGCATAAAGGAGTACTGCGTGTATGTGACTTCACCTCGGAAAATAGAGAAATCCTTAAAGGACCAGGATTGTAGATTTGCGAAACAACTGAGGTATTGTGAGGTTATTAGAGGAAACAGGTGATATCTGTTGGGATAAAGATAGTGTTATAAGAAGGCTTGGGACACTTACCATTAGAATATAAGTACTACCGAATGGAGAATTTGAAACGACTATAGGCACTAGATAATTACTGATTGGAATGAATGGAATGTGGCTTCGGATAAATTGCTACATTAATTACATTACTCGAGTGCCAACCATCAGATAAGATTTTGTACTATACATCGAGAGTTCTCGTCGCTTCGTGATTTTGTTAAGGTTTTGTACGTGGATAATCAAAGTTATAAATTATAAAGAAATGACATGGATATGGTACAGTATACCAAGTGAATTGGAAAGAGGATCAGATGAATTTGAGATTGGAAATAGGGACATACAGCAGAATATAAACAGATAATGGTATAAGTACACCCTTAAGGGGGGAAGCGAGTGAGAGAAATGCCAGTGTGAGATGGAAATAATTGACACCGCAATATATTTGCTATGGATGCTTAAACTTCAAGTGAGAACCCTTGCTGAAACAAGTTAGTAAGATCTGAAAGCCAGCAATAAAGGGGAGAAGTCAGGATGGTATTTGAGACAATGCTGAGGAATTATTTGTAAAGATCTTGAATGATAGGATATTAGAAAGTAGGGGCTTATAAAAAGGGAAGAATATGACAAGAGAAGGGTAACGAGTAACTTAAAAGATATTATAAAGGATAGCAAGGCTATACTGGATTAGAGGTTAAGATGCTGACAACGGAGTTATTGGCTAATGATAATGTGACATATAAGTAGCAAATGAGAGAGGATAGGGAATCTCCTATAGTAGAATATGAGAGAATTTAATGGTAAGTAAAGGAAGGGAAAGGAGTATGACAAAATAGGCAGCAAGTGAGTTTTAGTACAATAAGATATGTAGAGCAGAATAAACCAAGGGAAGGAAAGACTATGACAAAAATTGGATGCACTTTGTACAAATTGTACAAAAATAGTTATGCAACCTACGCCTGTTTGTATGCTAAGGATGAGACCAAGTAAGTACTTGATAAGAAGGGTAAGAATTCAATAACAACAATGCGGTTGCAATATTTTGGGTACATCACAGAAAGGTGTAAGATTGTTTGAAGCAGAACTACAGAGATGAAATTAGTACTGAGGGCAAAAGCCAAAGTTGAGCCCTAACATCCATTGAAAGAGATAAGAGAAGAATATAGGGTTTGCATAAAGACTAGCGAGGCGACGCTAAGGTATTTTCTGGGCTGATTTGAGCACCTACACGTACTCGTGTAAAGATTGCAATAAGATGCGTGATAGGTGAGCTAAGAGAAAATTTGAGTAAAGGGGCAATAGAAGAGTTTGAGTCAAAAATAAAGAAATGACACGAGATGATATGCCTAATGTATTGCCGGTCAGGTTAAGGGAAATTACGAAATGATTTAACCGAGAAAATTAGAACAAGCGGGTTACTGGTTACTGGATGACAGTAAAGTTATAATATGAGGGGACCCTAGCGCTATTTGATAGCCGACCCTAAAGATCGAGATCAACAAGTAAAAACAAGTGATAGTTAAAGACCTTCAAAAGAAAGTCAGAAAGTGACGCATGATGCTGAGGGTTCCAGAATACGGACTGTAATAGCGGAGTAAAGCAAGGATATTGGAGTACAAAAATGTTACCCTCTGGGAGATTTCGTTTTACTCGTAAAACCTGCGAAGGGTCTACAGGTTACCAGAGGCATGCAATACTCCAGGGATATTAAAGTCTAACGAACCGATAAAGGACGTATGCGCGTTATTAAAATAATATTTAAAGATTGAGAGGTAAGATAAAGGAAATGATACCTTAAGGGAACAACTATAGGAGAAGAAGGGGCCAAGTTAAGACTAAGCGCACAAGGAAGAAAGTAAGATTTCAACGGAAGAGCTCACAATACAACTGACGATGGAACGTGAAATAAGAGGAGGATAAAGGCAATGACGTGGAACTATTACCTCGGGAAGAAACAGAAGGAGGAGATATTACTGGAATGACTATGTAGAGGCCTGGAATGCGTTATAATGAGTCTTAGCGAATCGACCAATGGAAGAGGTATGTGAAGGGCGTAATTGAATAAGAGGACACTTGAGAAAGTATTGGGAACTCAGGATCAGTTTAACATTCGAGGACGAATGTTCTAAAGGGGAGAAGGATGTTATACCCCGTATATTTATACGTCGAATTATTCGCAAGAAAATCGACTCAAATTAAAGGCAGAATCATTTTCGGACACGAGATAGAAATCTTTAATTTTCAATTTTAATTAGAACATAAATGTTTTATAAATTTTAATTAGTGTAAAAATATTATTGGAGATTAGGGATTAATTAATTATGATTAAATTATTAAGTAGGGATTAGTGATTAATTAAGATTAATTAAGTTGGCTAATTATATAATTAAAGTGGGCCCCACCCGATTATTTAATTAAAAGAAATAATAATAATAATAATAATAATAATAATAATAATAATAATAATAATAATAATAATACAAAAATGTATCAAGGTGATGATTCACCATGGTGGGTACGTGGAGGGACATTAGAATTCATATAAATAGCCTTGCTAATGATCAAAGTTAGCATTCATTTTCATTTTTTTTTTTTGCAAATTGAAGCTTAAAAGAAAAAAAAAAAAAAAAAGGAGCAACCATGGCTGTTTTTTTTTAAAAAAACAAACAATTGCTTTGATTTAATTCCAAGGTGATTTACAAGTTCAAGGAGGTGATAGCAACATTGGATATTGAATCGAGGAAGAAGAAATTGCGAAATTGCAGCAATTAAGAGTAGAAATTCCTCCGAGAAAATTTTGGTAAGATTTTCTTGGTTTATGGTGTAATTGTGTTAATAGTGTTATAATGGAGTTATTAAAATTGGATTGGACGAAATCGGAAGTAAGAAAATACATGAAATTGTTATTATGTGAAATCGTGGGTTGAAATGGATTTAGAATTGTTATGGGCTGAGTTGTGAGACTTTTATGTGTATATTGTTGTTGTTGGTATTTCTGTGTTGACAGGAGAATAATTGAAAATTCGGGTTAGGCGAATATATAAGGGAAATGCTGCCCGATTTCTGTTAAGTCCTTGAATAGTGAACAACCCTAAAGGAGAAGTATAAATTAAAGAATAAGTTCTATAAAGTGATGGGCTACGGTTTACGAACTAGAAAGTATGGTTACTGACGATAACATTACTTTTATATTAAATAGGCTAAAAGAGCGACAAAGCGAACGGGTTCGCGATTAATCGTTAACAGGTATGTAAAGTTGTCCCTTCTTTCTTTTGGCATGTCTTAGATTTAAGTGGTGGATGATATGAGCTTTGGGGTAATCCTATTCATAAGTCTTGAGTGTAATTCAAGATTCTTATTCACTTCTCGATATTAGAACTCTTAAGTAATTGAGCTACTGCCCCTCGAGTCCGCCATACGTTGGATAGTAGTTGGGATGTGAAAGTTCCTATTATTAAAGACTTTATGATGATTAATGTCCTTGACTTTCAACAGCTGTTTCGCATTATCTTGATACATGACATGTGATTCCTGAGGCTCTATTTGATATAGTTCATATTGACATTCAAAGAGTACTTAACATGACTATTGCCGTAATATTCGAGTGTTAGTCAGTCTACTTATTCTGTTGAGTCTCAGGTGATGACGTAGTTGCATATAGTTTCTCATGATATTCTAATCGTGCTTACTGTTATTGTATCATTCACCGAGTCCCGGGCCGAGTATGTATTCGTGCACAGTTTCACTGCATTGTTCACCGAGTCCCTCACTAGAGGGTCGGGTACGTTATATGATGATATGATGATGTGATGATACGATGATATGATTATGGCACCGAGTCCCATGATAGGCCGGGTACGGTATACGTGTACACGACTTTATTCACCGAGTCCCTCACTAGAGGGCCGAGTACGGTATATGTATATGATGATATGATGGTACGATGACATGATGATATGTTTTTGTTCACCGAGTCCCATAATGGGCCGGGTACGGTATATGATAATGATATGCATGACTTTGTTTCGTAAGGCACAGGTACAGTGATTTCTTGAGTATCATACTTGTCTCCTGGAATTTCTACTTCAGTTATGTTCTTCCTTATTGTATTTCATGCTTTATATACTCAGTACATATTCCGTACTGACCCCGTTTCTTCGGGGGGCTGCGTTTCATGCCCGCAGGTACAGATTGTCGGTTTGGCGACCCTTCAGCATAGGACTACTACTCAGCTATTTTGGAGAGCTCCGTTGTTCCGGAGTCTAGACTTTTAGTACAGATCTTATGATATATATATGTATATGTTATCCAGGGGTATGACGGGGCCCTGTCCCGTCATATTTCGCTATTCGTACTCCTAGAGGTCTGTAGACATATGTATGGGTTGTGTATAAGTTCTGTTCAGCTGTGTCTATACGATGTGCTATGATACAATATCCGTCTGTAGTGGCAGCCTTGCCGGCTTGCACATGACATGATATTGATATGTAGTGGCAGCCCTGTCGGCTTGCGTATCATTCTATGATTTGATCAGTTATGACTTCTCAGGAGACAATTTATCTGAATATACATATATGATGACGCTATGAACTTTCGGAGTTCTTTTGTAAAGTTCCATATTGTTCGTAGTTTCAGTTTGACTATATCTGATAGGTATGTATACGGGTGTCCAGGTCGGGCACTAGTCATGGCCTACGGGGTTGGGTCGTGACAATTCTCTTCCTTCCTCAGTTTGTCGAGTTACTGCTCTAGTAGACCTTCCTCCCATTTGGCTTGCTTCTACCCTTCCTTCTTTGTTTCCAATACTTCCTTCTCCCTTCTCTCTCTGCTTTCCACTACACACATCACTTATACACAGCATTAACAACTCCAGTTATATAATCATTCGAGCAGATATATATATATATATATATATATATATACAGACAAATCTTAAACTATACCACCGAGCACAATTGCGGTTACAAGATCAACCAGTTGTCAGGCAAAGAGCTTCTATAAACACATCTCTCTTGACCCCTTTCCTCGAGGTATCACCGAGGTCAATAAGTCTAGCTCATAGAGGCAAAGCCTAGCCTAATAATCTGATTTTGTGTTACGTGCATCTGTCTATACAAATATATCAAGTTCATTCCATAATTTGATCTTCCAAACATAAAATGGCTTACCAAATTCTTCTAGCTTGCAACCTTTTCTGGGATGCTTATCTCTTTAATTCCCCTTGGTATGGGAGACTTCTTCCTACCCCCAAATACATCATTTTCCCTTCTCATGTTCCTCATTTCATCCTAACCTATTCATCATTCTCTTAGCTTAATACATACTTGCTACATTTATCCCGCATTTAACTACTAGCTCCGTCCTTAATCACTCATTGTTCGGCCCTTTCTTTCTCTTCGCCACAATCCTACCCATAGTTCCCACAATTTCCCTTAGACTCCCGAAGGAATTTCAGCCGAATTTCCTTTATAAAAATAACAATCCCAAACCTGCACACTCTTTCTAGAATTCCATTATTATTATTATTTTTTCTACACATTACGTCAATCAGCTCCCTTTGTAGAGGTGTACTTACATATAAATCATGATTTTGGCTATCATTAGATCGCCAGCAGGCATAGACATCTCAAATAGTTTGATTTGGCTCGACTTTCAACCCAATATGTTCAGCAATATAAGGAGCGATATATGACAACGTAGAACCTGAATCAATCGATGCATATACATTATAAGAGAATACTGATAATATACTTGGGACAATATCAGGGGGTTACTCAAGATCCTGTCGCCCAGCTAGCGTATAGGTATGATGCTAGGGTCCACTCGAACTGGGAGTTCCTTCTCGGTCTCTATCACAGCTTACTGATATCTGCGCCCTTTGCATCGAAAGGCGTACCAATGATGAAGAGCCAACTGCTATTCTCGTGGGCTGAACCCTACCTCTGTAACGTCGAAATGGACTGTCGCGCAGAAAATGACCTGGCCGAGCACAGGTATAACAAACCTCTAAGCCCAAGCGGCACGGCCCCATATGTAGTCTACGGCACTAAGGGCATCGTGGTACATGTGGTCTCATCTGACTGAATACACCTCTATGCAGGGAATCCAAAACTCCATAGCCCTGACCTGATCCAAGATAAGTGGGTCTATCAAACCTGGTCTAGAAAACTGTAGAGGTACACTTGTTGTTGAATAAGCTGGGTACCCACAGAATTGCTTCCTTGAGGTACCTCTGAACCCACGGTCAAACCTTGAAGACCTGGTCCTCCTCCTGTGACCCCTATCACCAGGACCCACACCCTGCCGCTGAGCTTGAGCGGCTACTAATTAAGTCAGCAAAAAGATGGCCTGTCTCATCTCCTGGCTTGAAGCATCAAGTGGGGGAACTGGGGGTGTTGGAGCTAGAGTGGAGACCCCTTCCTGCTCCCTTAATATAGGCGGAGTGTGAGCAGTACGAGAAGGAGCCTTGTTATGGGATTCACCCTCTTCAATATTTACAGGAGACTACCGTTCAGTCCGCCTTTCTACTGCCATCTTGCCCTTCTGGGTGGCTGTTGCTTTCCTCTTCTCAGGTACCACTGAAAACGTAACATTCGATTAGGAATAAGGAAATCCTCTTATTATAGCTCTGCCGCACGATCTATAAAGAAGAAAGACGGTCATGGTTCCTAAATGCCCCGCAGCCTCTTGTGCATAAGTGTGGCATGCTTCACACCCATAAACAAGACTCTACCAGACACGGCTCGTAGACACACCCTAGGACAGAACTGCTCTGATACCACTTTTGTCACGACCCAACCAGACGGCCATGACAGGTACCCGGTACTAGCTACCGAGCACCCCTTATCATACTATCTATCACTCAACCGGTGCAATCATAGTTCCCAACAGACTTGCAGGGAATTGGTCACTAAATATCTTCACAGAACATGCATATATACATAAGCTCTCGAGGTTTCAAAAGTGATATACAAAAATATACACTAAGGCGATCATGGGATACTTATTACCCACACATATGTATCTACGAGCCTCTAACTGGAATACTTAACATTAGGACGGGACAGGACCCCGCCATGCCCCAAAATATGTACACAAAAGGATGTACCGATATACGGCAACTCCGGAGTAGTGGAGTGCTTCTGCAAAGCTGCTGACAAGGCTCCTAAGGATCTGTACCATCTCCCCGTCTACCTGTGGGCATGAACATAGCGTCCGCAAGAAAGGACGTCAGTACGAGTAATGTACCGAGTATGTAAGGCATGAACGGTAGTGTAATAAGACATATGGAATATAAAATGAGATAGGGACATAACCTGTACATCTGGATGCCTCTTAAGGCGGATATCATGCATGCTTAGCTTTCTTTGAAAAACGTTTCTTTTACATGTATTCATAAAATAGAACATATGATAGTGCCGAGGAACGTCGGCCCGATTCATGTAACCATATACCCCGCGTCCGGGCATCCCGTATCCAGGATGATGTCATATTACACCAACTGATCAGGTGGCCATGCGTCTATAGCGCTTCGCCCTTTTTCCCATATTCCCCATATACGTATACATATGTCATATACATATATCATATAAGCAGCATGCAGGAGAGCCCAAAGAAAGTCATGTATCTATCGGAGTGACGTAAGGTCAGTAACCTCCGATATGGAATAATCATCATCGCTTTGTCTCACCTTGAAGGAACAATTATTATAAGGTGAGACTATCGATGAAGAATAACATCAGGAAAGAAACATAGAATAGGATGATAAATCTCATAAGGCGTCAATTCATATGCTTGGAATCTTTAAAAATAGTCATCATCCATGAATAAAATTGAGAAATCAATAAATAGCTCAACATTCTCATATTCACATTGAAACCATAAGCTTGGAACCTTTATACATGAAATCGTTCTCATCATAGAAATATTCTCATCCTTGACATCATCGTTGTCACTACAAAAACATCTCTGTCGTTGTAGTCATAAAAGCTTACAAAATCATAAACCTCTGTTTTGGAAAATACTGACATTTTGTAAAACATTTACGGGTTATCGGGAAAGGAATCATGCCTTGGAATCATAGACTTTTAACTTTTAAAAACAAGGAAGATATGGAAACATTTATGAAGTCATAACATAGGAATCATGCCTTTGAAAGAAAGGAACGAGCCTTAACATACCTGCTCGACCTCCTATTGGCTACGTTTATCTGCCTGAGCTCATAAATCTACATTCGAGAGAATTCACACTAATATTAGTCTCCTTATCACACACTTATCCTAAGTTCCAATTTAAACTATTTTATATTCTGTCGAAAATCGAGAAGCATCTCACTTGTTTATGTGCCTAGCCCGAATTCTTAGTTCAACAACCAACAACAACAACAACAATACCAACATCAATAATATCACTTCCCATATCAAAGTGTTCGATAAAACAGCCCACACGCTGTTTTCCAACTTCCATAACTAATTAACTCTCTATACAATCATTAAACCACTCTATTTTCATAAATCAACCGGTATTAACATAAATAGGAAGAGATCCATACCTTGTACTTACTAAAACAACAATATCTTCGGTGTTCGCCTAGAATCCAAACCAAAATCCGCCGCAAAACGACACAATCACAGTTGCGTGCTATCCGAACCTAAACTACATTCCGCCTCTTAAAATTCCCTTAATTTTATGCTATTCTCACCCCTCAACTGTTTTCTAGAATTTTCTTGAGCAAATCTGATGAAAAAAGGGGGTTTTACCCTTTATATAAGGTTCAAATTCTGGTCGGGTCACTGTAGCATTTTACTGTATCAGTACTGTAGCACGCGTTTCTGCTTTGTCAGCCGAAATTGTGATGTCCATAATTCTCTACTCTGATGTCCTATTAATGAGCAGTTTATTGCATTGGAAACTAGACTCGATGAACTTTATTTTAAGATTTTGAACCACCTAAAAACTCCTAATATACTAGGAGATATACCCCTCCAAAGCTGACTAAAATTCTGCCCAAAATTCTGCCAACTTTTTTTTTTTTCCAAATTTTTCGACGATTTTTTTTATTTGCTTGGTCCCGGAACCTTTGGGTACTTGCTTGAATTTGTTTTAGAGTATTCATTAAACTTATAAGGGTTCCATAACCTCTCCGAGCTTACTTTAGTTTACTTACAACGCAAACGACGCGATTTATTTTCGACGTGTAACATGAACCTTGGCGACATTGTCCCGAATGTGGCTTACCACATTGGTTGCACCGTGGTAAGGGCAGCCTCATCTGACCCAATTCACCTCTATACGAGGAGCCCGAAATCCTGGAGCTCTGACCCGATCCCGAAAAAATAGGGCGATCAAATCTCTTGCCCAAAAATCAGGGGGTGGGGGGTGGGGGGTGCACTGGTCGCTGATTGTCCAGAATAACTAGAATATTGCTGCCTTTGACTCCCTCTGAACTCGCTAGTGGCACTAGAAGACCTGGCCCTCTTACTGTGCCTTCTGTCAGAATCACGCTCCCCTTTTTGCGGTTGCTGCTGCTCCTCCAAATTCTGAGCATGGGCCTAAATACGAGAAATATACATCCCGTCCTTCTTCCCACCACCGTCTTGCCCTTCTGGTCGGTTGTAGCTTTCCTTTTCATAGGCATTGCTGATATCATATCATACGATTATGAAAAAGGGATCCTAATAATATAACTCTATCACACGATCTATGACAGGAAAAAAGATCAATTATGACTAAATGCCCTGCAGCCTCCTGTTTATAAGTGTGGCGGCTTTACAACCACAAGCAGGACTCTACCGGACACATACCCTAGGACGAACTACTCTGATACCACTTTTGTCACGACCCAGCCGGATGGCCATGACGAGTACCCGGTACAAGCCTACCGAGCACCTCTAGCCTAACATTACATAACAATTTCTAAGCGGGCCACATAGACAGCTCATGAATATCGTACTTAGTACAACCATCAATAACAATGTTAACAAGTATAAGCCAACGAGACTACCGAAATATTATACAATAATAACAACTGAAGAAGCTAGGGAACATCTAACAGCATACATATGTCTACGAGCCTCTAAGTAGAATACATGAACCCATAAGACGGGGCAGGATTTCGCCATGCCCAAGTGTGTATGTACAAAGGAGTAGTACCAAAATACCGCAGCTCTGGAACAACTGGAGCGCGTTTGAGATGCCACTGATGGAGCTTCTAGGAATCAAACCCGCCTATCTGTCTACTTGCGGACATGAACGCAGCGTCCACAAGCAAAGACGTTAGTACGAACAGTGTACCGAGTATATAAGGCATGAATAACAACATAATAAGAGGTACGAAACCTAACATGAGATAAGGATAACCTGTATGTCTAATTGCCTCTTAGAGCGAATATCATGCATGCTTAGTGTTTTCGTAAAAACATTTCTCTCACTTATATAATATAATAGTGCGGCGAAATGTGCAGCCCTATCCATAAATATTTTATATTGCTGTGGAATGTGCAGCCCTATCCATAAAAATATATTATATTGCTGCGGAACGTGCAGCCCGATCCATACCCATATATCCTGCATCCAGGCATCCGCATCCGGGACGATGTTATAATATACCAACTGAGCAGGTGACTATTTGTATATAATGCCTCGCCCTTTTCCTACATCCCCTATATATATATATATATATATATATATATATATATATATATATATATATAATAAACATAAATAATAGAAGTAGCATGCATGAGAGCCCAAATATACGTTACCACTTTATCGGAGCGACGTGAGGTCAGTAACCGCCGATTGTATTATGGAACAATCATCATCGCTATGTCTCACCTTGAAGGAACAATGATTATAAGGTGAGATCAACAACCATGAAGAATGTCAAGGAATTCATGAAATAAACTTAATAATCTCATAATAGCATTAAAATCATAAGCCTTAGAACCTCTAGAAATAGGATCGTCATCATCATCATCATTTTCATCATGAAAACATAATAATCTTTAGCGTTATAAGAAACTTTAAGAATCATGAATCTTTAGCTTTTGGAAATAATGACATTACGGAAGACATGTATGGATTCACGAGGAAGAAGTCATCATTGTCATCACGGTCCTCATAGAAAACATCTTGTCTTTAATATCATCATAACCTTTAGAATCATGAACTTCTAGCTTTTCGGGAACAAGGACGTTATCGAAGACATATATGGAATCGTAATGTAGGAGTCATGCCTTTAGAAAGAAAGAGACTAGGATGAAGAACATACCTTATACTTGAATAAATTTAGCCACACCAACTTTCGTCAAGACCAAACGCACCACACCATCAAGTAGAAGAAAGAACAATTACTTTTCTTGGACTAGTTTGGTGTAATCTTGTTAAATTCTTGATTTAATGGGCTATAAGTGTTTAGGGGATGTGTTAAATGATTTATAGAACTCATGAGAGTTTTGAATGATGAAAAAATGGGGTTTATGGGGGTTTTTATACCCCTTATAAGTTGGTTCCACCGACTTTCCCAAGTGGGACCCGCAGAAGCCATTTGGCAGCTTGGATGGGTTATCTTAAAATGACCATAACTCCCTACTCCTATGTCGTGATGAGCGATTTGTTGCGTTGGAAACTAGACTTCCTGAACTTCAATTTAGGATTTTGTTTCACTTCAACACTCTTAATATACAAGGAGATATACACCTGTAAAGTTGCCCCAAAATTTCTCCAAATTTTTCCAAATTTTCGTCAAACTTATTTCTTCGATTTTCTTGGTCCCGGAACCCTTAGACACTTGATTAACACTTGTTAAGAGTATTCATTAACCTTATAAGGGTTCCATGGCCTCTCCGAGCTTACGTTAGTTTACTTATAATGCAAATAACGCGAAAAGTTTTTGAGGTGTAACATTCCTCCCCCCTTTAGGAACATTTGTCCTCGAATGTTAAACTCTTAGGGATTTCTATAGAAATTTTGCCAGAGTTTCCCCTATAAGTGTACCACTACCATCCTATCATAACAAACCAAAATATACAATGCCTCATAGGGCTACAACATCAATACTCAGGTTGGCCACACACGACCAAGAAATCATTTAAAGAAGCATCACATACCTGAGGATAATGATGTCTCTGGCTAGAGCTCTTTTGGGAGTGGAAACAAATGTGGGTACCTGGATTTCATATCTTCCTTAGCTTCCCAAGTAATTTCTTCCCTATTATTGTTTCTCCACAGGACTTTAACTGAAGCTACATCTTTCGTTCTGAGTCTCGGAACCTACCTATCTAGAAGAGCAATGGGTACTTCTTCATAGGACAATTTCTTAGTAACTTGGACATCATCTACAAGCACAATTCTGGTAGGATCTCCCACACATTTTCGAAGCGTTGACACATGAAACACTGGGTGGACTAACTCTATCTCTGAAGGCAAATCCAACTCGTAAGCTACCTGGCCTACCTTGCGCACAATCCTTTAAGGCCCAATATACCAGAGACTAAGCTTTCCCTTCTTGACAAATCTCATTACACCTTTCATCGGCGACACTTTCAAGAATACCCAATCATTAACTTTAAATTCCATGTCTCGCTGACGATTGTCCACATGGCATTTTTGATGACTTTGGGCCGTTAATAACCGATCTTGAATAAGTTTGATCTTCTCCACCGCTTGCTGGACTAAGTCTGGGCCCGCTAACTTTGTTTCTCCAACTTCGAACCATCCAATAGGCGATCTACATTTCCTTCCATGTAAAGCTTCATATGGACCCATATGAATACCAGAGTAATAGCTATTGTTGTACGCGAATTCAATAAGCGGCAAATGATCATCCCAATTTCCTCAAAAATCTAGCACACATGCTCTAAGCATATCTTTAAGGGTTTGGATAGTGCGCTCAACCTGTCCCTCAGTTTGTGGATGGAACGCCGTACTAAGTCTTACTTGTGTCCCCAAACCTTCTTCGAAGGATCTCCAAAATTCATCTGCAAATTGTACTCCTCTATCAGTAATAATGGATACTAGGACACCGTGAAGTAGCACTATCTCTTTGATATACAACTTTGCATAATCTTCTACTGAGTATGTAGTTCTAACTGGCAAGAAATGACCTGATTTTGTAAGTCTATCCACAATCACTCATATAGAATCATACTTACGCCGGGAACGAGGTAAGCCTGTAATGAAGTCCATATTAATCGCTTTCCATTTCCATGTCGGAATCTCTAAATCCCCCAGGCTTTTGATGCTCAGTTTTCACCTATTAACAATTAGGACATTGACTTACAAACTCCACTATATCTTCCTTCATTCCATCTCACCAATATACAGATTTAAGATCATGATACATCTTTGTCGCTCCTGGGTAGACAAAATAACGAGAATGATGGGCTTCCTCCAAGACGAGTTGATGTACCCCAGCAACATTCGGAACACATAATCTGCCTTGATGCCTGAGAAATCCATCTGTAGGAACGTCAAATGGTGACTTCTCCTTCTGAGGAAGGAAATCTCTATAATGGACAGACACGGGGTCCTCCTATTGGCGCTTCTTTACCTCCTCTACTAAAGATGACACCGTTGGGTTCTGGCCGAACATCACACAAACTGCCCTCATCATTGTCATCATGGTCCTCATAGAAAACATCTTGTCTTTTATATCATAAAAACCTTGAGAATCATGAACTTTTAGCTTTTCGGGAACAAGGACGTTATGGAAGACATATATGGAATCGTAATGTAGTAGTCATGCCTTTAGATAGAAAGAGACTAGCCTTACAAACCTTTTCGGTCGCCTTAACCTTAACTATTTAACGCTTATCGTCCCAAGCTCGTAAATCTACATTCAAGAGAATTCATATTATTGTAAGGCTTATCGTCACATGCTTTTCTTAAGCCTTCAAATTAAACCCCTTTAGAATCTGCCGAAATTCGGGCAGCTCTCCCCTGTTTATATCCCTAGCCCGAAATCACAATACCAACAAAACAATAAAAATAGCAATACTAATATCAACAACATCATCATCAATACCAAAATATTCCATAAAACATCTCGCACGATGTTTTGCAACATACAACAACAATATACACTTCCTTTCTTCCAAATCAAGGAGCATAATCTCATCAACACACCAACAACATTAGATACCCTCCATATACATGTAAATCATCCCAACCACTTGGCCACAACATGCTCAAAATATTCCATAAACACAACAACTACAACATAACACTTTATGACCTTTCCTTCATAACTATTTTCACTTTTAAGACTTGCTAAACCTTCAAATCAACTCAACATAAGAGATAGGATGAAGATAATACCTTATACTTGAAGAAATTTAGCCACACCGACTTTCTTCAAGACCAAACTCACCACAACATCAAGTAGAAGCAAGAACAATCACTTTTGTTGGACTAGTTTGGCGTAATCTTGTTAAATTCTTGATTTAATGGGATATAAGTGTTTAGGGGATGTGTTAGGAGATTTTTTGAACTTGAGAGAGTTTAGAATGATGAAAAAATGGGGTTGATGGGGGGTTTTTATACCCTTTATAAGTCGGTTCCACTAACTTTCCCAAGTGGGACCCGCATAAGCCATTTGGCAGCTTGCATGGGTTATTTCAAAATGGCCATAACTCCCTACTCCAATGTCGTTTTGACGAGAGAATTATTTCTTTGGAAACTAGACTTCCTGAACTTCAATTTAGGCTTTTGTTTCACTTCAAAACTCGTAATATACTAGGAGATATACCTCTCCAAATTGACCCAATATTTCTGTCCAAAATTTCGCCAACTTTTTTTAAATTTTCGTCAAACTTATTTTCTTCGATTTGCTTTGTTCTGGAACCCTTAGACACTTGCTTAACACTTGCTAAGAGTATTTGTTAACCTTTTAAGGGTTCCATGGCCTCTCCGAGCTTACGTTAGTTTACTTACAACACAAATGATGCGAATTTGTTTTCGAGGTGTAACAATTCAACTGGCATACTCTATCTTAACGACTTAAATTTGTTCACTGTCAATTTTAGGGAAACCCCTATTCTGTAACTTTTAAAAGCTATTCTTCTGTAGTTTGCTCTCTTATGCCTTAGCTGATTTCTTTTTCCACTAATCACTACCTTAAATTTAACTTAGACCCTTGGGTTCTGACACATATTCGAATGCATTCAAATTGTCATCCACTTGCTAGTGTTCATCTGACAAAGGAAAGCAAATCTTGCCTTTAATAACTCTGCTAAAATAGCTAATGTATTGTCTCTACTAAAAACATACTACTATTATTTTGTTAACCAGGTGCTATCATCATGTTCCCTTATTTTGCTCTGAATACTAAAGTGAAGCATAGGGTTATTTCTAACTCCATCATCATTTGACGCTATTTTACGGTCGTATACTATCTTTTCTAAACTATAGACATGGATCACACTTACGCAAATTTCATTTGTCTTAAATTAAAAAAAAATGGAACAACTAACCCCAAACGTTCTATACACTTCAAAATCATATCAGACTATACACATCCGGGGTAAACACTTAATCACATAACTTAAGAGGGAATTGTCATATCTTCTATCTCATAGTAATATCTGTTTCTTGTAGTAGCTTACTAATGTAGTACTTTCAAGCTCTAATCTGAATAAACTTGAACAAATTAAACTTATTTAATATCGTGTCCTCTTGGTTCTCATCCCATACACCATATCTCCTTATTCATGTACTTGAGTTGTATAAAAGCATATCTTTTGTAAAAAACGTTTTGAACTCCTAGGTCTTTTTCCCTTAAGCTCTTCTCCATTAAAAACTATCACGAGCAGTTCATGACCGTTGTAGCTAACATCATAACATGTTATCCCGTGAGGTCTTAAATCTGAGCTGTCATCCTCATACTTGTGGCTCCATGGCCCAAAAATTCAAAATCAACCTATTCTATAAGATATAGAATATTCACAAATGCAACCATGCACAACTTGTCCTTCAGAGGATACTATTACCTAATAAATTACTTCATGGACCATTTGGCGATTCTTGGGTCTTAACCCAGACTTAAAACATGCAAAGATTCCGCTACACTTGTTGACACCCAATTTTTGCCATCCGAAAATTCAAATTAACTAGTCAAGTTTCTTGAATCGCAAACAAAGTAAAATAATTACTCGAAAATCAAAAAATACTTTCGAAAAGGTTTTGGCGATATTTTTCCATTTCAATTGGCTAAATACCCTAGTTTATATTACATATACCCTTTTTAGTATTAATTATGTCTATTTTACCCATTTGAAAATCAAACTGCATAAAAACAGGTATTTTAATTAAGTACGTATTTTTAATTGAAATAATTACTAGTCCATTATTTGAAAAATAGGTATTTTTACTTTGTTGAAGTTAAGAAGCTTAATTAGTTAATTGAATATTTAAATCTCAAGCTTATTTTGATTTGGTTGGATTTTAAAGATTGACTTTGATTTAAAAGAGATGATCTCAATTTGAGTTGAATTGACCATTTCTACAAATTGTGGTTACCATTGAAATTCAAACGGTCACAATTTAAATTCAATTTTGGCCACCAATTTAAATCCCAAAACTAGGCCAATTCATCCCAACATAGACCAGCCTAATAAACCTACCCGGCCCAAAACTTCCCATTAAACCACCAATACCCCTATCAGCTTACATTGGCTCCAAAAAACAAAAAATACAAAACAAAATGAATCCTAAATCTCTTAAGCTGCCACCTGTTCATAATACCAAAAACCTAGCGAACTCAAGTAGAAATGACAAGTTGTTCGCTCATTTTTGGCAAAAACTTCAATGCAATTTGTCTTCTTCCTCAATCCTTCAAGTGGTAACTCTTTCTTTTGCATTTTTTTATTTCTTTCCATGGATTTCAACCAAAAAAAAACTAATTTCGAATTTCAAATGCAGATTTCAAATAATCCAAAGCAAATTTTAGATTTGAAAGTGTCTCACATCGCTACTTTTTACTCAAACCCAAGCATTTGGGGTTCTATAAATAGAACCCATTTCTCACTTCTCAAGGGATGGTTTTTGACACCACCACATAAAAAAAAAATTGGAAACCCCAAAAGTTCTTGAAACTTTGTTTACTTGGCTTAAAATAAGAGTTTTCCCTCACCTACGTGAAGTTCTCGAAGTATCGGAACAAGTTAGAAAGTATTTTATTCGAGTCAGTTCATCATCATTCTTGAAAGGTGATTGATTCAACTCTCGTCGCCCCCATCACTGCTCGACAAAAAGGTGATTCTCTTTCTCAGTATTTTTTCTTTCTAGTTCTGCGTGTTTTTCAATTTCATGTTAGATAGTTAGGTTTTTTTGTTGTTGTTGTTAGAGATTAGATAAGTAATTTTCCTTCTTATCGCTATTTATTCATTTTTAGTTATTCCATTGGTGTAGAGCTTTAGTTTAATCTTGTTTGGCGTAATTACTTTTCTTCTTCCTTATGTGTTGGACATGGATTTGGGCTGTAGGTCCTGGTTCCATTTTAGCTCCATAGGATGAATATCTCGTATTTGTTCCCTTGCCATTTTCGTTCCCTTCTTAACTTATGAAAAGTGCATGAATCAGTTGAATTTTCCTTTTTTTTTGTGTAATTAAAGGCGTATTTCTCTGAGCTGTAGTTATACAACTACTAGTTTAAGTTATTAGAGCTAGAATAAAGTCACGTTAAAAGTATGGAGATGGGATAGTTTAATGTTATGCCAACCTCTATTTCTAGCACTGATTCATTATTTTAAAATCCCTAAGATTTGCCTCTGTTCCTTTCTTTTCCATTAACCTAATTGAGTAGGAATAATTAGTTTTTATGCATGTCGCCTTTTATTTGCAAACTGTCTTTCCTAAGAATTGAAGTGTTGTATGTGTTAGAATGGAATGCTCATTCGAACAAGTATAGAGAAGAATACCTCAAGTTTAGAGGGTTTGGGTAAATACTGTGTAATGTTTGGAATCCCTTTATTCATGTGTTCCTCCTCATAGCTAAATACATTTCAAAACTCTAAAGAATAATTAAATTTCAGTCTTTTTCTCCAAAAGAATGGAACCTTGGACTTGTGTTATTTTCAAGTAGTTAGTTACCCATGTTTTTTTTAACCTTAAGGCATGAAACATAACCAGGTTTTATCTTCTTTTAAAAAAAATCAAAATAGTTACTAGTCCTAAAGGCTAAGCTTTTCTTTTGTTAGAAACAATTAATTGCTTCTTTGTTAAGAGTTCCTGCTTTGAGTTTCTGGGATAAGTAGTATTTTAAGGTTAATCTCTCATTGTCAATAAAGCTATTAGGAGAATTTGGTTCCAGCTTGTGATTAAGCTTAAGTTAGCAGTCTTGAAGAGTTGAATTTGTAAACAGCTTGAGTTAGTTTAATGTGGAATGGGAATAAAAGTCCAGGTGTGTGCCTGCATGCTAAATGTGGTGCTCTTCCTGATACAATATAGTCAGTTTAGTTTTTTGTAAGTTGAAATCTCATGATTCCTTTTAGTTTTCGCGTGTGAAGAATGAAGTAATATCCTCTTCAAGCATTTCGCTTTCTTTGAGATTAATTGGTATGAGTGAATGTTCACTTATGTGCTTAGTTCTCTATATCTTTGAAGTTTAGTTCTCTGTATCTTTGAAGTTTCGTTCACAAGTATGGATATCTTATTTCTCTTCAGTGTATGTGTAAGGATAGTGTAATGAACTCTTTATCCTATTGAATGATTTGTCAAATCCCATTGGTGCTCGAATCTTTTGTTTGGTGAAAAAGATATTTCCCTTATTCTTTATATCATTTAGAAGCTATGTATCTATGACTATATAGTTTATTGACACCACTTATTTACCACTTCATGTGTCAGAGTTAATAATCATTTTGATGTGACTTATAAGTTTTAAATGTATAAAAGGATTAAATGCTGAAAATATGTCACGATCTATTTTGCCTAAGTCGCGCGGGTACTTACCTTCGCCACCTCGATAAGCGAACCCTCAACCCAACAATAAATAAAGACATAAATAAATAGTCGAGTAGCGGAATGAATACATAAGTAAGTGTCATGGTAGATATATATAGTAAAGATAGTGCGCAACAATACTAATACCCCCAGGGTCTGGTCTGAGTAATACAAAAGCATCTAAAAGGAATAAATACATGTCTGGAATAATAATAAATAAACTGTCTATGTCTCTGAAAAGAAATTGGACATAATAATAGAGGAGTCTTCAAGGCAGCGAACGACCATGCTCACCTTGGAACTCGGTGCTAATGTTGAAGCGACTATCAGCCACGTGGAATGGAAACGGATCTAACCTGATACTCTACATTTATAAAGGAATGCAATAAGTGCAGGTCAGTACTGTTACACCCCTCGTGTTCATAGTAGTAGAACCTATGGTTTCCTACTCGGGTATGCCCTAGGAATAGAGACCCGAGCCCGAGTTTGGAGGTAGAAAATGTCTTACCCCTTGTACGAGGGTACCAGCAGATATTCCTGGCAATTTATAGAGTTAGAAGTTGAACGAATTGAATCGACGTGATCGGAACTGAGTCAGAAAATCTGCAGGACACCAATCATCGTCGACGCATGGTCGACGGACCGTCGATGTGTGGCGTCGAAAGGATCCCGCAGCCTTGCATCTGTAGGCGCAGGCCGATGGAGAGAGTCGATGGACCATCGACATGTCGACAGGCCGTCGACCCGCTCGTCGAACCGGACGATGTAGCCTTTTTGGCTTCCAAGTACAAATAGGTGGTCCACGACCCTATTTCATATTTTCCTCCTTCCAAAATCAGAAAACCCTAAGATACTCTCTCCTAATATTTTCCATCATATTAGTGAATATTTGGCAAGACCTGGACCCTGTAAACCCGAGATGGTGAAGAAGAAGGTTGCTTCTAGTGTTTCTTCAAGTTATGGAGTTTAGGGAGTTGAAGTTGAAGTGATTCTTGGGATTCTTGACCCCTCAAGGTATGTAAATGATTTCATATTTAAGTTGGTTATCAAAAGTTTTAGTAATGATAAGTGGAGAGAAGGTAATTGTGGAAGTGTTAAGTTGATGAAGACCAATGTAGTGATATAGGGTTATTTTAAGAGATGATTGGAAACGGGTTTACGTATATTTTGATATATATATATAGTGTGTGTGTGTGTGTGTGTGTGTTGTCATTGTTGAGGTGAGTATTGTAGTTGGTGTGGGATCAAATGAGAAGTTGGAGAGTGGTAAGCTTGCAAAGGAAATTATTGCCTATAGTTCGTTGAGCTTTATACGCATTTGAGGATGGTTAGTAAGCAACGTAAATAGCCTAATTAAGCCCTATGTTGCCCAAATTTTAGATTTACAAGTTCAAGAGGTAGAGGTTGGGCGATTGGAGATACTCCAAGGTATGTTAAGATCATTCCTTTCTTCTTTTGGCATGATCCTATGATACGATCCAACAAGCGAGTAAGCGAGCATCCATATTTCTCTACTCTTAGAAGCATTAGAAGTACTTCAGTCTTTGATGTTCATATACCCCATTTATGAGTAATCCTTCTATTCATTGGTCCAGTTTTATGTAGCCAGTTCTGTGCATACAGCTTAGTAATGCATTACATTCATTATATAATTATGTACATTGACCCGTGACTAGAAGGCGTTATATACGCACGCATATCAGGCGTTATATAGGCACGCATATCAAGCGTTATATACGCGAATATTAGATATATGTAAAGTATGAAAAGAGGTATAGGAGTTATATACACATTACTACTATGATAATGATATTGATCATGGCCACAGAGGAGCCAATATGATATGACGAGATGCCATAGAGGCTTACAAGCGTTATATACGCACATACGTTAGGCGTTATATACACACTCATATAGATGCACCACCATCATTGATAGGTATGAGCATGCATATTATGTGCCCACAGAGGCATTGTCAGTCATGCAGATTTAGGCAGATACTAGTTTATACAAGTACATGCAGTCAGTCATTTCAGTTTATGAGTTCACATCTTATCCATGATTCTTATGTATATATATGTTGTTCTTATGCCTTACTTACTCGGTACATTATCCGTACTGACTCCCCGTTGCTTGGGGGGGGGGGGGGGCTGCGTTCATGCCCGCATGTACAGGGAGACAGACATGTGGTCCAGCTCAGTAGGACCTCTAGATCTAGCAGTGGTCAGTACGCTCCATTCGATCCAGAGCTACAGTTAGTTTTGGTATGCCTCTTTGAGATGTGCATATATATGGGTATGACGGGGCCCTGTCCCGTCATTTCTACAGCTTTTATTCCAGTAGAGGTCTGTAGACAGTTGTATGTAGTAGTCAGATGATGTAGCCTTATCGGCTTCTATTCTTTTGTGTACAGTATATGTAGCAGCCTAACTGGCTTGTACTGTTCTTCCGCATGTTGTGTGTGTATATAAATATATATGCAGATAGTACAGAGTTCTGATGTTCCCTTTTTTTTTAGATCAGTTTATGCCATTTATGGGCCTTTGATGTTCAGTATGTTTCAGATAAGTGTTTAGGGGTGTTTGGTCGCTAGAGGTCAGACTCCCGTCACGGCTCATCAATTTGGGTCATGACAGATGAGGTATCATAACAGTTCGTCCGAGGGTTGTCTACATACCGTGTCTAGCAGAGTCTTGTTTATAGGCGTGTTGTGCACCAGACTTATAAATAGAAGGCTACAGGACATTTAGGATTATGTCATTCCTTCTCTCTTAGATTGTGCGATAGAGCCCTGTGTAAGCGTTCGCTTCTGATGAATTGTTCTGATTTCAACGACGCCCCGCAAGAAAGCTACAGCCACCCAAAAGGGCAAGAGAGCGGCCGGTGAGGCCACTAGTCAAACTCGACAGGCCACAAGGGCCCAGGATGAGATTCAGAGTGAGGGGCTGTCTGAGACATCGCATACCCTGCCTCCACCACCAACCCCAGTTCCTCAGTCAAATGCAGAGGGCCAGGATGTACTAGATGTCGTACAGTTGTTGACCAGATGAGTAGCCGCCCAGGCACAGCGGTAGGGAGTTGGTGTTGACCCAGCAGACAGGGCCAATAGTTCAAGGGTTAAGACTTTCCTTGGGTTAGGTCCTCTTGAGTTTTTTGTGGTAAAGCAAAATATGGACCCTTAGGATTTTATTGATGGTATGCAGAGGACTTTGAGGGTTATGTACGCGGATGAGGTTGAGTAGTGAAGTTGGCTTCATATAGACTCCAGGATATTTCGAAACAGTGGTATCAGGCATGAGAGTTATCTAGGGGAGAAAATGCCACTCCAGCTGTGTGGCAAGAGTTCTCAGATGCTGTTCTTCGCCATTACTTACCTCCAGAGGTCCGACGAGCCTGAGGAGATAGGTTCCTACGTATTGAGCAGGGCAGTATGAATGTCCAAAGGTATTGTATACATTTCGATTCCCTAGATATGCCCCAACCATTATGGCTGAGATGGAGGATATAGTTCATCGCTTTGTGGCTGGTCTAGAGCCACACTTGATAGATGAGTGCACGACTGCTGCACTAAAGGCAGGCATGTACATCTCCCCTATACAAGCGTATGCACAGAATTTGGAGGATCGTAACCGCTAGCGGAGGACAGAGCGTGAGCATGACCGGAGCCGTGGTAAGAGGTCTAGATCTTTTGATACAGTTAGTGCGTTCAAGGGAGGAAAGAGACAGCAGCATCCCAGGTATTCTTATCAGCCTGAAGGGAGTGCACCTCCGCGATTCCCAGGTCCCAGGTTTGACCCGTCTTCTTATTCAGGAGCGGGCACGAGTTCTAGAGCGTCAGGCTCTCAGTACTGACAAGAGTCAGGTCAGATGAGGCCCCCTTTGCCGTGATGTATCTACTGTGGCAAGTTACATGCAGGTCAGTGTTGGCTGGGTTTAGATGTTTGCTATGCTTGTGGACAGCCAGGCCACAGGATGAGGGAGTGCCCGATAGGGGTTGGATCAGGTATGGTTTAGCCTATAGGGTCTGTGGTTGGCTAATATTTTACAGTACGCCCTTCAGGGCAATTTTTTCAGACGCCAGCAGGGCGAGAGAGGGGGAGAAGTGGAGCATCCAACTCGAGCGGTCCTCAGCACCGCGTGTATGCATTGGCTAATAGATAGGATCGTGAGACGTCTCCGGATGTTGTTACAGGTATATTGTCAGTTTCCTCCCATGATGTTTATGCACTGATTGATCCAGGTTCCACTTTATCATATGTTGCACCCTTTGTTGCCGGAATATTTGGGGTAGAGCCCAAGTTGATTAGACCTTTTGAGGTGTCTACACTAATTGGTGATCCGGTTATAGCTAGGCAAGTATACCGAGACTGTGTTGTTATAGTTCGTGACCACCATACCGTAGCAGAACTAATTGAGTTAGATATGATTTATTTTGATGTTATTATGGGCATGGACTGGTTGGCTTCTTGTTATGCTAATGTTGATTGTAGAGCAAATATGGTTCGATTCCAGTTCCCGGTCGAGCCAGTCCTAGAATGGAAGGGCAATGCTGTTTCGCCTAGAGGTAGGTTTATTTCCTACCTTAAGGCAGAGAAAAATACTCAAACTAGAGTGAATTTGATGGTGTGATTGGGTGAGGGACTCCTGTAGTCGCTCCATCTCCTTCCGGACTGCCCGTGCCATAACCCCTTCCAAATCTTCAAATGGGCTAGTGATCTGTCGATTGGCTCTGTCTACCTTTACATGAGAGTCATGGAAGTTTTGCCTGTTAAATAGAATCATTACACCTCCAGGAAGTGCTGTAGAAGTGGAGGTGACTCTGGTAGCAGGTGGGGCAGTCGTGGAGACCGCCTCAGTTGCAATCTTAGGGGCTGCTGAAGAGGTAGGACCCGAAGATGACTCGGGAACCTCTGTTAGAGCTGGTGCTATCATAGTGGCGGTCTCAAGACCCTCTTGGGTCTCCTCTAATGTTGTTCCCTCTTACTAATTTTGGTAAGACTCATATTGCACAAATTCTGGTGACACCACACCACTTAGGGTTGCCGCCAGCTTGGCCTTAACATCCTTATCTTGGCTCTTTATCAAGCTGTAGACATGCTTTGCCTTATATCTGTGATCCCCGGAGGGAAATTTTTAGATCTCGTCCTTCAAACAGAGGGCCGTAATCAAGCATGGGAAAACCAAAGAAAGCCCAGGTTGGGTTGCCCGCATACAAATCTCATCCGCTATCAATTTCCCCATATCAACTGCATACCGGGACATGATGGAAGCCACTAGAATTGCATGGCTTATAGTAAGTTGATTATCTGTCTGAGTTGGGTGTATTGTATTTAGTAGAACACTCCACCAAAATTTGGCTTCCACTGAGAGATCAGTCTTTTTAATCTGCGCACTAGAGTTGGTACGCCAGGCTGGGTTGTCTCTCACAATCACCGAAGCTACCCACGGTAGTTCTTTCAACATATCAGTTCTGTTCCCGCCATTCTATAGACTAACTCATCAATGTTTGCTAGTGGCTCATAGTTGTCCCCGATGTAGAACCGGTTGATCGCTTTGCTGGAGAAATCAATCCTCACTCCACTAATAGTTACCTTCTGGTGGCGTATGACTGCCTTTGCTTGTTGGGCTGGCCTGTACCTGTTGTTTATCTCAGCAGCATAGTTGGCATAAAACTCTCTCACAATAGAGGATATATATGTCCTGGGAGGTTGGCAAAGGAAGCCCTATCCATGGTGATCAATGACCGCCTATATGTTGGGGAAATGTTCCAACCCCTAAAAATTGATCTGCCTTTCCTTATAAATGTTCCGGCGGAAACCATGTCCTCCTTCCTTTGGCTCCAATCCTTTATTATATATTTCGTTTGATCCTTAGACCGAGAATCGAATAGCATGTTCAAACCTCTCTTTCATTCTGATCTCATTTAGGCATGCTGCCTCTTCAGCATCAGACCCCTTCAGTAAGGTAGCTGCCTCCTGCCGAGTAGGCAGATCAGGAGAGCTTGATGATTGCTCTCCATTACTGCTTGATGAGGACTCTTCATTAGACTGGAGGTTTGCCGAAGTTTGGGCTGTTGTACGCGGCCTCGTGATTCTTGCGATAGGATCCTGGTCTTCATCACTCACATGGTCCTGATCAAGGAGCCGGGTCCTGATTTGGGTCTGACCTCCCCCTCGGCCATGTCCGGTGGCCTGGGAACGACCCATTCTAACAGTGTTCTTTTGAGCCATACCTGTGGACTACATATTAGTATTTCCAATAATGAAGGTGTAAACAAGGATGATAATTCACAAACACAATTGTTTTTTACGGATTGTATGTCACGACCCATTTAGCCTAGGCAACGCGGGCACTTACTTTCCCACCTCAGTAAGCGAACTCTCATCCCAACAACGTACCAATACATAAATTGAATAAAATTAAATAGCAAAAATAACAGATACGTAAGTCTCACGTATATATAGATAGATAGTAGTAAAAGTGCGGAAGACGGTAGATACCCCCAGGATCTGGTCTGAATAATACAAGACCATCTGGGGAGAATAATATAATCTGGAAGTACTAATACAAAATATCTATGTCTCGGAAATAAAATTAAGACATATAATGAGAAAGTCTTCAAGGTCATGAACGCCATTCTCACCCTGGAAACTCAAGTGAAAGCTGAAGAATCGCTCAGCTACGGGTCAGAAAAGTAGATCAGATCTAGGACTCTGCATTCATAAAAGAATGCAGCAAGTGCAGGTAAGTACAAACAATAGTACTGATAGGCCTCATTGGCCGACTAAGTATAGTTTACACAATTCAAAAGATAAAGCAGATAAACAAGGAATCTAGAAAGTATAAGAAAATATAATCACAACCAGATATCCATCATCGACTATGTAAAGCATCTAAACCCAAATTTGTCAAGTCCGAATGTATTCGATCCAATCCAATCACCACAATAGAATCATCACGATCCATCATCATAACAATATCATCAGAGCATCTCAATCAAGTCATAATGCAATGCAGTACAATAATGGTATGATGCAATGCCATGCCATGCAAATGAGGTGTACGCATGCACTCCGGACGAAAATATCGACATCTCGGTAGCACAACCCAGCGTGACTCGCTAAGTCTAAGTGCCACCCATCCGGATCTTTTCCTAACAGACAGATGGGACCCTGGCTAATTACTCACAGGGGGAGTCTCACCGGCAGCACCCTGGGGGACCCGCGGAGTCCATACACTAATAACGATTCTGGAATAACATCAGAATCGACCATGCAACAACAATGCCGGAATAGCTCATCAGACATCGACCATCTCACAGTCACTCGAGTAAAAGATTATGTCAAATATCAGTTTTACACAATCAACGATTCCGGAATTGAACCTCGGACATCAGCCTTCTCACAATCACTCAAGTAAATTAGTTCATCAAAATATCAGTTTTATATAATCAACGATTTGAGAATGGATCTTCGGACATCGACCTTTTTACAATCACTCAAATAAAAGAGTTTATCAAATACCAGTTTCGCTCAATCAACGATATCAGATCTTCACCGGGCATGGGCCAGGCATGAATATGAGAGAATGCGTGTAATGCATATGTAAATCAATCAAGTTTAATATCGCAAGTACCACAACGAGGTTCGCCAAGAAGTATCACATCACAATACCAACAGTGGGAATGCCAACATATATAAACAAGTCAAGTACTAACAGTGGGTACGCTAACACTATATCCAAGTACAAATACCGACCACGGGTATGTCAGTTCTATCCAAATCAAGACGACAAGACAAAAGTCTATAATTACTAACTATACATGGCATCAAGCCAACACAATTGAACAATCAAGCACACATAACGGGGTTGCTAGTCCCAACACACATCAGGGCCCAACCTAAGGCAATATCCATCCCAACTTCATACTCGAAGGTTCATATGTTGTCTCCGAACTTATAATCTAAATATGTGATTCACTATACGAAGTCTCATTAAAGGTAAACCATAACCTACCTGGACTGCCGAACCACAACACCAACAAGTCACTTTTTTGCCTTGCCCTTCCTCTGAATCTCAGAACCAAAGTAGTCTAAGCATTATCGAATTCTATATTAGAAATTATGAAGAATTATACTAATAGTGCTATGATATCAACTAGTCCATTTTAACCCTAGAAATTGGAAAAATGGGCCCACAAGGGAAAAATGAGAAATTCGCGGGTAAATATAAAATTAATTACTTGGCAATCATAGTCCAACCATTAATTGCTGATTTAGCTCAATAATTATCCTAGATTCTGATTTCATGCAAAAAACCCTAATTGGGTATAAACCCTTAGTCTCAAAATTCGAAATTCAACGTTAAAAGTGGCCGATCTATGATTAATGAACCTAGATTAATCGATATCTAACAAAACATCACCAATTTATTCATTAATAATCCTAGGAACAATATACTTCCAAACTCTCTTTCAACTCTACCACATTGGGTTCATTAAGGGAGAAGGGGGAATCTTAACACGATTATTTTTAAAGGCAGAATGAAGAAGTGAGTAGGAATTATCTCCAAGATTTTCCTCCAAATATCCCTAAGAGCAGTTTCTTCAAGCTTAAATATCGAAATGGGGTAAAATGATTGTCTGGGGCCTTTTAACACTTCATTAACATTATTAACTGCCTGTCACCTGCTGAAGTGGTACCTGGACCACCCCAGCGACCACCTGGCCGCTTCAGCGGTAATGACTAAAAGTCCTATACCGCTCTAGTGGTGCCGCTGCGGTGGAGCTAGTGCCGCTGTCGCGGTGCTAGTGCCGCTAAAGCAGGCACTAGACACCAGAAACTTACTCCAAGATTTCCTTTTGATCCGATTTTCTGACTAATTCCCGAGGCCATCTGTCGGAATTCTCAATGGAGGTCTCACTAACCAAGTCAACCCTCGGTGCCTTAATTCAAGATTTCTATCCAAAGTCTCGAAATGCACCCAAGTGCGTTGGGAACTGAACCAAACATACCCACAAGTTCTAAAAAACCCTCTGGACCTCTCGGAATCGACGGAATTCAGAAAAAAGTTCGTTTGGCCAAAAGTCAACTTTGGGTCAACCATTTTTCATTTTAAACCTATATTTTCACCAAAGTTGCCCGAATTCGGTCTAGGCACCCCGGGAAGCATATCAGCGGTCCCCTCGAGTCAAAAGCGAGCTAATCAATGCTTGGGAATGGGCGAAAATGCCAAAGAATGATAACGACCAAATGGGTCATTACATCAGACACCAATTGAACCGTAGCTCGTCCTCGAGCGAAGAAAAGAAGCAAAGTAGGGAAATACCCAAATCAGTGAACAACTGGGAATATTGGTTATGCATATCAGACTCAGTCTCCCAAGTAGCCTCTTCCAGAGGGCGGTCCTTCCATTGCACCTTTACAGAAGCAATCTCTTTTGACCTCAACTTTCGAACCTGCCTATCCAAGATCGCAATAGGCTCCTCCTAATAAGTCAAATTCTCATCAAGCAATATAGAATCCCAACGAACAATGTAGGTACCGTCGGCATGGTATTTCTTCCGCATCGAAACATGAAAGACTGGATAAACTCCTGCCAAGCATGGCTGCAATGCTACCTCATAAGCTACATCGCCGATACAACCACGATCTCAAATGGGCCAGTGTACCTGGGGCTCAACTTGCCCCCCTTACCAAACCTCATAACACCCTTCAAAGGAGAAACCTTCAATAGAACCTGGTCACCAATATCAACCTTCAAATCCCGAACCTTCTGGTCCGCATACATCTTTTGCCGACTCTGAGCTGCCACAAGCTTGGCCTAAAGAACTCTCACTCTATCAAGGGACTCTCTCAATAGATCCGTGCTTCCAGGTCGAGCCTCGAAGCTATCGAACCAATCAATCAGAGATCTACACCTCCTACCATATAAGGCCTCAAAAGGCGCCATACTAATACTCGAATGATAACGGTTGTTGTATGCAAATTCTTCCAAAGGCAAATGTTGATCCCAATGACCACCAAAGTAAATAACACACGCTCTCAACATGTCCTCGAGCACCTGAATGGTCCGCTCGGACTGGCCATCGGTCTGGGGATGAAAAGTTGTACTAAAGTCCAATCGGGTACCCAACTCCTCATGAAATGCTCTCCATAATTGAGAATAAAGATAGTACCCCGATCAGATACAACAGAAATAGGGATCCTATGTAATCTCACAATATCCCGAATATACATCTTGGCTAAGTTCTCCGCAGTATAGGAAACCTGAACCGGAACAAAGTGAGTGGATTTTGTCAACCGATCCACTATCACCCAAATAGAATCAAACTTGCCAAAGGTCTTCGGAAGACCCGTAACAAAATCCGTGGTAATCCTCTCCCATTTGCACACGGGAATTGACATCCTCTGAAGCACCCAATCGGGTCGCTGGTGCTCATACTTTACCAGTAGACAATTTCCATACTTAGCCACAAAATCAACTATATCTCTCTTCATGTGGCGCCACCAATGGTGCTGTCTCAAGTCACGGTACATCTTAGTCACTCCCGGATGAATGAAATAGGGAGAGCTATAGGCCTCAGATAAGATCAACTAAATCAGATCACCAACACGAGGAACACAAAAGCATTCTCTAATCCTCAGACTGCTCTCAGAATTAATCACGGTCTCCTTGGCCTCCCCTCTCGACACCGTATCTCGTATCTTGCTCAACTTGAGAATCCTCAAACTGATTAGCCTTGATCCGATCCAATAACGATGATCTCGCCTCTATACAAGCCAAAATCCTGCTTAGGGCAGATGTCGAGACGGATGAAACTGTAGGCCAGAGTCTGAACCTCCATGGCCAACGGACCCTCGGAAACAATCAATCAAGCTAAACTCCCCATACTCATTACCTTGCGACACAAGGCATCAGCTACCACACTAGTTTGACCAGAGTGATATAGAATAGAGATGTCATAGTCCTTCGAGATCTCCATCCATCGGCGCTGCTTGGAATTAAGATCTCTCTAGGTAAACACATGCTGAAGACTACGGTGATCGATAAAAACATCACAATGAACACCGTAAAAGTAATGCCTCCAAAGCTTCAAAGTGAAGACTACGACTAGCAACTTCAAATCATGGGTAGGGTAATTCTTCTCCTGAACTTTTAATTGGCGCGAAGCATAAGCTATCACTCTACCCTCCTACATCAACACCGTACCCAAACCCATAAAGGAAGCATCAAGGTAGACCGCAAAATCCTTACCTTCCACGGGCAAGGCCAGAATTGAGCGTGTAAACAAAAGAAGCTTCAGCTTTTGGAAGATCTCCTCATAATCATCCGTCCATTGGAAAGGAACATCCTTTTGAGTAAATATGGTCAAGGATGAAGAAATGATAGCAAAATCCTTCACAAAGCGACGGTAATAACTGGCTAAACTCACAAAACTATGAATTTCAGTAAAAGTAGTGGGCCTCACCCAACCCCTCATAGCCTAAATCTTCTGTGGATCGACCATAATCCCCTCCTTAGACACCATATGGCCTAAGAATGCTACAGAATCCAACCAGAACTCACACTTAGAAAACTTAGCAAATAAACTATGTTTCTTCAACAAACCACGAACGGTACGGAGATGGCTCTCATGCTCCTCTCTACTCTTAGAATAAACTAAGATGTCATCAATAAACACAATCACAAAGGAATCAAGGAACGGTCTAAAGATGTCATTCATAAAAGTCAAAAATACAGTCGGGACATTGGTAAGCTCGAAAGCCATTACTAGAAACTCATAGTGGTCATATCTCGTCCGACATGCTATTCTCGGAATACCCTCCGCCCTAATCTTCAATTGGTGATAGCCCGAACACAAATCAATCGTAGAAAACACAAAAGTACCCTGAAGCTGGTCAAATAAATCATCAATACGAGGCATGGGACATTTGTTCCGGAGAGTGACCTTGTTCAACTGGCGGTAATCAATACACTAGAGCGCCCCAAGGGAAATGCTCGGTCTACTGAATCCCTTGCTTAACAAATCCTATAATTGTTCCTCAAGCTCCCCCAACTCGGCAGGTGCAATCCGATATGGTGGGATGGAAATGGGGCAAGTGCTCGGGAACACGTCGATACAAAAATCAATATCGCGATCGGGTGGCATGCCCGGCAAATCCGACGGCAATACCTCCGCGAACTCGCTCACAATAGGGATAGACCTAATGGATGGATATGCAACTGTCGTATCGCGAACATGCGCCAAATACGCTAAATATCCCTTACTTACTAATTTCTTTGCCCGAATGAAGGAAATGATCTTCTTCGGAGCGGGACTAGGAGTACCTCTCCACTCAAGCCTGGGAATGCCCGGCATGGCTGAAGTAACCGTCTTGGCATGATAGTCGAAGATCGCATGGTAAGGAGAAAGCCAGGACATACCCAATATAGTCAGTCCACCATATCAAGAATCATCAAATCTACTCAAGTGTCGTACCCCATAAAAGTAATCAAAAAAGACTGGTAGACTTAATCAACAACCGGAAAATTCTGATCGGAGTAGACACATGAACAGGTATATCTATGCTATTATAGGGTAAGTCCCAACCAACGGTATGAAATGCAGATATATATGAATAAGTGGATACAGGATCAAATAACATAGATGCTGCTTTATGACAGACAGAAATAGTACCTGAGATCACAACATCTGAAGCCTCTACCTCGGGCCTCCCAGGAAATGAGTAACAATGGGCTCCACCATGCCCAGTCTAGGATCCCCCTATCGCACTCTGAGTACCAGCTCTAGCTAGCTGGGACCCACCTCTAGAACCATGAGAAATACGGCGGCCTAACTGAGCACCACCTCCATAAGAAGTCCTTCCTCGACCACCGGACGATGCAAGAGCCCTCGGCGGTTGATAATCCCTCTTAGGCTGGGGATATCTCCTTGCAACGTACCCAACCTTTCCACAAGAGAAACACGTAAGAGAAGTAGAGTGCTGAAACACGAAAGTTGAAGACCCGGATGAAGAAGCCCTGTCCACTTGTCTAGAGAACAAACTCTCATGAGTTATTTGCCTAGGTGGCTCACTAGAGAAAGTCGGTAATGCTGAATGCATGGGACGACCTGAATAGGAATGAGCTGGCCTCAAAAATTGACCGGCGCTCCTCGTACCAGAACCCCAAGAACTGCCAGTCTGACATGGCCTCTTGTCACCACCACAAAAAGCACGGGCCTTGGCGCCCTTAACAATAGAAGCATAGTCGATAAAGGACTGAAAGGAAGCCCCCATAGACTCCATCTGAAGGCAAGAAATCTATAAAGAACCCACTAGTCCTCCAACAAAGCGCCTAATCCTATCAGCCTCGGTATGGATCAACGGAGTAGAGTATCGGGCCAAATAAAGGAAACGAGTCACACAAGACTTCAAGGACATGCCCCTCTGCTCACGGTGTAAAAACTGCTCCCTACGAGCCTCTCTTAAAGATCGGAGCACATACTTCTCGAGGAAGGCCCGGTAGAATTGAGTCTAAGTCAAAGGAGGAGAACCCTCAGGTCTGCATGCCACAAAATACCTCCACCACCTCTTCGCATCGACGCGAAATTGGTAGGACGCATAATCAACGCCGTAGGTCTCCACTATCCCCATACGGTGCGGCAACTCATGAATATCGAGAATAAACTCATAGGCATCCTCAGACGAAGTACCAGAGAACCTTGGTGGTTCCAACTTCTTGAATCTCCCCACCAAGTACTGATCTACAGCAGTCATAACGATGCCATCCATGGGCCTAATATCCTCACCAGGGTCAGGTATAACATCAATGTGAGGAGCCATAGCTACGGCGGGATGTACGACCCCTGTATGCCCCTGCCCAGTGGTATGCGTCCCTCCACTAGTCTATGAACACCCACCGGGGGTAGTAACACCGACGACCGCCTGCTGCGCATCAAGGTGAAGTGGAATCCTAGCCATTGCATCATACACGGCCTCGTCGGATGTACCTCAGGTTGTGTCCGTGTTGGGGCCACGCCATTCTCTGCAGCCTGGTCTCTACCTGGCTTATACTCGACTTTGGTGATGGAGACCTCTCTCGTCGCTGGCCCACTGTAGATGCTCTGCCCTTGGCTGGGGCAGCCCCACAGCCTCTCGCTCTGCCGCGTCCTCTGACTGTAACATGCCCTCGGGTGCCAGTCGAAGCTACGGTCTCTGGCACCTGACCTCGGGCCATCATAGCTCGAGTCCTCACCATCTGTGAGAGAAGAGATAAGAGGCAGATACTAATTTGATCTTTCTGGACACCAATTTAAATAATGTAGCATGACGGGAAGAAAGAAGGTGAGATTTCCTAAATATCCTATAGCCTCCTGCAGATAAGTACGAAGCTCATCGTACTGATCCACGAGACTCTACTAGACACGCTCTTATACTGAAGACCAGGTAACCTATTGCTCTGATACCAACTTGTCACGACCAATTTAGCCTAGGCCGTGCGGGAACATACCTTCCCACCTCGGTAACCGAACTCTCATCCCAATAACATACCACTACATAAATTGAAGAAAATTAAGTAGCAAAAATAACAGATACGTAAGTCTCACGTATATATAGATAGATAGTAGTAAAAGTGCGAAAGACAGTAAATATCTGCAGGGTCTAGTCTAAATAATACAAGAGCGTTTAGGGAGAGTAATACAATCTGGAAGTACTAAAACAAAATATCTATGTCTCTGGAATAAAAGTAAGACATGTAATGAGAAAGTCTTCAAGGTCAGCGAACGCCATACTCACCCTGGAAACTTACGTAAAAGCAGAAGAATCTCTCAGCCACGGGTCAGAGAAGTAGATATGACCTGGTACTCTCATTCATAAAAGAATGCAACAAGTGCAGGTCAGTACAAACAACAGTACTGGTGGGAATCATCGGCCGACTTAGTATAGTTAACACAATTTAGAAGATAAAGCAGATAAACAAGGAATCTAGCAAGTATAAAACAGTATAATCACAACCAGATATCCATGATCACCTACGTAAAACATCTAAACCCAAATATGTCAAGTCTGAATGTATCCGATCCAATCCAATCACCACAATAGAATCATCACGATCCATCATCATAACATAATCATCACAATCTAATCATCACAACATCTCAATCAAGTCATAACGCAATGTCGTGCAATAATGGTATGACTGCAATGCCATGCCATGCAAATTAGGTGTACACATATACTCTAGACTGAATATCGACGTCTCGGTAGCACAACCCAGCTTGACTCGCGAAGTCTAAGTGCCACTCGTCCCGGATATTTGCCAAACAGACAGACGGGACCCTGGCTAATTGCTCACAGGGGGAGTCTAATCGGTACCACCCTGGGGGACCCGCGGAGTCAATGCACTAACAACGATTTCGGAATAACATCGGAATCGGTCATGCAACAACGATGCTGGAATAGCTCATCGGACATCGGCCATCTCACAGTCACTTGAGTAAAAGAGTCTATCAAATATCAGTTTTCCACAATCAACGTTTCCGGAATTGAACCTCGGACATCGGCCTTCTCACAATCACTCAAGTAAAATAGTTCATCAAAATATAAGTTTGATATATTCAACGATTCCGGAGTGGAACTCCGGACATCAGCCTTTTTACAATCACTCAAATAAAAGAGTTTATCAAATATCAGTTTCGCTCAATCAACGATACCAGATCATCACCGGGTATCAGCCATGCATGAATATGAGAGAATGCATGCAATGCATATGCAAATCGATCAAGTTCAACATCACAAATACCAAAACGAGGTACGCCAACAAGTATCACATCACAATACCAACAATGGGTATTCCAACATATATCAACAAGTCAAGTACCAACAGTGGGTACGCCAACAATATATCCAAGTACAAATACCAGCCACGCATATGTAAATTCTATCCAAATCAAGACAATAAGACAGAAGTCAATAATTCCAACTACACATGGCATCAAGCCAACACAATTGAACAATCAAGTACACATAACCGCAACCGACAAGTCACTTTTTTGCCTCGCCTTCCCTCTAAACCTTAGAACCAAAGTAGTCTAAGAATAATCAAATTCTATATTGGAAATCATGAAGAATGATACAAATATTGATATGATATCAACTAGGTCCATTTTAACCCTAGAAATTGGAAAAACGGGCCCACAAGGGCAAATCGAGAAATTCACGGGCAAATACAAAATCAAGTACTAGGAAATTGTAATCCAACCATTAATTGCTGATTTAGCTCAATAATTAGCCTAGATTTCGATTTCATGCAAAAACCCCAAATTGGGTATAACCCCTAAGTCTCCAAATCCGAAATTCAACGTTAAAAGTGGAAGATCTATGATTAATGAACCTAGATTTGTCAATATCTAACAAAACATCACCAATTTATGGATTAATAATCCTAGGAACAATACTATTCCAAACCCTCTTTCAACTCTACCACATTGGGTTCATTAAGGGAGAAGGGGGAATCTTAACATGATTATGGATTAAAGGAATAATGAAGAAGTGAGTAGGAATTACCTCAAAACCTTTACTCCAAATATCCTTAAGAGTAGTTTCTGCAAGCTCAAATATCGAAATGGGTTAAAATGAGGGTCTAGGGCTTTTTGACACTTCATTAATATTATTAATTGCCCGTCACCCGCTGAAGCGGTACCTGGACCGCCCCAGTGCCACCATCCCAGCGACCACCTGGTCGCTTCAGCGGTAATGAGTAAAAGTCATATACCGCTCCAGCGGCTGGTCTACCGCTACAACGGTGCCGTTACCGCGGTGCTGGTACCGCTAAAGCTGGCACCAGACACCAGAAACTTACTTCAAGATTTTCTTTCGATCCGATTTTTCAACTAATTCCCGAGGCCATCTGCCCTCGTGCCAGACATGTAGTGTCACAGAAAATCGCGCTATGAATGCGCCTACGGCCTCAAAATTCCCAGTTAACCAAGTAAACACCTGGTGGCTTAATTCCAAATTTCCATCCCAAGTCCCGAAATGCACCCAAGTGCATTGGAAACCGAACCAAACACATCCAAAAATTATAAAAAAACCCTTCGGACCTCTCGAAATTGACAGAATTTTGAAATAGGTTCGTTTGCCCAAAAGTCAACTTTTGGTCAATCATTTTTCACTTTAAGCTTATCTTTTCACCAAAGTTGCTCAAATTCGGTCTAGGCACCCTGGGAAGCATATCAGCGGTCCTCTCATGTCAAATGCGAGCTAATCAATCCATAGGAATGGGAAAAAATGGTGAGCGAACTATAACGACCAAACGGGTCGTTACATTAGATACAGTTGAACCGATGCTCGTCCTTGAGCGAAGAAAAGATGGAAAGCATGGAAATACCTAAATCAGTGAACAACTGGGGATGTCGGCTACGCAAATCAGACTCAGTCTGCTAAGTACCCTCTCCCATAGGGCGGTGCTTCCATTGCACCTTTACAGAACCAATCTCCTTTGACCTCAACTTCCGAACCTGCCTATCCAAGATCGCGATAGACTCCTCCTCATAAGTCAAATTCTCATCAAGCAATATGGAATCCCAACGAAAAATGTAGGTACCGTCGGCATGGTATTTCATCAGCATCGAAACATGAAAGACTGGATGAACTCCCGCCAAGCCTGGCTGCAATGCTAACTCATAAGCTACATCGCCGATACAATCCATGATTTAAAACGGGCCAATGTACCTGGGGTTCAACTTGCCCCTCTTACCAAACCTCATAACACCCTTCATGGGTGAAACCTTCAATAGAACCTATTCACCAATAGCAAACTTCGAATCCCGAAACATTCGGTCCGCATACATCTTTTGCCGACTCTGAGCTGCCACAAGCCTGACCTGAATAATTCTTACTCAACCAAGGGACTCTCTTAATTGTTTTGTGCTTCTAGGTCCAGCCTCGAACCCATCAAACCAACCAATCGGAGATCTACACCTCCTACCATATAAAGCCTCAAAAGGGGCCATACCAATACTCGAATGATAACTGTTGTTTTATGCAAACTCAACCAAAGGCAAGTGCTGATCCCAATGACCACAACAGTCAGTAACACATGCTCTCAATATATCCTCAAGCACCGAAATGGTCTGCTCGGACTGGCCATCGGTCTGGGGATGGAAAGCTATACTAATGTCCAATCAGGTACCCAGCTCCTCATAAAATGCTCTCCAGAATCGGGAAGTGAAGATAGTACCCCGATCAGATATAACAGAAATAGAGATCCTATGTAATCTCAAAATATCCTGAATATACATCTTGGCTAACTTCTCCGCAGTATAGGCATCCTGAACCGGAACAAAGTGAGCGGACTTAGTCAATCGATCCACTATCACCCAAATAGAATCAAACTTGCCAAGGGTCTTTGGAAGACCCGTGAAAAAATCCATGGTAATCCTCTTCCACTTCCACTCGGGAATGGGCATCCTCTAAAGCACCCCGTCGGGTCGCTGGTGCTCATACTTCACCTGTTGACAATTTCCATACTTATCCCAAAAATCAACTATATCTCTCTTCATACGGTGCCACCAATAGTGTTGCCTCAAGTCACGGTACCTCTTAGTTGCTCCCGGATGAATGGAATAGCGAGAGCTATAGGCCTCAGATAAGATCAACTGAATCAGATCACCAACACGAGGAACGTACACGCTTCCTCTAATCCTCAGAATGCCCTCAGAATCAATCATGGCCTTCTTGGCCTGACCTTTCGACACCTTATCTTGGATCTTGCCCAACTGAAAATCCTCAAACTGATGAGCCTTAATCCGATCCAATAATTATTGTCTCGCCTCTATACAAGCTAAAGTCCTGCCCGGGGCGGAGATGTCGAGACAGACGAAACTATTAGCCAGAGTTTAAACCTCCATCACCAACGGACGCTCAAAAATAATTAATCGAGCTAAACTCCCTATACTCACTGCCTTGCAACTCAAGGAATCAGCTACCATATTGGCTTTACCAGGGTGATATAGAATAGAGATGTCATAGTCCTTTAGGAGCTCCATCCATCGGCGCTGCCTGGAATTAAGATCTCTCTGGGTAAACACATGCTGAAGGCTACGATGAAAGGTAAAAACCTCACAATGAACACCGTACAAGTAATGACTCCAAAGCTTCAAAGCAAAGACTACAGCTAACAACTCCAAATCATAGGTAGGGTAATTCTTCTCGTGAACTTTTAACTGGCGGGAAGCATAAGCTATCACTCTACCTTTCTGCATCAACACCGTACCAAAACCCATACGGGAAGCATCACAATAAACCGCAAAATCCTTACCTACCACATGCAAGGCTAGGATCGAGGCAGTAGTTAAAAGAAGCTCAAGGTTTTGCAAGCTCTCCTCGCAATCATCTGTCCACTGGAAAGGAACATCTTTTTGAGTCAATCTGGTCAAGGATGAAGAAATGATAGCAAAATCCTTCACAAAGCGACGGTAATAACTGGCAAAACCCACAAAACTATGAATTTCAGTAATAGTAGTGGGCCTCACCCAACCCTTCACAGCCTCAATATTCTGTGGATCAACCATAATCCCCTCCTTAGACACCATATAGCCCAAGAATACTACAGACTCCAACCAGAACTCACACTTAGAAAACTTAGCAAACAAACTATTTTTCTTCAACAAACCGAGAACGGTACGGAGATGGCTCATGCTCATCTCTACTCTTGGAACACACCAAGATGTCATCAATAAACACAATCACAAAAAAATCAAGGAACGGCCTAAATATGCCATTCATCAAAGTCATAAATGCAGTTGGAGCATTGGTAGGCTCGAAAGACATCACTAGAAACTCATAGTGGCCATATCTCGTCCGAAATGCTATTTTTTGAATATCCTCCGCCCTAATCATCAACGGGTGATAGCCGGAACACAAATCAATCTTAGAAAACACCGAAGCACCCTGAAGCTGGTCAAACAGATCATCAATACAAGGCATGGGGAAATTGTTCCGGATAGTGACCTTGTTCAACTGGCGGTAATCAATACACATTCTCATGGTCCCATTTTTTTTCTTCACAAATAACACTAGAGCACCCCAAGGGAGATCCTCGGTCTACTGAACCCCTTGCTTAACAAATCCTGTAATTGTTCCTTAAGCTCCCTCCACTCGACAGGTGCCATTTGATATGGTGGGATGGAAATGGGGCAAGTGCCCGGGTCCACGTCGATACAGAAATCAATGTCGCGAACGGGTGGCGCACCCGGTAAATCTGATGGAAATACCTTCGCGAACTCGCTCACAATAGGGATAGACTCAAGGGGTGGAGATGCAACTGTTGTATCCCGAACATGCGCCAAATACGCTAAACACCCCTTACTTACTAACTTCTTTGCCCCAAGGAAGGAAATGATCTTCTTCAGAGCGAGACTATGAGCACCTCTCCATTCAAGCCAAGGAATGCCCAACTTGGCTAAAGTGATTGTCTTGGCATGCCAATCCAAGATTGCATGGTAAGGAGAATGCCAGAACAGACTCAATATAATATCAAAGTCCACCGTATCAAGAATCATCAAATCTACCCAGTGTCGTACCCCTTAAAAGTAAACAAACAAGACCGGTAGAATCGATCAACAACCCCAGGATCTCTGACCGGAGTAGACACATGAACAGTTATATCTATTCTATCACAGGACAAATCCCAACCAAAGGCTTGAAATGCCGATACATACGAATAAGTGGATCCAGGATCAAATAACATAGATGTTGCTCTATGACGGACATAAATTGTACCTGATGTCATAGCATCTGAGGCCTCTACCTCGGGCCTACCAAGAAATGAGTAACAATGGGCTCCCCCCCCCCCCCCCCACCCAGTCTGGGATTCCCCTCTAGCACTCTGAGTACCACCTCTAGCTGGCTGGGACCTACCTCTAGCAGTATGGGAAGTATCGCGGCCTCACTGAGCACCGCCTCTATGAGAAGCCCCTCCTTGACCATTAGATGATATAGGAGTCCTTGGCAACTAATAATCCCGCCTAGGATGGAGATATCTCCTAGAAACATGCTCAACCTCTCCACAAGAGAAAAAGGTAAGAGGAGTCGAGTGCTGAAACACGGAAGCTGAAGACCCGGTTGAAGAAGCCTTGTCCACTGGTCTAGAGAACAAACTCTCAGGAGCACTCTGCCTAGGTGGCTCACTAGAGAAAGTCTGTAATACTGAATGCACGGGACGAACTGAATAGGATGAGGTGGCCTCGAACACTGACCGGCGCTCCTCGTACCAGAACCCAATGAACTGCTAGTCTGACATGGCCTCATGTCACCACCACAAAAAGCACGAGCCTTGGCGCCCTCAACCATAGAAACATGGTCGATAATGGACTGGAAGGAAGCCCCCATAGACTCCATCTTAAGATAAGGAATCTATAGACAACCCACCAATCCTCCAATAAGGCGCCGAATCTTATTAGCCTCGGTAGGGATCAACGGAGTAGAGTATCGGCCTAAATAGAGGAAACGAGTCACATAAGATTCCAAGGACATGCCCCTCTGCTCAAGGTATAAAAACCGCTCCTTACGAACCTCTCTCGAAGACCGGGGCACATACTTCTCAAGGAAGACCCGGTAGAACTGAATCCAAGTCAAAGGAGGAGAACCCTCAGTTTGCACGCCACGAAATATCCCCACCACATCTTCGTGTCGCCGTGAAACTGGTAGGATAGATAATCAATGCCGTGGATCTCCACTATCCCCATACGATGCAGTAAGTCATGCATATCAAGAATAAACTCATAGGCATCCTTAGACGAAGTACTAAAGAACCTCGGTGGTTGAAACTTCCTAATCTCCCTACCAGGTCCTGATCCATAGAAGTGATAACGGCGCTATCCATGGGCCTAATATCCTCACCAGGGGCGGGTATAGCATCAATACGAGGAGCCATAGCTGTGGCGGGATGTGCTGCCCATGTATGCCCCTACTCAGCTGTTTGCTCCCCTCTCCTAGTCTGTGAACCCCCGCCGGGAGTTGTAATACCGGCGGCCACCTGCTGGGTATCAAGCTGACATAGAATCCTGGCCATAGTGTTAGGCATGGCCTAGTTGGAAGTAACCTCATGTTGTGTTCGTGCTAGGGCCACGCCATCCTCTGTGGCCTGGTCTTTACCTCAGGAGATGGAGACCTGTCTCGTCATTGGCCCACTTCAGGAGCTCTACCCCAGGCTGGGGCAGCCCCGCAGCCTCTCGTTTTGCTGTGTCCTCGGACTGTAGCACGCCCTGGGGTGCCAGCTGTCGCTGCGGGCTCTGGCACCTAACCTCGAGCCATCGTAACTCGATTCCCCACAATTTGTGAGAGAAGAGATAAGAGTCAGATACCAATCTGATCTTTTTAGATAATAATTGGAATAAAGTAGCACGACGGGAAGAAAGAAGGTGAGATTTCCTAAATGTCCTATAGCCTCCCACAGATAAGTACGGAGCTCATCGTACTGATCCATGAGACTCTAATAGACACACTCTTGTATTGAAGACCGGGTAATCTATGGTTCTGCTACCAACTTGTAACGACCCATTTATCCTAGGCCGTGTGGGCACTCACCTTCCCACCTCGATAAACGAACCCTCATCCCAACAACGTACCAATAAATAAATTGAAGAAAATTAAGTAGTGAAAATAACATATATGTAAGTCTCACGTATATATAGATAGATAGTAGTAAAAGTGCGAAAGACCGTAAATACCCCCAGGGTCTAGTCTAAATAATACAAGAGCATCTAGGGAGAATAATAAAATGTGGAAGTAGTAATACAAAATGTCTATGTCTCTGGAATAAAAGTAAGACATGTAATGAGAAAGTCTTCAAGGTCAGCGAACGCCATACTCACCCTGGAAACTTGAGTGGAAGCTGAAGAATCGCTCAACCACGGGTCAGAGAAGTAGATCCGACTTGGTACTCTACATTCAGAAAAGAATGCAGCAAGTGCAGGTCAGTACAAACAACAGTACTAGTAGGCATCATTGGCCGACTAAGTATAGCTAACACAATTCAGAAGATAAAGCTGATAAACAAGGAATCTAGCAAGTATAAGACAATATAATCACAACCAGATATCTATCATCACCTATGTAAAGCATCTAACCCCAAATCTGTCAAGTCCGAATATATTCGATCCAATCCAATCACCACAATAGAATTATCATGATCCATCATCATAACATAATCATCACAACATCTCAATCAAGTTATAATGCAATGCAGTCCTATAATGGTATCAATGCAATGCCATGCCATGCAAATGAGGTGTACACATATACTTCGGACGTAAATATCGTCGTCTCGGTAGCACAACCCAGCGAGACTCGTGAAGTCTAAGTGCCACCCGTCCTAGATCTTTGGCCAACAGACAGACAGGACCTTTTCTAATTGCTCACAAGGGGAATCTCGCCGGTACCACCCAGGGGGGCCCACGGAGTCCATGCACTAACAACAATTTCGGAATAACATTGGAATCGACCATGCAATAACGATGCCGAAATAGCTCATAGGACATCGGCCATCTCGCAGTCACTCGAGTAAAAAAGCCTGTCAAATATCATTTTTACACAATCAACGATACCAGAATTGAACCTCGAACATCGGCCTTCTCATAATCACTCAAGAAAAATAGTCAATCGAAATATGAGTTTCATATAATCAACGATTCCGGAACGGATATTTGGACATCGGCCTTTTTACAATCACTCAAATAAAAGAGTTTATCAAATATCTATCACGACTCACCCCGTGGACCACGACTAGTACCCGAACTGGACACCCGTATACGAACCTGTTAAAATATAATCAAACTGAATCTATGAACAATATGGAAAGTTGCAAAAGAACTCCAACGGTTCATAACGTCATCATATATGTATATTCAGATAAACTGTCTCCTGAGGAGTCACAACTGATCAAATCATAAAATGATACGCAAGCCGACAAGGCTACCACTACACATCAACATCATGTCATATGCAAGCCGACAAGGCTGCCACTACAGACGGACATCATATCATAGCACATCGGATAGACACAGCTGAACAGAACTTATACACAACCCACACATATGTCTACAGACCTCTAAGAGTATCGATAGCGAAATATGACGGGACAGGGCCCCGCTGTACCCCTGGATAAACATATACATATACATCATAAGATCTGAACCAAAGGTCTAGACTCCGGAACAACGGAGCTATCCAAAACAGCTGAGTAGAAGTCCTATGCTGAAGGGTCACCAAACTGACTATCGGTACCTGCAGTCATGAAACACAACCCCCCCCCCCCCCCTCTCCCCGAAGAAAAGGGGGTCAGTACGGAATATGTACTGAGTATATAAAGCATGAAATACAGTAGAGAAGATCATAACTGAAATAGGGAGTACAGAAGACAAGTACAATGTTCAGAATACCAAAACACTTGGCCTTTTGAAACATAAATCATGCATGTCAATATCATATATCATACCCAGCCCATTATGGGACTCGGTGAACATGGTCGCCACCCCGTCTTTGGCGCCATAACACAACATAACTCCATAAACACATCATAACGCCATAACACAGCATAACTCCATAAACATAGCATAACTCCATAAACACAGCATAACGCCATAACACAGCATAACTCCATAAGCACAGCATAACGCCATAACATAGCATAACTCCAGTATATATATATATATATATATATATATATCATATTCCGGCCCTCTAGTGAGGGACTCGGTGAACAATGTAGTGAGACTGTGCACGATAACATACCCAGCCCGGGACTCGGTGAAAGACATATTGAGGCATGCACGAGTAGAGTAGTGAGCAACCATATGCAATTTAAAACATTATCAAGACTCAAACAGAATAAGAAGAAGGGATTAACACCTCAGTATCAATAGCGACAATCGTATCAAATATCCCCCGAATGTCATCATACATAATATCAAAAGAGCCTTAGGAATCATAGACATATGCCAATATAGTATGAAATAGCTTATAGAAGTCAAGGGCGTTAGCTATCGTGGAGTTTCTAAGGATAGGAGCTTATATATATCGACTACTATCCAATGTATAGAAAACTGAAGAGGGAAGCTCAATCATTTTAAGAGTTCAAACATCAAGAAGTGAATAAGAATCATGAATCACGCTCGAAACTTATGAATAGAATTACCCCAAAGCTCATATCATTCGTCACTTAAATCTAAGACATGCCAAAATAAAGAAGGGATAGCTTTACATACCTGTTAATGACTAATCGCAAAACCGTTCGCTTCGTTGCCCCTTTAGCTTATTTAATATAAAAGTAACGCTATCGTTAGTACTATACTTTCTAATTCATAATTCCGCAGCTCATCGCTTATAGAACTTTTTCTTTAACTCATACTTTCTCGTTTAGGGTTTTTCATTAGTTAAGGACTTAACGAAAATCGGGCAGCATTTCCCCTATATATTCTCCTAACCCGAATTTCCAATTGTCCTCCTGTTATCACAGAAATACCAAAAATAGAGATATACATGCAAAATTCTTACAATTCAGCCCATAACAATTTTACCAATCCGATAACCCTTTTTAATCCTTTTCAACTCACAATTTCGTATAACAACGATTTCATGCAATTTCTTACTTCCAATTTCATCCAATCGAATTTTAATCCTTCCATTACAACACTACTAATACAATTATGCCACAAAAAAGAGAAAATCTTACCTTAATTTTCTCGGAGGAATTTCTACACTTAATTGCTCCAATTTCACAATTTCTTCTTCCTCAATTTAACATCCAATGTTGATATCACCTCCTTGAACTTGTAATTCACCTTGGCACTTAATCAAAACAAGAAACAAAAAAAAAATTCCCAACAACCATGGCTGGCCGAGAGTTGGCAGCCATGGCAACGTTCTTTCCTTTCTTTTCCTTGAACTAGTTTTTTTGCAAAATGAATATGAATTGCAAATTTTGTCCTTGACACCACTATATATATGGTTGGCCATTGATATACATGTGCCCCCTCCCTTGTGACTCATCAAAATTAATTTTTTCAATTGTTTTTTTTTTGGTGGGGCCCACTTCTATTAATTAAATTAATTAATTTTAATTAATCACTAATGTTTACTTAATAATCTAATCACAACTAATTAGCCCCTAATCTCTAATAATATTTCTACACTAAATAAAATTTATAAACAATTTGTGTACTAATTAAAATTGAAAATTAAAAGTTCCTATTTCATGTCCGAAAACAATCCCGTCTTTAAATTGAGTCGATTTGCTTGTGAATAATTCGACGTATAAAAATACGGGGTATAACATCCTTCCCCCCTTTAGAACATTCGTCCTCGAATGTTAAACTGGTCCTGAACTCCTAATACTTTTCTCAAGTGTTCTTTTATTTAATTATGCCCTTCACATACCTCTTCCATTGGTCGATTCGCTTTAATTCATTATAATGCATTCTAGGTCTTTAAATAGTCGTTCCCGTAATATTCCCTCCTTCTGTTGCTTCTCAAGGTAAGTATTCCACGTCACTGCCTTTACTCTCCTCTTTACTTCGCAGTCGGTTGTCAGTTGTGTTGCGGGCTCTTCTGCTGAAATCTTACTCTGTCGCTTGTGCGCTAGTCCAAACTCGACTCCTTCTTTTTCCTATAGTTACTCCCTTAGGATGATGTACCGTTCACTTCACTTTACCTTCTTATCTTTAAACAAGATCTTGTAACGGGCAGACATCGCTCATCGGTTTATTATATTTTGCAATTCTTAGAGTATTTCGTACCTCCGATATTTTTACACCCCTTACAGACTCTACGGATAAAATGAAATTTCCTATAGGGTAACATTCTTGTACTCCAATATCCTTGTTTTACTCCGCTGTGATTGTCCGTATTCTGAAATCCTCAGCATCATGTGTCACTTTCTGACTTCGTTTTAAAGGTCTTTAACTATCACTTGGTTTTACTTCTTAATCTCGATCTTTAGGGTTGGCTATCAAATAGCGCTGGAGTTTCCTCATTTTATAACTTTACATAGCTGCTCTGTGGTCTGACTATCATTAACTGGTATAATTCTGAAAGAATTTCTTTTGATTTGACATATAAATTCACTGTCATCCAATAACCCGCTTGTTCTGATCGTCTCGCTTAAACCATTTCCCTTAATCCAACTTATAACACTTTAGGCATATTATCTCATGTCGTTTCTTTATCTTTTACTTCAAACTCTTTTATTGCCCCTTTACTCAGATTTTGCTCTTAGTCCCCCTTTCACGCATCAGAATATGCGTAAGTGCTCAAATCAGCCCGGAAAATACCTTAGCGTCGTTCCACTAGTCTTTATGCTTTACCTTGTATTCTTCTCTTGTACCTTAACTAAGGTATCGGGGCCCAGCTATGGCTTTTTCCCTCAGTACTAATTATATCTCTGTAGTTTTCCCTCAAACCATCTTACACCTTTCTTTGATGTATCTAAAATATCGCAACCGCATTGTTGTTACTAAATTCTTACTCTTCTTATCAAGTACTCGCTTGGTCTCATTCTTAGCGTACAAATATTCGTAGGTTGCATAACTGTTCTTGTACAACTTGTATAGAGTATATCAAATCTTAGTCATAGTTTTCCCTTTTCCTGGTTTATTCTGCTCTACATATCTTATTGTACTAAAACTCACTTGCTGTCTATTTTGTCATACTCCTCTCCTTTTCTTTCTCCTTTTATACTTATGTGTCACAATATCATTGGCCAATAACTTTGTTGCCAACGTCTTAACTTCTAATCCAGTATAGCCTTGCTATCCCATATAATATCTTTTAAGTTAATAGTTACCATTCTCTTGTCGTATTCTTTATTTTTATAAGCATTCACCTTCTGATGTCATATTATCCAAGGTCTTTACCAATAATTCTCAGCACTGTCTCAAATACCATCTTGACTTCTATCCATTTATTGCTAGCCTTCAAATCTCACTAACTTGTTTCAGCAAGGGATCTCACTTAAAGTTTAAGTATTCACATTAAATGTATTGCAGTGTCGGTTGTTTTCATCTTACACTTACATCTCTCTCATCCGCTTCCCCCCTTTTGGTTGTACCTACATCATTATCTATTTATATTCTACTCTATGTCCCCATTTCCCATTTCCAAATTCATATGATTCTTTTCCAATAAAGTTGGTATACTGCACCATATCCATGTCTTCCTTTATATCATCTATAATTTAGATTACCCATGTATGAAACTCCAACACAATCACGACGCGATGAGAACTCTCGATATATAGTACAAAATCTTATCTGATGGTTGGTCCCCGAGTAATGTAATTAATGTAGCAATTTATCTGAAGCCACATTCATTCAAATCAGTAATTAGCTAATGCTTATAGTCGTTTCAAATTCTCCATTCGGTAGCCCTTATATTCTAATGATAAGTGTCCCAAGCTTTCTTAAAACACTATCTTTATCCCAACGGATATCACCTGTTTCCTCTAATAACCTCACAATACATCAGTTGTTTCGCAAATCTACAATCCTTGTCCTTTAAGGATTTCACTATTTCTGAGGTGAAGTCACATACACGCAATGCTCCTTTATGCCTCATGCTCTTTCACCCTTGTTGTATACCCAACGCTAACTTCTGACTTACTCAAAATCATATCAAATTCGTTTTAATAGTGGTTTGTCTTACCACCTTCTCGTCGTACTACACCTTAAGTTCGTAGCTATATATTTCCTTTTATCCCATACTCATACTCAATTAATTACGTTTTTCCTAGGTGTTTCCTTTTGAATTATCTTATCATTTCTCCAATCTATGTCCATCTTTTATTTTGTGCACGAGGAATCTCATGCTACTCCCGTATCCTTCGGAAAACACTACATCTACAGAACTCCTTTCTCATTTTCAAATTATATTCTGTTCATCCCTATTTGTTCTTATCATACTAGTCATTTCTGGCATTCATTCTGTCTCGTTGCTCATCTTCCCTTAGTTCGGTCTTTCACAATTCTGTCGCTTATATTACTCGTTGTTTTAGCCATACATGTCACAACGCATCGCTAAACTGTAATCCCACTCGCTTTCTTCTTATCTCCCTCTTTCTATTAACTCTTCTCTCCCTGTGCTCGCTTTTACTTTCATTACCACTTGACTTCTATTCTGAACTTTCCCTATATGACTTGTAGGTCTTTCTTATTCATTCTACATATGCTTTTTCCTTTTCACACTAATCACATCATATCCTTTAGTTACTTCCTTGCTAGGCTTTACTCATTACTATAACAATCCTTATGGTATTCACATTACATCCTGTTCGTAATCCATCCTATAACGTAACACTCCTTAACCTTATTCACGATTCATACTATGTTTTAATTACACTCTGTGGACTAGGCGTACTTAACCCTTCACCCTTTCTGATCGATCTTACCTTTACTATCTCACAAGCTGTCTTATCAATACCTTCATAATTTGTCATAACTCTTCCTCCTCTGTATTTTTATCTCAATCATACTACTACTCCTTTTAACTGTAAACTCATCGTAATTTATCCCTACTTATCGGTTACTCGATACCTCAATAAAACGTTCTGTTAAGATTTTCCACCATTCCACATCATCCCTTAGTGTCATAAGCTTTTTCCAATATATCCTAGCATCTCATCAACAACGCACAAAACACATGATCCTAGATAGCCCACAAGTTTGAGTTTTCCTTTCACAAATTCTATTTCCAATTAGTTTATTAAAACTAATAAACTCAAGAACATGATGAAATGCTACCTCGACAACACAAGAACACTCCCACTCCAAGGTTACGTGACCGTGAAGCGTCCCCCGAAACTACAAAAGAAGAACTAGAATCCAACAAGCACCACGACACTTTTATTGCTTAATTCACACAGTTTACCCTCAGATTTTTTTTGGGTCATGAAATAACTATTTAGTTCACAACCTACTTGCTGTGGGCTTTGTACCCTTCCAATAAAGTGAAACTTGATTGCTGGACATTTTTTCCCTTCAACGTGAGCCTTTTTCTAAGGTAAAATGTGGTTGGAAAGTATTCTGGTTCGTTCAAATGAATTCCAAACTTTGCTACTCATATATGCTTTTTGGAAATAACATTTTCCAAATAAGAATGGTGCCTCTTACTGATGACATGGAGGGTACCTCTTAAAGCTTTAGTCCAACATAATAAATTTACCCTGTCGGTATCAACATTCAAGACATATTATGAACTTATATCTCATTCTCTTCTTTTTCCTATTTCTGGGAAAATTTGGGCAGAGTTTCCTCTGTACTTCTTACTATCCCAAAACCTATGCGCAGGAAATACCAACAATGCCTCACAGGGCCAACATATATACGCATATATCATATCGTATCACAGCCACACAGGGCTCCCAATTTCATGTAAAAGTATAAAGTTGTCGGAACTTACCTCACATATCGCACCTCGAGGCGTACCTGATCCTTTAACGATCTGTCCTGTTATACCTTCCTATGTACCTCCCCTTTCATTCTTCAACTTTACATGTTAATCATACCACACTATTCTTACCTTATCCGACATGCCTCTCTCGCACCGTTACTTACCTGTGTACTTTATAACTTCCAATATTGTCATTCACTCCCTTCTGTTGATGTCGTTCTTCAGCTGAAATCAAAGGTTAGTATAAGGAATTTCATTTCCTATGGCTGGGATCTATCACACGATCTTAGATATGAAAGAAAGGTAACATCCTAAATGTCTTGTAGCTTCCTATTTATAGATGTGGTGCACAACACACCGATAAACAAGACTCTACTAGACACGGTCTGTAGACACTCCGAGTAGACTGAACCAAAGGTCTAGACTCCGGAACAACGGAGCAATCCAAAACAACTGAGTAGAAGTCCTATGCTGAAGGGTCACCAAACTGACTATCGGTACCTGCAGTCATGAAACGCATCCCCCCCCCCCCCCCCCGAAGAAAGAGGGTCAGTACGGAATATGTACCGAGTATATAAATCATGAAATACAGCAGAGAAGATCATAACTGAAATAGGGAGTACAGAAGACAAGTACAATGTTCAGAATACCAAAACACTTGCCCTTTTGAAACATAAATCATGCATGTCAATATCATATATCATACCCGGCCCATTATGGGACTCGGTGAACATGGTCACCACCCCGTCTTTGGCGCCATAACACAATATAACTCCATAAACACATCATAACGCCATAACACAGCATAACTCCATAAACACAGCATAACGCCATAACACAGCATAACCTCATAAACACAGCATAACGCCATGACACAGCATAACTCCATAAACACAGCATAACGCCATAACACAGCATAACTCCAGTATATATATATATATATATATATCATATTCCGGCCCTCTAGTGAGGGACTCGGTGAACAATGTAGTGAGACTGTGCACGATAACATACCCAGCCCGGGACTCGGTGAAAGACATATTGAGGCATGCACGAGTAGAGTAGTGAGCAACCATATGCAATTTAAAACATTATCAAGACTCAAACAGAATAAGATGAAGGGATTAACACCTCAGTATCAATAGCGACAATCATATCAAATATCCCCCGAACGTCATCATACATAATATCAAAAGAGCCTTAGGAATCATAGACATATGCCAATATAGTATGAAATAGCTTATATAAGTCAAGGGCATTAGCTATCGTAGAGTTTCTAAGGATAGGAGCTTATATATATCGACTACTATCCAATGTATAGAAACCTGAAGAGGGAAGCTCAATCATTTTAAGAGTTCTAACATCAATAAGTGAATAAGAATCATGAATCACGCTCGAAACTTATGAATAGAATTACCCCAAAGCTCATATCATTCGTCACTTAAGAAAGAAAGAAGGGACGACTTTACATACCTGTTAACGACTAATCGCAAAACCATTCGCTTCGTCGCCCCTTTAGCCTATTTAATATAAAAGTAACGCTATCGTTCGTACTATACTTTCTAATTCGTAATTCCGCAGCTCATCGTTTATAGAACTTTTTCTTTAACTCATACTTTCTCGTTTAGGGTTTTTCATTAGTTATGGACTTAACGAAAATCGGGCAGCATTTCCCCTATATATTCGCCTAACCCGAATTTCCAATTATCCTCATGTTATCACAGAAATAACAACAATAGAGATATACATACAAATTCTTACAATTCAGCCCATAACAATTCTAACAATCCGATAACCCTTTTTAATCCTTTTCAACTCACAATTTCGTATAACAACGATTTCATGCAATTTCTTACTTCCAATTTCATCCAATCCAATTTTAATCCTTCCGTTACAACACTACTAATACAATTATGCCACAAAATAAGAAAATCTTACCTTAATTTTCTCAGAGGAATTTCTACAGTTAATTGCTCCAATTTCACAATTTCTTCTTCCTCAATTTAACATGCAATGTTGCTATCACCTTCTTGAACTTGTAATTCACCTTGGCACTTAATCAAACCAAGAAACCAAAAACAAAATCCCAACAACCATGGATGGCCGAGAGTTGGCAGCCATGACAATGTTCTTTCCTTTCTTTTCCTTGAACTAGTTTTTTTGCAAAATGAATATGAATTGCAAATTTTGTCCTTGACGCCACTATATATATGGTTGGCCATTGATATACACGTGCCCCATCCCTTGTGACTCATCAAAATTAATTTGTTCAATTGTTTTTTTTTCCAGGTGGGGCCCACTTCTATTAATTAAATTAATTAATTTTAATTAATCACGAATGTTTACTTAATAATCTAATCACAATTAATTAGCCCCTAATCTCTAATAATATTTCTGCACTAAATAAAATTTATAAACAATTTGTGTACTAATTAAAATTGAAAATTAAAAGTTCCTAATTCATGTCCGAAAACAATCCCGTCTTTAAATTGAGTCGATTTGCTTGCGAATAATTCGACGTATAAAAATACGGGGTATAAAAATATCAGTTTTGCTCAATCAACGATACCAGATCATCACCGAGTATTGGCCATGCATGAATATGAGAGAATGCGTATAATGCATATGTAAATCAATCAAGCTCAATATCACAAGTGCCACAACGGGGTAAGCCAACAAGTATCACATCACAATACCAATAGTAGGTATGCCAACATATATCAAAAAGTCAAGTACCAACAGTGGGTACGCCAACAATATATCTGAGTACAAATACTAACCACGGGTATGTCAATTCTATCCAAATCAAGATGGCAAGAAAGAAGGCGATAATTAACAACTACACATGGCAACCGCTACAGCGGCAGGGCTACCACTCCAGCGGTGCTGCTGCCGCGGTGCTGGTGCCGCCAAAGCAGGCACCAGACTCCAGAAACTTACTCCAAGATTTCCATTCGATCCGATTTTCTGACTAATTCCCGAGGCCATCTGCTCACATACAAAACATATAGCCCCAAATAAAAATATACTATGAACGCACCTGTGGCCTCAGAATTCCCAACGGAGGTCTCCTTGATCGAGTCAACCCTCGGTGCCTTAATTTCAAATTTCCATCCCAAGTCTCGAAATGCACCCAAGTGCATTTGGATCTGAACAAAACACACCCACAAATTCTAAACAACCCTTCGGACTTCTAGGAATCAATGAAATTTAGAAAAAAAGGTTCGTTTGCCCAAAAGTTAACTTTGGGTCAACCGTTTTTCACTTTAAGCCTATATTTTCACCGAAGTTGTCCGAATTCGGTCTAGGCACCCTGGGAAGCATATCAGCGGTCCCCTCAGGTCAAAAGCAAGCTAATCAATGCTCGGGAACAGGCAAAAACGCGGAAAGAACTATAACGACCAAACGGGTCGTTGCACTGTAAAAGTCATACGGTCCGTAAAAGAGACTGTAGATTGGTGAAAGAGATTCATCTGTGTTCGCAGAGTATTCTACAGTGGAGTTCTATGGTTCGTAAAACATTTACGGTCCGTAAAACCCATCATGGATTTGGGACAGAAAGTTTGGGAACTGAAGCAACTGTTTTACAATTCAAGTTGCGGTCCGTAAAATTTTTACGGTCCGTAGGTTGTATCGTAAAACAGGAACATAGAGTCTTCAATGCAACAAGGGACATCTATGATGTAGATTTACGATCCGTAGAATTTCTACGATCCGTGAATCTATCCGTATATATGCCTTCTCTGTAATCAGTTACCCAAAATTCCCCAATGACTCGTATTCATTCAAGACTTATTATTACACATGACACCCCATTATTTTGCCCGTATCTTGTCGGGGTTACTCAAACTTCACCCTAATCTACACTTTTTCTTATTCAAGCATTTTATCGAACAGTTGGTGGGCATAACGAATTGTTATATCAATTAAGACATTGACACTCGAAATTCCCACCAACCCAATGGGGGTTTCGAATTTTTGTCCCCATGAGTCCTATGTTAAGCACAACACAACCAAATCCCAGCCCCACTAATTTCAAGAATCTATCCCCCATACAATAGAGTTACAAGATTTCACACAACAAGGTCATTGAGACAAATAGGCATTCGTCCTTCTCACTAATATGCAACTTTAGAGAAAAACGAAGGTATGAGAGAATCAACAAACCTCGTAGGGACGTGGATGATCAAATAGACACAAAGACTACAACAATTTGTTTTTTGAATTTTATTGCTTCTTGCTTCAACTCAGCGGCTGCTAAGGGTTTGTGCTTGGCGGTGTTGTGGTGAGGAGTGGTGGGTATTGTGTATGAAAGGAATCTGTAACAGATGATTGTGGGGAGTGAGAAGGGGAGTAAATTTAGGGATAGGATTTGGTGGTCGTCGTGTATGAGAAGGAGAGGGAGTTGTGATGTTTTAATTTGAGTTGAAGACTAAGAAACAAACAGGCGAGGTCTTATTTTTCTTTTACACCCTTGCCGTTTTTCACTTTTTAAACTTATCTGGCCCTTTACGCTATCAATCTACACCCGTAGAAATTATACGGGGCGTAGATATTGACGTAAATCTGCAACGGTGATTTGATCTGACGGTCCTTGATTTACGCTTCTATATACGGTCCGTATAAATTATACGATTCGTATGTGTTGGTGTAAATCAAGAACAAAAAGAGTCTTTTACCTGGCTCATATTCTACGCTTCTATCTACGGACCGTAAAAGTTATAAGGACCGTAGATTTTGGCGTAAATCATCAACAAAGGACCATCTTATCACTTGCTCAATCTACACTTCCATCTACGGACCTTAAAATATTTACGGACCGTAGATTCTGATGTAGATCAACTCCAGTTTCTACACTTTGCATCCTGCACCAAAACAAACGTTACCCTATATGATTCAACACAAATAGAAAATAGACATTACACTTGGGTTGCCTCCCAAGAAGCGCTTGATTTAATGACGCAACATGAGGGTGGTACCAATCTATTCTTGGTCGGGACTCGCTGAGTCCGCATTCATTCCCAGGTGATTCAAAAGGTATCGATCAACGATTCTATCTCCAACGACCATCCCATGGTAGTGCTTCACCCTCTACCCATTCGCCTTAAATGTCTGTGTTTCATCTCCGGACTTCAACTCAATCGCCCTATGGGGTGAAACACTTACTATCTCAAATGGACCAAACCACCTTGACTTTAGCTTACCCGGTAGCAGTTTCAATCGAGAGTTAAACAGCAAGACAGGATCACCCTTATAGAATTCCCGCTTTAGGATTTTCTTATCATGATACTGCTTCATCCTCTCTTTATAAAGTGTTGCACTTTCATATTCCTAGTAACAGAATTCATCCATCTCATTGAGTTGAAACAACCTGAGTTTGGTCGCCTCTTCCCAATCCATGTTTAGTTTCTTCAAGGCCCATATAGCCTTATGTTCAAGTTCAACCGACAACTGACAAGCATTTCCGAAAGTGAGCTTGAAGTGTAAAGTCCCAATCGGAGTCTTAAAAGGAGTCCGTTACGCCCATAGGGCATCATCAAGCTTGCAGGCCCAATCAGTTCTATTTGCATTCACTGTTTTAGCTAGAATAGTCTTGATCTCCCGATTGGAGATTTCAACTTGCCCACTTGTCAGAGGATGATAAGGTGTTGCCACCCTATGTTTTACGCCGTACTTCTCCATCAATCCCGCGAAAGCTCTATTGCAAAAGTGGGAACCACCATTAGTGATTATAGCCCTCGGAGTACAAAATCAAGTAAATATGTTCTTCTTGAGGAACCCCATGACAATCTTGGGCTCATTGTTAGGTAAAGCCACCGCTTCTACCCATTTCAACACATATTCCACAGCAACCAAGATATACTTCATGCCACCAGAACTCACTAAGGGCCCATAAATTCAATCCCCCATACATCGAACACCTCTACCTCCATCACAAAATTCATAGGCATCTTTTGCCTTCTGCCTATGCTTCCTTGCCGCAGACACTGATCACAAGACCGCACTAATAGATTTGCATCATGAAAGATAGTCGGCCAGTAGTAACCGCATTCAAGAACTTTAGTAGCAGTCCAATTACCACTATGATGACCCCTAACAGGAGAGTCATGGCATGCCTTCAGAATCGCTATCACTTCACTTTCGGGAACACAATATCGAATGATATTGTCAGCGCATGTTCTGAACAAGTAAGGCTCATCCCAATAGTATTGACGAGAATCCCACTAGAACTTCATCTTTTGGTATGCTTTGATATCTTCTGGAATAATGCCTGTCACCAAATAATTGGCAATGTCTACATACCACGGTGCCACCTCCATTGAAACAGCCAACACCCACTCATCTGGAAACGCATCATCGATATCTACCTCATCCAAAAGTCTCCTAGCTTCTTCAAGCCAATAAAGATGGTCAGCAACCTGATTCTCAGTTCCCTTGCGGTCTTTCACCTCAAAGTCAAACTCTTGCAGCAATAGAACCTGTCGGATCAGTCGCGGATTTTCTTCCTTTTTCGCCACAAGGTATCTCAATGCTACATGATCATTGTATACCACGACTTTAGGCCCAAACAAATAGGCTCAAACCTTCTCTAAAGCACAAACAATTACAAGCAGCTCTTGCTCCATCACTGTGTAATTCATCTGAGCAGCATTCACTGTTCTGCTTGCATAACAGATCAGGTGCATAATTTTATTGTGACTCTGGATAAGCACAGCACCTATCGCGTAGCATCACACATCAATTCAAAAGGCAAGGACCAATCAGGAGTAACAATAACGGGAGCAGTAGTGAGGCGCTCCTTTAATTCATCAAACGCCTTTCGACACTTTTCATCAAACACAAACTTAGCCTCTGTTCTAAGAAGCTTGCACATCAGGTTAGCAATCTTAGAGAAATCTTTGATGAAGCGCCTGTAGAACCCATCATGTCCCAAGAAACTTCGGACACCTTTGACTGAGATAGGTGGAGGAAGTTTTGTAATCATATCTATCTTCGCTTGATCGACCTCAATTCCTTTTTCAGAGATTTTGTGACCGAGGACGATCCCTTCATTTACCATAAAGTGGTACTTCTCCCAATTCAGCACGAGATTTGTCTCCTCACATCTTTTTAGCACTTGACCAAGATGGCCAAGACAATCATCAAACGAAATGCCCGGAATAGAGAAATCATCCATGAACACTTCCAAGAAGTCTTCTACCATGTCAGAAAAGATCGACACCATGCACCTCTGAAAAGTGGCTGGTGCATTACATAACCCAAAGGGCATTCGGCTGAACGCAAACATCCCATAAGGATAAGTAAAAGTCGTCTTCTCTTGATCTTCTAAGGGAATGTTGATCTGATTGTAGCCATAGTATCCATCTAAGAAGCAATAGTAAGACCTCCCAACCAGCCTATCCAGCATCTGATCTATTAACGGCATGGGAAAGTGGTCTTTAGAAGTGGCAGTATTCAGCTTCCTATAGTCCATGCACACATGCCATCCAGTAACAGTATGAGTGGGAATCATCTCATTCTTTGCATTAGGCACCACAGTGATACCTTCTTTTCTTGGGAACATATTGAACAGGACTCACCCACTTACTGTCTATAATCGGATACACTACGCCCTCATCTAAGCACTTTATTATCTCCTTTTTCACGACTTCATGCATATGCTCATTCAATCTCTTTTGATGCTCCACACTTGGCTTGTTATCCTCCTCCAACTGGATTTTATGTTCACCGATCCCAGAAGGAATTCCCCGAATATCTACTATTGTCCAACCAATGGCACGCTTATATTTACGCAATACCTCTAAAAGTCGCACAATCTGCTCCTTAGTCAGTAGGGCTGAAACAATCACTGACAATGTATTGTTCGGACTAAGGAACTCATACTTCGAGTGTGATGGGAGCTGCTTAAGCCTAACTTCGGTGGTTCAATGATCGAAGGCTTTGCTGGAGGAGTTGTTTTATTTTTTAGATCAAGATTCAATTTCTTTGGGTGGTAAGAATATGAACCCAACCCAACAAGCGAATTAATCGTCTCCACATAACCCTTCATGGCATCAGCATCAAAGTTTACAAGAATACCAGCTAAAGCTTCACCCAAACTTTCTTCTTCCATCTTGAAGTTCATTGCTTCATCAATAAAATTAAAATAATCAATCAAAGAAATGCTCTCATAAGCACTTGGTAACTTCATCCCCTTGCTTGCCCGAAAAATAACTTCCTCATCATTGACTCGGAACTTGATTTCATTCTTCGCCAAATCCATCAGAGCTCTACCCGCAGCAAGGAAAGGTCTCCCCAGAATAATAGGAATGTCCCAATCAACAGCACATTCAAGGATCACAAAATATGCAGGCAACATAAATGTACCAACCCGCACAAGAACATCATCAACCACGCCAATAGGCTTCTTAATATATCTATTAGCCATCTGCAACCTCATAGTAGTCAGCCTTGGCATCCCCAAACCTAGTTGCTTGTATATAGAAAGTGGCATCAAGTCAATACTTTCCCCATTATCACACAAAGCACGAGCAAAATCATGGTGCCTAACAGAACCAGAAATGGTGAACACCCCAGGATCTCCCTTTTTCTGAACAGTAGTTGTTGAAATGATGGAACTCACAGTGTGAGTCAAACTCACGGTTTCATGTTGCACCGTTTTCTTCTTGGTCAGCAGGTCCTTCAAATATTTAGCAAAGCCGGGCATCTCCTTCACAGCTTCCAGGAAAGGAAAATTTAGAGACAACTGCTTCAGCTAATCATAAAATTTTTTGAACTTAGCATCTTCCTTCTTCTTAACTAACCTCTGTGGAAAGGGAGGTTTAGCTTTGAAAAGCAGCGTTAAAGGGCCGAGAGCCCCTTTCATAGTTTGCTTGCTCTGGTCATCAGCCTCCTTCAAAATCTCTAGAATATCAGTAACCTTCTCGTCAGTAGGATTCTCATCAACAATAATTGGTGCGTCAGACTGCACCTCTTCCTCTTCATCAATCGGCTCGAGCTCAACAACCTTCTTTTCAGCACCTTAGAGTATTTTACCACTCCGAGTACTAACGGAAAAAACCCAATCTACACCACCTCCCCCATTTTTCGGATTTGGAATAGTCTCACTAGGAAGTCCTCCATTTTTAGGAGGGTGTTGCTCTTTAGAAATGTCACGGATCTGTGACTCGAGCTTCTGAATAGTTGTTGTATGGGAACCCACTATCTCTGCTAGCCTAGATAATGTTCTTTCAGACTTGGATTGATTTTCCAGAACCTTCTAAAGCATTGCTTCAACCCTCGAACTACCTTGCTCTGTTGATTGCCCTTTTAATGGTATATAAGGATTGGCCTTATTCCCAAAATTGTTGTTGTTGTTATAGCTGCCTTGGTTCATACCACCATAATTATTATTGTAGTTCCAGAGTTATTGTTGTTGTAAGTGCCCTGACCCTGCTGAGGTCTCCATTGATTCTGATTCTTGTAACAGCCTTTGTAGTTCTACCTTTGATAACCCCCTTGAGAATTATTCACATAGTTAGCATTTTCATCCTGCATAGGAGGTCCCTCGTGAAATGGACCCTCTTGGGTTTAGTACATCCCTTTCGATATACCTGAATCATCCTCACAAACGTTTACCTTCTTAATCTAGGTCTCATTAAACTTCTTGGTTAGCAAGAAAATATTCATTGCAAGTTCAGCCAATGTTTGCTGGGTATCTTGGTTTTCCTTTACCATATTCTTTATCATGACACTACCATAAGGCACAATATCAGCATTGTTTTTGTGCCAAGCCTTATTATGCGTAGTCAGCCTATCAAGTATATTGGTCACTCTGCAGTAAGATTTATTCATAAAACAACCATCAACTACATTGTTTGCAATTGATTGTGTCACTGGATCTAGCCCTCGATAGAACTTCTCCATTAATATATTCTCCGGAAAACCATGATTTGGGATTTTTTTCAAATACTCCTTAAATCTCTCCCAAGCTTCATATAATTATTCTCCTGGTCGCTGCATAAATTCATAGATCTTGTCATGAATCTCAGCCTTCTTGCTAGAAGGGTACCACTTCTTGAGAAAGACTACTACCATCTCTGCCCATGTAGTAATAGAAATCTGGGACAGCTTTACGAACCATGCTCTTGCATCTCAAGCTAAGGAATATTTGAATAGCCTCAGCTGAATAGCATCTTATGAAATGTTGTTTTGGATGTGATTATCACACATATCCACAAAATTCGGCAAATGACGTTGAGGGTCATTGTCGGTAGAGTTCTGAAAGTAGCCCTCAACTAGTATAGAGAGGAATCAATCTTGACGCTTGCAGCTTCAACCCGAGGATGAATAATAGCAGATGCATAATCCTTCTCAGGAACAAGATCAGCGAAAACATTCTCGTCATCTAATTCATTCGTCTGATTATTCAATCGACCCCCTGGTTACCATCTCGTTGGTTTTGTTTATTATGATTCATGTTCACCTGGTTTACAAGGAATAGTAAACAAGGTGTGCAGGAATAAGAAAAAGACTTCAATCAAAGCAAACACTATTTAGTAATTTCAAAACCGTATTCCCCAGCAACGGCGCCAAAATTTGATACGCTCAAGTTACACTTAAATTAGCGTAAAGCGGATGATGTCAAATATAGTAACCGAACAAGGTTGGGGTAAAATCCCATAGGGGATATTGTGTGAAAAAGTTACTAAATTCGTAGAATGCTTAATTTAGGTCTAATGTCTTAATCTGATGATGTTTGTAAAAGTTGGTTGTTATTGACTAATAGCTAACTAAGTGATTTGGATTGTAATTTATGGTAAAAGAAACCAAGGTTGTGTCCCCGTTATATAAGGTGTATGATCATGGTATTGATCTTGATATACTTCTAATTAATAATTATATGAATGCACTTAACCTCTATATGAATCTCTACTATTTCCCAATAACTAAAGATTATCTCTTTCTATGATTTTCCCAATATAAGAAAGTAACTATGATGAACGGTTAATTATGCCAAGTAAATTCGTCTTATTCCTAAGTGAATTTATTAAACTATGTTTAAAGCTTTGAGTTGTTGTTATTTATTCTTACCAACCCTAATGGTTTTCCCAAACAAATCAAGATTTATGGCATTAATCAATGTTTGCAACCATTAATAATGAATGAAGAATAAATAAACCCTAATAATTCATTATGTGTTTATCAATCACAAAACACCCATCATTGGGTTCACAACCCTACTAAGGAAATTTAGCTACTCATAGAAGAAGAAGAAGAACAATAAGAAATAATTGAGATCATAATGCTTACGAATGATTGCTTGGAATTGAAGAGAAATTAATTGCAAGTGTTTGTAATCCCAAAAAGCTTCAAAAAGTATGAGTATTTAGTACTAAGGAAATAAAACTGAAATCTGGTGAATTGTAGCCTACAAGAAACCTACATCAGGTATTTATAAGTGTCTAAATCGTGCAAAATACGTTTGAAAAAATTGCCCCCATCGGACCAATGTACGGACCGTAAATATTATACGATCCGTAGAATGGGTGAATGGTCTCTGTATAATATTCTTCGGTCGCTAGATATACGTTCCAATTTTACAGATCGTAATATTATACGGTCCGTGCAAATGGACCGTAAAATCTTCTTACCTTTGAAACTTCGCTGGAACCACTGTACGGTGGGATCTACAGATCGTAAATAATGTACGGTTTGTACTTCTGCCTTGCCTTCCTTCTTCAAGTCTGAGGCCTTTCTGTTATGCATCGACGGTAGTATTGATGGACCGTAAATATTATACGGTCCATATGTTGCTCCGTACAAGTCAGGCTTTAGTTGTTTTTTCTTTCTTTGAACATCTTTTTAAACCATTTTCCACGACTTGCTCCAAAATACATTGAATACCTGCAACACATCACAAACACATCAAAAAGACCAAGACTTGCTAAAAAAACAAGTAAAACTTATAGCCAAAAAGCATCGAATGTGCCAAAATTCCACGGCACATCAGGGTGGCGTATCATTTTGACTAACTACTTTCCTTTTCATTGTGTGAGGTACCAATGAAACAAACACAGAAAGCAAAGCTTAAGGACGAAGTAAAAAGATCGGATGCTTAGAGATTCAGATGAAGACTAGAAGAGTATGGGATTTGGGCCCAAAGCCGACAAAGCTAAACTTTCTTCCCTTCTTTAATTTTGTATAAAATATGCTTATTTTATATGTTTACATTCACTTTGTATGAACATGCTTTTTGTTGTAAATATTTGTATAGATATCGAACCCTTATAAGTTGGAACCTAGGATTCAGGTAGAAAATATTTGTATAGATATCGAACCGTTATAAGTTGGAACCTAGGATTTAGGTAGACGATATTTCAAATTGTACCCGAACGATAAAAGAGTTGTATTCCATTTTATTAAAGTAACCAAAAGTGACAGAATGTTTTCTTGTACAAAAAGTTGATCTTCTTTGAATATATCTTTAAAAGTACATTTCATAATTTGAGAAACTTAAGAAAAGAAAGTGAAAAGAAATATTTGGGCTCGACGCAACTTAATGAATTCAGATGAATGGGATTTCTTTCAAAAGCCCGAGTTTGGGAACATAGTTCTGAGGATATGGTTGACCAAAGAGATAAAATATGGATAATGTATGAATTAATAAAGACTACACATATATGTATACATATGTATTTTCTTACAAACAAACACATGGCGTTAGTTTAAGACGGGGCACACCCGATATTACTATCCTTATAAGTAAAAGGACAAACTATTTTTACCCCGATATTTTAAATCTGAACTCGAAGTACCCTTACTTACAGGGGATTTCTTTAACTCTTTTAAAGCCAAAATGATATTCCATGACAGTATTTTTATACGGAAAACTAAACAAAGAATAAGCAGTTCATACAAAATCACACGTTGAAGCTCGAAGGTCAACCGTATGCTACAGATCCTTAGTACTAGGGCGCTTAACACCTTCCATAGGGGATCACCAGAACCCTTACCTAGAACTCTGGATTACGAAGGATTTTTTACTGTATTTGAATAAACCTTTCACCACTAGTTTTCCTAATTTCCTAAAAATTAGGTGGCGACTCTTTTTCAAAACAAGTCTAAAAGAGCACCAACAAACTCGTAGTAGCTTTCCGAGCGCTAACTTTTCCTGCAAAATGCAAACCATAACAGATGGAGACTCTACTGGGGACTTTTAGGTTCTAACCATAAAGGTTTCCATATAATGTGGTTATTCATACAAACTCCTTATGTGTTTACTTTCTTGTATATATAAACTATCATTTGCATGCATATCATATGTTCCGCTTTAACCCAACTAGGGGTCAGCTTGTAAGTTAAATAAAAACCTAAACACGATGTGTCTTGTGCCTACGAGAATTTTTTTTTGGACCACTTAATAGAGCCTAAGTGTTAAATGATCAAAGCTTTAGTATAGGAGGGTAGACTATTAAGTAAAGCCTTAAGCAACAGAATAGTATAGTTTAAAGGTAATATTGAATTAATCCTAGTTCTAGAGGCCTTTAGTAGTTTTCATTTGGTTGAAGGAAATAAAGGGTTGAGAATGCTTCGGGGAAGTAAAGGGAAGGTCAAGGTACAGAACGGGATGATGACCAGTCCTGCCTAGCCTCTTTTTTACTAAAGAAGAAGGTCTAGGAAAGGGTTTGGGGGTGATGACCCACCCTGCTACTTCTTCTTTTGGACTTTGAAGTCATTTTTCCCCTGAGTTTCATTTCTACGACCATGGGACCCACAAAGGACCTTTATTTGATTATAAAGAGGCTATAATACCTTGGATGGATTTTGTTAAAACTGTGACACTAAAATAAACCTAGATTAATCAAATAGGATCCTTTAGGGTTATGTTTGGCTAAAGACAGGTCAGAATAATCTATTTGAAGACTCTAAATTAATTTGGTTCTAAAAATCAAGTTGTCTCATCTTTAGGATAGTAGGGTTCTCCTACATTTCATGCAAACCCTAATTTTCTAACCTAGCCGCCATCGGAGGGATGGCCATTCCGGCCACTGGTCAGTCATCTCATGCGACTGACCAGGTCCCTAGCACACACTCACAAATGGAGATTACTAACACTACGCCTATGAATCCCATGCAAAACCCTAACCCTACATCAAACTTAACTTTGAAAGCTATTACGTATTGCAATGGAGTGCCAGTATTGCGTTGGAAGCATAAGGAGATAGAATAAATAGAGATCATGCAAAAGCAACAATATGGTGTCATTGGTAAGTTTTCGTTTGGATGGCCTGAAATAGAGGAACTAAGAACCATAATTCCAATGCAATGTGGGATTAAAAGTCAATGTGAGATTGGTTTATTTCGACATAGACATGTTTTGATTAGATTATCACGTTTGGAGGATTTCATAAATCTGTGTTCTAAAGGATTTTATTATATTAAGTCGAGGGATGGTTATACATATCGAATGAGGCCATTAATATATGATACAAATTTTAAGATCGATGAATAAACCTCTAGAGTTATTACTTGGATCTCCTTTCCAGATTTGATGCCAACTTTTTTTGGAAAAGAGTCTCTTTTTTCACTTGCTTCTACAGTTGGCACACCTTTGCATGTAGATAAGGCAACTAAATATATAACAAGACCTAGTTGTGCTCGATTTAAGGTCTTGGTAGATCTGTTAGGAGATCTCCCATCGTTTGTGAATATGGAGATTGAAGATGATGAAACACAGAAAATTAGGGTGGACAAGGTGAAGATCAGATATGATAATTTTCCTAAGTATTGTTGTGAAAGAAAATTACAAGGTCATAATGAAGAAGATTGTTGGAACTTACATCCGGAATTAGCTTATCATGATGAAGCGGTTATCAATATGGAGAATCAAGAAAAAGGGAATGAAGAGATAGAGAATGTGGTTGCTCAGGAAGCTACTGTCAAAGAGAAATCATCTCATGTTAGTAAAGGCAAACAAATCATGACAAATGAGTCCACACAAGATGTTAATTAGGTACAAAGAAGAAAGAATAATCATTATAATAAGAGAAGATTTAATGTTGGATTATTAGCTAGTGGAAGGGTGCTTGGAGATCCGGGAAATTGGAATATTATCAAGGACAATAGAATTATGGAGATGGCCTCTTCAAAAGTTATGGAGCAAAACACATGAAAAATCAGCACAAAGAACAACACACAACTAAAGTAAGGATCCACAAAAAATTTTATTCTTTGCAGATTGAAGATCAGACCATGCAGGTCAACAATGAAAAGGATGGTGAAAAACAGGATGAGATAGTGGAAGTGAATACATCAAAAGTACTTCTTGATGGGATTGAGAAAAGTTTTGCAGGTCAAGAAAACTTAGAGAAATGAGTGGTTGATTTGGAGGATAATGCAACTATAGTGTCCTAAGAAGGTACTGATAAAGCAGCTGTGGAACTGTCTGATAGCCAAACAAATAAGTGTTTTATAAGGGGAGAGACAAATGATATGGATGGTCATGCTAAGCAAGATGAAGAGGCAGCTGTCATGCAAGGCCAAACTAAAGATGTGGCTTCTGCATATTTACTGAGGAATGATGCAGATATAGTAGAGATTTTGATTAAATGACATCTAAGAAGGATGATGGTAGCATGCCTCCTTTTGAGGAAGTTCACACAAATGAAGTGAATGGACAAGGTAATGATCACGTGCAGGAACAAGTAATATAGGTTGTAGCTTAGCCAAGTGTAGATGCTGATAATTCAGAGTTGGTGGAGCAAGTACAGATGAATTCTACAATGCAGATTGTGGAGAAAACGGTAGATCACTTTGATATGGAAGAGTGTGGGGGTGGTAACATAGATGAAAAAAGATTTAATGCTTATTCCACAAGATCAGTACATTAAAAAAATGAAGGGAAATTCTCCTATGAGAGAGCTGCATGCATGATTTGGTTTCTCATAGCATTGAGGAAGTTTTTAAACTAGGCTCAGAATGTAAGAAAACTGTAGATGATTATTGTGAAGTTGATGCTGTAAACACAGTTTTAAAACAAGTTACAAAGGAGGATGGCTTGTCACCTATTGCATAGGTGAAGAGTTCAAGAAAGTCAAAAAAGTAAGGGAATCAAGAAGCATTGCCAATAAGGGTGCTGCTAAAGAGGGGTGCTAAGACAAATGTTAAATCATGATGAAAGCATTATTTTGGAATATTAGATCTGTGAGAACTCAAAAATATTTTCATAGAGTTCAAATGCTGCATAGGCATCACAAATTCTTTTTGATAGCATTAATGGAACCTTTCCAACATGTTAGGTAGATTCATCAGTACAGGAGAAGACTGGGAATGCCATATGCCAATGTCAACTGTAATGGTAAAATTTGGTTCTTTGTGAATGATAATATTGATATGGAGATTTTTGAGAATACTAAGCAGCAGGTTACCATTAAGTTGAGATTTATATCTATGAATAAATCTATGATTGTCACTATGGTTTATGCTAAGTGTGACAATACATAGAGGTTAAATCTGTGGGATAATCTATATTTTCAGACTGCCAATATATCTCTTCCTTGGTTGATTGGTGGGGATTTTAATGTTATGTTGAATGAGGAGGAAAAAATTGGAGGTTTGCTAGCTTATCCACAAGAATATGAAGATTTTGCATTTTGCATTAACTTGTATGAATTATCAGAAGTCAATTACAAGGATAGTCCTTTTACTTGGTGGAATGGTAGAACAGATAGAAAATGCTTTTTTAAAATATTGGATAGGATGTTATCAAATGAGTTGTTTCTGAATTGGTTTGGACATTTAGAGGTTGATCACTTATCCAGAACTGGATCAGACCATGCCCCTATGTTGTAATCATGTGGTGATCAAGTGCAGCAATTTGTTAAACCTTTCAGATTTTTAAAATTCTAGACCACTCATGAGGAGTTTCAAGATGTAGTGAATCAGCATTAGCAATCAGATGGTACTCTTGATGTTTTTCTTTCCTTTAAGCTGAAAATGAATAAGGTTAAAACTGATTTACCACAATCGAGTAAGCAGGCTTTTGGGGACATTTTCAAGTAGCTATGTATTAGAGAAGATATTGTTAGAGTTAAGGAGCAATTATTTGAAGAAGATCCCTTAGAAGTGAATAAAATGGTCTTGCAAAGAGCACAAGCTGAATTGAAAAAGTATCTGCACTCTGACGAAGACTATTGGAGGCAAAAATCTGGTTATGACTGTTTTTCTGAAGGTGATAGGAATACTAATTTTTTCATAATATTGCGAATGGTAGGAGGAAGAGAACACAGATTGGTAGAATTCAAAATGCTGATGGAAATTGGATTGAGAGTATAGATAACATTGTTGCAAAAACAACTTTCTTTTATCAGAAACAGTTGTCACAAAAGGATGAAAGTGATGATTTTGCTCTTTTGTATCATATTCCTGCAATGGTTACTCAGGAGGATAATGAAACTATTTGTAGCACGCCAACCATAGAAGAGGTGAAATGGGCAGTTTTTGAATTGGCAAGTGACAGTGCAAGTGGTTCTGATGGATTGACAGGTACTTTCTACCAATCCTGTTGGGAAACTGTTGGTTCAGATGTCTTCAAGGTGGTAACAGCTTTCTATGAAGGTCATACTTTTCCAAAATCCATAACACACACTAATCTAGTGTTGTTGGCCAAGAAGAATGTAATTGAGACCTTCTCTTATATGAGGCCTATTAGTCTGAGCAATTTATTAACAAGGTCCTATCTAGGGTGACTCATAATAAGTTGGAGAAGGTGTTTCCTATATTGATTTCTTCCAATCAATCAGGATTTTTCAAAGGAAGGAACATTATTGAGAATGTTTTATTGACACAAGAAATTGTGTCAGACATTAGATTGAGAGCGAAACCAGCAAATATAGTCATTAAGCTTAATATGACTAAAGCATATGATAAATTATCATGGTTATTTCTAACCAGGGTTCTAAGGAGAATGGGTTTTGCTGAACAATGTATTGATATAATCTAGACATTGATAGCTAATAATTGGTATTAAGTCCTCATCAATGGGAAGGCCGATGATTTTTCCATTCAACTAGGGTTGTTAAACAAGGGGATCCACTGACTCCTGCATTGTTCATTTTGTCTGCAAAAGCACTTTTAAGGTCATTGAATTCTTTATTTCTGAAAGAGGAGTTCAAGAGCTATGGGATGCCTAAATGGAGTGTCAATCTCAATCATCTTGCTTATGCAGATGATACCATTATCTTTTCTTTTGCAGATTCCACCTCTTTACAGCTAGTCGTGAAGACTTTGAAGGACTATGAAGCAATATCTGGTCAGCTAATCAATGATAGAAAAAGTTCATTCTACATGTTCTCTAAGGTGGATAACAGTATTGTTCAACAAGTGGCTGCTATCACTGGTTTCTCTAGAGGTTCATTCCCTTTCATGTATCTTGGATGTTCCATATCTCATGCAAGGAAGAGGAAATCATATTTCTCAGAAATGATCAAGAAAGTCAAAGATAAGTTACAAACATGGAAGGGCAAATTATTATTTCCTGTGGTAAGGCAGTCTTGATCAACAGTGTCCTGCAGAGTATTCCAATACACCTGTTATCAGCCATAAAGCCTCCTAAATGTACTATTAAGGAGATTCATCAGATTTTTGCTAAATTTTTCTAGTGTAATAAAGAGGACATCAAGTCAAGGCATTGGGCTGCATGGTTGAAAATGTTCTTACCTAAGGAGGAATGTGGATTGGGTTTTAGATCTTTATTGGATGTGTCTAAGGCTTTATGTGCAAAATTATGATGGAGATTTAGAACATCTAATAACATTATGGGTGTCACGACCCAACCCCGTAGGCCATGACTGGTGCCCGAGTTGGACACCCGTATACACACCTGTTAGCCATATGACCAATCAACACAAACATAACATGGAACGTATGAAGGCCAAAGCATAGTCTCGGAGCTGTCACATAAATGTATAAATATGTGCCGCAACCGGTCGTCTGGGGAGTCACAACTTTCAACATATAATGCAGTACGTAAGCCGATAAGGCTGTCATAACATGTGGGAACGCCCCAACTATATATACATACACAAGCCGACAAGGCAGCAACTACGAAACAATAACACAAGTAAGCCAACAAAGCTGCTATCACAACATGACAAAATATGCAAGCCGGCAAGGCTGCTACAACGATAGCACACGCATACTGATCATACACACAACTGATCACACCTGAATACAACCCACATACATGTCTACAGACCTCTAAGAGTTTCAACAGTGAAATATGAAGGGGCAGGGCCCCGTCGTACCCTTAGACAACATATACATATATTTAGATAAAAAAGGATCTATTCCAAATCTGGGCTCCGGAACAACGGAGCACTCCAAGATAGCAGAAGGGAAGTCCTAAGCTGGCGGCTCACCAAAGCGAGTATCTGTACCCGTGGGCATGAAACGCAGCCCCTGAGGAAAGGGGGTCAGTACGGAATATGTACTGAGCATGTAAAGCGGGATATACAGTAAAAGGAGCATATCTGAAATAAGGAGTACAGGAAACAAGTACAATGTTCAGAATACCAAAACACTTGCCTTTGAAACATAATCATGCTTGTCAATATCATATATCATATACATATATACCGTACCCGGCCCTCTAGTGAGGGACTCGGTGAATAAAGTCATCATATGCCCTCCTGGCCGCCATAATATGTCATTATATCATCATATCATCATATCATCATCTCATCATCATCTCATCATATCATCATATATATATACCGTACCCGGCCCTCTAGTGAGGGACTCGGTGAATAAAGTCATCATATGCCCTCCTGGCCGCCATAACATGTCATTATATCATCATATCATCTCATCATCATCTCATCATCATCTCATCATCATCTCATCATATCATCATATATATATATACCGTACCCGGCCCTCTAGTGAGGGACTCAGTGAACAATGCAGTGAAACCGTGCACGATAACATACCCGGCCCGGGACTCGGTGAAAGATATATTGAGGCATGCACGAGCCGAGTAGTGAGAAACCATATACAGTTTTAAACATTATCAAGACTCAATAGAATAATCAAAACGAACTATCATTTGCAAATTCAAATAATAATCATATCAAGTACCTTCGGATGTCCCTGTGGATTTTATCAAAATGGAACTTTGAAATCATATGTACATATCAAAATAATAATAAATCAAATTCTAAGAATCAAGAACATTAGCTATCCTAGTGGCTCTAAGAATAAGAACTTCTTTGGAACCATATACATATCGTCTATTCGTTTTGTAAGGATCATGCCAAAAAAAGAAAGAGGTGTTAACTTTACATACCTTTGGCGTTTATTCGTAACACAACACGTATACGCTGCCCAAAGTTTCAAACTATATTAAGACGTCAAGAATTATGGTTAAGCTACGGGGAGATTCAAAACGTTTCCCAACGTTAGCAACTCCTTTCTAGACAATTTGGACGACGGTTTCCTTACATCCCAAACTAATTACATACTAGTCAAGCTAACGCCAATAATTATACGTTTAAGTACTATATCGATGCTATTCAAGACATGATGCAAGAATCACTCCGAACAGCCCGCACAACATTCCAAACAGTCCACGCAATATTCCAAACAGCCAACATTCACAATATTCAATAATGATTCACATACGACTACTACGTCTTCAAGTTATTCCTAATAGTCTGTAACCTTAACGTTTTCATGTAACCAACTTTATAACAGCCCAACCAACATACAACACAATGCATAATCTTAATTATCATCAATCTTCCAAGCTCAATAAGAACAACAACGACACATCAAAAACAACCCCTAACTTTCACACAAAAGATGCTCGGAATTCTTGCAAACGCTTACGAACATACTAAGCAAACCACATACGATTCTTATACATTATTTCATATCGTCTTTTCATATAATTTCAGTGAGATACGACCAGCAGCCACACGACAACTACATCATCAATTCATATGCAAATAAGCTACATTATCATCACTACAATCCTTACAACAACCCACAAACAATTTTAGCTCCAACTCTAACCATTAAATACCTTCATTTCCATCATAAAATTCATGACAACAACAATCAAAATACCAAGTAAAATTAGTTCACCACCTTCTACACAAAACAGTCTCTACACGGCTTCAACCATGCTTCAACATCAACAGACATAATTTCATGGATTCAATTTATTTTCATATCAACATAATTTCACCTTTAACTTTCTAATTATTTTCATTCTTTTAATATGTAATTTATGATAGCAACAACCATAATTACTAAATAAAATCAGTCCACCCATTTCAACTAAAACAGTCCCTACAGCCACATTAGCATTCCAACACCAACATTCATGTTCACCAAGTTACAACCATACTTCAACATCAACACATGTAATGCAATGGATATTATCATGCTCCAACATCAACACACCTAATTGCATGGATTCAATTTACATTTGCACATTTACAACACGTCCAAATCCTTACTAAAAACGTGTAAAAAGATGATCAATTCTTACCTTAACAATCTAACTTCTCAACTTGGCTAGAATTTGATGACTTGAACTAATACTTGTTCTTGTTGCTCAAATTGATACTCCACGTTGCTATGCACCTTCCTAAGGGTTGAAACACCTTGGAATTTTTTATTTTTTTTAATCAAAATGGAGAGCTCAAATCTGGCCGTGAGCTTATAAGAGCTTGCATGGCATGTTCATGGTTTCTCCTTCACTTGAAACATAATGGTGAATGTGTAGAACACTTTAGGGACTTAATGGTAAGAAATAAAAATAGAAGGGCTTGCCGTGCTTGGTGGTGGAACTGCCATGGCTGGCCGTGGCTCTCTCTCCCCTTCACTTGGTGAAAATGAGAGCTTCTCTCTCTAAGTTCACTTTGTGGGGTTGGGAAATGAGTTGTGGCTGAAGCATGGTCAACAAAGTAGACCATTTTTCTGCTCAAGATAGTCTTACACGTTCCCCCAACTAAAGCATGGGCAAAAATCTGATTTGGTCATGTGACAGTGGGGCCCACACGGCCACTAGTGCATAATTAGTGAATATTTAAGTCTTAATCCCCACTTAATAATCCAATCATGGTTAATTAATCCCTAATCTCCATTAATATGTTTACACTAAGTAAAATTTATAAAAAAATTTATGTTCTAATAAAAATTGAAAAATTAAGGATTTCTATTCCGTGTCCGGGAAGGGTTCCGTCTTTAACTCGCGTTGATTCTTTTATGAATAACTCGACGTATAAAATACGGGGTATAACATTCTTCCCCCCCCCCCCCCCCCCCTCTAGAACATTCGTCCTCGAATGTTGAATTGGTCCCGTAAGGTTCTATAAGAATTTTTGGAAAGGTTTCCCTTATCGTCATAACATATAGTCTTATCAGACAATCAATATAATCAAGTGGGGAGTTTAAGTTACCTGTAGGCGTAGGGACAAGTAAGGATACTTGTTCTTCATCTCTTCCTTAGCTTCCCAGGTCATCTCTTCCCTATTGCTGTTTCGCCATAATACTTTGACGAAAGCCACGTCCTTAGTTCGCAACCTCCTAACCTGTCGATCAAGTAAGGCTATAGGCTACTCCTCGTAGGATAACTCCTCTGTCACCTGGATATCATCTACGGGAAATACTCTGGAAGGATCACCTACACATTTGTGAAGCATTGACATGTGAAAGACTGGATGTACGACTTCCAAATCAGCCGGTAGGTCAACTCGTAGGCAACCTGGCCTACTCTACGGACAATCTGATAGGGCCCAATGTATCTCGGGCTTAGTTTCCCTTTCCTGCCAAATCTCATAACACCCTTCATGGGTGACACCTTCAGGAACACCCAGTCACCAACCTGAAACTCTAAGTGTCGACATCGATTATCTGCATATGATTTCTACCAAATCTGGGCCGCCAGTAATCTCTCCTGAATAAGCTTCACTTTATCAACAGCCTGCTGAATCATATCTGATCCTATCAACTTGGTCTCACCAACATCAAACCAGCCAATAGGTGATCTGCACTTCATCCCATACAAGGCCTCATACGGTGCCATCTGAATACTCGAATGGTTGCTGTTATTATAGGCGAACTCAATAAGTGGCAAATGATCATCCCAGCTACCCCGGAAATCAATAGCACAGGCCCGTAACATATCTTGTAGTGTCTGAATGGTACGCTCGGCCTGTCCATCAGTCTGAGGGTGAAATGCTGTGCTGAGACTCACTTGTGTCCCCAATCCCTCCTGGAAAGATCTCCAGAAGTTAGCTGTGAACCGGGCTCCTCTGTCACAGATAATAGCCGTGGGAACCCCGTGAAGTCTCACTATCTCCTTAAGGTAGAACCTGACATAATCCTCAGCTGAATATGTAGTCCTGACTAGGAGAAAGTGGGCTGATTTTGTCAAACTATCAACGATGGCCCAAATAGAGTCATATTTTCGCGGAGTGCGAGGTAAACCTGTGACGAAGTCCATATTGATCACCTCCCATTTCCAGGTCGGAATCTCCATCTCCTGTAATAGTCCCCCAGGCTTCTGGTGCTCGATCTTAACTTGTTGACAATTCGGACACTGAGTAACAAACTGTTACACCCCACGTTTTCAGAGCAGGAGTATGACATTTACCTCACCGTAGTAAGGGAGTGTCGGAAACGTCCCATAATATTTTGAAAAGCACAAGCCATGGAAAGTACGTAACAACGAAGAAAGAGGGTGAATTACGATCTCGTAAGTCGTAATCGGGAAAGAGCATTTTGAAACACGAGAACATGATCATTATTAGTATAATAAGTGATAAATATCATGTATGGAGAGTTTCGGAATATTTCGAGATCGAGCAAATTGAAGAAAATAAGTTCGATGAAAATTTGAGAAATGCTGGAAAGATTTTTAGTCAAATTTGGAGGGGTATATCTCCATGTATATTTGGAGTTTTAAGGCGTTTCAAAAGCCTAAACTGAAGTTCGTCGAGTCTAGTTTGTAATGCAACAAACCGTTCGTCGATAGGGCGTCGGAGTAGAGAATTATAGACGTTACAAACTGAACTGTCGCGCAGAAACAGAGCTGCTACAGCACTGCTACAGTACCGCTACAGTACTGCAACAGACTGTAGCTACAGTACTGTCGGCCCACCCTCTATAAAAGGGCTAAAAACCCCCATTTTGATCACAAAAAATGCTACAAAGTTCCAGAAAATTCAGCCATTAAAAGGCTCTTAATCTCACATAAAAGTGAAGATTTTGGGCGAAATTTCAAGCTACGAAGTACTAATCGAAGTCCGGGCAACGCATAGTCACAAATATGATTTCATTTTGGAGTTGGAGTGGCTTGGAAACAAGTAAATGTTGAAGATTTGGCTACCTTCATGAAAAACAAGGTATGAATTTGTTGAATCTCTTTCTCTATCAATATGAATTAAGAAATAATGGCAAGAACAAGGTGATAGTTTGTTGTATTGATGTTGTTAATTTGTGGGTTGAGATTTGAAGAGAAATTGGACGAAATATACATATATCTATCTTGTAGGATGTTGGGGATGTTATTATTGATGTTGTTAGTACTAATTTCAACTTCTTTACGGAAATAAAGTTATTAAATAGTTGTATCACAAGTGGGTTGGTTGAGAAATTTGGAAAATAGTGTGTGGGTTGTTTTATGGCATATGTTGGTGTTGGAAATGATATTACGACTATTGGTATTGTTGAAGAATAATGAGCAAGTAATATTTAGTGTTTTAGTTGTTGTGTTGTAGATTGCATATAGCAAGTAAAGACTTGATAAGTGTGGTAAAGTATTGGTAATTGGAAGATTATGTATATTGAAGAATAATGTTCTTGCATGGATAGTATGTAATGATATTGGTATGATGTCGTTGGAATATATACTATAAGGTTGTTATCGTGTTCTTTGGAGTCGGAAGGTTTTGAAGAAGGTAATAAATTGAAATCATGCATCTTGGATGAAATATGTGAATTTCTAGTGCGGTTGTTAATTATGTTAATAGTTTGGCCGGGTTTGAATTCCCGGATTGTGTTGGTTGAGAATTTGGCTATGTTGAATGTTGAAGATGGTATATTTACAGAGGAAATGCTGCCGAAATTTTGGTAGCCAAGTGTTTCCTTAAGATTTCAACTCTAAGTATACTAATGAGAGTTTTGGTAAAAACGACCAATTTACAGATTTTGACGAAATTGTGACTTGAATTTGGAATAGCAAAAGGAGCGGAAAGAGGTATGTAAGGCTTCACCCTTCTTTCTATGGCATGTCTTAGTTGAAATAAGTTGGGTACGAGCCTCGGGGACAACTCGGTTCCCCGGAATCCGCACCTAAAGTTTTCCACTTTTTGTTCAATAGAATTGAACTAGAAAGTGTGCAAATGATGGAAAGACCTCTTAAACCCCTAGAACTTGCATAAGTGGGACCCGATTACCCTAGAACCCTCACAAGTAATGACATGACACGTAATATATGTAAATAATATACGTCACCCCATCCGGTCCGACGTGGGCCCGCTACTCTCGGATTTTCCTTACAGTCTTGCTTGACTTACTTGAAGTGAATCCAAAGGGAACCTTTGATCCCGATTTCGTTACCAAATGATAAATACTATGACTCCTCTAACGAGGGCACTTCCATGACGATAATGATAACAATGATGTTAGATAAGAGAATATGCCTATGATACGTACTACCGGAACGACTCTATGACTAAGATGACTAAGCTAAGTATCTTATGTAAACATGAAAATGATAAACTAATTTTTGAATCTTATTTATATTTCCTAGCTATGACTTTATTTTCTAAAAGATTTCAAAGTCTATGAACTGTCATCTATGATGCCCCGATTTCATTCTACGTTTACTTTAATATTATTCCCCGTTGGTAGTCTCACCTTAAAATACTCATTCCTTCAAGGTGAGACAAAGCGATCACGAGTATTCTATAATATAACCGGAGGTCACCGACCATTACGTCACTCCGATGACTACATGATTCTTCTTTGGGCTTTCCTGCGTGCCTATGAGACATATGTATATAGGATACGTAAATGCATATAAGACATGTAAATGTATGTAAGATATGTGTATATATTTTTAAAACATGCACGTGACGAAAGAGCTAGAGCGCTATAGACGTTGATACATGCACATGATACACGTATATGTATATGATAAAAGCACCAGAGCGCTATAGACGCTGATGTACCTACACGACACACGTATAGGTATATGATAAAAGAGCTAGAGCGCTATAGACGCTGATATATGTACATGATATATGCATGTGTATACGGGGAAAATGGAGGTAAGGGCAGAGCGTTATGAACGCATATCCACCTGATCAGTTGGCATTACATGATATGATATCGTCCCGGACGCGGGATGTGCATATTTATGGTTAAATGGATCGGCTGCCGACGCCTCGGCAATATGATATATTCTATTTTATGTATATATACATATATATGAGTAAGGAAAGCTAAGGAAGCACGGCATCTGCCCAAGGGCACTTATATGTACAGGTTATGTTTCTATCCCAGGACATTTGTTGTAACTCTCTTATGTCATTATACATGATTCATATTTTCCGTATATTACTATTCATGCCTTACATACTCGGTACACTATTCGTACTGACGTCCCTTCTTGTGGACGCTGCGTTTCATGCCGCGCAGGTCAGCAGACAGGTGGACTTGATCCTTAGAAGCCTTACCAGCAGTGTTGACAGCGCTCCAGTTGTTCCGGAGCCCCACTTTCGTGGTACTATTTTGTGTATGTATTTTCGGGCACGACAGTACTCGACCCTTTCTATGTATAAGTGTACTGTGTCTAGAGGCTCGTAGACAGATATGTACAGTCAGTTAAGTACAGTAGGTATATGGTGTTTTGGCATGCTAATGTTGATGTATAAGTGATAACGAAGTTTATTAGTCAATGTTCAGAACGACGCCGCTAATGTTAATGTTAAAAAAAAAATGGCTCTGTTTACATGGCTTGCTAAGAGGTAAAGGTAAAACGATAGACAAGGGGTGCTCGGTACAAGTATCGGGTACTCGTCACGGCCCCTAGTTGGGTCGTGACACAAACTCTGCTATATACCTCTTCATGCCATCCCACCAATACAAGCATCTGAGGTCATGATACATCTTCGTTGACCCTGGATGAACAGAATAACAGGCATAGTGTGCCTCTCCTATCACCTGCTGTCGTAACCCTGCAACGTCAGGTACACATAATCTACCTTTGTATTGTAGAACTCCGTCAGGTGCAACCTCGAATGGGGTTTCTTCCTTTTGAAGAGTTGCATCTCTATGATGTACAAGAATAGGATCCTCATACTGGTGTCTCTTTATCTCTTCTATAATAGAGGACTCAGCAACTCCTCGAACAGAAACCCTGCCATTATCAGCATCAGCCAAACGGACTCCCAGATTAGCTAACTGACAAATCTCACGGACTATGCCCTTCTGCTCTGGTCGTACATCTGCCAAACTACCCATAGATTTACGGCTGAGTGCATCTGCTACGATATTTTCTTTCCCTGGGTGGTATAGAATGTCAACATCATAGTCCTTTAGCAACTCTAGCCACTGCCTCTGCCGCAAATTCAGCTCCTTCTGCTTAAAGATGTACTGGAGACTCTTATGATCTGTATAAATGTCAACATACACACCATATAAATAATGTCTCCATATTTTTAAAGCATGAATCACCGCTGCTAACTCCAGTCATGGGTGGGATAATTTCTTTCATGCTTTCTGAGCTGTCGGGAGGCATAGGCTATAACATTGCCATACTGCATCAACGCACAACCTAACCCAACACCGGAAGCATCACAATAAATGACATCGCCATCTGGTCCCTCAGGGAGAGTTAGAACTGGGGCCATAGTCAACTTATCTTTCAGCAACTGGAAGCTCCGCTCACAAGCATCGGTCCACTGGAACTTAGCTGCCTTCTGGGTTAGCCTTGTTAAAGGCGCTGAAATTGAGGCAAACTTCTCTACGAACCTCCTGTAATACCCTGCTAGTCCCAGAAAACTACGTACTTCAGTAGGTGTTGTAGGTCTAGGCCAAGTCTTCACCGCATCGATCTTCTGTGTATCTACCTGAATGCCGTCAGCTTCAATAATATGCCCTAAGAATGCTACTGCAGTTAATCAGAATTCACATTTGGAGAACTTAGCATACAATTTCTGGTGCTGAAGCACCCTAAGTACCGCCCTCAAATGATCTGCATGCTCATCTTCTGATCGTGAATAAACCAGAATACCATCAATGAATACAATCACGAACAGGTCAAGGAACGGATTGAACACTCGGTTCATCAAATCCATAAACACTGCTGGAGCATTAGTCAACCCAAAGAACATCACTCTAAACTTGTAATGCCCGTATCGGGTTCTGAATGCAGTCTTTGGAATGTCTGCCTCCTTTACCCGCACCTGGTGATAACCTGACCGCAAGTCTACCTTCGAGAAACACTTAGCACCCTGCAACTGGTCAAATAAATCATCGATCCTGGGGAGGGGATACCTGTTCTTTATTGTTACTTTATTCAGCTGCCTATAATCAATACACATTCGCAGCGACCCATCCTTCTTCCTCACAAATAGCACTGGTGCTCCCCAAGGTGATGTACTGGGCCTGATGAAGCCCTTTTCTAATAAATCTCTCAGCTGCTCCTTCAGTTCCTTCAGTTTTGCAGGTGCCATTCTGTAAGGAGGAATAGATATGGGCTGAGTGTCTGGCAATACATCTATAGTGAACTCTATCTCACGCTCACGAGGAAGGCCTGAAAGTTCATCTGGAAATACATCGGGAAACTCGCTAACTACTGGCACTGACTGAAAAGTCGGCGCCTCTGCCTTCAGGTCGTGTACCCGTACCAGATGATAAATATAACCCTTTCTGACCATCTTCTTTTCCTTGAGGTATGAAATAAACTTACCCCTCGGCGATGCTGTATTTCCCATCCACTCTATAATTGGCTCTCCTGGGAACTGAAATCGGACTATCTTGCCTCTACAATCAACGTTAGCATAACAAGAAGCTAACCAATCCATACCCATAATATCGTCAAACTCAGTCATATCTAGCTCTATCAAATCTGCCTTGGTGCAACGACTATATATGATCACCGAACAATCTCTATATACTTGTCTTGCTATAACAGAATCTCCTACTGGTGTAGCTACCTCAAATGGTTCTATCAATTCAGGTTTTATCCCAATTCAACTAGCAACATATGGAGAAATATACGATAATGTGGAACCTGGGTCTATCAATGCATACACGTCTCGAGAGAAAACCGATAACGTACCTGTAACCACATTAGGTGACGCCTCCTGATCCTGTCTACTGGCAAAAGCATATATGCGGTTTGAAGGACCGCTAGAACTAGAAGCTCCGCCACGACCTCTACCACGGCCTGCGGGTACCTGGAAACCCTGCCCCATATGGCGCATAGCCACAGAAGAAGATGAACCAGCAACTGACCCAGTAGGTTGAGCTGCACCACCTGGATTACCCCCATAGCGACACTCTATCATAATATGGCCTTGACGGCCACAAGAAAAACAAGCACCAGTAGCGATATGGCACTCCCCAGAATGGGGTCCACCACACCGAGAACACCGAGGTAAGGGTGGCCTCGACTGACTCGAACCTCTGGGCACCTGCGAATCTGAAGCCCTGGAGCTCTGACCGGCTCCTGAATACCCTGTACTATCAAATCTCCTACCCGAGAACTGCGGAGGTGCACTCCGTGCTGGCTGAGAAGGATATCTACTATGTTGCTGGTGAGACTGCCTGCCTCGAAACTCACCAGAATAACCAGCCGATCTAGCCCTCTTGGGCTGGCCCCGGTCATGATCTCTTTCGGGATGACGCCCTCTGTGCCGGTCCTCCATCCCCTGTGCATACGCCTGTACTCGAGAAATATCCATCCCTGGCTGGGAGGCCATTACCATACAACTATCAGCCAAATAACGATCTAACCCCACCACATATCGATGCATTCTATCGGTCATATCAGCTACAATAGTGGGTGCATATCTTGCCAACGAATCGAACTCAAGACTATAATCCCGAACACTCCTGCCATTTGGCCTCAGACGTAAGAATCTATCAACTCTCGCTCGCTGCATCTCTGGAGGCAAAAAGTGGCCAAGGAAGGCCTCCACAAATTCGTCCCATACTGCTAGAGAAGCATCCGTGCCCCTAGACTGCTCGTACGACTCATACCAGTTGACAGCTACATCCCGCAGTCGATACGACGCTAACTCAACCGACTCAGTCTCAGAAGCCTTAATTATCCTCAGCGTACGCTGCATCTGCCGAATGAACTCCTGCGAGTCATCCTCGGGCTTTGACACGAAAAACTCTGGAGGATTACAGCTTAGAAAGTCACGCGCTCTCAGACTGTCATGTCTATCTATCTGATCAACCCCTAGTCCTTGCCTGCGATCCTGTCCTGCCACTAATCGGTTGAGTAACTGAACTGCATCCCTCATGGCTCTATCCTCCGCCCCTGGCTAAGGAGTTGGAGGCTCAGGTATTGGGAACTCGGGAGCTGGCGGTAGAGCCGCCCCCTGACCTGGAGCTGTCGCTGTTCTGGGATCCTCTAGAAGTGACGATGTGGCAGAACTCGCGGACTGGAGCACAACCTCAGGTATAAACTGGGCACGAGCCCTAGTAAATCTCTGTGTCTGGCCAGTATTCCCTGCTATCGCTTTGCCCTTCTGGGCAGCTGTCACTTTCTTCGGAGGTATAGCTGTAAACATAATAGTCTGTTAGAAAAAGATCATCCTAATAATCTAGCTCACGATCTAGGAAAAGAAGGAAAGATGACATCCTAAATATCCTGTAGCTTCCTGTTTATAGATGTGGTGCATAACACACCGATAAACAAGACTCTACTAGACACGGTCTGTAGACACTCCGAGGATGAACTTCGCTCTGATACCACTTTTGTCACAACCCAACCCCGTAGGCCGTGACTGGTGCCCGAGTTGGACACCCGTATACACACCTGTTAGCCATATGACCAATCAACACAAACATAACATGGAACGTATGAAGGCCAAAGCATAGTCTCGGAGCTGTCACATAAATGTATAAATATGTACCGCAACCGGTCTCCTGGGGAGTCACAACTTTCAACAGATAATGCAGTACGTAAGCCGACAAGGCTGTCATAACATGTGGAAACGCACCAACTATATACACATACGCAAGCCGACAAGGCTGCCACTACGAAACAATAACACAAGTAAGCCGACAAGGCTGCTATCACAACATGACAAAATATGCAAGCCGGCAAGGCTGTTACAACGATAGCACACGGGTACTGATCATACACACAACTGATTACACCTAAATACAACCCACAAACATGTCTACAGACCTCTAAGAGTTTCAACAGTGAAATATGACGGGACAGGGCCCCGTCGTACCCTTAGACAACATATACATATGTTTAGATAAAAAAGGATCTATACCAAATCTGGGCTCCGGAACAACGGAGCTCTCCAAGATAGCAGAAGGGAAGTCCTAAGCTGGCGGCTCACCAAAGCAAGTATCTATACCTGCGGGCATCAAACGCAGCCCCCGAGGAAAGGGGTCAGTACGGAATATGTACTGAGCATGTAAAGCGGGAAATACAGTAAAAGGAGTACATGAAACAAGTACAATGTTAAGAATACCAAAACACTTGCCTTTGAAACATAATCATTCTTGTCAATATCATATATCATATACATATATACCGTACCCGGCCCTCTAGTGACGGACTCGGTGAATAAAGTCATCATATGCTCTCCTGGCCGCCATAACATGTCATTATATCATCATATCATCATATCATTATCTCATCATTATCTCATCATCTCATCATATATATATATACCGTACCCGGCCCTCTAGTGAGGGACTCGGTGAACAATGCAGTGAAACCGTGCACGATAACATACCCGGCCCGGGACTCGATTGTTATACCCCGCATTTTCAGAGCCTGAGCGTGACACGTGCTTCCTCAAACATTGATAATCACGTTGTTAATACATAATTTAAACTCACGTTAATAGTATTATATTTCGTATTTGTTTGTACGTCGAATTATTTGTAAGCGGAGGTGGGGCCCACACATCGAGATTTTTTTGGAACACGTGACAAGTTATATGAATCACATATGTGAAGTTAAACACAACTCAAGAAGGACCCTTGAGCCAAATCAAAGTGGAAGTCCTCCGAACTAATATTTTTAAGTAACGTTTTCGGGTGATCTCACTTCGAGAGGCAAAAACTATATTATAACTTTGGAATTTGGAAAATACCAACAAATAGAAGTTTTAGATAATTGAATTATATTTCCAACCATAGGTCCACAGGCAACGTCGGGATAAGGAGATATAGACGTTTTAAGGCAGGAAGGTCAGTGGGCTAGGCCCAATCCGAGCCCAACCGGGTTAGGCCCATGACCCATGTTTATTTAAGTGATATATCATCCTTTTCTCCTAAGTTTTCAGAACAAAACACCCAAAAAATTTTGGAGAAAAATAGAGAAGAGAGCTTAGAGAGAAAAGATCAATTTTGACCAAATTTTGAGCCCCGAATCCCGAAGCCCGTGAAGAGAAAAGTGTTCTATGTTGCGTTGCCTCCAATTTGAGCTAAAAATCAACCAAAAAGAAGGGGGTGGACGTGGTGGTTGCACACTTGATATAAGATTAAGGTTCCTTTTCATTGCTAATAAGTTTATTTAGAGTTCTACCGAACCAGAACGGAGAAAATGGTGTGATAAATTCGTTTGTAGGCGTTGTGAATTATTGAATGAGATTTGAAGAGAATTTTGAATGAAAATAAATGTATTCAACTTGTAGAATGTGGAGGATGTCGTTATTGATGTTGTTAGTAATAATTTCGACTCCCTTACGGAAATAAAATTATTAAATAGTTATATCGCAAATTTGGTTGGTTGAGGAATTTAGAATATAATGTGTGGGCTGTTTTATGGCATACGTTGGTATTGGAAATATTATGATTAATATTGGTATTGTTGTTGTTGTTGGTTGCTGAATTGAGAATTCGGGCTAGGCATATAAACAGGGGAGATGCTGCCCGATTTTCGGCAGAATATAAAATAGTATGATTTGAAATACTGTACAAATGTGCGACGAAAAGGCTAACATTAGCATAAATTCCTTTTAAATGTACACTTACATGCTTGGACGAATAAGCGAAGCTTATAAGCGGTCGAACAGGTATGTAAGGCTTACCCTTTCTTTCTTTTGGCATGTCCTAAAGCCAAATAAGGTATGATATGTACTCTGGGGATTACTCTATTCTTTGATTCTGAGTTTGTTTACGATTCTTATTCACTTCTTGATATGAGTGTATTCCATATGATCGATCTTATTATAGGATTGGACAACGAGATGAGCATGAAGAGTTTTGTTCCTAAAAGAGTTTTGTATGTGTTAATGTCCGCAGTTCTGTTTGATATATTTCCGTATGGTATTCGAGAGATATTGGTATGACTAATGTCTGGATTTTGATAGCATATTTGATTATTCCGTTGAGTCTTTGATTTATTTTGATACGTACATATGGTTCCAAAAGCCTTATTTGATTCGATCCATAACGATATTCAAAAGGTACCTAATATGATTGTTGCTTTGATTTTCTAAAAATAGCTTCTGGAACGTTCAACAAGGTTTCTATAGTAAAATGTCCCTAACTTTCGTAAAAGATCTCGGATTTGCTTTGAAATGTTCGTAAAAGTTCTGTGGTAAAATTGTCTGTAACTTTCATATACTAACTCCGATTGACTTGAAACGTGTTTATGATCCTTCGAACCTCGGTAAGTGTATGTATCTATCGAGTCTGGATTTGTGTGCATATGGTTTCGCACTACTCTGTTCGTGCAAGTCTCAATATGTTATTCACTGCGTCCCGGGCCAGGTTCTGTTATCGTGCGACTTCCTCTGCATTGTTCACCGCGTCCCTCTCCCTTTCGGTCCGGGTTCTGTTATATGTATATCTGTATATGATGATATGGGGATGGCAGCCAGGATGACACATGATGATTCTGTTCACCGCGTTCCGCAATAGAGGGCCGGGATCTATTATCTGCACATATGGTATATGATTCTGACATGCATTCATAATTCTGTTCACCGCGTCCCTCACTAAAGGGCCGGGATCTGTTACATGCATATATGATATATGATTTTTGCATATGATGATTCTGTTCACTGCGGTCCGCAATAGAGGGTCGGCATCTGTTATCTGCACATATGGTATATGATTCTGACATGCATTGATAATTCTGTTCACCGCGTCCCTCACTAAAGGGCCGGGATCTGTTACATGCATATATGATATATGATTTTGGCATATGATGATTCTGTTCACCACGTCCCTTACCAGAGTGCCGGGATCTGTTACATGATTCTGTTCACGGCGTCCCTCACGAGAGGGCCGGGATCTGTTATATGCACATATACGATATAAGATTCTGATATACATAATCTGTGTCTGGAAAACAAACATTCTGACACTCTGGATCCGTACTTCTTCTGACATATGACTTCGTCATATATGATCTGTGCTTGGGAAACAATCATTCTGATATTCTGGATCTGTACTTTTTCTGACATATGACATGTGCATACACGATTTTTGATTGGAAAATAAGCGCTTTGGTAATCTGGACAATGTACTCACTCTTGTACTGTTCGTTTCGATTATGGTTCTATTTTCTGTATTTCATGCTTTACATGCTCAGTACATATTCCGTACTGACCCCCTTTCTTCGGGGGCTGCGTTTCATGCCGCGCAGGTACACCCAGATGAGTAGAAGTCAATATAGAAGATGTTCCAGCGGCGTTGGCAAGCTCCACTTGCTCCTGGAGTGCTGCCGAGTCAGAGTATATGTGTTATGATTTCTGATAAATGTTAGAGACTTTGCAGACAGAGTCGTGGGTATTTGAAGTCAGTCTGTAAGCGGCTCCATCAGCCGGTGTGTCATTTTGTATTATGTTATAAAGTCCATGTGGTTACAGATTTTATTTGATTAAAGAAAGATGAAAAGTATATTCTGAAAGCATTTACTATGAATTTCATTTGTATTTGATTTAAAAGTCAAAAGAGATCATGTGTGTAATAAGAGTCTGCGGGTTCGCTCGGCCCTAACTAAGGGTCGGGTGCCCATCGCTCCCTGGTAAGGTTAGGGTGTGACAAAGTGGTATCAGAGCAGGTTGTCCTAGGGGTTGTCTGCAAAGTCGTGTGCAGCAGAGTCCTGTTTATGGGTGTGAAGCCGGCCACATTTATAAACAGGAGGCTGCAGGGCATCTAGGGATTGTTGACCTTCTTTCTATCTCAGATCATGCGATAGATCCAAGTCGTAGGTAATGATATTCCTTATATGTAAGCCTTACATACGACGGAAGAAGTTGAGTGATGATATGGAAGGTCATAAAGGTAAGTTGGAACATATTTGTTTTGTTACCTGAAATTGGGAGCCCTGGGTGGCTGGAATATGTCGTACACAAATATATGCCCTGTGAGGCATTGTTGGTATTTGCTGTGTGCAGATTGTGAATAGTAAGAATGGTAAAGAAGATTCTGTTAGAATTTTTCAAAATCAGGCTATTTAGTTAGGTACATCTAACTGGAAAGAAGCGTGGAAAGTAAATATTGTAAATGGACGATAAGTGGGGTGAGTTGTTTCAGAAAGGTTATGGATTTGGCAGGGCGATGAAGGCGCGATCACTACCATCGGGAATCTGGGACGAAAGTAGTTATACACGAAAGTGAATATTGAGGATTGAAAAGGGGTAAAATAGTAATTGTAAAGGAAAGGACGTGTTACGAGGAGGTCTCGGAATCTGTAAGACTTCGACTTGCTCCAGATCATGTAATAAAGGTCATGCGAGGAAGTGGACGCGATTATATCAGCATTAAGGCACCGAATTCCATGGAAGTTTCGAGGTTAAGCGTGCTAAGATGGGAGAAATTTTGGGATGACTGACCCCCTGGGAAGTGAACTAAGGGTCCTATAAATTGAGACATAAGAGGCAAATGAGAAGTTAGAGTAGCCTAAGGGAAATCAGAGTATACGGGATGGTTGGAGACCATAAGAGGTCGCATAGGACGAGGCAGACTAGATTGGTGAAGAGATAGAAAGTGCATCTTAGCTTTGAAATTAGGATAAGTTTGAATAGCGTTTGAAAATGTTTTGTAGGCGAGATGGTAGAAATTATATATATACCTATATATGAATGTGTATAATATTCTACACGTGATTGTATCAGTGGGCATGTATGCCCCAACAACCGGTGCTATGGTATATCGAAGGCACCGATCGAATAGAGTAATAAAGCGCGAGTAACAAAGAGAGCAAGAAAGGTGTACAAGCTAAGTTCACAAGGGATAATGGAGAGGATGACAAATCCAAAGGACATTTCGGATGATGACTATTATAACGAAGTAACAACGATTGGTAGTTAGTAATTTTTCGAATAAAAGAAAGAACGTTGTTCTTATGGTTGGAAAATAAAAGAGGCCGTCGGGTATTAGAAAATAGTTCATGGACCATTAATTATACTGAGTATGAGAGTATACGCTATGGAATTATATGAACTATCAACGTGAAGCTATGCCCAATTATAATTGTGAGGGGTCTACGCCGGAGAGCCAACAAGGAATAACGATTGATGAAACGATCGCCAATACATGGAAATTAAAGACAAGTATACTGGTGTCTAGGGATATAGAAAGAAAAGGAAACAGGCGAAGTACACAAGCCTAAGAAGTAGTCATATTATGAGAAAAAGGAGGATGCATCTCCTACAGATACCTTATACTAAGACAGAACAAGTAAAGTACCTAAAGAAATAAGCTGGAAAGAAAGATGTGGCTATGAGTTGCGAGTTCACCACGTGATAATAAGGCGATAAAGTAAGGATATCACCAATAACAAGTAAAGATATGATTATGATTGTCGTTGAAATCAATTCTGAGTACAACACAAGAATAAAAGACTATGACGCACAAGGGGTCTTAGTTGTACATGAGACTTAGATCCTTGATAAGACAGATGGCGGCTTAAGGGAAATGCAATTACGGTTACCGTAAGTCAATTACGGGAAAGAGAGAAATAACGGAGATGGAAAGAAAAGGGGAAGATGACGCTACCAGTGAATGCTGATTATTGAAGAATGGGATAAATGGTACTACACGGAGGGTACAGACAGTTTGACATACTAGTATTCTAAGTATCCTCATGGGACAGAGTTGTTAATTGGTGTAGAGGTAAATATTGACCCATAATTAACGGTTGAGTTAAGTAAAATACATCCTTTTTTTGGATTGCAACATTGGTTGTACTATTGAATTACGTTACTGCAAGATGAGTATGTTAAGACTTCGCATATAAAGTACTGTAACTATAAATTATGGGAAATGGCATGAATATGATGTAGTTTGAAAAGGGAATTCAGGAAAGGGGTACATGAATTCAAGATCGGAGATGAGGTAATGTATTTATGAGTGTTATAAGTAAGACTTTAAAAGGGGGGAAGCAAGTAAGGAAAGTATAAGTGTAGAGATTGGAACGACAAATCCTAAGATGTGACAATTATAGACCCTAAAACAAAATGTGAGAGTTATACGGAAATGATATAGTTGTTATCGTTATCCATTTCAGTACGGACATTGAGTGAATCGATGGAAGAAACGTATTGGGCTTAAAATTGAAAAGTAAGGATTGAAGACCGAAGTGTGGATTTGTTTTGAAAGGCACCGTAAGGTAAGATCATAAGGAGAAAGCGAGTGAATAGGATGCAAAGATTCAAACGCACTCAGACATGAAAAACAGATGTATTGTTGTTGTTGTTGTTGTTGGTTTCTGAATTGAGAATTCGGGCTAGGCATATAAACATGGGAGATGCTACCCGATTTTCGGCAGAATATAAAATAGTATGATTTGAAATATGGTACAAATGTGCGACGAAAAGGCTAACATTAGCATAAATACCTTTTAAATGTAGACTTACAAGCTTGGACGAATAAGCGTAGCTTATAAGCGGTCCAACATGTATGTAAGGCTTACCCTTTCTTTCTTTTGGCATGTCCTAGAGACAAATAAAGTATGATATGTACTCTGGGGATTACTCTATTCTTTGATTCTGAGTTTGTTTACAATTCTTGATATGAGTATATTCCATATGATCGATCTTATTATAGGATTGGACAACGAGATGAGCATGAAGAGTTTTGTTCCTAAAAGAGTTCTGTATGTGTTAATGTCCGCAGTTCTGTTTGATATATTTCCGTATGGTATTCGAGAGATATTGGTATGACTAATGTCTGGATTTTGATAGCACATTTGATTATTCCGTTGAGTCTTTGATTTATTTTGATGCGTACATATGGTTCCAAAAGCTTTATTTGATTCGATCCATAACAATATTCAAAAGGTACCTAATATGATTGTTGCTTTGATTTTCTAAAAATAGCTTCTGGAACGTTCAAAAAGGTTTCTGTAGTAAAATGTCCCTAACTTTCGTAAAATATCTCGGATTTGCTTTGAAATGTTCGTAAAAGTTCTGTGGTAAAAATGTCTGTAACTTTCATATACTAACTCCGATTGACTTGAAACGTGTTTATGATCCTTCGAACCTCGATAAGTGTATGTATCTATCGAGTCTGGATTTGTGTGCATATGGTTTCGCACTACTCTGTTCGTGCAAGTCTCAGTATGTTATTCACTGCGTCCCGGGCCAGGTTCTGTTATCGTGCGCCTTCCTCTGCATTGTTCACCGCGTCCTTCTCCCTTGCGGGCCGGGTTCTGTTATATGTATATCTGTATATGATGATATGGGGATGGCGGCCAGGATGACACATGATGATTCTGTTCACCGCGTTCCGCAATAGAGGGCCGGGATCTGTTATCTGCACATATGGTATATGATTCTGACATGCATTGATAATTTTGTTCACCGCGTCCCTCACTAAAGGGCCGGGATCTGTTACATGCATATATGATTTTGGCATATGATGATTCTATTCACCGCGTCCCTTACCAGAGTGTCGGGATCTTTTATATGATTCTGTTCACGGCGTCCCTCATGAGAGGGCCGGGATCTTTTATATGCACACATACGATATAAGATTCTGATATACATAATCTGTGTCTGGAAAACAAACATTCTGACACTCTGGATCCGTACTTCTTCTGACATATAACTTCTGCATATATGATCTGTTCTTGGGAAACAATCATTCTGATATTTTGGATCTGTACTTTTTCTGTCATATGACATCTGCATACACGATTTGTGATTGGAAAATAAGCGCTTTGGTAATCTGGACAATGTACTCACTCTTGTACTGTTCGTTTCGATTATGGTTCTGTTTGCTGTATTTCATGCTTTACATGCTCAGTACATATTCCGTACTGACCTCCTTTCTTCGAGGGATGCGTTTCATGCCTCGCAGGTACACCCAGATGAGTAGAAGTCAATATAGAAGATGTTCCGGCGGCGTTGGCAAGCTCCACTTGCTCCTGGAGTGCTGCCGAGTCAGAGTATATGTGTTATGATTTCTGATAAATGTTAGAGACTTTGCAGACAGAGTCGTGGGTATTGGAAGTCAGTCTGTAAGCGGCTCTATCAGCCGGTGTGTCATTTTGTGTTATGTTATAAAGTCCATGTGGTTACAGATTTTATTTGATTAAAGAAAGATAAAAAGAATATTCTGAAAGCATTTACTATGAATTTCATTTGTTTTTGATTTAAAAGTCCAAAGAGATCATGTGTGTAATAAGAGTCTGCGGGTTCGCTCGGCCCTAACTAAGGGTCGGGTGCCCATCGCACCCTGGTAAGGTTAGGGTGTGACATCGGTGAAAGATATATTGAGGCATGCACGAGCAGAGTAGTGAGAAACCATATGCAATTTTAAGCATTATCAAGACTCAATGGAATAATCAAAACGAACTATCATTTGCAAATTCAAATAATAATCATATCAAGTACCTTCGGATGTCCCTGTGGATTTATCAAAATGGAACTTTGAAATCATATGTACATATCAAAATAATAATAAATCAAATTCTGAGAATCAAGAACATTAGCCATCCTAGTGGCTCTAAGAATAGGAACTTCTTTGGAACCATATACATATTGTCTATTCGCTTTGTAAGGATCATGCCAATAAAAGAAAGAGGTGTTAAATTTACATACCTTTGGCGTTTATTCGTAACACAACACGTATACGCTGCCCAAAGTTTCAACCTATATTAAGACGTCAAGAATTATGGTTAAGTTACGGGGAGATTCAAAACGTTTCCCAACATTAGCAACTCCTTTCTAGACAATTTAAACGACGGTTTCCTTACATCCCAAACTAATTACATACTAGTCAAGCTAACGCCAATAATTATACGTTTAAGTACTATATCGAGGCTATTCAAGACAAGATGCAAGAATCACTCCGAACAGCCCGCACAACATTCCAAACAGTCCACGCAATATTCCAAACAGCCAACGTTCACAATATTCAATAACGATTCACATACGACTACTACGTCTTCAAGTTATTCCTAATAGTCCGTAACCTTAACATTTTCATGTAAACAACTTTATAACAGCCCAACCAACATACAACACAATGCATAATCTTAATTATCATCAATCTTCCAAGCTCAATAAGAACAACAACGACACATCCAAAACAGCCCCTAACTTTCACACAAAAGATGCTCGGAATTCTTGCAAACGCTTACGAACATACTAAGCAAACCACATACGATTCTTACCCATTATTTCATATATTCTTTTCATATAATTTCAGTGAGATACGACCAGCAGCCACACGACAAATGCATCATCAATTCATACGCAAATAAGCTACATTATCATCACTACAATCCTTACAACAACCCACAAACAATTTTAGCTCCAACTATAACCATTAAATACCTTCATTTCCATCATAATATTCATGACAACAACAATCAAAATACCAAGTAAAATTAGTTCACCACCTTCTACACAAAACAGTCCCTACGCGGCTTCAACCATGCTTCAACATCAACAGACATAATTTCATGGATTTAATTTATTTTCATATCAACACAATTTCACCTTTATCTTTCTAATTATTTTCATTCTTTTAATATGTAATTTATGATAGCAACAACCATAATTACTAAATAAAATCAGTCCACCCATTTCAACTAAAACAGTCCCTATGGCCACATTAGCATTCCAACACCAACATTCATGATTTTATACATGCAATTCATGTTCACCAAGTTACAACCATACTTCAACATCAACAAATGTAATGCCATGGCTATTATCACGCTCCAACATCAACACACCTAATTGCATGGATTCAATTTACATTTGCACATTTACAACACTTCGAAATCCTTACTAAAAACGTGTAAAAAGATGATCAATTCTTACCTTAACAATCTAACTTCTCAACTTGGCTAAAATTTGATGACTTGAACTAATACTTGTTCTTGTTGCTCCAATGGCTACTCCACGTTGCTATGCACCTTCCTAAGGGTTGAAACACCTTGGATTTTTTTTTAATCAAAATGGAGAGCTCAAATCTGGCCGTGAGCTTATAAGAGCTTGCATGGCATGTTTATGGTTTCTCCTTCACTTGAAACATTATGGTGAATGTGTAGAACACTTTAGGGACTTAATGGTAAGAAAAAAAAATAGAAGGGCTGGTCGTGCTTGGTTGTGGAACTGCCATGGCTGGCCGTGGCTCTCTGTCCCCTTCACTTGGTGAAAATGAGAGCCTCTCTCTCTAAGTTCACTTTGTGGGGTTGGGAAATGAGTTTTGGCTGAAGCATGGTCAACAAAGTAGACCATTTTGCTGCTCAAGATAGTCTTACACGTTCCCCCAACTAAAGCATGGGCAAAAATCTGATTTGGTCATGTGACAGTGGGGCCCACACGGCCACTAGTGCATAATTAGTGAATATTTAAGTCTTAATCCCCACTTAATAATCCAATCATGGTTAATTAATCCCTAATCTCCATTAATATGTTTTCACTAAGTAAAATTTGTAAAAACAATTATGTTCTAATAAAAATTGAAAAATTAAGGATTTCTATTCCGTGTCCGGGAAGGGTTCTGTCTTTAACTCGCGTCAATTATTTTATGAATAACTCGACGTATAAAATACGGGGTATAACAATGGGCTACCTTCATGTGGAATAAGTATTGCAAGAAGCAGTATCCATAATATGTGCAATGGAAAGGTGGTACACAAGTGTGGAAAATAGTAATAGAGGCAAGGGACAATATTGAACAGGTGATCTGGTGGGAAACAAAGAGTGGCACAACAAATATTTGGTTTGATAATTAGACCATATTGGGTGCTCTACATTATGTATTCCCTGATATTCCAATGGATGAGTCTATTGAAGATGTTAGAGACCTGATTGGAGATAATGAATGGAATGTTAACAGATTGTAACAGCTTTTTCCAGCTGATATAGTAGAGTATATTTTAGAAGATTTGGTAATGAGAGAGACTTCTGATCAATGGGATAAACCTTGGTGGATGTGTCACGACTCAAATCGGGGTCGTGCTACCACTACCTTTCCCACCTCGGTAGGCAAACCCTTTAGCAAATAACATGTTAATAAAACAAGGCAAATCATTTTAACTAACAGATAATTAGGAATAATAGTGGAACATCATGATATATTTAATAACTTAAGTAAAAAGTGATTACAATAACAGAATAGTTATAGACTCGATTCAACTTCCCATGACCTGGTCTAGACTAGTACAAGAGCGACTAAGTAATTCCAGATTTCCAATACACTCTAAGATTCACCCCCTATCCCGGAATGAAGTAGGGGGAGGCCTTCCAGACAGGCACCGCATATTTCAACCTATGCTTCGATCAATCACCCGAAATAATCTACACCCCAAAAGGGTATAGCAAGTGTAATATCTGTACAAACCACGAGTACTGAATAATTATCATAGGCCGACAATGGTTAGTAACACATATTAGTAAAAGAATTCACAGACAAGCATGATAACAACTCACTCGATTCATACATCTATCTACCACATAGTGTACAACAATACCCTTTAATCATTACCTTCACTCCAATAATCACCAGTCAGACTCAAAATTTCGCATGTCATTTAGTCATTCATATTATTCCAACGGTCAACTCATCTTAGGACACCCATTATCCTACAGCACATAGGGACTGAACATATAACTAATATTTCGGACGGTATATGGGTACTTCAACAAGTTCAAACAACAAATCCGAACACAAACACTCGTCATTACCTAAGTAAAGCATCTAATCCCCAAAGGTGCCAAGTATGCATAAATCACGCCCGAATCCAATCATCATAAGTACAACACCAAACATCTTAGAATCAATCAATCCATAATGCAATGCAGTGCAATAGTGTATGAGTGCAATACAATGCCATGCAAATGAGGTGTACACATGTACTCCGGACGAAAATATCGACATCTCGATAGCACAACCCAGTGTGACTCGTGAAGTCTAAGTGCCACCCGTCCCGGATGTTAGCCTAACGGACAGACGAGACCCTGAATCTTTTCCCATGGGGAGTTCTCACCGGCACCACTCTGAGGACCTATGGAGTCCATGCACTAACAACGATTCCGGAATAGTCATCGGAAACGGCCATGCAACAACGATGCCGGAATGGATCATCTGACATCGGCCATCTCACAATCACCCAAGTAAAAGAGTTTGTCAAATATCAGTTTCATACAATCAATGATTCCAGAATTGATCTTCGGACATCGGACATCTCACAATCACTCAAGTAAAAGAGTTTATCAAATATCAGTTTCACTCAATCAACGATACCGGATCATCACCGCGTATCGGCCATGCATCATGAATGAGTGAGAATGTATGCAATGCGTGTATCAATATCAACAACCAAGTTCAATATCACAAGTACCATCAACGGGGTACGCCAACAATGTATCATATCGCAATACCCACAGTGCGTATACAAACAATATATCAATATCACAATACCAATAGTGGGTATGCCAACAATATATCCAAATCAAGATGAATAACAGGATCTAATATCTACCAACAACTCAGGGCTTCAAGCCCACACAATAGAGCGGTCAACACAACAGAACGGGGTGGCTAGTCCCTACGCATAACAAATCAATCAGTTGATATACATTATTACCACTTTCTTAAATCAGCCTATTAGCATAGTACAAGAATCTCACCCTACGCTCAACGTCATTCGTCACAACTTAGCTAGAACTCAATCACAACCGCAGACATTTTATTCTCTCATTTAGCAGCTAGATTCACCAGTAGTAACATAACACAAGTAATTACGTATTACAGGAAGTTTTCATCGCTAGACATAAAATAGGTTTCGTCTGCTACTCCCAAGTCACATAAATCCACTGATAATCAAGAAAAACCACATTAACACCTAAGGAATCTACAGGACACAATCCCGAATAAGCAGGTAACACAACAATACCATTCTAGAATTCCATCTCAAATCTCTGATTTCCTAAGCATGCATTCTCCGTTTCTTCTAACACAACGATATGGGAAACTAATCGGAGTCTACGAAGGCAAACCATAACCTACTTTATGGCTGAGCGGGTACCATGAACATCTAATCTTTCAATTTGGTCACCATATCGTAACCCATACATAAAGCTTGAAGACACCCATGAGACCCAAGAGTAGAATTTACCATTAGGGTGCTTATCAAGGACTTCGAAATTGATAAGGTAGATGTGGAATTCATTCCACCTTTATTACGTCATGGAAATATTCACTTTCACAATGCTAGTTGATCAATCAACCTTCATTTATGACATCATGACAATATTCTAAGTCACTAGCTAGGTCAAGTTGCCATTTTAAGCTTATCTTCGAGAAACCCATTTTCAAGATCCATAGTAGAGACCTATTTGTGCTTCAATGGAGGGAATGAAGGATTAGATTAAGAGCCATGTTAGGGTATTGAAAAAGGAAAATAACCCAAGGATTTTATATAAAGGAGAACAAGAATTCATCTTTTGGAACTTAAGAAATTGTGATGCCCATTCTTGTGATTTCAAGATGAGGGGTTTTTGATAGAAATCTCTAATGGGAGGGAAGAATGGGGAAGGCTAGAAGCATTACTTCTTCCAAGAGAACATAAAGTATTGATCCACAAATACTCCAGGGGCATATAGACTCTCTAGGGTTTGGAAAAATAAGGTTAATTCCCGAAATGTCGCTTAAATAGGTAGAATCACTACTCGTAACCGCTGGGGCGGTCGCGTCACCACTCCAACGGTACCTCTTCTGCGCCTAAGGTACCGCTGGGGCGGTCTATGGGAAATCCTTGTTATACCGATTTTGCGGTTGCAACGCCGCTGTTACGCCACCGCTGGGGCAGCCTGGAAGGCACTGTAACGGCAGCACTGGCCTCAGGGGACCCGGATCCAACTCTTTATGCACAACTCATACGATTTCCTAATCAAGTTAACGGTTCCCAAATTGGAAAGGGAGTTCAAGCATGTCTCCAGGAGCCAGCGTTACGAATATTCCGGAAATCATAGTAACGACAGAACGGGTCGTTACAGGATGATGACTAGCACTGGTAAATTCACAGTTTCTAGTGCATGGGATTTGCTTAGACAAAGAGGTCATGTCTCTGAGGACTATAAGCACATGTTGCTGAAAGGTCTTCCTTTTAAGATCTCATTTTGCTTATGGAGGTTATGAAAATTCAAGTTACCTGTGGATGAAGTTCTAGCAACTATTAGAATTAATGTAGTTTGTAGATGCTGCTGCTGCGTAGAACCTAAGCAAGAGACAATAGATCATCTATTTCTAAATGGAGATTTTTCTGCAGCTGTATGGAATTGGTTTAGCAGTGCTACAGGAATACTGATGAATTGCTGTCAAGTGAAACATACAGTGAAATTGTGGTGGAATGTAAATTGTCATTATAAGTTGAGACCAATTCAAATGGCAGTTCCAGCAATCATTTTTTGGCATATTTGGAAGTGGAGAAACACAAGGTTGTATAGGGGCAATATGTCATTCTACAAAGTTTTGCATGAGATAAATCAAAATATCAATCTGCTATGCAGGACCAGATTTCCTTCAATGCAGAATATACCACACAAATGGCCTGATATCCTTGACTATTTTGAATCATCCAGACCTGTAATCAGGACACTTATAGTGAAATGGAAATTACCAGCAAGTGGATGGTTCAAATGCAATACATATGGTGCTTCTAGAGGAAATCCAGGCCCTAGTTCCATTGCCTTTTATGCTAGAAATGAAGAGGCGAATCTCATATATACATCAGGACAAACCATTGCAGATGGCAATAATCTACTTGCAGAAGCTCTGGCCATCAAGAAGGGAGTAGATTACTACACTTCTCATCAGCTTTATCCTCCAGTTATGGAAACTGACTCCTTGGCTATGAAGATGTTCATTTCTGGTATATGGGAGGTTCCATGCCGCATTATATTGGTTTTCTAAGAGATTAACCGAATAAGGATGGGACATATGGTAATTGTGGAGCACATATACAGAGAATGCCATGTCCTGGAAGATTTCTTAGCTA